>NC_086180.1:68718196-69339446 GCF_023053635.1 Elgaria multicarinata webbii
TGCTGGGAGGGGAAAGCCTGCTGGCTGTTGTGAAAATACATTATGCATAATCTTACACATGACACAGAAAGAAAAAGAATATTGATCCCCTAGAAGAAAATGAAACAAAGTATTACTTCTTCCATAGGAAAGAAAATGTACAGAAGGAGGAACCAATGGCCCTGTTACCCCAGCAGCTATTAACATCACTGTAACATAGTCAGGATTACCCGTTGCAGTTCCATTAGTAAAGTCAACAGCAAAATGATGCTGCCTTGAACAAGAGAAGATGTAGCAACACTAACATTCCTACAGCAGCGATACAACAACAACAATAATAATAATAATAATAATAATAATAATAATAATAATTTCTTACCCGCCTCTCCATTTTGATTGAGATGGGGAACGACAGTAAATATAAAATGAATAAAACTGAATTAAGAACATATTATATACATTGTTAAAACTTCCTAAAAACATCCTAAAAACATCCTAAAATTCCACTGGATAGGCCTGCCGGAAGATATCAGTCTTGATAGCTTTCTTGAATGCTAATAGACTCTTAAGTTGACAAGTCTCCTTCGGCAGGCCATTCCACAGTCTGTGAGCAGCAGAAGAGAAGGTCCTCCAGGTAATACTTGTCAGCCTAACTTTGACTGACTGAAATAGATTCTTCCCAGAGGACCTGAGTGTGCGGGGCGGATTGTATGGGAGATGGTGATCCCGCAGGTAGCCTGGGCCCAAACCATGTAGGGATTTAAAAGTGATAACCAACACTTTATACTTTGCCCGGAAACTAATTGGCAGCTAGTGAAGTGATTTTAAAACTGGTGTAATGTGGTCACCCCTAGGTGTACCGGTGACCAGCCTGGCTGCCATATTTTGAACTAGTTGAAGTTTCCGGACTAGACACAAAGGTAGCTCTATGTAGAGCACATTGCAGAAGTCAAGCCTCAAAGTTACCAGCACATGCACTACCATCTTTAGGTCTTCTGACTCTGGGAAGGGGCGCAGCTGGTGTATCAGCCGAAGCTGATAGTAGGCACTCCTGGCCGTCTCATCTATCTGGGCTGTCATTTGGAGTGATGGATCCAGAGCTCTACATGAGCGTGCTTTACATTGTTCCATGTTGTAGCTGTTCTCACATGGCAAACTGCTCCTCTGCAGCCTAGCTTTATGACTGGGCACTGACTGGGCACTGTTTTCTATGCTACCACGAGCATACAAACAGAAAATTGGCCACATGATGGCCCCATTCAGAAGACACCTTAAACCACGGCTTTAACCATGGTGGTTAAGCTAGAAAGCCAGGCTGTGTTCAGAAGACACCTTAAACCATGGCTTAACCATGGTGGTTAAACCAGAAAGCCTTATTCACCATGGTTAAAGCCATGGTTTAAGGTGTCTCTGAACATAGCTCTGAACATGTTTTAAAGGGCTTTCCACATGGAGACCACCTGGAACTCAACCACTGCATTAAGAAAAGCTCTGTTTACTTATGCATGCCTGTTGATTGAGTACTTGAAGTAACGGCTTTTATCCCACAACATTTTGTGTATGTGTTTATTTTCATTTTTCCATCTATGAAATATATACAAATTCAGTTTAATTAGTATAAATATGCAAATTCAACAAAAAGAAGGAAAAATTAACCTTATATGAATTGCATTCCCTATTCCACAGCCTTCCCACTAAATCATACAGTTGCACTTTATCCTGCAATTTGTTATTCCAGAACATAATGAAAAGGTTTATTTTTTCAATAAAACTCTTGTTTCCTGTCTACTTTCTCCCATTGAATTCAAAGGAGTTTTCTCCCAGGTAAATGAGTATAGGATTGCACCATTAATTTTGTTTTTTTGCATTGCCAGTTTTCCTAACTGTTTACAACTGCTAGAAAATGGGATACATTATACTATGAAATACTGTTGTTTTAAAATGGATTTTAGAAGACAACCAAACAGCTTTCAAATTATTAGTCAACTAAGATGGTTTAGAAGGGAAATTGTGGTGTCAAAACTAGGGCCATTTGACCACAAAAGTGGACTTTTAGATCTCTCCAGCATTAAATCACCCACAAATGCATTCCCTTAATCCCTCTCGCCCATTTACAAAGTATTTATAGTTTCAAAAGGCATTTGGTCTGTTTTACCTCTTCTTGATGATCACTAATAGCTTACTTCTTCCATATAATAAATCAGCTCCTCTAGTGAATATGCTGCTTGGTGATATACTTTATGGCAACAAGAGACAGCAAGCAACAGATGGGGAAGAAGGGAGAAAACAGGCAATAATACTGAAAGGAAAGAAGGTGGATAAAAAGGTGGGGGGGGCAAAAATGATAGCAAAAACATTTCTATGCTTTTTGTTCTTTCTTATTTGGAAGGGAATTGATGTTAGATGTTTAACAAGTTTTAAGTGGGATGACTAGCAGCTATGACATTTGCTCAGGCAAAAAGTGTGTTATATTGGAGGAAAAATCACAGTGGCCCTGTTCAGAAGACACCTTAAACCATGGCTTTAACCATGGTGAATAAGGCTTTTTGCTTTATTCATCATGGTTAAAGCCATGGGGCATGTCTAGACTAGGGCCTGGAGGGGGGAGGATCTCACGATATGCTGATTGCGAGATCCTCCCCCTCAGTCTACATGCGACGTGCGGCGTCCCAAGAGGAAGAGGACGTCATGCCTGCCATTTTGTTTTTGTTTTTAAATTGAAAATGAGTGCTCGAGCGCTCCAGCAAAAAAGTGTTTTTTAAAATAATAATAATAATAATAATAATAATAATAATAATAATAATAATAATATTCCCCCTCCCCCCACCCCACCCCTGATGGGCGTGGAGCTCCTGAGGAACTCCGTGCTCCGTGCCTGGTTCCCGGTTCCCGGCTTCTCGCAGTTGCTTGCGAGGAGCCAGGATGAAACTGGGATGGCAGCCCACACCTCCTGCGGTCTCAGGATCATTCTGAGACCGTGGGAAAAGTCGGGATAGAAGTGTAGGGCCATATCCTAGGGAAAGAGAGGGATCATCCCTCCCTGCTCCCGAGATCCCCTGTGTGTCATTTGGATGCACAGGGATGATCCCCGGGATATCGCCCCGTCTAGACATACCCATGATTTAAGGTGTCTTCTAAACATAGCCTGGCTTTCTGGCTTAACCACCATGGTTAATGCTATGGTTTAAGCTGTCTTCAGAATGGGGCCATGTGTTTATATTCTTTCAGTATTCACCCTGCCTTTGGAAACTTTATAAAATGTGATCACAACAACAAAACGGGAAAGGGAAGGTTAAAAATTACTGCACAAAATGTTGACCACACATCCAAGCCAGGGAGACTCTATGCCACTGAGTGATGACTGAGGAGGAGGAGGAGGATCCTATTCATGTACAATGAGTGTTGTAATGCTACATCTTTACAGAGACTAATAGCACTCTTTTCAGGCCAATGGCATCATCCAATCATGCTATGCAAGCCGCTACATGCTTCCATTACAGCACCTGCACCACATGAACTAGGCTCTCCCCACTCAGCAAGGTGGCTTGCAAATGAGTACAGCTGCATGGTGCTGGAACTGGCATTTTGCTTTGTAGCATGCTTGTCCCCCAGTTAAAAACATGTTTAATTTAAAAAATCTTTAAAAGGTAATAATCAAGGTAGGAAGGAAGCTGACAGGCACCAAGGGAGTTCTCCATGCCCCACAGGCACCATATTGTGGAATCCTTCCCCAATGTGAAGGAATACTTTCTTGTATTTGCCTTGAAACTCTCACCAATTAGTTTGTCCTCATCTTCTACTCAGCAGCAGCTGCCATCTGGAAATACAGCAGGAATCACCCTACCATCCACACAACTGAATTCTGTCCAGTTTTAGAAAAGGTGAAAATGTTGTTCCAAGACATTTTAGACCGATCTACTTCAAAATCTTTGTGCCCATCTCCAATTAAATTTACTAGCTACAAGGTCACCACACAAGCATCATTTAAAAGGTTTAAATCGACTCTCCAAGGAGGCTCATTTCAATCCCAATGAAACTCCGCACAAGCAGAACTGTGCCTTATTTGTAATGCCTGGTGAGGCACTTAAAGCTTCTATTGTTTATGAAGTAGTCCAGTGTAAGTAATTTGCTGGGGTAAGAGATCTATGGCGTGTAGGTTAAAGGTCCTGCTGGCCTGTGACCCAGAAACAAGAAATGCTCGTCTTTTGTGTGTACATAAAGTTTGGCCACTTCAAATCCTTTTGGGTAATCATTCATGTGCCTGTGCTTCACTGCAGCTTTGTGGCATCTCAGTCATAATTGTTCCCCAACGCTCCTTTTTAAGAGCCCCTCACACAGGCTCTTGCGCTTTTCAAGAGGCAGTAATGCAGAAATAAATGTCATGTTTAGCTTAGCATTGGGGATCTCTGAGGTAAATGATATGCTGATTAATGCTGGCAGAGCCCCCAATGGGTTAGGTAATCAACCAGTAGCCCGGGCCATTCTCTGATCACAAGCAGCATTTCTCTGAAAAAATCTACAATAAATAAAGCAGAAGAATGATTAGCCTATAAAAGTTCTGTGGATGCCTCATTTTGGATTCTCCAGACCAACATTATCCTGGGGAGATTATGGTAAAAGCAGCTATAAAATAGAAAACTGATTTGAGGAATTTCAGTCATCCTTCTTCCGCCCCCAAAAGACATAGTTTCGTACTCTGACAACTAAACTACCCCCACATGGTCCTCAAGGAATCTGCTGGAAAACAGAATGCCAGGCAGGCTGACTGGCTGTCATTTGGAAACCACCCATCACATCTGAATGCAAGGAGTAACCATTGGACTATCTTTAGAGAGATAATAACTCCTGCTCTTGCATGTGGAGAAATGGGCTATGGTCCACAAAAGCCCACCGCACTATAAATTTAGTAGTCTTTGAGATGCCACAATCTTAAAGAAATGCATTTGAACAAATAATAAAATGCGATGACTAAACCCATCCAGGATATTGTTTAAGCTTATTGAAGGTCTTGCTCCACTGGATGTGTCAGCAGGCTGCAGCAGAGGAATATGAGATGGGAAGCAGGCCCAGTCCATCCGCCTTGCTGAAAGACCGTTTCCTTACCCCCCCTCTTCCCTCCCCATCTCTTTCCCGCTTCATGTAATGTTGTTTATGATAATAAGCCTGTGGGCAGGGACTGTTTTAATTGGTTATATGTAAGCTTCTCTGGCAGCTATTTTGGATAAGGGGTGGGGGAAAATGTAAATAATGCCACACGATTCTTTAATGTTCTACAACAGACACTGTTACTTTAAAGAGCCCGAGGTGTATATGATCCTCCTCCTCTCCATCTTCTCTTTCTGAAAAATTCCATTGTTGGTATTCAAAATTCCACACTTTGTATGCAGAGCAACTCTTTGACCCATGTTCCCCAGCAACTGATGTCCATAGGCACACTGCCTCTGATACTGGAGGTAGCATATAGCAATCAGGACTAGTAGCCATTGATGGCCTTATCCTCCATGAAATTGTCCAATCCCCTTTTAAAGCCATCCAAATTGATGGCTATCAGTATGAGTTTCTTTAAATGAGCATTTTATAGCATGCTCACTACTGGCCACTCACGGATATTTGTGGATCATTCTGATGACACCGTCAGCCTCCTGTGCACTTCCTGTGCACCTCCTGCTCCACTTTCCCATTTTAGCGCTAAAAATAAAACCTCAGAAAACCCAACTCTTCCCATTCAAACTGCATTGAGGCTGTACAAGCCAGGTGGTCGCTGCTCTTTTCCTCGTGTAATTTCTTCTCGTTGCAGAAGCAGAAGAAAAGCAGGAAGCAGAGCCATGGTAAGGGAATGCAATTTCTTCCTGTCTGAAACTCTACATCTTGTGGAAGTGAATTACATAGTTTAACTATGGGCTCATCTACACCAAGCAGGATATTCCACTATGAAAGCGGTATGAAAGCGGTATATAAAAGGCAGGAGCCACACTACTGCTTTATAGTGGCATTGAGATGCACTGACAACTGTTGGGGCCCATTGACACATACCATATACTGCTTTCATACCACTTTCATAGTGTTATATCCTGCTTGGTGTAGATGTGTCATGGGCCCCAACAGTTGTCAGTGCACTTCATTACCACTATAAAGCAGTAGTGTAGATCCTGCAGTGCACTTCAATACCGCCATAAAGCAGTCGTGTGGCTCCTGCCTTTTATATACTGCATTCATACCGCTTTCATAGTGGAATATCCTGCTTGGTATAGATGAGCCCTATGTGCTGTGTGAAGAAGCACCTGTCCTGAATCTCCAATCAATCAGCTTCATGGAATTACCCCAGGTTCTAGTATTACGGGAGAGGGAGAAAAATGTCTCCCTATCCACTTTCTCCACACCATGAATAATTTTGTACACCTCTTATCATGTCCCCTTTTCTAAGCTAAACAAGCCCAGCTGGTGTGATTTTAGTTGCTCTAGCTCCTTGTTCATTTTAGTCGCTGTTTTCTGCACTTTTTCAAACTCTACAATATCCTTTTTAGGTGCATCGTCATTTATCAGTTCTCTAAAAAAAAAAAAATGTGATGCCTCAAACTATATATAAAAAAGAAAATGTGAAAACTCATACAATGGGAATATATTCACTCTAAAATAAACTCTTCCATCTTAACCAACATGATGTTAGCTTTTGCATATACCTATTCCTTAAAAAAAAATACTGAAGTATGCCAGGATGTTTTGCACTTCTAACCAGACTTACAAGGGGGACATCCCATTGAAACCCAGTTTATTCAGAAATGACTTATTTCTGAACAAACCGGAGTAAACCTCTAAATAAATCTCTGAACTGGATTACGCTACAAGAGGTTTGTCATGTGCACTATGACCCTGAACTCCTTAGTCTGAAATATTTACTCTAACCTTACTGTAACTAATTTGAATATATACCCTGGGTCATTTAGTTCTTTGCCCAAGAGCATCCATAAGTATAAGGCAAAAAAAAAAGAAAAAAAAAGAAAAAAGAAGTCAGTTGAGACCCTAATACTTGAGTAATGTAAAAATGGCAGCTAAAAAGAAAAAAGAGGAATGTTTGGGCTGATTTGATTTCCTTCCAACACTTAGGCTTAGACTTAAATGTCAAAAGCAGGCATTTACAGGAGCTCTTATGCAGAACAGTTTGTCTTTCTATTGATCTCACTGGGAATTAAAAAATAGTCCTTAGAGAGGAAGTGCTGAAACTGTGTTGCTTTAAAAGTGAACATGGAGCATAAATTCTTCTACTGAAATATAGAATGCCCTCCTGTCAATACACATATTGTAAAATGTCTATAAAAAGTCAGCTGTTTGTTTATTACTGACATATGGCTTGGATTAAGGCAAAGGCTATCTCGCCAATAGTTTGCAATAATATTCCAAAGACCTTTCAAAGCAGACACTGTCATTTAAAAATAGCTAGATGCATTTTTTTTCCTGTCTAAAAAACTATTATGGTGCAAATCTTGAGGCAATCCTGGCCTTTTCTAACTTTGTTGGAAATTGTTTAAAGAAAATCCTGCAGGCTCTCCCCAGTCCTATCTCTAATAATATTTGATTTTTGAAAGAAGACACCAATTGGGTACCAAATCCCACTGAAGAATGCATGCAAGTCAGTGATAGTAATACCCAAACCATTTACTCCAAAAGCAATCCTTTGACTTAAATGTGACTATGCTGGAGTAAATCGGTCAAAGTATATGAACAATGTGGCTTGTTTTACATTCAGGGGTCCATCACTGCAACATCTGCCACTACATTTTTACCACATTGCTTCATGGTTATTTATCATTACAAGACAACATCTCTCCATTTTAAACAGGTTTGGAATAAAACTCATTGAAAGGTGACCAATACACTGGGTGC
Source organism: Elgaria multicarinata webbii (assembly GCF_023053635.1). NCBI lineage: Eukaryota > Metazoa > Chordata > Lepidosauria > Squamata > Anguidae > Elgaria > Elgaria multicarinata. Next base: position 68,726,057 of record NC_086180.1, read on the forward strand.
ACTTTGAATGGGTATTATTACACTTTGATTATTTTCAAAAAGAGAAATTTGTGTGAGAAGTACATCTATATGTTATATTTCACTTTAAAAAAAACAGCAACAAGAAATTGGTTGCTAAGTGCTGAAAAAGTATATGGTTTATTATCAAACATAGAATCATAAAATAGTAGAGTTGAAAGGGTCCTATAAGGCCACTGGGTCCAGCCCCCTGCTCAATGCAGGAATCCACCTTAAAGCATCCCTGACAGATGGTTGTCCAGCTGCCTCTTGAATGCCTCTAGTGTGGGAGTGCCCACAACCTCCCTAAGTAATTGTTTCCATTGTTGTACTGCTCTTACAGTCAAGAAGTTTTTCCTGATGTCCAGCCGGAATCTGGCTTCCTGTAACTTGAGCCCATTACTCTGTGTCCTGCACTCTGGGATAATCAAGAAGAGATCCTGGCCCTCCTCTGTGTGACAACCTTTCAAGTACTTGAAGAGTGCTATCATGTCTCCCCTCAGCCTTGTCTTCTCAAGGCTGAACATGTCCAGTTCTTTCAGTCTCTCCTCATAGGGCTTTGTTTCCAGACCCCTGATCATCTTCATTGCCCTCCTCTGAACCTCCTGCATCCTTCTTGAAGTGTAGTGCCCAGAACTACACTTCAGAGCTTCGGCTATTAGGCGGTATAAAAATGAAATAAATAAATAAATAAATAAATAAATAAATAAATAAATAAATAAATAATACTCAAGATGAGGCCTAACCAGTGCTGAATGGAAGGGAACCAGTACCTCATGCGATTTGGAAGCTATGCTTCTATCAATACAGCCTAAAATAGCATTAGCTTTTTTTTGCAGCCACATCACACTTTTGGCTCAGATTCAGCCTGTGATCTACAACAATTCCAATATCCTCCTCTCTTGTAGTATTTCTGAGCCAAGTGTCCCCCATCTTGCAACTGTGCATTTGGTTTTTTTCCCTAGGTGTAGAACTTGGCATTTATCCCTATTAAATTTCATTCTGTTGTTTTCAGCCCAGTGCTCCAGCCTATCAAGATCACTTTTAAATTTGCTTTTCTCTTCCAGGGTATTTGCTATCCCACCCAATTTTGTGTCATCTGCAAATTTGATAAGCATTCCCTACACCTCTTCATCCAAGTCATTAATAAAAATGTTGAAGAGCACCACGCCCAGGACTGAGCCCTGGGGTACCCCACTTGTTATCTCCCCCCAGTTTGAGAAGGTACCATTGATTAGCACTCTTTGAGTCCAATTCTGTAGCCAACTGGATCCACCTAATAGTTGTTCCATCTAGCCCACTTTTAACCAGTTTGCTGATGAGAATGTCATGGGGTACTTCATTAAAAGTTTTGCTGAAGTCAAGATATATTATGTCCACAGCATTCCCACAGTCCATAAGGGAGGTTACCCAATCAAAGATTGAGATCAGATTACTCTGGCAGGATTTGTTCTTGACAAATCCATGCTGGCTTCTTCTAATCACTGCATTGTTTTCAAGGTGCTTAATGATTTACTTCTTTATAATCTGCTCCAAAAACTTCCCAGGGATTGATGTCAGACTAACTGGTCTATAGTTCCCAGGTTACCCCTTTTTGCCCCTTTTGAAGATAAGGACCACATTAGCCCTCCTCCAGTTGTCTGGAATTTCACCATCTTCCAGAATTTTGCATAGACAGTGTTCTGAGAGTACTTCTGGTAGCTCCTTTATTACTCTAGGATGCAGTTCATCAGGCCCTGGAGATTTGAACTCGTTCAAAGAAAGTAGATTTTCCTTGACCATTTGTTTATCAATCCCAAACTGCAATCCTTCCCTTTCAGCTTGTACTTCACTTTTTCCAGGGAAGTCATAGACCCGCTTTTGGGAGAAGACTGAGCCAAAGTAGAAATTCAGCATTTTGGCCTTTTCTTTGTCGTTTGTTATCAATTCCCTTCTATACCCTTTGTTATACCCTTCTCCGTGAGCCCCTACCAAAGGAAGTGAGGCAGGTGGCTACTAGGAGGAGGGCTTTCTCCGCTGTGGCACCCCGGTTGTGGAACGAGCTCCCCAGAGAGGTCCGCCTGGCGCCTACACTGTACTGCTTTCGTCGCCAGCTGAAGACCTTTTTATTCACTCAGTATTTTAACACTTAATTTTAACTTAAATTTAAATTTTACTGTTTTAACTCTGTATTTTAATCTTATATCAACTTTGCTGTGTGGTTTTATCCTGGCTGCGCTTTTTATACTGTATTTCGTAATTGTGTTTTTAACCTGTTGGGTGTTTTATTGTGGTTTTAATTTTTGTGAACCGCCCAGAGAGCTTCGGCTATTGGGTGGTATAAAAATGTAATAAATAAATAAATAAATTTGCCATCCCCAATAAGCACTTGAACCACCATTTCTTTCCTCTGTCTTTTACTATGTACATACCTGAAGAAAGCTTTGTTATTGCTTTTAGCATTACTCGCTAGCCTCAGCTCATTCTCAGCTTTAGCTTTCCTGATGCCATTCCTGCACTTCTGTGCTACCTGTCTGTACTCTTCTTTTGCAGTTGGCCTTCCTTCCTTCCACTAGCTGGATACAGTGAATGAGATGCTGAACACCATGATCCATCACCACAATCCTACAATGTTGGCCAGTGTGATGCCTTGAAGTATACAACATATCAACAAATTCTCTCAAATTATTCAAAATTCTTAGGAATGTTAGACTTGAGAATCAAGAGGTCTGTCTCATCTGAATATAACACTAGTCTGGTTTGATTGTGTAGGAAATTATTCAGTGGCACACATTTGAATCAGTATGATTGATTATGATGGATCTACAAGGCCTGTTCACATTATCATTAGGAGTCCAATGTGCTTGCGATAATGGGGCATGTGAATCTACTTCCAACTACTTGCCCTGAGTGAAAGCTGAAACTATATGATCATACATGAAAGATGAAGCTACTTGATCATATGTGCTGATTTTTTTTCTATGCAGTGCATTGTGAATGCTGAGGGACAATTCACAAAAGGCCTGCTTGTCAGAGGCATGGTAGTGTCTGCCTAGCCTAGAACACATCCCACCCCCAAATATAGAGCTCTTTCAGATGGGGAGGGGGAGAAGAGAACTGCATTTCTTTACCATTGCTCCTGCTTCATGCTTCTATTCCATGTTATAGATGAGAAGAATCACACAGGGGAGAAAGGGGAAGTAAGCAGCAACGACGTGGACCATTGAATGTTGTGGGACAGAGCCTTCTAGTGGGCATTTTATAGTGAAACTTCTCTGTCCACTAGGCAGAGTGGGCAGAGAAATGGCGACCAATGCAGGAAATGGCGACCAGTGACCAATTTCACAATAAAACAGAAGAGGTGGTTTTTTTGGTGGATTATTTTACCATGAAAAAAATGGCAGAAGGAGCGGGAGACCAGCAGGAGACGCGCAGGAGGGACCCGTCCTCGTCAAAAGGTCCCATGAGTGGCCAGTAACAAGCATGCTATAAAACGCTTGTCTGATGACACTCAGAGGTGTGTGAACTGGCAGACACTTATGATTTAGCTGCCAAATGGGATGCAGAAGACAGCAAGAAATATTATATTGGTTCAGCCTTGTTCTGAAGTGTATAGACTACTCGGTCCTTGGGTAGATGTAGTTCCGACTGCATGCAAATCATTCTTTTGATAGCTTTCCATTTGTAATGGCCCAGTAGCTGGGCAGTAGTACCGCATGGGTAGTGAGCTCTTCTGAATATATGACACTGGGATGTGATGTTTGGAGCATTCTGTTGCATTCTTCAGAGCATATTCAGCTTATTGGCACTTCATGTAATAACTGAAACAATTCCGAGAAATGGGAATGTGACAGATTGCTTCAAACATCAAGATCATTTATTAGGAACGTAGGAAGTTGCCTTATACTGAATCAGCCTATTGGTCCATTTAGCCCAGCATTGTTGACACTGACTGGCAGCAGCTCTCCAGGGTTTCAGGTGGGATTCTTTTCCTTGTGCTACTTCGAGAAGCTGGGGTTTGAACCTGGGACTTTCTGCATGCAAAGCATGTCCTCTATCACACTGTGGTATGGCTCTTTGATTTGTACCCCACCTTTCTACCAAGAAAAATGGCAGTCGAGACAGTTTATAATTTCAAATACAACTTCAAGGAAACAATAAAACAAATGCAATAAAACATTATTGAAATACAACAATAACAAAATAAAAACATCCATCCCAACAGAAACACTAACTTGCCAAAGGCCTACTTGAATGAAAAGATCTTTTCCTACCTGTGGTAGGAGAGCAGAGAGGAAAGCCACTGAGAAGGCCTTCTTTCACATGCCTCTGAAGGCTGCAGTCTCAAAAGAAGGGCATCTCCCACAGATATAGCCTGAACAGCACCTATTAAGCCATAGTATAAATGTCTTAATCTTCCCCCCATCCATCAGATAATTTTTTTTAAACGATGCTATAAATATGTGTGTTTTCACACATAAGCTGTTATAATTCTTTTCAGAAACATGCCTCTTTCTGTTAAATTTACTTCTGGAGGGTTGTCGTAGGTTTTTCTCCAATTTTGGCAATGACAGAGAAGTTTGTTTAAAAGTTTAACCATGAAGAAGAAAACAAGATTAGGCAGATAATCACACAGTGTTGGCTGCAGCTTTTACGAGACCTTTGGGGATGATATCCTCAGTGAGCACCCTTCCCTGAGTGAAACTCCATTCTTTCACTGTCACCACTGGTAATTCACTTGCCTCCTCCACCTGGGCACAATTTGTACTATTGCCCAGAACTGGAGATGGTGGCGACAGTGGCTGCGGCTTCTTCTTCTTCTTCTTCTTCTTCTTCTTCTTCTTCTTCTTCTTCTTCTTCTTCTTCTTCTTCTCCTTCTCCTCCTCCTCCTCCTCCTCCTCCTCCTCCTCAAGAGGCAGCTGGGCAACCATCTGTTAGGTATGCTTTAAGGTGGATTCCTGCATTGAGCAGGGGGTTGGACTTGATGGCCTTATAGGCCCCTTCCAACTCTACAATTCTATGATTCTATGATCCGCCTCCTTCTTCTCCTCCTTGTCATTCTCCTCCTCACTTTTGCCACTGTTCGCATGCTTGGATAGTGTAAGTGAACAGGCAGCAATTGCCAGGAGGCTCTAGAGGTCAGTAGTGGACCCACAGCAGAGGTGTGGGTCTTTATAATAGTGGCCCAAGTACGTATTCAAGAACAAACACAAAAGGGGGGCACATAAGCCAAAAAGAGGACAAAAGAAGACAGATTTGCATTAAATTTGCATTTTCTACTGTATATGTATAGATACAAATTTAGAAATAATTACTATAGTTTAAACAACAATACATCTCACCATAATGGGGAATAGTGTGACCAATCTGCTGTTCAGGTGCTGATGGGCAACCTTCTCTATATTTTTATGGTCCTTTATCTTTGAACGAGATTTAGACTGGGCAGCCCTACAAATAAAGAATGACTTCAACTAGAGGACTGTCCTCTGTAAAGTAGGACAGATGGTCAGCCTTGCCCTGGCAGGTGCTCAATTATATCAGCTCTGCCATAATGCACGTCCCCTGTTTATTACAGGTCAAGGAACATTTTTATTCTGGGTGTGTGTATGGAAGATGTGGGTTATAATATTGGCAGAACTTCAGGAGATTCTTGGCGATCCAAATAAAGAACATAAATTCCTCATGAAATAAAAAGTCATTTCGGTAACAATAGAGCGGAACTCCAATGTGCCTCATCATGTGTAGGCTTTACTTGGTAAACTTCTACTTCTTTAGTAGGGAGAAAATGAAACTATAGTGCTTAATTTTGCCAAGTTGGGAAAAGAGCACTGTATACAGTTTCCAACTGTACAAGAATAAACTTGCTTAGGAATCAAGAATAATGACTTGCCAGCACCAAAGGTTGGCATGTCACTATAATAGTTTCCTTTATTTGATGTAAATGGAACAAAATACCTTTTATGTAAATCAATACCTTGGTGCAGGAAAAGGCTCCAATATGAAATCACACTTGCTGAAGTACCAAACATAATAACTTAAAGTTGAATTTCATTTAACTTTGTCAAGTGCTTCAAGGGCCATTGCCTTCCCCAACTCAGATTTCGTGACTTTCAATGTATTATGACTTCCTAAATTCAGATTATTTGAAACATGTTCAATATTTATGACAATGAAACACAGCCTAGAATAGAAACCTTGAGGATATGAGTAATCATAGGCCATGTTCCCACAAACAATTTCTGAAGTTTAATAATTCCATAGCACATTTTAACTCCTGCTTTACTCAGGTCTGAATTATACATTGCAATAATTATGGGGAGGCCATAGATAGGACCCTTTCACTACACAACCACAAAGCAAATCCTTCTTTCAAGCACTCCTTTTTATACCATAATAAGAAAGATTCTTTTCATCTTTGGAAGGCACAGCAGTGGTAACACTTGAGATATCCACACATAGGCCATAGCTAGATGGGGCAAAATCCCAGGGCGATCTCCGGGATCATCCCTGTGCATCCACATGACGCACAGGGGATCCCAAGGTCAGGGAGGGATGCTCCCACCCTGGCCCCGGGATCTTGCCCTACACTTTAGGCCTACTTTTTTTCCTGCAGTCTCAGGCTGAGCCCAAGACCACGGAACGTGTGGCCGGGCATCGCGGTTTGTCCTGGTTCCTCGCGAGGTGCCAGGACCCACACAGGGAGTGGGGTGGGGTGAACGGGGAAAATTAATTTCTTTTTTAAAAAATCTTACCTTTTGCGCACAAGCACTCGTGCGCATCTTCTGTTTCTTAAAAAAAATGGCGGGCGCAACATCCTCTCCTTCTGAGGCCCTTGCGCACCACGTGTAAACAGATGGGGGATCTTGCGATAAAAACATCACAAAATCTTCACCCCTCCTGCGTGCAATAACAGGTAGGTCTAGCTAAGGCCATAGTTTCACTATACATGAGTCCCCTTGTAGAAGAAAAAAATGGTGACTTCTGTAAGGAATGGTGAACAATAAAAACTAAGACACCATCCTCTTGAATAAATGTCTGTTTGATTTTATGTGTGTGACTGTAGCTGTGCAGCGGCTATATATTCTTCAGAAGTAAATCTCATTGAGTTTAATGGAACTTACGCCAAGTAAGTGTGTTAAAGATGACAGTCTTAGTTGTGTGGTATTTGGGGTATCAGGAAAATGACAGCAATATAGAGGGAACTATCTCAAATCAAGTAAGGTCTATGGTTCATCCAGCCCAGAACTATCTGCTGTACCTGTCAGTGGCTCTCCAAAGTCTCAGTCAGAGGTCTTTCACAGCTGTACTTATGGTCTTCTGATAATGATGGCAATGTGTAATTCAGAACCAAAAGGAGGAAAGCATTCAAGTCAAATCAAAAGAAGAGAGAAATGGGTCCTCAGGATGCAAAGAGTTTATTTGTATGAAGCCCAATGCGTTTCGGCCTGTGCTCTATTAAAGGCCTTCTTCAGGGGGTTGTTAGAAGATGTCTGTGGATTTTCCTCTAGCAATAAAATGTCTCCTCTAATAATTCATTGGCGCCAATGAATTATTAGAGGAGACATTTTATTGCTAGAGGAAAATCCGCAGACATCTTCTAACAACCCCCTGAAGAAGGCCTTTAACAGAACACAAGCCAAAGCGCATCGGGCTTCATACAAATAAACTCTTTTGCATCCTGAGGACCCATTTCTCTCTTCTTTTAATGTGTAATTCAGACTATGATAGAGTGACCATATGAAAAGGAGGACAGGGCTCCTGTATCTTTAACAGTTGCATAGAAAAGGGAATTTCAGCAGGTGTTATTTGTATATATGGGGAACCTGGTGAAATTTCCTCTTCATCACAACAGTTAAAGCTGCAGGAGCTATACTAGAGTGACCAGATTTAAAAGAGGGCAGGGCACCTGCAGCTTTAACTGTTGTGATGAAGAGGAAATTTCTCCAGGTTCCCCATATATACAAATGACTCCTGCTGAAATTCCCTTTTCTATGCAACTGTTAACGATGCAGGAGCCCTGTCCTCCTTTTCATATGGTCACCCTAGACTATGAAAGCCTGTATACTGTGGATACTAGAGATTGAACCTGGGGCCTTATAAATTCAAAGCATTCCTTTGTTACTAAAGTAATGGGCAGGCCCTACCATTAGGCAGAGGGAAACAGATGCCGTAGATGGCAGAAGCTGGGGGAGGGGCAGGAAGTGGTAGCAAGGTGTGTATACCACACACAAACTTAAGCTAGCCTGCTGCCCTCAGATGCTGTGGAGGACTTGTTCCATTGCCAGTAGTGAAGACAGTTGCCAGTCTAGCTGGTTTATGTACATGGAAGAGGGGGTGGAGGGTGGAGGCATCTTGCCCTTTGCTTCAGGGAGCAAAATATCTTTGGCCACCCCTATAAAGTAATGACCAGTGCTTAATTTCTAAATGAGAAGTTCTGCTAGGCATGCTAAGGGCCCTTCCTTATGCTGGTAGCCTTTTCACTAATCATAGGGACTCATTGTACAGCACCATGTACATTGCTGGTGCTATATAAATAAATAAATAAATAAATAAATAAATAAATAATAATAATAATAATAATAATAATAATTTGGCTAGTTATCGTTTTTCATTTTATTACTACTGCTTCAGAGATCAGAACAGAAAGATTCCATCAGGACAAGGCCCTAAGAAACATTATAATAGAAATGCTTAGTCACACCTTAAAGTGGCCTACACTACACAAAGCAGTGTGTCGGGGTGGGGGTGGGAGATCCTTGGGATTTCACCTGGAATTTTCCACATGGCAGAACCAATGATGGGACTGATTTTAAAACATACTCATGGTCCTCATGCAGGCACTTTAAAATCTGATTACTCTAAATGCTCCTAATCCTGATATTTGCTATGCAGAAGTAGTATTAAGATATTTGTAGTACCAGAAGATGGCATGTTTGGGACATAGTTTTTTGGGAACACATAGACGCTTATTTATCAACATGCAGATCTTTGGATCAAGCCATAAGTAAACAGAGATATGGAGCTAGGAAGAATATATATGCTCTTATTGTTACATTCCTGTTAATGTGGTTTGATGGCATCTTAACAATAGGGGAGAAATCCATTTTATTAATTATATAGTCAGCATTTCTGTGAATGTCCTAACAATACAAATTAAAGAATTGGCAACCAAATTTAGGTACAGTAAACCTGACCAATTTTATCGTTAATTGTTCTAGTATCATATTGAATAACTAGCATGATACCATTTATATGATAGCTAAAAATAAATTAGGTTGCAAAATTGTTAACTGTATATAAGCCAGTAATCAAATTTTAACTATGGCCATAGCTAGACCTAAGGTTTATCCCAGGATCATCCTGGGTTTGTCCTTGCTTGAGCGCTGGATGCCATGTGTGGCACTTAGATTAACAGGTTTGGCCCCAGGACAATCCTGGGATAAACCTTAGGTCTAGCTACGGCCTATATCTACAGATGATTCTGATTAAAAAATATCCAGTTATTTTTTTTAAAAGGAAATCCGGTTTGTTTGTTTTTAAAGAAATCCAGTCCTGATTTAAAAGAAACCCAGATAGAAATTTAGCATTCGTTAAGTGAAAAAACTAAAATTGTCAGAAATTATTGCCAAAAGTAAATGTGAGTCAAAATTATTATAAACTTTCAATAAGTGAATTGCATCATTCTGGATAACCCTAATCCTTCAGCAGTTGCTATGCCCTCTTTTGATTTGTTTATTTTGCAGCACAATAACTATGACACTGATGTATTTGGTTCTTTTGTGTTAGTATACCCACATACCCCACCCACCCCCAAAAAACACTTCGGAATAAGATATTCTATTTAAAGCACATTTAAACAAACCAAGAGGTAAAGCTTCCTGGGAAAATGAGATTTAAGTGTCTAGAAAACTTGATTAGCCTTCTCCACTTGATCTTTGGCAAAATAAAATTGAACTGAGATGTTTCAAAGCTGACAGGTCCTGCTGAATTCCATTTTATCTTTGCATTACTTAATCAGAGAGCAGAGGCCATGGGCCCTGTAGCCTTTTTATTGTTTCATGGTTCCGCTGAGTTGAGTCTTATGTGAGAATTTCTATTACGTATGTCTACTGAAAAGCTAAGGCCTCACTAATCGCTTTGCAGTTTATAATGGCCCTCTGCCAATCCTATCGACTCCTTCTGGTTATTGGAGAGACTCAAGTCTCTATGATTAATAGCATGTGACATTTGATTCCCCCCCCCCCTTTGGTAACTTCAATGGAAAAGAAGAACATATACAACTAGATGACAATAGAGAAATATTTTAAGCATGCATTCCTTTTCAACCGTTTGAATACCATAGTGTATTATGAGAAACACGTAATATTTCAATGTGCAGAAATGTGCAGAAATGTTGACAAGAAATATTGGCATGCTATTGCTCATATATCTTTGACTCAAACATTACAGATCATATTGGGTCTTTTGAATGCCACAATGTCTCTTTAACAAAGGTGTGTCTAAATTGTTGGAAGTTTCATATAGTTAATGCTTCTTTAATTCCTATGTTCTGGAAATGCCCAATAGTTACCTCCTTTGGGTAGGAAATCATTAGACACATAAACTTTGTTTTGGAAAGCTCTTCAATATTTTCTGATGTACATGTTATCTTAAATTATGTACCTCCTTCTTGGAATGTAACACATGGTCAGTTTAAATGGATTTTTCGTGCCCTCTTGACTGCTAAAAACATGACAGTACAACACTGGAAACATAAAAGTTCACCACCTCTAACGCAATGGATTGAACACCTAACAACACTAGCTACAGTTGAAAGAATAGTATAGGCGCCAGTTATGAATGGACTTGTATTTGGATAGTTGGTCTGCCTTTACTGAAGTTTCTGTGTAATTTACTCCTTTTTTCATTTTCATTTAGAATGTTGTAATATTTGTAAATGAGATATTTGAAATATTGCAGTTGTATTTTTTGTTTTTTGTTTTTGTTTTATTGTTTTATTTTGTTAAATCTTATAATAAAAATTGATATAAAAAGTTCATACTGATTTAAAAAAAAAACTTGCCAGTTTAAGACTAGAGTTAATTCTATCTCATGTTGTAAACCACCCAGAGAGCTTCGGCTATGGGGTGGTATGTAAATTTAATAAATAAATAAATATGTTGTCTCAAGCTCCACAAAGCTAGGAAATTATCTGATGTGCCCTGTGATCAGTGATGATATAGTGCAATGTCACAAATTGTACTTGCTTACAGCTTACCTTCCATGCACACACACTTTTCCTCGGACTTTCAGGCCCAAATCCAGATGGGGATGATGGAGTGCCTGAGACCAACAAGGATGCCTCATATTGTTCTGGTCCTATATTGCCTTATGAAGTATCTGAACTTGACTATTTTGCTAGAGGAATGCCCCTGATAGTTGTCCCATGCCAGTTTGTTGCTTGCATCAGTCACTGGCAGGAGAGGGTAAACAGTGAGACGGAACCTCTACTAGCAGTAAGGCTTTATAAGGCAATTCAGGACCAGGACAACATAGGACATCTTTGCTAACCAAGTAAAGTGTGGGTGCATGTATGTGAATGCATGAATATTAGGGGTGTGCATGGACCCCCCGCTCCGCTTCACTTGCAGATCCGCCATTTTCCGGATCGGGCCGCTCCGCCCCGCCCCCGCTCCGCCCACTTCCGCTCCGCTCCGCCCGGAGCTCCGGATCCGGATCCGGAGCTCCGTTTCCCCCCCCATAGGCTTGCATTGAAAGCTAAAAAATTATACAACTTTTTTCTGTTCAAGTTAGAAACCTCATGTTTGGCACCATGACACCTCATGGGGATATACACACGCACACCAAGTTTCAAAGCAATCCCATCATCCCCTGATTTTTGGCGAATTTTTGAAAATCGGGCACCCCACACACAACATCCCTGCGAGGTGGGCAGGGGAGGAGGGAGGGAAGGCAGGCAGGCATGCAGCTGGCATTTCTGGGGGCATAAGGAAGTGAGCCAAGGATAAGCCAGTAATGCATATAAAATAAAAGGAGAGGGGGAAGCAGCTGCCAGTTCAACTCAAGACAGCCACCAACAGCTCTGAGATTAAGAAGTAAACGCTCACTTCAACTCATAACAGGCATCGCTCCACCACTAAAAAGTGAACATTCACTTCAACTCATGATAGGCATTGCTCCACCGTTTTACTCTCTTTGGAAGGCTCTAATGGCCTTCCAGTGCAGGAGAGAGTGGGGGCACGTCCACAATGAGATGCCCTAGGGGAGCTCATCCCCTTGCACCACATCTTTTCAGTTGTTCCCCAAAGTTAGGGTGGGGAGCAGTGCTGTGTTTCTATCTCTTATTCTTGGCTTAGTATATGATTTCAGGTTGTGTTTGTGCATTTGGTAGGGCTACTGTTTTAAAAAACACTGGGAAAAGCCCGTTCAGATGAAGAAAGAGAAGTTTCCCAGAATCCCAAGTTACCCGTTTTGGCTATCCCCTCCTCTAACTTTGGGATCATGTGATCATGACCGGGAGCTGACTCTGCCCCTCAGCCCTTTGAAAAAGGTATTTTTCCCGCCGATTTTTAAAAAACTTCTAGCGCGCGACCCGGACAACGCAGAAAGTTGAGAGTAGTCTCTAAATGACCCGCATCCACGACTCTCTGTGCACAAGAATTTTCAGAACGATAGCTTAAAAACCAACCCAGTTATGCCCGAGTCTTTCCCTCAATGCAATCCTATGGGCGAAAAGCCGAAAACGCCGTTTGAGCCGCGCGGTTGACCCGATTTTCACAAAAATATAGCACGCGACCCAGACAACGCAGAGAGGTGAGAGTGGTCTCAAAATGACCCCCATCCACGACTCTCTGAGCACAAGAATTTCTAGAACGATAGCTTCAAAAAGAACGTAGTTATGCGCGATTATTTGCCGCAATGCAATCCTATGGTGAAATGTTTTCAAGATGGCGACCGGAGCGCTCCGCCTGAACTAGGAGCTCCGAAAAATGGCCGCTTCTCTTCGCCTTGCTTCTAGGGGGTCCGCGGTCCGCTCCTACTCCGCCTCTGGGTAAGGCGGAGCAGGCCAATCCGCTACTGCTTCTACACTCCTAATCGGAGCGGATCACACCCCTAATGAATATACCCCTACTGTGAGACACAATCCTAACATGTTCTTTTCCCACCACACACAGGGCATGTATAGACGGGGCGATATCCCAGGGATCATCCCAGGATTGTCCCTGTGCATCCACATGATGCACAGGGGATCCCGGGAGCAGGGAGGGAAGATCACTGCATTTCCCCAGGATATTGCCCTAACTTTTGTCCCATTTTCCCCCGCGGTCCCAGGATGATCCCGAGACTGTGGGATGAGTGGGCAGTCATCCTGGTTTGTCCCTCCTCACGAGTAAACATGAGGAGCCGGGAACCAGGCACATTGGGTTGGGTAGGGGGAGCGGGAGCAGGGTTGTTGTTGGTTTTAAACTTAATTTGGTGTTCGAGCGCTTGTGCACTCATTTTCAGTAAAAAAACAAAAAAAACGAAATGGCAGGCGCAGCATCCTCTGGGACATCACACGCCGCCTGTGGACTGAGGGGGAGGATCTCGTGATTAGCATATTGTGAGATACTCCCCCTCTCTCCAGGAAAGCCGGGAGGTCTAAACATGCCCATAAAGTAAGAGCACTGATCTTCTGTGCCTCTTTAACAGTCCATACTTTGATCAAGTTCAGTTTATTTTTTACACACAATTTGAAATACTTATTGCAGTAAATAAGGATGCATAAACAATTGTTTACCTAATCAAAGCAATGCTGAGAATATAAATTAAACAAAGAAATTTAAATCATTGTCCACTTACTGTTACATGAATTGATACTCTTCTGCCATGTGTTGCAAAGTTTCTGTTATTAACCTTCTAGCATTCTCCCACTGAATTTCTGTTTAGCCCCACTAATACCAACGGGATTATTATTGGCTTTAGTCAAAGTAATCTGATTTTAAAATGGTATGTAGATGGCATTATATATCATGTCACTTTAAATACAAAAACAAATGAGTTCTATAGGTGTTTGCATAACTATAAAGATTAAGTTACTGTGGTTTATTAATTCTAGGGGGAAATCTATAATTTAATCTGGGCTTTACTTTATGCAACTGTATGTACAAAGTCTTTCCAGCCATTCATTCTCTTTCATTTCTCCACTGCTCTTCATTAGCATCTGACATCTAAAATCAGCCAACCTTGTATTTTGATAGGCCATAAACCACTGTTTTCCATTAGGTTTTTAATTACACACAACATAAAACACATACCATGAAGAATATGAAATTTATTTTTCCTTTTGGTTATGGTAAGAGTAGGGAAATACTTGCTGTTGTAAACAAAGCTCTGTGTCCATAACAATGAGCACTGTTTAACTTTCTAGCCAATTTTTTTTTTTTTAGATTTTACTGTTTCAAATCTGCAATTCCCCCAACTAACAAGTAATTGCCAGTACGTATTCCCTCAGGGGTGGGAGAGAGTACTAAATCCATATTATATGGGATACAACAAATGGTGATGTGAACCTCCATTACTAGTAATGTTAAAGCAGTTATATTTACTGAAAGGTCTTGTTGGTTTCATAGGACTTACAACAATGTGCACAGGATATTCTAAGGATGATTACTCAGAAGTAAATCCCATGGAAGGAGTTCAATGGGACCGGCAAACTAAGCTTGGAAAACTGACCTGAGCCATCCAGCTCTGTTCTTTATCAGTAAAATTCCTAGAGTCCATCACTACAAGGTGTGCTCAGTTATACCAAGGCCTTAGCTTGACCTAAGGTTTATCCCAGGATCGTCCATGCCTGCTCCCGGGATATCCTGTGTGTCATTTACATGAACAGGGATGACCCCGGGATGATCCTGGGATAAACCTTAGGTCTAGCTAAGGCCCAAGACCCATCTTTCTGATCAGCCCAAAGGGCCTAGAAGGTTAGTGCTTGAAAGGTTGTCAATGGTCTTTCATTCACTCAGGCCTTAGCTAGACCTAAAGTTTATCCCCGGGTTGTCCCAGGATCATTCCTGTTCATGTAAATGACACAGGATATCCCGGGAGCAGGCAGGGATGATCCCAGGATAAACCTTAGGTCCAGCTAAGGCCTCAGATTTTCAGTGCCATGATCCAACTACTTCAATACACATGGCAACTGTCAATGCAATAGCATCAGAAAAGGTGGACAAAAACATTTTTTAATTGAGGTTCCTTGCAGGGGCAGATCTAACCATGGGGTTACGGGGGGTGCTACCTCTCCCCCATAAGTTGAATTTCTTTTCTTTTAAGTTGCTGATCTACCACCAGCATCCTGTTGTGGTGGCTGGCTGCTGCTGTGCTGGGGCCAGGAAGTTCTTGTCCTGCGCAGCAGCATCATTTGAAGGTTTGCACATGCATGTGTCCTGAGGCGTGCATGCACAGAGGTTTTGAAGGCTGTCCAACAGTAGGGCATGCTCCCCTGGATCAGGGGAAGATTTTAAAAAACATAGAAAATGGGCTCAATTGGAAGAGACCCCTTCTCTCTGCAAGGACAGGGGTCTAAAGTGTAGTGGGGTGATTGCACATGAGGACAATCCACCACCCTCTTGATCTACCACCTGAGCAGGGGATTCACCTTGCCTCACAGGAGGGCCGGCCCTATGCATACTTCTGAGCACCTCAGGCTGCAATAACTGAAACTTATTCCATAACACTAGGTGGTGTTTCAGAAACAATTCTTGTTCATATTGCAGGACCTGCAATTAATTGCTGGACCAGGGTTTAGTTTCTGTGGTGCAGCTTATAGAACCCTCTGTATTACCTGATTTGAACCTGCACAAGTTGCTAGAGATGTCTTTCCAGCGAGGCTGAATGATGCAAACTGTGTCCAGACTGTCATGGTTGCTGTTTGGGAATGGTGACATCCAAGTGCTTTGGTTCTCCCTTTACTTGAGCTGCCATTCAGTGGAAGCAGCATAGAAGCTCAGCATGCACCCTATATGGGCCACAGCCAAACATATAATTCCCTCATACTTGGGCTGTGGGCTTCAGAGTGACTTCTGACTCCTCAATCATTTAAAGAGTAAATCTTGCAAACATAATTAGATATAAAGCCATCTCTGTGGTTCTAATTGGTCCCATCCACTAGCTCTTAAAATAGTCAAGCACTCTAGTTAAAACCCCATGTCCATAATTTCTGATGCTGCGCTATAACTGTGGAGTTAACCAAAAGCAAACTTTATGGGGTTAGGAACTATTGGCTAAGCTTATCAGGCACCAGCACAGATACATCTGTGATGCTTTTGGTGAGTATGGTCTCTGGTGTAGAACTGCAGTGCCATCTCTCCTTCCTGATGATGGTGCAGATAAATACACTTTCCCTTCACCTTCAATTATTGCAGGGTGAAGAATAGAGAATGGATTGGCAACACCAGGGGAAGGCAGCCTGGGTTCTCCAGAAGTTTTAAATTACAACTCCCATAATCCTTGGCCATTAGCCAGTATGGCTGGTGCTTATGGGAGCAGTAGTCCAAAAAATCTGGAGGGTACTATGGGGCCTACACCTAGACTAGATCATGGGACACTGACATTGAGCTTAAGAGTACCTATATAGGCTGGAATCTGGCAACTCTGCCCATGGATAATGGGTGTTGGATCAATGATTTGAGAACAAGGTAGTAAATCCAGGTTGGGGTGTACCACTTCAGACTGTAGGTGAGATTGCTCATCACTGAATGATTCTCCTCCCCCAAAAAATTCCTTCTATACAGAAAACTAGAGCTCAAGTAGAAGGATTTGCATGTGAGCTGTCACCTCCAGTCTCTGAAGTGATTTACCACCTCATTGGGAACTATGCTAGTGGCTATAGCCAGTGCTAAGGTGAATAGTCCCAGATGAAGCTTTCACCTGGCAGAATGGAGAGGGATACTAGAGGACATATGAAATATTCAGAGACAGCCATGTAATTCAGTTCCACATGTGGTTGTGTCTTCTCTGAAGAAATATATGACCTTAGGAAATTGGATTAATTCCACTTATATGACAGAATTAGGAATCCCACTTCTCCATGTTCATGCTAAATCTCCCTCTGTGTGTCTTTTAACAACTCTGCCCTGTTCTGTCTGAGAAGGGCACAGGTTAAATATCCTCTGACATTTTTAATTGCTGGTTCTTTATCTTGTTACAGCTTTTTTTGAACTATTAAACTGATACCACTAAAATCACAATGCTTTTGTTTAGTTCTTGGGGTGAGGGAGGGAACCTTATATAAAGTCAAGTGCTCAAGCCAAACTGAAAGAATGAACAGCACTGTTGTAATAATCCCAGCACACTATGCATACATGAAATGCTGAACGTTCTCTGTTATTCACCTCTGCATTATGTGGACAAGGAGTGGTTTTTTTGTTTTTGTTTTAACTTTCTCTGTTTGATTCACAGTTCTGTCTGACCTTGACTAAATGTGGAGCAAAGTCATTAAATTTTTTATCCTCCCTACTATCCAGCAGGACTGTTACATACAATCTATTATTACCATACATGGTGTAATAAGAAAACTTCCCTTTAAAGCTAACTGTATTTCCATTTTAGGCAACACTATTTCTCATTTTATGCTTTTTCTACTGGAATGTATCTCCATTCAGCAAGGAAAAGTACTTTCTTATGCCTTTTAGCATTTATTTATGGCAGTATTTTTTATCTAAATATGTATAAAATCCTAATCCCATACCCCATTAAAACTTTACGTTTAAATGGATGCAGTTCAGCATTGAGCTGTAAGAAAGCATTTTACTTTTAATATGAAATGAAGACGTAGAAAAAATGTTTGTATTACCTATTTGAGAAAGAAAAATGGCCTAGAACCTTGAAAGGGGCATTTATTGTCAATGGTATGAAATCACCAGGAACAACACTGAATTAAAAAGGTGGGCTAAAGTACACCTTATTATATAATAGTTCATGCCTTTTAAACTTATACTCTGTGTTCTTTGCCTAAGTTCAAGTGGACAACAAAAAAATATTTAAAAGTTATTACCACTCTTAATTTGACACAGTGAATCCAAGTTTTTAATCAATCAATTAGTTAACACTTATTTGTTTAACATTTATATCTTGCTTTTTATCAATCATCGAAGAAGGGATTTGGCAGAAGGCCTAATAGTGCAGGCAGGTCACTATGGGAGGAGGCACTCCTTCAAGGACTTGGGTCCCAAGCAGTTTAGGTACTTTGAATTGGCCCACACGTGAGCTTCTTTTAAGACTGCCAAGATATAACAGCAGATGAGCAGTACTGGCCAAAACTCTGACTTATGTATTCTATACTAACAAACTACTGAACTGTTTTCAGAGACAGCTCTACATATAATACACAAGCTGATATTCCCCGTGTGGTTTGGGTCCCTGAATAAGGTTTATCACATTTATTTGAAAAATAAAAAATATCTCTGTGACTTATTCATCTTTAAGGAGGGGATGGGTGCAGAAGGAAGAGCCCCAGAGTACTCCTCTGTGGTATCCCAGCAACCGAGCTGCCCCTCACCGCAGCAACCAGGCCCCTCACCAGCTGCTGCTGCTGCTCATCCTCAGCCTCCTTGGCCTCCTGCTTCTGTGGTGGCAGCTGGCTCCACAGAAGGGCTCCCTCAGACTTGCAATAACATCATTGCCATGAGGCCAGAAGCATAGACCCTAGCACCCATTGCCTTGGCAACAAAAGGAGGGGTGCCGTGGGAAGGGTGTTTCTGGGCATGTGCAAAGTGCCTCCCTCCCTCTTAAGGGCCAAGGCCATGCACGCTTCTCCCTTCATGTTGGAGGCAGATTCTAAGAAAAGAGCAATATCATGACAGGGTGCCTTTGATGTGGAATTGGGTTGACTGCTCGAGTCCGACCTTAGGAGACTGGCTTGTGAAAGGCATGCAGCAACCACGCAGCTGGGACTCATAATGACCATTGAAGCCTGGTAAGCTTGCCCTCCAGCCCAAGGCATGCTGGGAGTTATGCTGAAGGCATGCTGGAAGTTGTAGGCATAAGCCTTTTATTATTATTATTAAATTCTTAAAATATGTAAAACTCAAAAATTCAGTTTCTAGGATTTTTCTGGTACATTGTACTGCCAGACCTATCAGTGTGCCAAATTTCAAGTTTCTAACTCATCTGGAAGTGGCTAAACATTTCCAGACATACAAACCCGCATACATACTTTCAGCTTTATAGGTAGAGATTGCAGTATTCCAGATGGAATGTTACCTGCGCATGTATAACCAGACTATACAGCAGATGGGGAAGGACACTTCATATTACAGAGGTAGGATCAAGGAGCATCTTCAAGCTGTAAATTTGTTCCTTCAGAGACATACAACTCAATCTGCCTGAACCAGAGGACTATCTACCCACAGGACCACCATAGTGTAAGAATCAAGTTTCAGTTTATTAGCCATCATCCTTCACATTGCTGAATCTAGACATCAGTTCAGCACTTCTTCAGCCTCACCTTATTAAGATGAAATAACATAGAAATAACATTTCATTCCAAATCCCGAAAGGACCTCTCCTAGTGGCTTCGTGTGTGTGTGCGCTCGTGCGCACGTTAAAGAGTATAGGAGACAAGATTAAACCTGGGACCTCGTGGCACAAGTTCAAAGAGGTCACAGAAAAGGCCCCCTAGTTCGACCCTCTGGAAGTAGTAGTGAAAGCTCTACAATACCATGTCACCAAATAAGAGCTGTCACACACCCAATCAAGAAAGATACCATAGTTGATGACATCAAAAGCTGCCAAGAGATCAAGTTGTACTCCCTATCACTGTTCCAACATAGGTAATCCATCACATGGCTGGCTCAAGACATTTTGCTGCCTGAAATGAACAAGATGGTGTCCCCTCCCAATCCATGTACAAATGCAACTGGCAACTGAATTTTTCTTCAACGCTGGCAATGGGAGGATATTCTTCATTACACTTGAAAGGGGACACAGAGTCTGCTGTGGGTGGAACACAGCTCTACCCTCCAACACCTTGCTGACACCACCCAGCATCTTCCTGAAGTTACCTCCTAACCCTACCACCTCCCTCATGGCCAGCCCTGATCAAGGCTGATCAAGGCTGTTTCTGTAGAAGTCCATAAGTTTGAAATAGCTCTAGATTACCTGCCTCCTCCAAGAGAGCCTAGAGTTGAAATGTTACAACGCACTTGCTATTACCCTTTGGATTAAACCAAACAAACTTCAGACTGGTCAGCTATTGTCTTGTCCGCTCTTTTCTCCACTTGGAAGAATTAAAAGATGAAAAGGTTCTTGTATACTTTTGATGCTCTGAAGTTGTGTTTTATGTCCCACAGCAATTATGGAAACAGTTTTACATCCAATAGGAAGTATCAGCAAGGCCAGAGGTATAAGCCCTTCCTGCAGGAAGTGTTATTCAAGCTACTGTAGGAGGAAGGAAAGAGTGTGAATCTGTATGGAAAGATCTCATTTCCTCTTCTAATTGTTGATTAAATTGCCATGACTGGCATGTGAAGACTATGGGCCTTCCTAGACGAGGCCTTAGCGCGCCTTCTGATCCAGTTTCCCTGCTGTGCGTCCAGATGACGCACAGGGGAATCCGGAGGCAGGCCGCGCTGAGGCCTCCTCCAACGCGCCATAAGCGAATTTGCTTATGGCGCGCCTTTTCCCCAGCTCCGGCCTCAGGCCGGTGCTGGGGGAACTGTGGAGACTTCCGTGGCTTTTCGCGGCTCCTCGCTTACTCGCGAGGAGCCGTGAAAAGCCGCGGACCGGCCTGGCACAGCGTTCATATGAGCGCTGTGCCCATCGGCCCGGGGGCGGGGGGGAAAGAGAGGGGAGGGGGAAGGATGGCAGGGTGGGTGGCAAGGGGGGCGGCGGGTGACAGAGGGAGCGCCGCGTGCCGCCGCCGCTCACAAGCAGGCGAGCGGCACTTGCCCGGGCAATGCCCAGGCATTGCCCAGGCAAGCGCCACTCGGAGCGCCGCCGCCGCCGCGCGGCGCTCCCTCTGTCACCCGCCCCCCCCTTGCCCCCCCTGCCATCCTCCCCCCCCCGCCAGTTTTTTTTAAAAAACCTTACCTTCCCGGTGTCTTCGGGCCACCCGCGGCCCCTTTAAACAAACAAAAAATGGCGGACGCCGCAGGGCTTCCGTCCTCCCTGCGGCTCCGCCGTCTGGAAGTGTGGGGGAGGCGCGACAGATTAGAAAGAGAAGAGAAGCCCCTTCTACTATTCTTATTTTAGTTCAGTGTTGGTATTTTTGCCAGTGTTGACATTTTTAAATGTATGTAAAGGAAGACACACTACGGAAGAGCCTTTAATTTTGCCTAGGGTGACGATATGAAAAGGAGGACAGGGCTCCTGTATCTTTAACAGTTGCATAGAAAAGGGAATTTCAGCAGGTGTCATTTGTATATATGGAGAACCTGGTGAAATTCCCTCTTCATCACAACAGTTAAAGCTGCAGGAGCTATACTAGAGTGATCAGATTTAAAAGAGGGCAGGGCACCTGCAGCTTTAACTGGTGTGATGAAGAGGGAATTTCACCAGGTTCTTCATATATACAAATGACTCCTGCTGAACTTCCCTTTTCAATACAACTGTTAAAGATACAGGAGCCCTGTCCTCTTTTTCATACGGTCACCCTAGTTTTGCCCTAGTTCTGCTCTATAACATACTTAGCCTATTGACTAATCCAACCATTAATTTAATTTCATTCTAATTGATTCATTCACACTAAGTGTACCTTATGCTCAAGAATGGAAAAAATAATAATTTAGGAAACATTAAATGGGGCTAATGTTTGTTCTAAGAATAAATAAATAAATAAAAGATGATTTAAGCAATAAGTTAAATTGAGAATATTCATGCAGGTTATGACATAATCTGTTTGATGTTCAGTGGTTTTGGCGCAGACTGTATAGGATTTCATGTATTGATTTGCAGAAGGGTTAGCCAATTACCTGCCGTTCCTTTTGTATTTTATCCATGATCCGCAGCGCAGGAGTCAGAATATTAGCTCATTACAACTTCATTGAAGCATAAGGTGAGGCACTATTACTGATCTGTATGGACTTGCTTCCTTTAGAAGAATAAATCTAAACACCTGATACGAATTCTTTAAAATAGTGGCTTTTGTTTGTTCCTTAACAGATCTGTCTATGAATAGTATATACTCTTAAGATAACAACGTTACTTGAAAAACAACACAATATTTTACTATTACAAAAGTGTGTTGCCTGAGCACAGCATTAGACAATAATAACAACAGAAAGGGCATGCCAAAGAAGCATTGGTCATTGCTCTCTTCCCAGCAATAACCACTGTCAAAGAGACAAGCCACTGTTCACTTTTAAATGTTGCTTGTCTTTCTGGGAACTTCAGCAAACAAAACAGAGGGCTTATCTACACCAAGCAGAATATTCCACTATGAAAGCTGTATGAAAGCGGTATATAAAAGGCAGGAGCCACACTACTGCTTCATAGCGGTATTGAAGTTCACTGACAACTGTTGGGGCCCATTGACACATACTATATACCACTTTCATAACACTTTCACAGTGTTATATCCTGCTTGGTGTAGATGTGTCATGGGCCCCAACGGTTGTCACTGCACTTCAGTACCATTATAAAGCAGTAGTGTAGATCTTGCAGCAGGCTTTAGTATCGCTATAAAGCAGTAGTATGGCTCCTGCCTTTTTATATACTGCTTTCATACCACTTTCATAGTGGAATATCCTGCTTGGTGTGGATGACCCCAGAGAGAATTCCAGGTGTGGACAGTGTTTTCTTTTCACACATACACATCCCTTCTTTGGATCTCACCTTGTGTTACGTTTACCGTGGAAGAGAGAAAGCTCACTTTCTCTTCCGTACACTTATGTTCCAGCTTCGGATCCAAGCCTAAAGCACTTCTCTTGCTGGTCTTGATCTCATAAGTGAACCAATATGAAATGAAGCTTATGATAGATCTAAATAAAACTAGAATTAAATATTGTCCTATGACGACTATGCAACACAATATAGACTGTTTGTAAAGTGGACAGGGAATTAGAATGAGAAAAGCAAAAAATTGTTGGATCTCCTGATATGAGCTTTAGATTTAGCCCTTTGCTTAATACTTAGATATGCATTTGTTAGGTATTTTCTTTCAATGTTCTTTTTCATATGGGACAAATACTAGCAGGAGGAAATCTTTACGTCAGTAATTTGTATATTTGAAGAACAGCAAGGCAAGGGTTATAAAATGTTATGGGAGAATGTGTTTTTATATTGACTTCAAATATTTTCTCAGAGAAATCTGGAGCTATTTATATCACTGTATGGTTTTGATTATGCTCAGCAGAGATTGTCCACATCTTTTTGGTAAAATGAAGTACACCTCAAACTTTAATTTTGTTGCTTCAGGAGTTCTGATTCTGAACTGCATCACTATGTAAAATGTAACTGGCTTGCAGGAAATTAAGCCACCTTTTCAAGAAGTATACTTGTGCATAATTTCTTATCTTATCAAGGAAAGCCTTTTTATGGGTTTCTTCATATGTAACAAAAATCAAGCTTATATTATTATTATTATTATTATTATTATTATTATTATTATTATTATTATTACTTTATTTCATTTCATTTCTGTACTGCCCAACACTCAAAGCTCTCTGGGCAATTAACAAAAATTACAAACCACAAATACAAGATAAAAATATATAATTTAAAATCTTTAACATACAAAATTTAAAACAATTAAAACAGTTCTAATAAGATACTGCACCTGGCCAAAGCTCCTTCCTCTTTTTAAAAAAATTAAATGACGGACGTGACGCCTCTCTTTGTGAGGTCATCGCGTATAAACGGAGGGGGGATCTCCCGTTGAAAACACAACATGAGATCTTCCCTCCTCCATCATGGGATAAAAGGTAAGTCTAGCTAAGGCCATACTTTTGGAAGAGAAAACCCCCCCCTGCAATTGTCTTCAAAATGGCGTTTCCTCTTTAAGCACTCTGTGAAGTAATGTTAAGAAAAGAACTGCTGCAATATTCATTCAAAAGGATGTTTCCAATTGGAAGCAGCAGTAGCACCAAAATGAAGATTACCTTAAAGAATTATTGGAAGCGCAGTTGTGCCTCCAGTAGTTAAGATTGATCAACAAAAGAAACACTCTGTAAAGTTAAATGGGAATCAGGGGGTTAGGTTGTTATAACATTACTAAAATCGAAAGGGTTTCACGAATCTTCCTGAAAATTGCACATGACAGAAAGTAATGCTTATTTTATATAACCTGAAAATTTCAGAAAGATTAGTTAAAGACTGAGGGAGAAAGGGCAGTTAACAAAAAAACAAAAATCTCAGTCGTGCAAACATGTTTCTGAAAATGTGTTGGTAACCTTTTGTGCCCATCTCTGGTGAAGCCAGCATGGCTGCCATCTTTTAGCCATTGCTGTTTTCTTAACCCCATTGTATTGTAGTTAGTGGAACGGAACTTTTTAAAATTTAATTTACTTATTTTTAAAATAATTTTTATATCCTAATAAAAGCTTAAGGAGATTTATAACAAGGCACTTGGAATGTTGAGGGTAGGGGGAGGAGGAGGTTATAATTGCAATCTGGAGTAAAAGCAGCAGCAGCAAATTCCTGGGACCTCTGTGTTTGTGTCTGTGTGTGTGTACACAGGGACAAGCAATCCCCTCAGCATGACTAGACCCTATCACAAGAAAACTACGGAATCAAATGGGAGTGAAAGTTTGGTTCATAAGCAGGCCTGTCTTTCTTTGAGGGTAGAGAATTTTGCTGCTTGAAGCAGGGTCAGCCTGGTTCTTGCCTTCCTTTTAGGAGAAGAGTCCTCTTTTCTCTTTTTGAACATGTTCTCCCTTGGCTTTTGAGACTATTTTGTGCACCTGGCTCCTGAGCAGCGTAGGCCATTTCTACACCTAAGTGTTATCTAAGGAAAATGGAGGGGATCGCTCCTGCCTGCTCCCGGGAACCCATTTGGAAGCACAGGAACGATTTAGGGACAATCCTGGGGGGAAAGGCAGGTGTAGAAATGGCCTTAGTGTAGTTTTCGTCCCCTATTTCATTTTGCTCATTGGTGAAGGTTGGGCTTCACAGAACTTTTCATTTTAAAATATTTTCTTGATTTTCTACCTGGATTAATTTTCCTTACTTGGACTTTGCTGAGTTCTACATCCTGGATTCTAGGAGAGATCTCTTTCAACCTTCCTCTGGATCCATGAAAGCCTGGTCTTCAGATCTCTCCTTGGGGCAGGTAGTTATACATTCCTTTTCACCCGCCTGCTCCCCCACCCCACGTCTTCCTTCCTTTTTTTCTTCTAAAAGTTTGGACCACACTTCTATAAAGTTGAAAGCTTAAAACACTTCATTCAACTAGTGCCAGTGGAAGTGTTAGAACAACTTAAAAAACTTTCAGACTGCTTCTGGGCTTACTACTAACATTGTTTTAGGCCTACTAACATTATTTTTCTAATACGTCTTAGCAACAATGAAACTATCATGTATTTTGCATAACGTACACATGTATTTTCTTTCTAGTCGTTGCATGTTTCACATTTCACTTCTGTATCTGATGTTCTTTTGCATTTACTTTTCTTTAAAAACCATTCATATCTTAAGACATATTCTGTGATATGTTTTCATTGGTGTAACAAGTTAAAAGGGTATTTACTGTTTTCCTGCTTATGTTTTAATATATATTTTCAACAGGGATACTAATATCAAGAATTATAGAGTTGGGGAAATCCTCAGTCTCTTTGTGATCAGAGGCACTGAGGAAGTGGTCCTGGAAATAATTTAGACTGACCCCAACCACATAACACTACTCCCCCTTCTGAAAATGTCTGGGCCTCATATTACTCAAGACAAACAAACTGGCAGATCATTGTATTATTATTTATTATTATTATTATTATATATTTATATAGCACCATCAATGTACATGGTGCTGTACAGATAACACAGTAAATAGCAAGACCCTGCCGCATAGGCTTACAATCTAATAAGTTGTAGTAAACAATAAAGAGGGAAGGAGAATGCAAACAGGCACAGGGAAGTGTAAACAGGCACCGTGTAGGGTGAAGCTAACAGTATAGAGTCAGAACAAACTCAATATTTGAAGGCTGTAGGGAAAAGAAAAGTTTTTAGCTGAGTTTTAAAAGCATTGATTGAGTTTGTAGTTCTCAAGTGTTCTGGAAGAGCGTTCCAGGCGTAAGGGGCAGCAGAAGAAAAAGGACGAAGCCGAGTAAGGGAAGTGGAGGTCCTTGGGCAGGCGAGAAGCATGGCATCAGAGGAGCGGAGAGCACGAGCGGGGCGATAGTGTGAGATGAGAGAGGAGAGACAGGCAGGAGCTAGACCGTGAAGAGCTTTGAAGGTCAGCAGGAGAAGTTTATATTGGATTCTGGAGTGAATTGGAAGCCAATGAAGAGATTTCAGAAGTGGAGTGACATGGTCAGAGCGGCGGGCCAAGAAGATGATCTTAGCGGCAGAGTGGTGGACAGAGACCAGCGGACTGATGTGAGACGAAGGAAGGCCAGAGAGAAAAAGGTTGCAGTAGTCCAACCGAGAGATAACCAGTGCGTGAACGAGAGTCTTGGCAGAAGAGACAGACAAAAATGGTCGAATCCTGGCAATATTATACAGGAAGAAACGACAGGATTTAGCTACTGCCTCGATGTGAGGAGTAAAGGAGAGCGAGGAGTCGAATATAAAGCCAAGACTACGAGCTTCCTTGACCGGAGTAAGCATGACATCGTTGACAGTAAGAGAGAATGAGAGGTGAGGAGAAGGTTTAGGAGGAAAAACAAGCAATTCAGTCTTTGCCATGTTAAGTTTCAAACGACGATGAAGCAGCCAGGCTGAGATATCTGAAAGACATGCCGAGATACGATCGTGAACATCTGGAGAAAGTTCCGGAGATGAGAGATATAATTGTGTATCATCGGCATACAGGTGATAGTGGAGGCCATGAGATTGGATAAGCTTACCCAAGGGCAGCATGTGCCCATTTGCTTTATGAGGCAGGTGCTCCTGCAGCCTACCAAACAGAAGGTCTAACAGGCCATAGAGTTGCCAGTCTGGGTCTGCCAGAAAATCAGCCTCACTACTCCCTACAGGTCCACACTCTACAGCAACTGCTCTCAGCTGAACTTTAACCTTCCACCCCTGGGTTTAATTACTGACCTCTCCCGGATGGGCCTTGCAGAGAACTTACAGGGACAGACGAAGCAGGCATACATAACAAACATAGGGCTCATCTACACCAAGCAGGATATTTTACTATGAAAGCGGTATGAAAGCAGTATATAAAAGGCAGGAACCACACTACTGCTTTATAGTGATATTGAAGTATACTGACAACTGTTGGGGCCCATGACACATCTACACCAAGCAGGATGTAACACTATGAAAGCAGTATATGGTATGTGTCAATGGGCCCCAACAGTTGTCAGTGCACTTCAATACCACTATAAAGCAATAGTGTGGCTCCTGCCTTTTATATATGGCTTTCATACCACTTTCATAGTGGAATATTTGCTTGGTGTAGATGAGCCCTAGTGCAAATCTAAAAGCAAGTACATTGCTTTTCAAAAACCAAAGAAATTCAATCATCAAAAAACCCTGCCAGTTTAAAAGATCAGAAGATAAGGCTTTCTCATCTTGGTCCAAACTCCACAAAGTCAGGAAATGGGAAGCAAAGGCTGATGTCTTATATTTATTTATTTAATTTATTTATTATACTTATATACCGCTCCCATAGCCAGGTCTCTCTGGGCGGTTTACAGAAATTCTAAAATTGAGATAAAAACAAGAATACAAAATTTAAAACTCTAAAACACAGTACATACACACATAGAGCATTAAAAACCAATTGAAAACTAAACATGTGGGTAATTAGGATGTGCCGCCATATCCCCAGGCAAAGAGGAAAGTCTTAACCTGGTGCAGGAAAGATAGTAGTGTTGGTACCAGGCGAGCCTCATCAGGGAGATCATTCCACAGTCTGGGGGCCACCACTGAAAAGGTCCTATCCCTCGTTGCCACACTCCGAGCTTCTCTCAGAGTAGGCACCCGGAGGAGGACCTTAGATGTTGAACGTAGTGACTGGGTATATTCACTTCGGGAGAGGCGTTCCGACAGGTATTGTGGTCCCAAGCTGTGTAAGGCTTTATAGGTCAAAACCAGCACCTTGAATTGGGCTCGGAAACATACAGGCAGCCAGTGCAAGCGGACCAGAACAGGTGTTATATGGTCAAACCTTCTGGTTCCCGAAATCAGTCTGGCCGCTGCATTTTGCATGAGCTGCAGCTTCCGAACCGTCTTCAAAGGCAGCCCTACGTAGAGCGCATTGCAGTAATCTAACTTGGAGGTTACCAGAGCATGGACAACTGAGGCCAGGTTATCCCTGTCTAGATAGGGGCGTAGCTGGGCCACCAACTGGAGTTTGTAGAAGGCACTCCGTACCACTGAGGTCACCTGAGCCTCAAGTGACAATGATCTGATGTGCCCCGTGATCAATCACAATGTTGTGCAATGTTACAAATTGTGCGTGCTTACAATTTACCCTCCATGCACTCACGCTGTTCCTGGGTCTTTCAGATCCTAATCCAGATCCTTAGAACAGAGTGTCTGGGACCAGCAAAAATGGACCACATTGTCCCGGTCCTGTATTGCCTTATGAAGCATCTGACCCATGCCTTTACTGGGTAGTTTGACAGTGAGAGGGAGAGAGCCATAGATCAAACTTCCCTAACTTGGTGCTCTCCATATATTGGACCACAATTTCCACCATTCCAGCCAGCATGCCAAATGGCCATTGGCTTGAGGTGATGGGATTTGTAGCCCAACATCAGGTTAGGGAAGGCTGCAGTGTAAACAAACTGTTCTCTCTGAATTAGGATTCATATATAATCCTATGACACTCAAACCAGACTAGCATTCTTTAACGTGTAACAAAAGTTAAATAACACTAGCTGACATTCTTCTAAGTGCCTTATGTTTTTCTGCACTTAGTCTCATGTGTTTTGCAACAGGAAGTAAAAAAAAAAAAGAACAGTAATAATTGTGCCAGTACTAGAGTTGATGTGTTTCCTCACTTCCCACCCCTGCCCTTTCAGCTCATGTTTCCTTATTTCTTTGCCCATCTGACATTTCCTATCATTGATATATCCTGCTTCTGAAATGGCCCTGTGTTTCAACAACCGTTTTCTGTCTTTATGCATTTGTACAAAACATAGCCATATCAGGTATGTCTAGACAGTACAGAGGAATGTGCTTGACAGATGTACCGTGTTCAATACAACACTAACATGATTAAAAGGCTTGGATTTTAGTAGCAGTACTTAAAGATTCCATTGAGAGAACTCTTGAAATTGTTCTATTTAAGACTTGCTTATGCTAAGTGTAGTTATTACAGCATATGTAATGCTTTTTAGAAATGTGCTTATCAGGTTTTTAGCAACCACAGAGCCTGTGTATTGCTAAACCCCACTTACATTCTTAAACTAAATGTATGAAGAACTGGTGCTGGCCTTATGAACTACATTCAGCTAGTCATAATCTAACTTATGATGCTTTCACCTTTAGTTCAAATATCTTTCTTTTCGGATTTGAAGAACATTGCATTTGGGGGGGTGTATATATGGATCTCCCCACTACCCTTAACATTTTAGTACCCTTTCATGTGTAACTATATAGTCTTTTTTTCTATATCATCCTGGGAAGAATATGAATGTTTGGCTGATAAAAGCTCCTCCATCTCCTACAAGAATAGCTAGTTCTGCATACTGCAGAAAAGCACAAAATACTCGAACCAGAAACACTGTAAATATATTATCCTGGCTTACTAACGCGGCAATCCTATGCCCAGTTACCTGGGAGTAAACCCCAATGGGGCTTACTTCTGACTAGAGAGGTACAAGATAGTGCTGTGAGTATCTGTTGTCTGGTGGGACTTCTGTGGATGCTATTCGGCAACATAACTTTGAGCTTCTCTTAATCCCCCCCCCCCCTCTGTTAGCACAGTCCTCTCTCCACTGTGCCAAGAGAAAGAATGAGCAATTGGGCAGGGAGAGGTAGCTGATGGCGCACCGTCCTCTCACTCTTGGCTCACCTTCCCTTCCCCCAGCCCTGTGCGGAAAGCCCAGCAGGTCTGCGTGGGGAAGCGCGGGAAGTGAGCGAGGCAGCAGGTCTCACGCGCCCGGCGGCGCGTTGTAAGGTGCAGCCACTAGACCGAAGCGCGCGCACCCAAGCCGCGCGTGGCTCCGGCTTTCCGGCTGGCTTTTCCCTGGGGCAGCAGGCGCGCGCGCGAGCGAGCGCGTACGCCTCCCGACTCTCATCTCCACGTCTTCTGGGAAAGGGCTTTTGAAACGGCGGGTGGCTACTTGTGGAAAAGTGAAACGGAAAAGGGAGGAGGGGGTTGAATCCTGAGGAGGGAAAGGCGGTGTGTATGTGTGTGTAGGGACAGACACACGACCCGGGCGCCTTCCTGCCTTCCTTCCTCGCCTTCCCTCCCTTTCCTTCCTCGCCAGCCACTCTCTCTGAGGTACAGGCAGAGGGCGCTTTAGCCATGCCCGCCCCTTGCGGTTGCTGCTGCCGCTGCCGCCGCCGCCACTGCTGCTCCTGCTCAGCTCCACGCGCTCGAGAGGCTCCCGTTCCCCGGCCCCTGCTGCTGCCGCTGCCACTGACAGCCGCCTGGAGAAGCGAGGAAGAGACTGAGCCGCCTTGCTGCTCCTCACCAGCTTTGTTCATATAGCCCCCGGAGGGGACTGGTGGCTGAAGAGGAAACTTCTCCCCTCCGCTTTCCTTCGACCTGCCTTTTGCTCCTGGATGTCCGGTTTCCTGGTGTCTTTTTAACCTGACAGATTTTTTTTTCTTTTGGCGGGGGGTTGGAGGAGGAGGAGAAGAAGAAGAGGAAGAAGTGCGACCAGCCAAACGAGCAAGCCAGCGCCTGGGCCAGCGGAGGGGAGGGAGGGAGGGAGATTCGCTGCATCCCGGGAAAGTTGCTGCTTCAGCGTCGCCGAGAGGGAGCGAGCGAGCGAGCGAGAGCTTGGACTTGAGCGGGGGGAGCCGTACGGCGTTGCTCGCGCGCTGCCTTCAGGGCTTCCACCCCCGCGGTCGCGCCCTGCCGCCCTCTGCACAATGCACTTGCTGGGATTATTCTCTCTGGGTTGCTATCTGGCTGCTGTGGCGGTGGTGCTGCTGGGAGCGCGCGAGCCTGCCACAGCCGCTGCCTATGAATCCGGGCAGGGCTATGATGAGGAGGAGCCCGATCTGGGGGAGGCAAAGGTAAGCAAGCCGTGCCCTGTTCTTGGCCTGCCACAGACCGAGGTGGCTTCCCTTCGCCTCGTCTCCCCAGGCACCATGTGATACGATCATTTGATGTGGATTAAGTGCCCCTTGATAGGGCTTCACACCCGGCCAGAAGAAGGGTGATCCAAGAGCGATAAAAGGGTGCGTTCTCCCACTGCCACCCCCCTATTCCAGTGTCTGTCTAATCCGCTGTATGTTTTTAGTGTGGTCGAAACTATAACAGAACGGTAGCAATGCGCATGTAGCTCACAAAATGTTTTGGGTTGATTGTTGCTTTTTTCTGCAAACTGTATGGCGACGTAACAAGCCAGCATTTAGACAAACAGTTTAGGGATTCTGTGAAAGTTTTATTTGTGTTAGATTCTGAAATCGTAGGCAGCAACAGTATGCTCATTTTTAATTGAAGTGGCATAGTTTATCATTTACATATTTACTTTTGTTCTAGGGGGGTTAGATTTGATGACTTTCTGGTCCCTACATTCCTGGCTTTTTCAATGAGGTTATAAAGGTGATTCCTGGCATGCTCAATTAAAGCAAGTAATTCAATCCTTGAGGATGTGAGGATCACTAACCCTAGTTATTTTTCCTGTTATCTGTTGTTTGCCTAGGACGCTAAGTACTGTAGAGACAGATAAGGAGTCAGTACTCAATTGCTTCCCAGAGAGTGCATAAGTTAGTTTACACAAGTAAAAGGACAGACTTTGTGCAGGGAATGCTTTATTAGTCGTCCCCCTTACTACAAGTGATTCATTGATGGTGTGCCTTCCCAGCTTCTTTATCAAGGGCAAAGCTGTGGGATTGCATGAAGGACAGTGTCCTTGGAGTGGAACATGTGTGTTCCTGAAACTTTCCAGTTGGATCTCAGTAACTGCTGGTTAAAATCTGTGAATGGGTTTTGAGAAGATAGTGAGCATGACAACACAACTGCAGTGAAGATTTGCAAAGAGAAATAATAACATTAGAATGTGTTTCCACTTTATGAAGGTCAGCTGTGGTCTTTCTGAAAGCAGTCGTAATTTTTAAAGAGCAAAATGGTTTTCAGGAAATTAACTTGACCTTTATATTTGACAATGATATCCAGATAATTCTCAGTTGTCAACCATAGATTTTTGAAGTTAGATAAAGAGGTCCACTTAATTCAGACTATAAGTGTACAAACATAAGAGTAAATTATAGAAGATAAACTGTATTGGGGTGTGGGTGTGGGTGTGTTTAAAAAAACACAACCAATGCTATTACTAGTGAGTTTGACAGCATTAACTTTAAACAATTGGTGTGCTGTAAAATGTGTTACAATACTTACCTGAATAGCAGAAATACCTAATCCAAATGAATCAGAGTTTTAATAAAAACATATTAGTTATGCATATGTTATCTACCTATGTCTACAGTATGTATATTGTAGGCATACCATGTTTTGCAAAGGCATGTTAAAATAGTTTATAGAAGAAATTTCCATGCATTCTGTGCCACCTTTTTAATGGGATATTTCCACAACACTCTGGCCATTTCAAACTGTTGCTGTCAGATTTAAAGTATAACAGCTGATCACCAGACATTGCAGAATTAAAAACTTATTTGGTGTTTTTTCTCCCAGCTCTAATGTAGGAACACAGGATTAGTCCAGTTGGTTGGTGATCAACTTAATTTTTCATAAAGAAAGCTATTTCCCAAATATCTGCTAAAATATGAAAAACAGAAAGAAAAGCAAAAATGCTTTTTATTTAGTCTTTCCTAATGTTGGATCAGTTGTCACAAACTGAACTTCGTTAAATTAATTATTAAAACACTGTCAGTAGTTTGTAAGAGAAGTGTAGTAATAACAGTTTCTGTGGTGTAGTAGTGAGTATTGCACTTTCACAAAGCCTTTTGACAAAAGCTGAATGTGGTGGGACAAAGCATGTGTTGCACATATTCCGTGCATCTCTGAAGTTACAAAGTTCTATCAACTTTGTAAAAAGCGAACTTAAAAAACCCTACCGCACTGCAGTCTGTTCTCTGCTTTACTGAAATGTAATAACTCTGCAAGAAACCTGGAAAGTGAAGTATATGTAAGACTGGAAAGACAATGAATAGTGGACATCAACTGGATTATATGTTTTCTTTGTTGGGGTGAGAATCCACTCTCCATGTGCAGATATATTTTTTGGGGGGGGGTGAGTGTTGAACACATATTTCTTCAAGTTTTGACAGGGCAAATTGTGTTACCTTAGCTGTCCACGTGCAAGTGTAACTTTACTGACTTCAGCAGAATTTAAGTGAAAACAATTGAAAGGATTTAGTCCCTATTGATTCTACATATATATCCCTGTGTGATGAGAGAATGCTGAAAGGAAATTTTAAAAAGATTAGATAAGTAAACTTGTAAGTAACCATTTCAAAGAAAGTGTAATTATGTTGTCACCATAAAAGTCACTTTTCTCAGTTGAGAAAAGAAATGAGTGCTTTTGGTCTGGTCTGTTGTTGAAACCATGCTTTTCTTATTAGCTTTTCTTCATGTATTCCAAATGTTTAGTTGAATTAGGAGTGAATCTATGTAACCACACCATGCCCTCCATATATTTAATAATAACTATCATTTCTATTTGTGTGAATAGAATCTACATTGCCTATTAGGATTTAACTAGCATTGAGGAAACTTCACATGGACTACACCTTTACACCAACTTCTATATTAGTGATGGTTCAGTTAGTTGGATTTGTTTTCCCTAAATGTTATGCCAAAGGTTGACTGCAAGTCATACATAAGTCATACTGGAGAACCAATGTAGTGTAGTGGTTAAAATGTAGGACTGGGACCCAGGAGTTCCAGGTTCTAGTCCCTACTCGGCCATGAAAGCACATTAGGTGACCTTGGGCCAATCACAGACTCTCAGCCTATCCTACCGCACAGGGTTGTTGTGAGGATAAAAACGGATAGGAGAAGGATTATGTACCCTGCCTTGGGTTTCTTGGAGGAAAAAAGGTGGGATATACAGTAAATGAAATAAATGAATAAATTGTGGTTGATTTTCATATACTCGTATCCGAAATGCACATGAAAGCAGAAGTGGCTCCTGATAAATTAGAACAGTTGTGTCCTACTGTTTAACCTCTTTCTACATACTTGAGGAAGTACAAACAGCTCTTAGAGGAAGGGAACTCAGAATGACATGGGAGAAACTGTTAGTCCATGTTGTTCAATGATTGAACAGGTGTCAAGCCAACATATGCAGCAGCTCTTATATATCTGTTGTACCTCCACCAGAGCAACTTAACATGAATCTCCCAGTGATCTCCTACCTAAGTGATCAGGTCCATGCCTCATTGGCTTCAACAACTCTACATCAACATCTCCCAAAACAATGACCGGGGCTGCTGCTTCTTGCTTACCTTCCGTTGCCTTATTCCTTTAAAGCAGGATGCTCTCCAACTCACTTTCATGGGTATATACTGTAGCTTCTATTGATTTTAGCATATGTTAAAGAAGCTTTCATCCAGTTCTGTTCCACATTAGGGCTAGAGCAAAACTCAAGTTACAGGTGGTGGTTGGTTTTCAGTTGGTTTTCCTTTTATTCCGAATCTTTATGGATGATCATGTAGATAAGGGGATTCATTGTTTGAATGATGTGCGCACATCAAAGGCTGAGAAAGAAAGAAAGAAAGAAAGAAAGAAAGCATTGACTTTTGCAGCACTTATTGTTGTAAATAAATAATCTTGCTAAAATATGCTTTTGTTATTATTATGCAATTCAAGGGGCTTCATTATTATTTATTTATTTATTTATTTATATAGCACCAACAATGTACTTGGTGCTGTACAAAATATACAAATAAAACAGTGATACCCTGCCTAGAGGCTTACAATCTAAAATCACACTAAAACCTATGAAGGGGTGAAGGGGTTCACAAAGCAGAAATAAGAGAATAATCATAGTAATAAGAACAGTAAATCAAGCTAAAATACCAAAAGCTATTGAAAACAAATGAGTTTTCAAACGCGTTTTAAAATCTACAATGGAACTCGTGGTACGTAGTTGCTCTGGAAGAGCATTCCAGTAATGATAACATCATTAGCATTTATAAATCACTGAACTATTTATTACTTTGAAACAATTGGGGCCTAATTAGATGTGTTGATCACTGAACCAACTTTTAAATGTGGATATTCCTCCAATCACATATAAAACAGGAAGTGGAAGGACTTACTCTTAAGAGCAAAAGTGGCACATGAGTGAAGAGTCCTGCTGTGCCTGTTGCTTAGCTTCTCACAATTTGTCTCCCCAGACACTTTCTTTCAGACTGCCATATACCATAAGGTGACCATATGAAAAGGAGGACAGGGCTCCTGTATCTTTAACAGTTGCATAGAAAAGGGAATTTCAGCAGGTGTCATTTGTATATATGGAGAACCTGGTGAAATTCCCTCTTCATCACCACAGTTAAAGCTGCAGGAGCTATACTAGAGTGATCAGAATTAAAAGAGAGCAGGGCACCTGCAGCTTTAACTGTTGTGATGAAGGGGGAATTTCTCCAGGTTCCCCATATATGCAAATGACACCTGCTGAAATTCCCTTTTCAAAACAACTGTTAAAGATACAGGAGCCCTGTCCTCCTTTTCATATGGTCACCCTAATATACCAGAAAATAGCTCAGCTTGGAGGAAAGTGCTAAGGGCTATGGAGGAATAACAGATTGGAGAGAGTGTAGCACTACCCCACGGTTCAGGGATAGTTCAAGAATTGACCTGCATTTAAAGAGACAGGTTTGCCTTATGTCTAGTTTCAACCATGTCTTGTTTCAGCCTTAGTCCTCTGTACTTATTGCACCTGTTTCCTTGTTGTTTTTCATTATATTAGTCTAAGGCCGCAATCCTAAACACTTTCTGGAAAAATGAGTTCCCTTGAACTCAGCAGGGTTTGCTTTTGATGCTACCGATTTGTCACATGTTGCCAAAGTCCTAGGAGTGCTTTGCATGATCACAGGGTGATTAACAAGCCACAGTGGCTTGTTAGTAACCCTGCTGTGCTGGTTGTATGCCAGCCCTGTAGTGCTGGTTGCATAATTACCCTCACCAGCGCAGTTTCTCAGGTCATGAGAACCTGGTGATGGTAGCTTGTTTGGGTGTCTAACAATCCACCAGAACCCATGAACTGTTGTAGGGTTTGTTACCCAAACCAACAAGCTACCTTGGCTGGGTTGGCAGGACACGAGAAGCTGCACTGGCAAGGGTAATTATGCAAATCTGGCTGGCACGCAACCAGCACACTGTGGGTGGTTAGTGATTGTACAAACCAGGCCTTAGAGTAAAGTCATTGGTGCCAACAGGTGATGTGAGATTTTTCTTCTTCAAAGAAACTGTAAAATATGGATATCTCATATTTTCTTTTAATATAAATTGTTTGAGGTGTTACCCTGTAAGTTGGTTGCTACAAAGGACCTAAAAACGCAGGGTATGATAATCTAGCATTTAAGATTCTAAAACATGGAAGTGGAAGGAAGACAGCAGCATCTTTTGAAATATATTTTCATTTGCTTTTAAATTTATTATGTTTGATTACACCTGTTCACTATATGGGATGCTCTGGCCAAAGCAAGAAAAGGAAGCTCTGCCCAAACATGGCCTTAGAATAAAGGCTACTCCTTTCCAATCAACTTCCTTCAATTATTACAAGGAAGAAATGGGGGTAGAATACAGTACACTTTGCAGCTTGGTTCTAAAAACAGCTAAAACAGACTCTAGAACAGCATTAGAACTCATCACTTCGACCATTCCCAATGTAACATCTGTCAGTAAAGCTACATGTAAATGGAACTGATAAAGGTGGGCAGGACCAGTGATGTCCATGTTGTATAATATACCAAGGGCTGCTTAAGTGGCAATGAAGCTTTTTCCATGAAAAAAGTAGACTGTAGACTGACTTCATTTAGTTAGCTGAGTTTTATTTCATACACCCTCCTAGCTTCTGGTAATGGAGTTTTATGAAGCAGACCCAGGGCTCATCTACACCAAGCAGGATATTCCACTATGAAAGTGGTATATAAAAGTCAGGAACCACACTACTGCTTTATAATGATATAGAAGTGCACTGCAGGATCTACACTACTGCTTTATAGTGGTACTGAAGTGCACTGACAACTGTTGAGGCCCATGACACATCTACACCAAGAAGGATATAATATTATGAAAGTGGTATGAAAGCAGTGTATGGTATGTGTCAATGGGCCCCAACTGTTGTCAGTGCACTTCAATACCACTAAAAAGCAGCAATGTGGCTCCTGCCTTTTATATACCGCTTTCATACCACTTTCATAGTGGAATATCTGCTTGGTATAGATGATCCCCAAGTCAAATGAGAGAGGGCCTGGTCCTGCCCTCTCTTTGTTTTATTGTTATATACATTGGGACGTTGCTGCGTATCTTCGTTCATATGCACTTTCTAATGAACTTATCAAACGGGATGGGGGAAGCCAGGGAAAACCAAAGTGTGGGGAATTTTCTGGAAAGTTTTCAGGAGGGACAAGGATTGAGAGGGCAAGTGGATCGGTCGCACTGCTGCAAGCATCTTGTCCACATCATCAGGCCGCAATAACTGGAACTGATCCCACAAAATTGGGCAGATGGTGGTATCGGACACCTCAACTGGAGCTGCACTAAAAACAACATCAAGCTCGCTGCAGAGAGAAGCGATCTTGTCCTCAAAGTGTGATGCAAAAAGGTCACAGGGCCCCATTTGCTGGGGATGATGTTAGCAGCCCCCGGACCACCCGGAAGAGCTCCGCTGGATGGCTACTCGAGGATGCAATGGAGGCAGCAAAATAAGCCTTCTTTGCTGCCCACACTGCCACGCAATAGGCACGATTATGCACTCTACAGTGTGCTTGGTCATCTTCGCTTCGAGTCTTGCGCTATTTGCACTCTAGCCGACGTCCAGCCTGTTTCATTGACCGCAACTCCTTAGTATACCAAGGAGCAGAGCGGGCTCTACTGGAGAGGGCACTCAGGTGCGATCAAGTCGATTGCCGTCCGCATCTCACTATTCCACAGTGAGGCTAGGGCCTCGGCTGGATCACCAGCTCTCCACTAGAAAATCCCCAAGAGCATTCAGAAATCCATTGGATTCCATCAGTCTCCTGCGGCGGACCATCCGAATGGGTCCCTCACCCTTGCAGGAGGGTAGTAATGCCGTGAGTTCAAATCTCACCAGGAAATGGTCCAACCATGACAATGGGGTTACTTGGACCCCCCCCCCCCAATCTTCAGACTACCCATCTCACAGCTTGGAGCAAAAACCAAATCAAGGGAATGCCCTGCTTCATGTGTTGGGCCAATGACAAACTGAGACAGCCCCATGGTTGTCATGAAGGCCATAAAGTCCCGAGCCGGAGCCCCAGAGACAGCCTCAGCATGAAAGTTGAAGTTGCCCAGAACCACCGTCCTGCGTTCTTCCAACACCACACTCGAGACTGCCTCCCCCAGCTCAGTCAGGGAGGATGCTGGGCAGCAGGGTGGGCGGTATACCAGCAGCATCCCCAATCTGTCTCTCTGGCCCAAAACCAGGTGCAAACCTTCAAGGCCTGCTCCAAGATGGAGTGGTTTCCTGGTGATAGAGATGGAAGATCTATGAATCATGGCAACTCCCCCACCCCGTCCCTCCAATCTATGTTGGTGCTGCACTGAGTACCCAGATGGGCAGAGCTGAGTCAGATCAACCCCACCCAGCTCACCCACCCAAGTCTCAGTAATGCACGCCAAGTCAGCCCTCTCATCCAGGATTAAATCATGAATAAGAGAGGTCTTATTACAGACTGACCTGGCATTAAAGAGTAGCACCACAAGGAAGGAGGGCTCAGTGGATGAGCTACCAGGTACATGAGAACTAGAGGAGGAGGGTAGAAGGGGAATAGTGTGAAGACACCTGAAACCCGTTCTACGCTGATGTTGCAACACCTTCCTCTTGCCATATCTCCTTCTGCCCCAAATCACTGGAATAGTGGCTCCCCCTCCATGTGTCCCTGCATCACGGCTTCCCAAAAACACCTTTACCTACACCACCTATGCACTCACTCACCATTCAAACCCACACTCAGTCATACAAACAACACAGTCACATTTCTCACTTGTGGTAACCAGCCACTGGTCACAGATGGACATCAGGCTACTACCAACTAAGCGATAAAGTGCTTCCCCCCGCCCAATCTCCCTCCCTTAGTAAGTGTTAATTCTACTACTACCTGATGTGTGGCCACACTCCTCCCCCTGGCTCTCACACAGGGGAGCCTCCTGCTTCAAGTACCACAGCCTCTCACTCTGGGCAGATGAAGCAGCTATAATACCTTGTAGTGTAAATATTGCTATGTAAACAAACTGTTTGGAGGTTCCAAGATTCATACTTCAGCAAGCTTCCATTAAAACTGTATGGGGCAAGACTAAGGCCTGGTTTGCACATAACTCTAAGCCATGGTGAAGTTTGTTGAAATCTGACTTTTGTGACTAAATCCATCCCCGTAAATAAACCACGGTTTGTTAACTAGCTATAAACCACATATAGAACCCATGGTTTGTTGTTGGCTCATGAAGTCTGGCTTGTTTAAACCATGGCTTTTTGTGATGTCTGAACCTAGAACTGTGGCTTATCCCTGACTTGTTTGCAGACCCTGAAACAGAGGTGCCCATAAAGAATGGCATGAAAATGATACTAGTCTGAAGGCTGGCAAAATTGGCAGGAGAGAAACAAACAAGAAATAGGGCAAACAAGCCACAACTTGTTTCCTGGACTGCAGGACAATTCATGGCTAAAGCAAAAAATCATGGTTAATATAAATCATGGCTTAGTGTTATGTGGGAATTAGATTCATTGGTTCTATTTTTAACATGGTCCTTTGCAAGCCTGAATGTGTTGCTCACATGACAAATGACACTTGTTTCAGAGGAAGATGCAAGATACCTAATGATAGACATATGTGGAATTGTGCCCTTATTGAAAAGGATAACCAAATGAAAGTTTTACATTTAACTGAAATGCAGGAGATTATATTTGATTAATTTGTCTTTTTGGTTTGTCTATTTGTTCAGGAATGTTATAAATATTTGAAAAGATATTGTTCAAATTCTCACAACCATTTCCCTTGCTTGCATCATAAATGTTAATATCTATCACTGTATCAAAGGATCCACTTTACCTGTGGTAGAAGAAAGGGGAGACAGAAGGCCCTCCAGCTCCCCAGTGGGATGGCCCATTAGAGAGGGCACTAGGATTTCAAGTCCCAGCATACCTGACAGATAAATGATGCAATTTGCATCAATTTTCACCAAGAATGTTTGCTATGGAGGTAGCAGAGTTGCGTTAAGCATCCAC
Source organism: Elgaria multicarinata webbii (assembly GCF_023053635.1). Lineage (NCBI taxonomy): Eukaryota > Metazoa > Chordata > Lepidosauria > Squamata > Anguidae > Elgaria > Elgaria multicarinata. Next base: position 68,766,670 of record NC_086180.1, read on the forward strand.
AAGCATTTAGTGAGCAATCTTTGTAGCATTTGTGTACAATATAGAATAAACAGTAGGGAAGACAAATGGCTTTTTATAGTTCACCTTCTCATTGTTTTACATATGTACACACACACACACACACACACACACACACACACACACACATTGAGAGAGAAGATTCCCCCCCCCGAACTGATTTTTTAATTATTTAAACACTTGCAGGTTGCCACATCTCTAGCAGCTTTTAACATTTGACATCCAAGGTCTTTCTACTAATCTGATAAAATATAATACTTTTTAATACTCTTTTTCCACAGGAGCACCCCCTTGTGGCCAGCCAAGCCACAATGGCTGTATTTCAGATGCATCTCGAAGCAGCTGATTGTTTTGGAAAATGCCAGTATTACAGCCTGTAATACTGGAGTGTGGATGTCATAATCTTTATATGTACTTCTTTAAACTCTCATATACCCGTGTCTAAGAATATGGTGAACATCTGAAACAGCAGGATTCTTATATTCTTAAACATAGCGCCTGGGAGGGTTTTTGTCCTATGTCGTTATCTATTATGTACTATACTTATGATTGCACAAAATTTTTGTAACCAATAAAAGAGAAGTGGGACACTGCTTCATAACTCCAGACACCTCTATACACATTTCAGAATGAAATTCCCTGCAGATTTTTGGCTAAAATATTCAGCAGATACTTTGGCTTTATCCTTGATTTGTGTCACAGTGTAGCTTTTTTACTCATTTCATCATTCTGGAATGTAACTGTTACAAGAGAAGTTGCTGTTTTGGGTCCAGAGAGAGAGAGAGAGAGAGAAATAAGATCCAAAATTGTTCAGATAATTACTTTTATTGGATCAACTGTGTTGCTAGATTATGGATAGGAGCCTCTATTGCATTTTACTATGCTATCCTGTCCAGGATGATGCAGCACAGCACAGGATAGTACACTGCTGGCCAAGAGAGAGGGAGGGAGGTAGGAAAAGAAAGAGAGAGAGAGAGAGAGCGCTGCAAACAAGGCCATCATATTGCTGTGTTGTGTAGCAGGAAGGCACAGCAAAGTACTATCGTGACTGTTAGTTTGGCTTTAAAGTGTGGTGTTACGTTCCCATAATAGTACTGCACCAATGGGAATTGAAGGGCAGTGGTGGTTGCAGTATAGATATACAGTAGACTACAACCGTACACAATTAGAGGGGGGAAAGAGGCCACCATGGCCTCCCCCCCCGCACCCTGTGCATACTGCATGCTACTTTCATTTGCATAATTACCTGTGATGCCATGCAGGTCGCTATGTCAGCCAAACCCAGTGGAGTGTGGTGGAGATGGCTTCTTACCCACCCTACAACACCTACTACAAGCCATGGCTTGTAAGATGGGTAAGAAGCCACCACTGCACCCAGTTCAGATGACACGTCACAGGTAATTATGCAAATAGGAGGTGTGTGCACAGCACACTTGGGGAAGAAGCCATGTGTCTTCCTTGCCCCACCCCACCCCCATGATTGTTTGAACCCAGTCTACATTGGAAGGGGTCAACTGTAGGTAGCTGGAAGCAATTTTAAGAAGTACCCTAAGCCTTTTGAGCTCATATGGGTGATTGGTCCTTATGTAATTATTTGCAAGGTTGTTCTGAAGCATTTTACTGATGACAGGATGGACAGTTTGTTAAATTACTGAAATCCAAAGGTATCTCTGTATACAAATGTACAAATGAAAGCTACCTGTTACTGATGTGCATATTCTGTGCATATTCTGTGCCACACACTTGTTTTGAGACCTTTTAACTTCAGCATCTTCAAAAGCTGGGCATTTTTATTAAGCACATAAGAATTGCAAATGTATGATGATTATGTAGTGGGAATTAGCTAGTTGTCAATAGACATTTCTGTGAACTCCAAAATGGAGATAACTAGTTCATAGTGTACAAACATGCCAATGAAAAAGAAGCACAGAAGACTAAAGATAGAGGGTGTGTGTGTGTGTGTGTGTGTGTGTGTAATTAGCTTAAAGGTCCACTCAAAGTCTAAATTGAGGGTTGAACTGTGGTGCTGAGGGAATCAGGAAAGTCTGGACTAAGCAAATTGATCTCTAACACTACTAGAAGAGAGAAATGGAGGGAAAGAGGCTTGGGTAAGTAGAACTGCAAGAACAGGGAAGAAAAAGCACTCACATGGAAACTTGTCTTTAATGGCGAGTGGAGTATCAAGGCTAATCTTTGTACACAATCACTGTGGGAGACCCTAACATTTGAAGCAGCTAAATTCAGAGCACTCACACTGACTAAAGTGGCTGGGCTTTCAACCAAAAGGTGGATTAAAAATAGACAAAATTACTGAGGCTACAAGGACACCAGAATATAGGATAGAACTTGAAAGGTACCTTTCCTTGAATCTTGCTGCAGTACATTGTTCCGAAAGAACATTGAAACTCTTCAAGTTTCAGTGAAGAAAAAGTGGTTCTTTTAGAAAGAGTTGTTGTGAGTCACTGCTTTGGCTAAGCAGAGGCTTAGGCAGCCAGACACTGGTAGTATGGCTGAAAGGGTTATGGTAACCTGTCTCTGTGGGGTGGCCAGGACATCATGTGTTTTCAGCAGCAGTGTAGGCCCTTGCATGTGGATGGCAATGAACTGAGTGGTTTTATGTATCCAAGTGGGACCTTGCCTGTGAATGGCAAGGAATACTGAGATCTTGAAGTCCTTGGTTCTTATCATACAGAAGCCAAAAGCTTCAAAGGGACTATAGGTGTGTAACATAATAACACAAAGGAGCAGAAAGAAGACTCTGCAGACTGTCTCAATATCAGTTTTGGTTATCACAAAAGTTGAGGATGACTCATTGAAAGAGCCATCTTGAATTTAAAAAGCATGAGATGGGGTAATGAAACTTAATCAAGTGATGTTTGCACCCAAGGTTATTAAAAATGGGGACCATGGCTTATTTCCCCAGCCTCAAAAAGGTTGCCAAATTCCACAGGATCTGGCAGTGCATACTCTGCTACGAAGCTTGCCAACATACCTTAAATATAAAATTAGATCCATGTTTAGTTCATCCAATTCATGTTTACTATATCATGCCAGCACTTAAAATCATTCACTGTATACTACACTTACATTTATCAAGTCAGACTAAGATGATAATTATTATGAGTTGTTTTGCCATGCCCTCATCCTCCAGTCATTAGTTGTTATATTAGCTTTTTGACTTTTACATGACTGCCATTAACTTGTGACCAACAACCTAAAACCAGCCTACTGGTTGCAGATTCTATGGTTGTTACAGAAGGCAACTCAGACAAAAATATGTGAATTTTGTATGTGACTGAAACAAAGACACTTTGTGGTTGTCATCTCAGGTTTTGGAATAGTGTCTTCTTTTTCTGCAGCCAGTTGTAACATGCATCCTTGTGATTGATGCACAGCAAAAAGGCTGACTTCATGGATAAAGTAGAGAAACCAGAGCAAGATGAGAATCTGGACTTGAAGGGCAAGCACCTGGAGACCGTAATGAGATTGTACACAGCTTGCCTCATGGATTTCATAATTAGTTTGATTTGCTCAGGATGGTACATGGGTCCTCCAGATTGATATTATGGATTGACAATGTTTATTTGAAATGTTAAAAAAAAACATTTCCGTATGCCCATGTCCACTCCCAAAATGTAGTAACTAGGGGCATGTCTACACCTCCCAGCAGAGGGGAGAGGATCTTGTGATATGCTGATCGCGAGATCCTCGCCCTGTGTTCACACACAGTGCGTGACCTGGAGTGCACCTGTGTTCCAGTGCAATTTTTTTTAAAAAAAAAAACCGCTCCCCTCCCCACCCTCAATGGGCACAGAGCGCTTGAAGAACTCCGTGCCCTGTGCTTGGTTCCTGGCTCCTCGCATTTGCAAGGAGCTGGGACGAAACTAGGATGGTTGCCCACATGTCCCGCAGTCTTGGGACGATCCCGAGACCGCGGGAAAACCAGGGTAAAAGCCATCCCGGTTTTCCCAGGGAAATGGAGGGATCATCCCTGCCTGCCCCCGGGATCCCCTGTGTGTCATGTGGACACACAGGGATGATCCCGGGGTGATCCCCGGGATAAGGCATGGTATAGACATGCCCTAGCTCTCATGATTACAAAAAATATGTTCTTTGAAAATTTTGGAATTGAAAATATTGGAATTGCCTTGCACTGAATCAAAAGATTGGTCTATCTACTCCAGTATTTTCTACACTGACTTGCAGCAGCTCTCTACCATGTCAGAGAGGAGTCTTTTCCAACCCTACCTGGAGATGCCGGGGACTGAACCTGGGACCTTCTGCATGCCAACCACGTACTCTACCACTGAGCTACAGTCCCTTCCCCAAGGCAGTTTAAATCTCTCTTTGACAGTATGCACATTTTTATATACCCATGTGCAATATTTTTCATTGCCTAACTGGTACCTTAATTAACTGATGGGCATCTATAAAATATCCTAAGAATTTCCATTTGAGTTTGCTTGTATAAGTTCATTGACAGCGATCCTCTTGACTGTCCCAAATGTTTGGTTGGCTGGTATGTGGGAGAGCACCAATTCTGTGGCAGCATCTAAGCTCTGGAACTCTCTGCTCGGGAAGGCCCACTTTGTCCCTTCTTGATGAACTTCCACCACAGCGTAAAGACCTTTCCTTTTAGGAAATCGTTCATTCTTCAGAGATGCAGTTGAAACACATATGCAAACTATAACTTCTAGTTGCACATGGCTAAAAAAAGAAGAAAAGGTTAACTGCTTCCCCTCTGTAGATTTCTGCCTACTACATTAATGTAATCTTAATTATGTATTGTGGGGATATAATGTGCAAATTAATTGCATCCTGTCAACTCAGGATAGTTTTCCAGCATGGCTCTCTAAACTAAACAGGTTACCTACCCTGGAACAGATGTTCAGTATAAATACAAGTTACTTTAAATGTTATGGTTCTAAGTCCCTTTGTACCACATTGTATATGTTTTTGTCAGCTGACTGTTTATACTTAATAATACTGTGAGCTGCCTAAAACAAATGAAATGCAGCATGACAAGCAGGTTCCTTACATTTTTTATAGACATCTTGCCTCTTTCTTAATAGAAGATGTTTCCAAAAGAGAGTACAGCCTAAACCAACTTCTCCCAAATGCCTATTTTTTCATAGCAGAGCCATTTGTGAATAACATCCTGAAACTTGAACGTAATTATAAAATAGGCTTTTGCATATGAAAGTTTACTCCACTGTAAACTAATTACCACTTCTTGTCTCAGCAGAGGGGTTGAAAATGAAAAAGAAGTTTTACTTTAACTTATTTTATTAACAACCAGTTTTCAAAATTCAGGTTTCTCTTTGACCAAATAATTATTTGTCGTATCCACTCTTGAGTTGACTCTGTGTGTAGAATGAAGTTTTATGAAGTGTTTAGTTAAGAGCTATATATTTCTGACCTTCGGTTTTGCTGTAAAAACATTGGTTGGACCTCATCTTGGATATTGTTTTCTCTTATTGGCATTTGGGGCTTAAGGCCTTAGCTAGACCTACCGGTTAGCCTGCAACAGAGGAGAGAAGATCTCGCTTTGTGTTTATCACGAGATCCCTCCTCTGTTTACACGCAACATGCGACGACCTCATTAGGAGAGGCATCGCGCCCGCCATTTTTTTTATTAAAAGGCCAGCAGCGCACGACCACTCGTGCGCAAAAGGTAAGTAATTTTTTTAATTTAAATTATTTTTCCCGCTCTCCCCACCCTTCCCCCGATGGGCGCAGCACTCATGAGGAGCACTGCACCCCCTGCGCGGCTCCTAGCTGCTCACGAGGAATCGCGCAGAGCTGGGTCAACCTGCGGCGCCCAGCCACATGATCCCAGGGATCACCCCGGGATTTCGCCCCATCTAGCTATGGCCTCTTAAGCATGAATTGAAATTAGAGAGAAAAGTGGTTAGTAAATGAGTAGAGAACTTTTTTCACAAGGGGTCCACTATGCCAGCTCTGACTTAGGCAAATTATTTTACCCAAGGACACAGATCTGTCCTCTCACAGAGTACCTGCAAGAAGGAAGTTGCTTTTGAGTATGGGAAGCAAACTCCTTTGCTTCCTAGAACAGCTTTCACCCTGAATCATGATGCTGTTCTTGTCCCATTGAAATCCCATCACATTAAATATATGGCTCCTTTTACTATTGTGTGTATCATCTTTGTAGACTTTGATTAGGATGGTATGTGCAATATAAAATTTGTAATAGTTCAAACTGAGTTCCTTCAGGATGTTTTTAGTATTGGTGTCTCTTACAAGTATATTCAGTGGTTCAAAGAATTAAATAATACCATATCTGTACAGATCAAAAATTCATATTGCGCACATAAACATTTTAAACTCAAGAGAGGTGTTCACATTTTAAGAATATATGAATATCAAATCAAAAACTATCTATATTACTTTTCTCATCTTGTATAAATAACTGGGGATCCAGAAATCCCTAGGACAACAGCTTGAAAGTAGAGTGAACTAATTATTTCCAGATACGGGATGACATGTCTGGAATTTTAATGTATGTTTCTTTCATACTATGGAACTCAGCTTTGTCACAGGGAAGATAAGTTGAGAAACTGACACAGATAAGATTGTTATTGATTTTCATTCATTTTGACAGTAAATGCTTTATGTATAATTTTAAAAAAAAAGAATTATGCAACTGCATAGGTTGTGTAGCTGCCTTAAATCAAAGGCAGCTGATCAAGTTATTTTTGTGTGTATAGATGGAATGTCTTCACATGAAATGTGACATCCTGGCTTGTTTCCACAAGATTGCAAAAGACGATACCAGTGCCATAGGAAATAAATTGTCTTATTCCTCCAATTTATTCCTTCCAATTTATTAGGCCATCTTTGTTGTTTCTGACATTATTAGATGTGGTATTCTCACCATCATCCACAATTCATCCACTCTCATCCGTAATGAAGCTGAATATTGACAAAGATTGGTCAAGGGAATATCAGCTGTATGTGACATTTGATAGTTAGATCAGTGTTGGACAACTGATGATCCATGTGCTGAACTTTGCCCCTGATGCAATCTTTTCTGGCTCTTGCTGACCTTGACAAATTTTAAGCAAGATCTGGTGGGGGTGGGGGGGTGGCATCACCTCTCTTCCACTGAGATGAAAAATTAATTTGTTTTCCAAAATTGTAAGAGCAACAGAGATATTCCATACCTTAATGTTACATTTGTCTTGGGGGTGGTATATAATCCCCCTGTTATGCCTGAGTGCATGCAAATGATACCTGATTGTGAAGTCCTTACTGCCAACTTTATTAGTGGAGATTGGAAATAATTCCAGAAATGATAGTCATGGTGGAAAGAAACTCACCTAGTTCAGAATTACTAAGCCATTATGAGCCCAGACCTACATTATCATCATCATCATCATCATCATCATCATCATCATCATCATCATCATTTATATTGCCAAAGCTCTCTGGGCGGTTGACAAAGATTAAAAACATTGAACATTTAAAAAACAATATACAGAATTTTAAAGAGCCCGAGACCACGGAACGTGTGTCCAGGTGCCGCGGGTTGACCCGGCTCCATGCGATTCTTCACAAGGAGCCACACAGAGGGCACAGCGCTCCTCAGGGGCGCTGTGCCCATCGGGGGTAGGGTGGGGGGAGCAGGGAAAATAATTTAAATTAAAAAAACAACTTACCTTTAGCGCACGATCGTTCGTGCGCTGCTATCTCTTTAAAAAATTAAAAAATGGTGGATGCGACGCCTCTCCTGCTGAGGTCGTCATGTGTCATGTGTAGACAGAGGAGTGATCTCGCGATAAACACATTGTGGGATCTTCCCTCCTCTGTTGCAGGCTAAATGGTAGGTCTTTCTAAGGCCTTAGTTTATTACATCAAACCTAGCCATACTTCTTTAATAACTCTATGTCTTCTCCGACTTAAAATTAATCCCTCAGATATTCTGTAGTGATTTTTCCTCTTGTCTCTCCCCATTCTTCTACAATATTGTTTAGGAATCTTTTCTTTGTCCTTTAGGATATTTAACATTATTTAATGAAAGGAAGGTTAGCTGTCTATATGAAACATTCCATTCTCATTTAGTTATAGTGAAAATAATAATGGTCTGGCACTGTAATTGATCTCTTAAATTCTGCATTGCGAATTTTTTTTGGCTTACAACTTTACCTAATTTGGAAAGATATTCACAAGCACAGCAGGAAGGGACATCACAGATACAAACATGGTCATACAGCCAAACATCAGGCCCAGTGGAGGCTGATGGCTCTGATTTTGATAGGTTTTAATCCTGGTTGTGCTTTTTATATTGTATTTTGTATTCGTGCTTTTAAATTGTTGGTTGTTTTTATGCTTTTCATGGTTTTAATTTTTGTGAACCGCCCAGAGAGCTTCAGCTATCGGGCAGTATAAAAATGTAATAAATAAATAAAATCAGCCAGAACAATAAGGGAATTATATCCAAGGTGTTGGATCTATTTTGGGGATAAGGTTCAGCACCTTGGATAGCTCCTTTAGAGTTCTGGCTGGTCATGACTGAAACCCAGAATTGATTCATAACCCCATGGAAATTGTAGCCACTAGCCTCTACTGATTGGGATCCTTCTGAGAAGTGCATAAGAGTTATGTGTTTTTTGTATTGCACATTTTAAAACCCATTTGAAAATGCTTTTCTCTGGTTATCTATTTCATGTTGTTCTTTTTTAAAAAAATCCCAAACAATAATTGTACTTATGGCCCAATCATTTCTAAGAACAGGTATATAAAGCTGTGCTATATAAATAATAATAATAATAATAATAATAATAATAATAATAATAATAATAATAATCCTCTCCATATGCACCAAGACCATTGCAGGGAATAGGATGTTCCTGCACACCAGTATTGATCTAGACCTCCCTCTTGCTCTGTACTGTGCAAGTTATCCATGCTGTTCAGCATAAATAATTTGCATGGCAAAGAAATTGAAGACTTCATAGGAATATATCAGTGGACCTCCCATTTCCTGCAGTGGCTTTGTGTATGTGTTGGTGGGTAGCCAGCCCAGGCAACAGGGCTCTATTGAGCCCCTTGGGAATCCCTGCATACAGGCACTGCACCTGATCTTACCATTTATGTAGTGTTTTCTCTTAAGTGCTCAAAGCTCCTCACATACATTGGACCTGTTCAAATGACACTTGGGGCTCTGTGGTTAGCGAAACTGTGGTTCTCTGGGGTTAGCACTAAACACAAGCCATGCTGTTGCAGACAACACTTTAAGCCATTGTTAGAGCCCCTAACCCTGCTGCAGATGACTGTGGTTAGTGAGTGAGCAGGGTTTAGCAAAACATATTGCAGAAGACACCTTAAACCCTTCTGCATAACCAAAAGCCTTCAGCAGGGTTTAAGGTGTCTTCTAAACAGGCCCATTATCTCAATAAACTTGCAAAAGTCGTGTAAGGTAGATCAGTTTATTTTTCCATATTACAAACTGAGACATATGATGAAGGACATCCTGCACTTTTATGGCTATCCTGTGTTTTGAAGCAGGGTCTTCCATCTCGTAGGGCCTTAACTATTAGACTACTCCAGCTATGACTTAAAATGAGACACTAAGTGTGGTATATAACCTTTACTACAGACATTATTATTGTGGCACCCATCATCATAAATCCTGGCATTTCATAGCTGCCATGGCTGATAGAAGTCCTGAAATTATTATGTATGCCAAGTGAATGTCATGGGACAGATGGCATAATCTAATATACTAGTTGAATCAACTCAGTTTTCTTCTTAATAGAGACCAGTTTCAAAATATATTGAGTTATAACTGTATTTAATTGCTGTGGAAAGGGAAATACTGCAGTTTTAATAGCCAGAGACAGGGGTTGGGAATCTTTGGCTCTCCAGGTCAGCATGGCCAATGGTCATGCCCACAGGTTTCCCACCGCTAGCACAGGCTATTAAAGAAAGATATTTTGAACTTGAAAATGTTTAATTCCGGCAAACTAAGGCCCTTTCTACACCTAAGGGTTATCCCAGGAAAATGGAGGGATCATCCCTGCCTGCTCCCAGGATCCCCTGTGTGGCATTTGGATGCACAGGAACAATTCCGGGACGATCCCAGGATATAGGGCTGGTGTAGACATGCCCCCAGTTATAAGTTTGTGTGCCATATTGTGTTTTGCTTCCTTTTCATTATATTTGAAATGCATTCACTTATCAAAATAAGCTCACTGAGACAGTTTGGCATATTTCTGTTATTTGGGGATATATTAATATTGAGAATAAATAAATAAGTTTGGGAAAAAGGGCATAGAAAGTCTATTCAAACAAATGCAGGGTGTTATTCAAATGGAAGTGCCAGGGAATGTCTATGGGACAAAACAATCCCATGACAGACCATGGTTTACAATTCAAATTTGTTTTCTTAAATCATAGTTAATACTAACCGTAGTTCTTGGTTTAGAAAAAATAAGTAATTGCAGTTTGTTGAAAATAGAAGTGAAATCTTCCAAGGGATTACAGAAAAAAGCTAGCTACATCAAGGGTGCTTTCCTGCTACTTTCCTCTGTGTCTCAAACACAGGATGTAGAACAGTGTTCATGATTAGAGGGTTCATTGTTGGAACTCATCCTCCTTCCCTTTCTGCTGTCCTTTGCTGTAAATCAATTATGTTGTAAATGTTCCACTATACATTTGTATGATTTAGCTTATCTCAGATTTTGTGGGCATTAAGGCTGGCTACATTAAAAGAAGTTTTCTCCTTTTCATCATCTGATAAAAATTATTAGAGTGAATGTATAAGCAGCGGTTTGATTTGTTTAATATATTGCAATGGAATATTTATTTATAAAAGGAAGGGAAATTTAAGGTTACTCAAGGTTATAACTTGAAAAGTACATATTTCAGGCCTGACATGTGGAAAATCAACATAATATCTTATGAAGTTGCAAATAATGTAAGCCTTTAAAGGGATTAGATGAATTTGGGAAGGTTATATCAACCACTAGCATTCTGAGGTTCAGATAAGACTTCTTGCTATTAACATGGCTGCATGCTTGTGTTAGTATATATTACAAAATCTGGCAATTTGTACAAAATCCTGAGAAACTCAAGTTTTGTATTAAAATAAAAAACTTTTTAGATCAGTTTAGACATTATGCCAAATCATGGTTTGTTCCAAATGTACAACAGATAAAACCATGGTTTAGAACAGTTATTTGCTTTGTTTACAAACAACATAGGCACCTCTCTAGGGAGCTCATTCAACAGCAAGGATGCCACAGCAGAAAAGGCCCTCTTCCTGGTAGCTACCTGCCTCACTTCCTTTGGCATGGACTCCCAGAGAATGAGCAATGAAGATGATCTGAGGGTCCAGGTGGGTACATATGGGAGAAGACAATCTTCAGATAACCTTAAAAGCTGTTTAGGGCTCTGAATGTTAATACCAGCACTTTGAATCAGGTCCAGACTTGGACTAGTTATTAATACAGCTGGAAAAGTACTAGCATGATATAATCACGTTGGCCAGTCCCTGTTAACAATCTCACTGACATGTTTCAGACCAGCTGAAGTTTCTGGACCATTTTCAAAGGCAGACCCACGTATAACGCATTGCAGTAATCCAGATGAGAGGTTATTAGAGCATGGATGACTGTAGCTAGGCTATCTCTGTCCAGATAAGGGCGTAGTTGGTATATTAAGCCTAAACTGATAAAAAAATGCTCCATGCCACTGAGTCCACCTATGCCTCAAGTGATAGGGCTGGGGCCAAGAGCACCTCCAAACTATGAAGGATGGAGCTTCTGTGCCCATTTGCGTACATGGTGCTATCAGTATGACCTCTGTTCACTTCCCCCTAACAATGTAACTCTACTGCCTATGACTTACCTTGCCTTTCTCCTTGCCACTGCTCTTCTCTATGTGTAAAATTAAACTTCTGCAAGAAATGAAATGAGTTCTAAATAAAGCAAGTAAACTGAGATATATAGATATGAAACATATGAATTTCCACAGACTGAATTATTTGTTTTCTGAATTCAAAAATGGTATTGCATTTTTGGATATAATGAACTAAACATTCTCTGTTTGTTAATTTAGCACATTTTGAACAAAATTATGCAGTTATGCGTTTGTATTTTCTCAGCATATCTATATTTGGATATTTTTGTTTGTATTTGTAATCTTTTGAAGGTATATTTGTTAATATATATTTTTTTAAAAAAAGAGCAGTTAGTGGGAAATGCATCTATTAGCTCGATTTTTCATATTTTTCTGGAAACAAACATTAGAATTTAGCATACTGTGTGACCTGGCTAGAAATCTTCAATACTGAAGCTCTAGAATCATAGTCATTTTTTTAAAAAAAATGTATAGGAATTTATTTTTATTGCATTGCTGACAAAAATTCTGCTGCATAGGTTATTTAGTGGACAGAGTGCTGGATTTTCATGCAGAAGTCTTTGTTACTAATTGAAGTTGAGAATAGTGCCTCCATTCTAAATGGACTGTGAAATGCAGCCTAAAAACACACAACTTATGACTGGACCAATTTTGATAATTTAAAATACATTCCGCATGCCTGTGCAGCCCAAATTATCATTCTGGAGGCATGGATGTTTAACACACAAAGCAAGCAAAATGCCCTCTTACAAATCTGTATGCTTGGTGGTTTATCACCATATGCCTTTACAGTCCCACTGACTATTTGTTGAATTATTATTAATACACTAACATTTGAAGTAATGTTGATCAATTGATTGTGTTATTATTGACTCATTGTTCTACTGTATTTTGAACTGCCCCATGTGTTGACTTGAAAATCTTTTATGTGGACTTTTTCTACATGGCCTAGTATGTTTAAAAATGAAATATTCAATAGAATAGACAACATGACTAGGTAGGTGGTCTTCCAATTAGTATTAATGTTCAGATCTGTAATCTGTATAAGGATTGTTTAATAGTTCTGAATTCATGCCATGTGGCATTAAGTCATTTGTTTTGTAATAAAGTCCAGCATTTGCCTTGTATCACTATTGCATGTAACTTATTATTTTTCCTCAAGAATTGCTCTTTACATATGACTAGTTCACATAGTTTCTGTTGTCTTTTATTAAATATTTGTGCTGTAGTTTACTTCTGTTTAATCAACATTCTAATTAATAACATTTAAACACTTGTCAGAAAAAGAATGTTGCTTATTAATCTGTATCATATTATAAACAATGATATGAATTGAGATGAGTTTACATACATAATTGATTCCATCATAAAAACATCCAACATTGTCAAAATTCAGTTTGGTTAATAAAGAGCACTGGGAAACCAGAGCAGCATAACACGATTATGAAACAGCACTCATTTGAGATATAGGCCTTTAAATTAACAGCAGAATTATATTCAAATATTCTACAGTAAATAGGACTGTCGCCATAATCAAAATGGAATACTAGTGTGTGTTAGCTAACATTTTAATTGATAAAGAACACAGGGTCCCATTTCATTTAACACTGAGCCATTAAATTTATGAATGCCAACATCTGTCAAGTAATTAAAATTCTTCCATCTTATCCCCTCAAGGCATTTTGCCCAACCAGCAAGTGAATCAGTAGGAACTTTATTGATAAGTAAGAAGACCATCAGGTACATATAAACCGCCCAGAGAGCTTTGGCTATTGGGCAAAATAAATAAATAAATAAATAAATAAATAAATAAATAAAAAAAAATACATATAGAGGAGATTTCAATTATGAGTGGGTTTGGACAGTGATGTGGGTTAAAAAAATTCTGTAATGGAAATTTTTCCACTGACATATTTTGCCACAGAAAACTTTCCATTTCTAATGCTCTATTGTTTCATAAAATTCATAATGAAGGAATACAGTACTTGTCAAAATGGGCAGTTTCAAACTTGTAGTTAACTTTGACTGGTGGTAGCTCTTTGGCATGCTGAAATTAATATATTATCACCTTCATATTTTTTCTTAACATTTACAGTTTATTTTTTCATAACATTTAAAAGGGGAGTGTGTGCTATTGAATTGTTAGATTAGATGCTTCCTAAGCCAGAAAGAACTCTGCTCTAACCATCGATTGTCCTCTGACTGCAGTAGCAAGAGCACAGCCATGCTCTGTCACTGACTAGACAAGCAAGGATCTCTGAGAAGATGCATAACCCCCATCCCAGCAAGAGCGCTGAAAAGGAAAGATCTTGTAAAGGTTCACTGTTATCTAGTGTGGAATATGAATTTGTCCAGCTCATAGTGTTTGGTTACAAATCGAGTGTGATTTCCCCTATTGTTTCTTCTCTGGGATTTATGATCAGATGCAGAAAAATAGCTTCAGTCTGCCTAGGCTGATTTGTAGATGTATGTATAGCTCTTTATGTGCAGAGGGCTCATCTACACCAAGCAGATATTCCAGTATGAAAGTGGTATATAAAAGGCAGGAGCCACCCTACTGCTTTATAGTGGTATTGAAGTGCACTGACAACTGTTGGGGCCCATGACACATATCATATACTGCTTTCATACTGCTTTCATAGTGTTATATCCTGCTTGGTGTAGCTGTGTCATGGGCCCTAACAGTTGTCAGTGCACTTAAGGCAGTGGTGTAGAACCTGCAGTGCACTTCAATATCACTATAAAGCAGTAGCGTCGCTCCTGCCTTTTATATACCGCTTTTGTATCGCTTTCATAGTGGAATATCCTGCTTGGTGTAGATGAGCCCATAGGCTCCTGTATGACATGGAACCCCCATCACATCAGGTTCCAGCTCAGGTAGGCTTCTCTGATTCAGATGTCTTTACTCAACATGTTGATACTGGGGGACAGGGATGGGAGCTACATGATATCAGAGGTAGCAGTGCAGCCCCACTTTTCCTTCAGCACATGCCTCTCCCTTTAAACATATAACACAGAACGGGCACAATCCTATGTTGACAGATGGCTGCCCCCGAAGTTGGAGGCTGCCAAGTATCCTAATGCAGGGCTGCTGGAGCAGGGAGAGAATCAGAGGGAAGGAGGCTTGGGCAAGCATAGGAAGCTGTGTAAGGCACTTTCCCTGGTCCCGTCCTCATCCCTAGGACCGCCCCTTTCCCCCATCTCTGTGCTCAGGTTTGTGAGTGAGGTAGCCAGCATGGTTCTCTCTGCATCAGTTATGGGTGGGGGGCAGGGATGCTCAGTTTACTGGCTCTGAGTTCAGTTTACTGGCTCTGACCTTGGAGCCAATAAACTGAACAATCCTTTGGCCTCCCAGATGCTGGCCATAGGCTTGCTTTCTAAGTGTGCAATCTTATGCATGCCTACTCAGAACTAAGTTCTACTGAATTCAGTTGGGTTTACTCTCAGGTAGGATTTATAGGATTGCAGTCTAAGGGGGTTAATAAGAACTACAAAACCGCCTGTTTTGAATGTACATTCACAGAAGTTATCTAATATGTAACCTTTGCTCTTGAGGGAACTCTCAATGATTGCTGTGAACTTCATGACCAGACCACCCAACCACACAGCATTTTTATTTGGTAAATATTTTTTTTTTGTTTTGAGTAAATACTCTCCGTTTTAATATTTGCAAACTTTCGATGTGGCTGCTGTTCCCCATCCAGTTCTGAAACCTTGTCTTCATGCTGTGTTGTGTATTAGTGGGGCGGGAGCAGGGGTGGGGGGAGAATGAATTTGAAATTCCACATGGATTTTAGCCATGACAGGTGCAGAGAAATATAATTCCCAGGAGACAATATAATAAGGTGTATTTGCATTACACCACCACTGTGCATGAATCTGCTTCTGTGAGGATAGATGTTATTGCTGGCCACTGAAGGACATTGCCAATCTTACGCATGATTTTGCACATTGGAGTATACACTTAGGAACATTTTCCAAAAACTTATGTTCTTGCCTCTGAATATTTGCCATTCTTCTGCTGCTGCTATTGCTATTATGGTTGTCTGTCCAACTATATATGAATATACACTTGGAAGCTGAATCTCGCATTTATGCCCCAGAAATTGTAGTTACTTGTATGTTTTGCTATGTTGTACTGAGGTGTTCACTCAAAAGCATGACTTCCATAATACTACTCCTATACATTGGACCAAACAATTGCTAAGAAATTGATGCTTGAGCCCAACCATTGGGATCAAAAATCTCCAGGAGAAAATGTCAATAGCTGCTAAAAAGTCAATATTAAGCAAGTATGCAGAAGAATGAACTGACGTTAGCAAGAGACTTGGCTTTCTGCCTGCAATTGCTGGCGCGTGTGAGGAACATAGAATCAGCTTGCTACTCCACGTTTGTGCCCCTAATCTGTTTGCTATCATTGTTTACATCTGCAAACATGATAACTCTTTAGATATATAATATACAGAGTAAATAAACCTTTCAAAGAAATGCGAACTACCCTGACCATAGGATTAGAACGTAGCAATCTTACTTCTTTATCTTCTTTTCTTCTTTAATTTAAAAAGATTTTTGTGGTTTACATCATACTGTTTTTTCTGTGATATTATTATTATCACCTTATTACCACCTGGAACCCTTCTTCTGCAGTTGCCAACT
This sequence comes from Elgaria multicarinata webbii, assembly GCF_023053635.1. NCBI lineage: Eukaryota > Metazoa > Chordata > Lepidosauria > Squamata > Anguidae > Elgaria > Elgaria multicarinata. Next base: position 68,783,227 of record NC_086180.1, read on the forward strand.
CATTTTGTGTTTTTTCATGCCTGTTTCTATTCTTTCTAAATTTAAAAATGTCCTGGTTTTGTGTGTGTTTTTAATGTAATGAAGCTGAAACGTTATCTGTTTACTTTATGGTTCTCCCTCCATTTTCAACTTTCTATTTTATGCTGGAGTCACCTTTTCATTTTCTCTAAATATGGTCTCCCCAGTGCCCACCACACCATAGGAAAGGACAGGAAAAGAAAAAATAATAGATCAATAGGGAGCCTGATTCAGATTTCAGTTAGTATAATACAGATTTTACTGGCATCAGTAAATGGAAAATAGTGGTGTCAAACTCGATGAAGTAATATTTTCTATATTAGTATAAAATATCAGGCAGTATTATGATAATTACATAACAAGTGGAACCTGAAAATAATTGTTGAGGTGTACAATCTGCCTGTTCAGGATTCCCACCAGCCAGCTATACTCTCTTATAGTATACTCCATTCCATTCTCTCCCCCACCCCATTTCTGTTTTTCTCCCAGTGGTCATTCACCATTGTTTGTCCACATAACATGCTCTGTCCTCTTGGGTCTCGCTCCCCATTATTTTCCTTTTCTAAAGGTTTTGTTTTTGTTTTGTTTTTCATATTTCCGAATACCTGGGGTTTCTCCTGAGCCTTCAGGCAGTGATATGTGTTTTCTGGGAAATTTTGAATGAGAAAATTTTAGATTCCTTCAAATTAAGTTCATTTGCATAGGAAACATTTCAGTTTGCATTGGAAAATTTTCTGATGCCCTAGAGCAAGGAGGGGCTGGCCTTCCTAGAGTTTTGGCCTGCAATTTTCATCATTCCTCACTGCTGGCTAGGGCTGGTAGGAGCCATAAGCCAAAACATATGGAGGGCCACTAGTTGGCCATCCCTGCCATAAAAAGATCTAATTTAGCCAGTTTTAAAACTTTTATTCAGTAAAGAAAGCTTCCAAAAAAAGCATCGCATGTTAATTTTTTGTCCCAATATACTACAAGTATTTGACATGAAATATTTGAGGGGGAAATTAGAACACATTCCTGTGGTTTAATTTTTATATTATGTAGATGTTTAAGTTGGAATACTTATAAAACAAAAATAAAAAATAAAAACAATAGCATGTACTTCTCTTATATTGTTTACATTTACATGGAAAAAACCCAAAGGTACTGAAAACTGTTAACAAGCTAAATAATTTTAGCAACAGAAAGCATTGTGCATGATATGGTAAACCACTCATCAGTTTCCATAGAGTTCACATCCTTTCCACTAAGGTTGCTGGGGCACCTTCAATTTTGCTATCACTATTTATTAGTTACATTTAACACTGAGGCCTTAGCTAGACCTAAGATTTATCCCGGGATCGTCCCAGGGCCATCCCTGTTCACGTAAATCACACTCAGGGGATCCCGGGAGCAGGCAGGGACGACCCCGGGACGATCCCGGGATAAACCTTAGGTCTAGCTAAGGCCTGAGTCATATATGAATATCAATGACATATACAGTATGTATTTTCTCACATATTTGCTGAAAAACATTAATTGCAACTTTGAAACTGCCAAGCTTACCTAATATTGTATTATTTTTATTAATGAATTTATGAAATGGAAAATGTTCTGTGGAAAAATAAAGCACTGGAATATTTTCCATTTTGGATTTTTTTTTCTGCAGGAAGATTTCCGCCCCACGTCACTGCCTGCAGATGCCTCCATGTTGTGAGTGGATGGTGCCATTTCCACTACAGAAGGATCAGTACTCAAATAATTAGTGCACCATTAGTATATAGGATAGAAACATAGGAAGTTCGCATATAGTGAGTCAGATCATTGGTCCATCTAGCCTAGTATTGTTAAAACTGTCTGGCAGTGGCTCTCAAGGATTTCAGGCAAGGATTTCTCCAGCCCTACCTGGAGATGCTAGGGATTGAATTTGTAATCTATCATTGAGCTATGGCCCCTCCCCTAAGGGAAGATTCAGTCCTGTTGTATTCCTGTCTCTCCTCTTGCATGCTCTGCTCTACATACATGTATCCTCTACCACAAATCTGTTTCCTATTGGCAGGACTCTGTGGCTGGACTACATGCACCTACTGTACAAGTTTGTACTGGACCCTTATGGCAATGTCATAAACATCTGCCTGTTTCCGAAAGAACTCACAAACATATGTTTCAAGACTGTTAACACACTTTTGGGATATTTAATGTAAAGTTTTGTTATCACCAAAAATTGTAGCATTGTTAATAAATGATAGCATTGTTATAAAACTGTTAATGAACAAACATTTAGCATTGAAATATTATCATTATCGGTTCTTCTAATACCTAACTTAGCTGTTCCAGTGCTTATTAGCTTGACAATGAAACAGGGCAATCCACAAATATGGTGGCAGTTTCTGCATACTTGGGGGACTCCTCAGGCAAGCAGAAGTATATTTGTTTGTGTATTAAAAGAAGAAATCTTTTTTTTAAATTCAAACTTCAAGTGGCCCAACAAGGATCAATGATCAATAGCTTCCAGGACTGATGGAATGCTGAGGGTGGTTGATAGGAAAGAAGGAGAAAGGGAGGAACAGAAGGAAATTGCCTGTTTCAACTTCTGATAGCTCTCTAGGAAAAGGGCATTTGGGTGAAGTATGCCATGAATTTAAAAACATATCTCCCTGAAATATTTAGTGAGGTTTCCATGCATTTCAATGGAACTGGCTGTAGCACTCCTCCGCTCCTGCTTCACCACTGCTCCTCTCTCTATATCATTAAGGCCCTTTCTATGCCTAGGAAAATAGAGGGATCGTCCCTGCCCACTCCCGGGATCCCCTGTGTGACATTTGGATGCACAGGGATGTTTCCATGATGATCCCGGGGGGGAAAAGGCAGGTGTAGAAACGGCCTATGCTGCAAACTATAGCAATTTTGCCTAGCGTTGCTGCTCCTGAAAGCTCCCTCTTCCACCTTTGATGGTGCTCTGAATAGGAACAGGGGCTGGGAATGTATTTTGTTGCGGGTCTCACTGCCACATATATTTTCTTTTAAAATATTCGGGGGGGGGGGTTTCTTGTATTCTTTCCTTATTTAATATATCCCTGTGTTTCTAGGTCATCTTAATACATTTCAGTTAGCCAACTTGTCCTGCATATAAATAAATTATCAACGTAAAGAATTATACACATCATTTTTTGATTAAAAATTCTGTCAGCACATACTTGAAAATGAAATGTGCTGACAACTATAACAATTGTAAATGTATTAAATTTTATTATTGCATGTCACACCATCAATTATGCACTATACAGTCAGCCAAATATTAAGTATTTCGACCTTTAGAATTAATAATGACAGACACCGGGAATAACTTAAAGAAAAAAGTCACAATGAAAATATATATGATAGTTACAGTACATTTTACTGTTAGGTTAGACAAACACAAGAACGTTTATTTCAGTAAGCAATCTTTTTTTGAGGGTTTTTATTCTAACAATACATATATTGAATATATATCCCCACCCTACAATTATCTGATCTCTGCAGTCTTCAATTACTTAAACTTGCTTTCTTGTATTTGAAGTAGCTTATGTCTAGGGTGGCCTCGTATGAATTGTCAAAAAGAGGAAATGCATCACCAAAGAAGAGGTCATTAGTTTGCATAACATTTGCATATGCTAGTGTACATGTATAGAAATGATTGTCAATACTTAAATAGAAATACATCTCTCCGTAGTGTATAAGACTTTGATTAGATAGCCTGTGTATTTTGCTTGTTCTGCTGTTGATGGCCAACTTCAAGGCATAGTGCTCCCTTCTAATGGTTCTTTATCTTTAACCAGACTTATACTGGACAGCCCTTCAAGTAGAGGATGGTTTCAAACTAGAGAACAGTCCTCTGGCAGCATTTTAGACAGAGCAGCGGTCTTGAACTGGTGGGTCACAACACAAAAATGGGCTGCAAGATCAGTCCAGATGGTCATGGCAAAGCTGTTGCCACCATGTTGGCCAATTGTGGAAGTGGGTCTCATGTTGCCAGTTGAAAGTCTGAGGTGGATCTTGGCTGGATCAGTTGAAGACCACTGAGATAGAGGACTGTCCTGTATAAAGTAGGATGCAGGCACAGCCTACATTTGATCCTAAACATTGCTAAGTATCTCAGTCTGCATTGTAACACTATCATCTCAAGACAAAATAAAGAATGTCATATATGACTGAAATTTCTTTGAAGGAATTTGGGAGTTTTATCAGTGCAATCCTATGCATTTCTAGTATAGGCCCATCAGAAGTAAGGCCCATTGAGCAGTAGTACACGCCATTGAGTTCAGTGAGACTTATTCCCAGGTAAGTGGGTATAATGTTGCAAACTATATATCAGGTCACTTGAATAAATTATGTACTGAAAATTATAGAGAAGAAAAGCATTAAAACCAAATAGAGTAGTCGTTGGCTAATACCAGTTAAAATCCCACAAACCTGACTAAATAAAAAGGTATTTTCCTTTTGACTGAAGGCCATCAATGAGGAAATTAGATTAGCTTTCCTTGGAAAGGAATTCCAGAGTCTGGGCATGGCCATTGAAAATTCCTCTCTCAAGTCCCCTCCAGATAAACCTGAGAGGTAATGATAGTTTCAAATTTTGATTTTATGAATATCTACAAATACAGTAAAAAGGAAGCAATCAGGAAATTTAGTATAAGAAGGAAAATATATATTGATCAAATTTCAGTATGGGTTAATAGTGACGTTTTAATTGAATAAGATATATGCAAGTATTTTGGAATGTGAATGACGTAACTCAAAAGATTTCAAGTGAAGTGGGGAATGATAATGTACCTTCAAAAATGAATCTGGAAGAAAACATAAAACCCATTTCCAACACTACTGAACGCAGAATAGGCTTTGAAAAATGAATAGATTGAATGAAGAGCAAAGTTAGAGATGGGGAAAATACATCAGTAGAATTCATGCATGTTTGGTAGCGCTGTTCTAAATTTCAAATATCCTGGCAATCCTTAAAGAAACATTACTTATGATGATTATGATCTTACAGTAGATACAGGCATTTTTTATCTTCTGTTATTAGGAGAATGTGATTTTGAATTTATCACTGACATATTACGCATAGACAGGATAATTGCAGCAGTTAATTAAAGTTATTGTCCTTCCACTCACAGTTCTTTGGCACTAATCCTAACTCGAAGATTAGTCACTCTTTATACAATAATGGTATAAAAGGTTTGATAATGTGTGTATTTTTGTATTATTCTCTACACCATAAGTATGTTTATGTTATGTTATTTTAAATAAATACCATCATTTTGTGGCATGTAAGGATTGCATAAGGAGAGCTAGCCCTAAATCAGAACAAGAAAGTTAGTGGCACCAGTGTGGTTGTGATTAGATCTCAGTTCTTTTCTTGTATAAATGTGGGTTTTCTGTAGATATTTGATAGAAGTGCCACCGTTTATATTTCATTTGATAGGGTTAGGGTTAACCCTTCAACATTGCTGAATCTGCCATACACACTCACTCATTAGTGCATAGGTATTTATGTATCAGTATTCCCCAACCTGGTGCCTGCCAAATACTTTTGGCTACAAGTCCATTCACCGCTGGCAATTGGCTGTGTTTCTTGGGGTTGATTGGAGTTGTAGTTCAAAATATCTGGAAATACTTTGTTAGAAGCATAAAATATTATCCTTAATTGGCAGATACATACATATATATGTATCTACCAGGTTGGAGAAGGTTGATATATATGTATGTATCTGCCAATTAAGGATAATATTTTATGCTTCTAACAAAGTAGATTCTTGTGCCACAAAATAATTGTCAGTTTTTAGTGCCTTATGACTCTTGTTTTCTCTAACCATGATTTCAAGAAATGAGTTTCAGTTTATATTAATCACTAGTGAACCAGACCAAGCTAAACACAGGTTGGAATAGTCCTTAGTTAGATATAGTAAAGTCTTGAAGCAAATGTATACAGCTGTCAGTGTTGGACACATTGTCCCCACCCCGTCTGACTGAAGGCATGCCCACTGCCACAGCCCCTGCCAAGATGCACCCCTATAACTTCTAAAGTTGAGGGGCGTCCATTTCATTTCCCTAAGTCCCACCACAGGGGAGAGGGGGCAGGCATATAACTATTTCCCCTGGTTTACTCATCTCCTGTGGGTTCAAACCATGTGAAGTGCAAAGCTATGTGCTGGTTAGGGATGTCTGCCCTTAATGGCTGAAGATGTTTAAAAACAAAATAATCCTGAAGTACACACCCCTAGGGTCCCCTTAGTATGCATGCTAAATTTCAGGTGTCTAGATGTCATGATCTTGTCGCCATGGCACTGATGGATGGATGGACGGACAGACAGACACACATCCTCTTCTAATATTATAGATTAGTTCTGTCCTAGTTTTTCCTTCATAATGTGAAACTACTTCATTCTTTTGTATTATATATGTAAGATACACACTTGTGTCTTTTAAAACCAGCATAGGAAGAAACCTGGAGCATATCTTCTCTCTCTCCATATAGAGAGGGAGCGGGGAGAGGGGGAGAGAAGCTATACTCCAGCATACGCTATGCTACTTTTAAAAGATGCAGGTGTGCACATTAGTCAGTTTAAGATGTATAAAAATGACATATGGAAGCAATAATGTATGTAGCCTCTGGGCCAACCTTTGCATCTTCTTTCAGTAACAGATGCCCATGTTACATTTTCATGTATTTTAGGCACTGGTGTGAACACTAACATCTTATAATTAAATATCAGTACACATACCTCCCTGTTCATATAAAATGGGATTTTTATAAGTGCAAGGGCTCATGTTGCATGAGGAGAACTGAGGTGATTGTTCTGTTGCATTTCCTTTTTAATGTACGTTTAGAACAAATAATTACACAGAAATGCTGAAGACCTTGACTTCAGTGGACATGTTTACATGGGTTGAAATGTAACATCGCGTAGTGGCTGATCTCCAAAATAATTATGTAATTGACATAAGGTGGCAATTATATAGCATAGTGGCCAGTTCTGTCTCACGTGTTGTTGTTTTTTCATGCAATCATGCCCATCAGAGGTGGGGGTGGCAGCAATTTTGCTACCCCTGGGATGGCAGGGAGGGGGGTTGGGGGGCGATTTTGAGGGAGGAGGTTTTTTCCCCCTTACTTTTTTGTTGGAGCGGGGCCTCACTCTTGCATGACCGTCCCAACCGCTTCCAAAAAAAATATGGTGGCCACAACGCCCCTGCTTCCTCCCCGGACATTGCACGCTGAGTGTGAATCCAGGGGGAGGATCTCGCAATCAGCATATCACGAGATCCTCCCCCCTCCACACCCTTAGGGCTAGACATGCCCTCTGCTGCTAATATTTTAGAGATACAGGTTAGAGAGTGAAATGTTTGATATAGTGAAACCCTATGTATGTTTACTCAGAAGTAACTACTTTTGTACTGGATTCTGTAACTACTTTTACTTAGAAAACAAAGTACATGTTATTGTTATTAAAGTGCTTTTTTTATTTCAAGTGTCTGTAGTTACCCTATTTCTTCGATTCTAACACACACTTTTTTCCCCATATAAACATCTCTAAAAATGGGGTGCATCTTAGAATCGCGGGTGTTTCTTAGGGTTTTTTTTCTGTTGGTGGTACTGAAATTAGTGTGCATCTTACAATCGATGGTGTCTTACAATCGAAGAAATACGGTAATAGTAAGAGGAGAACAATCTTTGCTTATAAGTGTAGTATATCTTCTATCTCAGTATGTTAAAAAGTTGATGGTCAGTATTACAGTACATCACAATTTGATTACAATCAAACCTTTTACTGCAACTATATATTCTGTTACTACAGAAAATTGTCCAATTCTATTTCAACTCACAGCAGCCTGCATCACTTGATAGTAGATATCAAAAGGTTGTCAGCATTACTTTTACTATTGGGAGAATCAATAGCTCTTCAATTGTTTCCAGAGCATCCTTAATAATAATAATCATTCATATCTATATGTTGAGGGTTATTATAGATATGCCCAGTACAGGAACCACACATGGAGGAACAGGGCATATCACCCCTGAAGCACTCACAATTGTATTCACATCTGGACTTACAACTGAATATTAAAAATAAAGAAAGTGTTCTGGTTCAGGGTCTTTTGGTGTTGCGACTGGGAATATACCTCCATAGAAGCAAGTATATGAGTAAGATGCTCTGATTCTCATTTCACATGAGTCACAGATGTTATAGCAAGCATGACATAACAGAGAAGAGGTAGCCTTTATCCAAGCTTTTGTCAAGTGTTCCACAAGTTAAATCTAAAGAATGAGATTGTGTAATTTCACTGCACACTTAAATATGCAGCAGTCTGTGTTTTAGCCTGATTTTTTTCTCTAGCTGGCTGAGTCAGAGAGCAGGCAGCAATGTAGTGCCAAAGAAACAGGAGTGTAGGACTAGCTATCTCCCAATACCAAGTTCATCACCTCTTCTGCTTTTGTCAGGAACAGAAACACATTCTACTGTCTGTGACATGTGGCACCCAAGTTGCAGGATTGCCACTAATTGTGTAATGCCATTGACAGATGATGGAGACCTGGGTTTAGTCTTGGTTTAGCCTTGAAGCTCACTGAGTGGTTTTGGGCCAGTCACTATCTTGAAATGTAATCTACCCCACAGGGTTGTTGTGAAGATAAATGGATAATCCTACAAATCCCACCTGAACTCCTTAAAGGTTGAGTTTTCCCATTCTATTACCAATTCTACATTAACAGTGATCTCACATGCACATAAATAGTGCAAGGAAGTTTAAAAGGCAATTCAAACCTCTTAGCCTGATCCTATGCAGGCTGAGTTCATTGAATTTGTTTCCAAGTAAGTGTTCATCCAAATGCAGTTTAAGGGAATAGAAGAAACTCTGTGTTTGTAGTTTATTCATGTTTGCCTAAAAACTAGTTTTGGTGTTAGTGTTTCTGTATCCATGACCGAGCAGGCATTTTGTTTGGGTCAGTAATGAGATTAAGTGGACAAAATCATCTTTGCTTCTGTAAACATGTATGTCAAGGCAATCATAAGGACCTGAGAATGTAAAAGTATAGATCACCTTAACCTGAAGACTTTTTTCCATAGTGGAATAGTTTTATCTTACTTAAATGTAGTAGATCATCTAATTAATATTCATCAGCTTTTCTGTAATGTGAAAAGTAATTATTTTTGCATATTTCTTTAGCAGACTCATGCAAGTAAAGAGTTGGAAGAACAGTTGCGGTCTGTTTCCAGTGTAGATGAACTCATGACAGTACTTTATCCAGAATACTGGAAAATGTTCAAGTGTCAGTTGAGAAAAGGGAGCTGGCAACACAATAGGGAACAGTCCAGCTTCGATGCAAGATCAGAAGATTCAAATCCAATAAAATTTGCTGCAGCACATTACAGTGCAGAGATCTTGAAAAGTAAGTGTTGGAAATTTAATGTCTACCAAGTGCTATAAATCAAAATGCAAGAATATATCAGTTCTGTCAAATATATTTTAAAGTATAAGCACTGAACAAAATTGCTAAGACATATTATACTAAGGCATGATTTAGCATATATTCAGAATTCCAAACTTCCCTAATAAAAAGAAATACTGTAAACATTTAGAGCATTTTTGAGCTATATTTTAAACTTACTGAGATAAATATGGATATATTGGGGCAATATATCTGGATGCCTCCCAGTTTAGATCAAGTATGGTCATTTGCAGGGCTAGGATAAACAACCTAGCCAAAGGCAAGGGATGCGGGGGTGGGTGGGGAGTTTAAGCAAGGAAAAAGCTGACAGAATTTAAAAGAAATGTAGGTTAATGTCTTATGCATATTTTGGCACTTTGTCTTACAAATTGTTTATATCAGACAGCTAGGGAGAAATAGGAGCTGATACAAAAAAGCAGTTGTCCATCATTGTTATCTAAAAGTCATGACCCATGTGATTTGACAATTCTGTCTACTGATGCAACCTCTGGGTAGATCTAATTAATTGTTAATCTTCTACCTAGTCTAGGAGCAGGATATAGCATCCCATTCCACTTTGGGAGCAGGGATAGCTTGCTTGTAGAAAATGACCAATAAGTAATGTTTGGCTAGAAATAGGCCTGCCTGGTTCTGTGATACTTTCATTCTGGTCCTGTTCTTTTTGTAGTCTCTGTGCAGGCACATATATGGGTTCTGTACTTCAGCAAAGCACCATTTTGGAAGTTCCTATACCACAAGACCAGCAGCTCGTACTCAATGCCCACCCCCACCCCCTCATCAGGAAAGGTTATCTCCTTCATACATACTTTGAGAGACAGCCCAGTTCGCACGATCACAGGGTGGTGAACAAACCACAGTGGCTTGTTAATCACCCTGTCATGCCAGTCACATGCTGGCTGATTTGCATAATTACTTTGCTGGGTGCAACTTGTATCATCCAAACCTAGCAAGAGTGGCTTCTTGGGATGATTAACAAACCACTCAGAACCCATGGCCTGTTGTAGGATTGTGTGTGGTTTGTTAACCACCCCAACAAGCCACCCTCACTGGGTTCAGATGATACAAGAAGTTGCACCCAGCAAAGGTGGCAGGAGCTTGGATTGGTAACCTGGCATCCACAGATGCTGCAACCCATTGCAGCCAATAAGACACAGTGGTCTGTGGTGATGGTGCAAACCAAGTCTTCCCACTCAGTTCTATTCTGACTAAAATTGCTCTTCAGTGAGTTCTCTAAGCCCCACCCTCATGTCCTCTTTTAGTCAAGGAGCTTCCTTTTTCTTTTAATTTCTAGCTGTTATTAGATACTGGGCCTGTTCAGACAACGCACTAAGCCATGGTTAGGCCACTAACCCTTTGGCAGTAAATGGTTAGTGAGCATGTTTAAACCATGGTTATGTAGCCACTATGGTTAGGAATGGTTCAAACAACACAGTAAGACATGGTTCACAAGACACACCAAGCCATAATGTTTAGAGAAAAATGCTTAACCATTGTGGCTTAGTGTTTCCTCTAAACAGGGTTAATCTTTTTCTTTACATGTTTGTTTCTTGTGATTGTCCTTGCATTTTCCAGTGTAGTTTGTTTCTTTTAAGAAGTGCTGAGATTGTGGGACAAGTTTCCACCTCTTATGGAATGATCTAGTATATATTGGATCTAATTACGGCAGGAGTGGGAAACATGTGACCCTCCAGACATTGTTGGACCCTAACTTTTATATTGCTTCTTAGGACTTCCTTTTATACATCTTTCCTCTACTTTCCATCATTGCAAAAATGCTACATGACATCTTACTCAATGGGACAAATTGCTTCCTCAATGCACTTTGGTGACCATGCAAACAATGGTTCACCAAACTTTGTACCTGGAGCGCAACAATTTTCTTCTTTAGCAAGCATGAGATCTCTTCGCTCAGAGTGAGTCAGATTCTCCACATGTTGAGTCTAATGGCTTCATGTAACCAGCATTCTTAAAAACCTCTGCAAGACTGATACTCTTCCATGAGGTGATTCTATACCATCAAGTGGACTCAGCTCCGATTATTTTTGCCAACTCTATTCATCATATTTTGGACTATATTCTTAAACTGTAAGTTCACATTCTAGCTGTTTTTCTATCTGGGTTCACTGTGCAACAATTCCTTCATTTTACCCTCCTATTGAATGACATTCCCTGTTTGTTTGTTCATCCATTCATTGAACGTTTCTGTAAAGGTCTTAACAATGTACAATTGTCACTATTCTTGCAGTTTTCCTTCGGTCCTTATTCAGCTAATGTGAAATTCCTTGAACTCAGGCTTACTTGTGATCTGTCTTCTGCCTGTCAAGACAATCTTTTTGGTGTCCATTACATTGACAAGGACATCCAGTGAACTGTGTGCTGTGTATTCCGATTCATCTTACTTGTGTGTTAACAAAAACAAAATGCTGGCTGTGTCCTGGTATGTCATTCCTCACTAAGGTTGTTTCACATTTTCATCTCAATTTAATTGTGTTACAAACAGACCCCAGCCTTGTTCCCCAGCCTTGACCCGTCCTCTGGCTCCAAAGAGGATTCGGAGGCAGAGGAGACTCCCTCCATTAATCCAACCCCCACTAGGCGAGGGCTTTCCAGACCTGAGGATGTGCCTCTACCCAATTCTTCAGATGCACAGAACGCTCCTCCATTACAGCCTTCACCACCACCACCCCACCCACCACCATAGGAGGCAACAGCTACAAATCAGGCAGTAGCCGTTTAAGAAACAAAATGCTTCTCTGAGGGGGTGAAGTTAACTGCATATTTTTGAGCTGCTGTACTTTATAAGTCTTCAGAAAGCCTTTGACTGTTGCTGAGTCAACAGCTCCCCTTGTTTGAATCTCAGCTACTTTGGAGCTGGCCAAGGTCCTGGAAAACCCTGACTGGTCTAATTTTCCCAGCTATTTAGCACTCCAACCAGACTGCACTGGACTTGCCTTAACTGGACTTGACCTGATTCTCCAAGTCTTTGCCTGAATGTGCCTTGCTGGTTTTTAGTAAGACAGAGACAACCTCTTAGGTGTGTTATTAGAGGTCTTCATGCTAGAAATGGGCATCGTTTCTACCTTTCTAGATTTTATTATCAGAATTTGGCAAAGTGACAACGTTGACCAATCTGTCTACTGTAGTGAAGTGTTATGTTTTGGAAGTGACCGTAAGAACTGACAGCCTCACCCCCACCTAATAACATCAGTAGTCTTCTCCAAATATGTTAGCCGCCAGTCTTCAAAGTGTGTGCCTGCACAGAGACTGTGAAGAAGAACAGTTTGTTTACCTCTAACTGATGTTCTTCAAGTGATCATCTGTGAAGTCACACAATCCATCCTCCTTCCCCACTGCAGGTGTCTCCTTTCTTTTGGTGGGACATTCTCACAACAGTCATGAAGGAACTGAGTAGGAAGTACACATCCTGCCCCCTGACGATTATGTAAAAGACAACTATCTCCCTTTGAGGGTAGGGGCACTAGCACCAGCACTCGGGGTTGAGATCTAGAAAGTTCCAGGGTGGTGCTCTGCACAGGCGCAGACCCCATTTTTGTGACTACATATATGACCACTCAAAGAACATCTTTTAAAGGTAAGCAACACTTGTTTTCTCCTCTGAAGTTGCGCCTTTTCTCACCTAAGCTGTCTTCACAGCTGCTGAAACCTTGTTAAGGTCTTTTCAATAATCACTTCTAAGTGCTACAGGCAAGCAAATATTTGGCTGGTTATTTCAACCATACCTAACCATGGTGACTATATGACCACAGTTTAAACACACTCACTAACCATTTGCTGCAAAAGGGTTAGCAACCTAACTATGGCTTAGCGTAGTCTGAACGTACCTGAAATGTGATTCCTCATCTCTGAAGCTCCAGTGCCTATGTACCTCTCTTCTCTGCCGTCCTCTCCTTAATTTTTTTTCCTGCTCAGACTCTTCCTTAATCCCTATGGACTATCTTCTGACAGTCTTTCCAAGGCATCTGGCTGCTGTTGACCAGGTGCTTTCTCAGACTTCTACCTCTCTTTATTCTTTAGCCCCTGCTAGCCTAATTTTAGGGCAGCCTGATTTTGAACTATTTAAGAAAAGAAAAAAAAACCAACTTCTTTATAACCTATGAGCTTTCCCTGTAACTTGGCAGGTATTGATAATGAGTGGAGAAAAACTCAATGCATGCCACGTGAGGTATGTGTAGATGTGGGGAAAGAATCTGGAGCCACAACAAACACCTTCTTTAAACCTCCATGTGTGTCCATCTACAGATGTGGAGGTTGCTGCAATAGTGAAGGCCTGCAGTGTATGAATATCAGCACAAGCTACATCAGCAAAACAGTAAGTTTCTAAGTGTCTGCATGTCATTTAAATATCCATTGTTGGACATATTGTAAAGGAATATATGCTGTGCCGTTGTTCAATTGTAAAATATCATATTTGTTCTAGAACTGTGATGTGCTTTGTGTTAGCAGCACAATATATAACCTAGAGCTTCATAAACGATAGAGTTGAAGAGGAAATAATGATATTAATCTATAGGTGAAGTCTGTTTAGTAAAATCAAAAGCACTGTCTCAATGGCATAACTGGCAAGTGTCAAGGCATTTCTGACATTTCAGAGAAATCGTTTAATATCTTTCCCCAAGAAGAGACAAAAATGAAGCCGCAAATAACCATGAACTAAATACTGAAATTTCGAGGATTTTACTTTGAGCAGGGGCAAAATAAAATGAAAGAGACCTGAAACCTATTCAACACACTCTCCCACACTAGAGGCATTCAAGAGGCAGCTGGACAACCATCTGTCAGGTATGCTTTAGGGTGGATTCCTGCATTGAGCAGGGGGTTGGACTCGATGGCCTTATAGGCCCCTTCCAACTCTACTATTCTATGATTCTATGAATTAACTGGCAATTCTAGCAAGCAAAGGATCCAGGTGCTTCAAGCAATTTCCCCTAGATCCTTCTTTTGAGTTGCACATACGCATCTGGATGGCCTCTGTGGGATACAGGATGCTGGACTAGATTAGTCTTTGTCAGATTCACCAGGGTTCTTTTAGGGTTTTTATGATCTTAGATAACATGAAGTCTGGTCCAGCTTCCAATGAGCTCCTCACATACAATCTGCACTGCCTTTGAGCAATGATGGGCAAACATGTTTAGTTTAGAACACCACAGCAGTTACAGACAAAAGATCACAGCTATTTTAGCTATATTTAATTACTTATAAATATTCTTTGCATTAAATATTCCATAAACACTGTAGATGAAAGAGTGTAGTTAGGGAACATCTTGTCCTACGTTGGCTATTGTTGGGATATTTCATTAGGCTTCATCAGTGAATATTTTGGTCACATAAGTACATGCTGAATATTTATTTTAATACGTTCAACATTCACAAGAATAACATCAATGAATTATCAATAAAAATGGCCATACTTCCCCACACAAACACACACAGATATTGTTACAGATCACCCCATCAAAATAATATTTTATAAAGACAGAGAATCAGAAATCTCAATGAATTTTAGTCTCTCTTTACTACCCATCAGTTCTATTAAGAGTTTGGGCCATACCCTTTACATTTCTGAGCTTATTTTTGCAACCATAGTTATTTGGAGAGAGGGTTAAACCCAGCCTAAGATTTGTTAGATTAAAATATAAATTCACAGACAATACAAAAATGCATGGGGACGCAATAACCCCTGAACTCAACATGTGGCAATTTGCCTACTGAGATTTGTGTGTACTCATGTTATTCAGATTTACTATAAAGGCAAAAAATGTTTTTTCTCCATGGTTTCTATCAGGGACTCTATAGGGAAAATGCCTCTCAGAATAGCTTTTAAAAAACTTTGAGAGGTATTTTCTCACAGAAGCAAGCAGACAGTTTTAAGTGGCTCGTAGCATTTGACATATACATTTATGTTCACACACACATTTTGGAGATCTATAGATTAGTGGAATGTTTGAGTCATTTCTGAAGTATGGGACTATTTTTTCCCAAGCATTTTTGTTGGTTTAATAACATTGATGATTTAGTAAGTGTTATCATCATTGGCATATATAATAAATAGAGCCTAACTCTCTTTTGCAGTATTTGGGTTTCCTCCCATGTTTCACAGTGCACTTTGGTTTCATTGTCAGAGAACAGCATTTATAATGATATAGTCAGAAGTTAACTGACTGTATTATTATTTCCATTTAGAGACTGGCTGTCAGTTCATGCATAACTTAAGAGAATCTTATTTAAGGGAACAATCCAGATAAGTTAAACACTTTTTGGTACCATTGGTTTCAGTGGGATCATTGACCACAAGTTCTCCATTTATTTATATATTTTTGGCATTTATATGCTGCTGAATATTATTTATTTATTATTTATTACATCTCTATACCGCCCCATAGCTGTAGCTCTCTATGAGGTTTACATAAGATTAAAACAATTAAAACCAATATACAAAATTTAAAACCACAAAAGCATGCAACGTACACAGAAATATACATCTAAAAACGACTATAACCATCTAGAAAAACAGATCCAGGATCAATGAAGCTCATCACATTTTGTTTAATGCCTGGAAAAAGAGAAAAGTTTTAACCTGGCACTGAAAAGATAGCAATGTTGGCTCCAGGCAGGCCTCAATAGGGAGATCATTCCATAATTGGGGGGGGGCACCACAAAGAAGGCCCTCTCTCTTGTTGCTGTCTTCTGGGCCTCCCTCAGAGTAGGCACCCGGAGAAGGACCTTAGATGTTCAGTGTAGTGTATGGGTAGGTTCATGTTGGGAAAGGCATTCCATCAGGTATTGTAGTCCCGAGAAATGTAAGGCTTTATAGGCTAGAACCAGCATGATGTATCGGGCTCAGAAACATACAGGCAGCCAATGCAAGCGGGCCAGAGTTGGTCCTGTGTATTCGAAACTTCTGGTCCCTGTTATCAGTCTGGCCACTGCATGTTGCACAAGCTGCAGCTTCTGAACTGTTTTCAGAGGCAGCCCAAAGTAGAGTGCATTGCAGTAATCTAACCTGGAGGTTACTTAGGGCATAGACAACTGAAGCCAGGTTATCCCTGTCCAGATAGTGGCATAGCTGGGCCACCAACCGAAGTTGGTAGAAGGCATTTCATGTCACTAAGACAACCTGAACCTCAAGTGACAGAGATGGTTCTGGGAGAACCCCCAAGCTACAAACGTGCTCCTTCAAGGGAAGTGTAACCCCATCCAGAGCAGGTTGAACATCCTCCATCCGGTCAGAAGAAGCACCCACTAATAGCATCTCAGTCTTGTCTGGACTGAGTTTCAGTTTATTAGCTCTCATCCAGTCCATTGTCACAGCCAGGCACCGGTTCAGCACATTCACAGCCTCACCTGATGAAGATGAGAAGGAGAAATATAATAGCATCTCTCAGCAATCCACAACATTAAAAACACAATATTAAACGCAGCATTAAAAATACTTCCAACTATAGTAAAAAACAACAACAAGGAGCATCAAAATTTTAATTTACAGCCGAAGGAAAGCCTGGGTGAACAGGTGTGTTTTCAGCTGTACACACACGAGATCCTCTTTCATGCTTTCAGATGAATATATAGAGTTCAGGAGTGCAACTAGTGGGTTAATATTACACTTTTATCCCACCTTTTTTTTCTTTGCAAAAAAAACCAAGGCAGATTACATCGTCCTCCTCACCATTTTCTTCTCACAACAACCCTGTGAGGTAGATTAGGCTGAGAGTAAGTGACTGGCCCAAACTCATTCAGTGAGCTACATATCCAAATGAGGACTAGAACCTGGATCTCCTGAGTTCCAGTCTAACCATTACACCAGGTATGCCCCCTTCCCCCACCTTACACTCAGTGAATGCATGGACAGGTATGTGTGAACAGGGCTAATGTCTAAATTAAAACATAGAATTAGTTTAGGAACACGTTTTGGGTTGCCTGTTGGATTCATACAGCAGAAGTCTGTCTAAGTTTATTATGACATTAAATTATTAATCTGAATATTCTATGTGTATTCATTTACTCCATGAATAGATTACGTGACAGGATTGTGTTAGTAAGAAAGTGTCTGAATGGCATTATGCCTATTCATGGAAGAAAAATAAATACAGGTGGGACCTACAACACAAAGTTGCAGTGTGGAGTGCTCCCATTCAGTATTATAGCCAATCAGCATGCCTTCTTCATTCGCCGTACCCCTGGTTTCTGCCCTGACCCCTCCAGCAGCATTTTGTGCTCACTCAACATTGGGCTGTTTGATGCCCTGAGGGGTTTTTCTAAAAAAAATAAAATTAAAAAAATTTGTACTTCTGCAAACATCAAGTTTCCTTTGAGCATGTTAGTACTTTCCTCTTGTGTGTGGATGATGTTATTTTGTCTACATAAGGATTGGCACTTGGAGAATGAGTTTGCTATTACTATATGTGATTAAAAATATGAAATCTTGCAATAGTAGTTTTATGTATCATAAACTAGAATGCATTCTGGCATGATGTAAGGTAAATGACAGTAATCTCAGCAAGTCAAAGAACTGTATTATTGTGTATTGTATCAGGATGTGTTATTAGTTTCATATTCTACTTTGTTCAGACTTACATTTTACAAGTAGCAAACAAAAGGAAATGATAAAAAGTGCAATGGTTCTTCAGTCCATGGTATATAACTTGGCACAATTACTATTTATTTATTTAGTTTGGATCTGGCTTTACCTTTGAGAAGCTTGGAGTGGTTTAGACAGGGCTACCGTAGTGTAAGTACTGACTGATTTGAGACACACTGAGCTTCTAACACTTTAATAGCAGTAACCTCAGACAACCTAAATAGTCAAACAAATGTGCTATAGGCTGCCCTTATAAATCTAGCTCTTTCACCAAATTGGCATACTTGTTTCATTACACAGTTACATTTAATTGTACTGTGTGTTCCTGCTTTGTTGCAAGTCTATATTTTGGTTTGTTATGAACTATATTCAAAACAATAAAATCATTATTTACTTAGAAAGGAAAGCATACAACACTGCCCCCTGATTTTATAGACAGGAACTATTCTTGCTAAATTCAGCCAAAGGCAGTACTATCTGTACGAGTGATTCTCAAACTATTTGGCTCCTGGGATTAGTAACTTCAAATCAATACTCTTCACAGCCTAGTAATATTAACTTTCTGTGGATATACACCAAATTGTAAAGAAAAATAGAAAGACTGATACACACATGCACCAGTTTGGTTACTTTTGTTGGAATTTCCAGGGTGATTCATACTGATGTACGTTCATCACTTGAAATGTGCAGAATCCAGTGATGGCTTGGATGTGTGAATGAGGCATCACAGATACAATATCACAGATAGAATGTTCAATGCATTTCATTGTAGTGAGTTCACACATTCAACTGCTAGTTATCGCAGGTAGGGTAATTTAGAGGAATCAAGTAATATGCACGCATGTGGGAATCAGTCCTAAGTATTCCAACATCAAATTAATGGAATTAGACATAATCACATAATCATCATTATGAACAAAGTCAGACAGCTTTTATGGTTCCATCATACTTGAAGGTAGGAATGAGGTAAAAAAATAGTTCGATTCGCATTTTGAACCAATATGTGAACCAAAACGTAGCTCCTTAAAAATTTGTGCTTCTCTGAATTTTGTAATGAAATTCGCCAATTAAAAAAAAATAAGGGAAATTTGCACACAAATAACATACAGATGTAAAAATAATATTAAAATGCATTATAGGAAAATTGTTTGCAAACATTTGTATGTTAGGGGAAAGGAAAGGAAAGGAACCTCTCGTGCA
Organism: Elgaria multicarinata webbii; assembly: GCF_023053635.1. NCBI lineage: Eukaryota > Metazoa > Chordata > Lepidosauria > Squamata > Anguidae > Elgaria > Elgaria multicarinata. Next base: position 68,802,501 of record NC_086180.1, read on the forward strand.
AGCACTGAGTCATTCCTGACTCTTGGAGGGACGCCAGCTTTCGCTGACGTTTTCTTGGCAGGCCTTATAGCGGGGTGGTTTGCCGTTGCCTTCCCCGGCCGTTATTACCTTTCCCCCAGCTAACTGGGTACTCATTTTACCGACCTTGGGAGGATAGAAGTTTGAGTTGACCCGAGCCGGCTGCCTGAAACCAGCTTCCGCTGGGATAGAACTCAGGCCGTGGGGAGAGTTTCAGCTGCAGAAACTGCTGCTTTACCATTGCGCCACACGATGGGAACTTGTATAAAATGCTTGTGTTAGGAGAAATATGCCCAAAAACAAACTTAAGATTAAAAAAAATAAAGTTAGGGATGAACTCACAATTGGAAAAATTACAAACTGGGAGAAACTAAGATTGGAAGAGTCATCCATCCCCATTCTAGGGTCAACACACAGAAACAAGAGTGTGAATACGCCAATGACGGCTTGGGGTGATGTAGATTGGTATGTCTCAGCTCCCAGTGGCTCCCATTAATTTTATAGAACTAAGTAAATTGCATGCAATAAGAGACACAGCTGAGAAAGGGGCACAACCAGCCCCTCCTCCAACACTGTTAATATACAGAGTAGACAACAGCTTTGACTAGGGCCATAGCTAGACCTATGGTTTATCCCTGGATCATCCAGGGTTCAAACGTGTTCATCTATGTGACACACAGGGGATCCAGTGCTCAGGCAGGGGCGAACCCTGGATGATCCCAAGATAAACCTTAGGTCTAGCTGTGGCCATGGACTTCAATGATATCCTTGAGTGTCTTCTTTTACTTAGACCGATTATATATGGACATCACTTGGAGGCAATGTTGATTTAGGGCTTAAATGTGTGCACTGTCTATGGCACTATTTATACAAGGCCCTACCAATCCAAAGGCTTGATAGTCTCTGCTCACCTGTACTCCTTTCTGTAACTAGTCAGGGACTTGAGCAGACAAACTACAGTAATTCATTAGGCTGGGATCCAGTTCAAACCCTAGCATGCAACCTTTACTTTCTCTAACAGAAATGAATAGTTGCCATTAATTCTTACCGTGAGAGGGACTGTTCACCAAACATATATTGCGTAGTTAAAGTCAGTTTCACTACATTAGTATGTACTTGTTTATTTTTACAACCAAACCCCACTCACAAAGTACCACGTTACTTTGACTATGGAACTTACCCCTCCCATCCACACTCCAATTAGCTGCTTAGGCAGCTTGCAGTGAGGAGGTATGAACGTCTTTCAGGATTTCTCTGTGAAAAATTCAATCTGTGAAAAATTGTTTTGAAGAATAATTTGCATGATAAAGCATCTCTCTCACTTTTGCTTTTAGTATAGTCTTGATGTATAACTAAGGTTTTTTTAAACCCTCTTCTCTTCTATGTAGTTGTTTGAAATAACCGTGCCGCTGTCTCATGGTCCCAAACCTGTAACAGTCAGCTTCGCCAATCATACCTCCTGCCGATGTATGTCCAAGCTGGATGTCTACAGACAGGTTCATTCCATCATTAGACGCTCATTGCCAGTGACACAGCCACAGTAAGTATTAGAATCACACTTTTCTTCTTGTATTATTACAAAACCTCTAAAATCAGTTTAAACCTAGTGTGTGTGTGTGTGTGTGTGTTGACAATAAAACTAAGTAGATTATTGGTTATTAGAATACAATGTAAAATCAAGTATATCATGAAGTTATCAAATTTTAGGAAGAAATGGGGGTTTGTTTTTTCACCTCAAGTTTATTATGGAATTGTTTAATGCAAATATTTGTGCAAAGCAGGATACTGAACCTAATGTTAAAATTAATAAAACATTGTTTTGTCATTAGCTTGTACCATTGCAGGACTGCATCCTTCCAGATTTGTATGAGAAACATTCTGTAAATCTGGTTTTAAAATTAAAATCATATAAACAATTAGTTGGTTAGGCTTTATTTGAATAATGACTATGCCTTAGTCCAAATTATGAATAATCTTCAGTTCAACAACCTTATTTGCCAGAAAACTGAAAACTGAATAAGGATCTTAGAATTTAGCTGCTTCCTTAAATGGGTGGATGCAAGGTTCTAGAGAAATGTTGTACATTAATCCAGCCCTTAGTATTTAGAGGCAAGATTTCTGTGGAATTTCCAAATTTCCAATTGGATTCTGTCCCTCAAATTGTGCCATTTGGTAGTTTGCCATTTCCAAATATTCCCCATGTCCTATGGCCACAGCAGGGATTTGCAGGGGGCTCAAGGCATGGTATTTTGTTGACAAACGTCTGCAGCCCTTCTCAGAAATCCTTGGTGGAACTTTAGAATGTAGCCTAAATTCCAGATGTTATTAAAACATATGTTTTTTTCTCTGCCTCATTAGAGAGTAGTGCTGTACAGTCTCTTCCATGGTCTCTTAGGGCTCATCTACACCAAGCAGGATATTCCACGATGAGAGCAGTATGAAAGCAGTATACAAAAGGCAGGAGCCACACTACTGCTTTATAGCAGTATTGAAGTGCACTGACAACTGTTGGGGCCCATTGACATATACCGCTTTCATACCACTTTCATAGTGTTATATCCTACTTGGTGTAGATGTCTCATGGGCCCCAACAGTTGTCAGTGCACTTCAGTACCACTATAAAGTAGTGTAGATCCTGCAGTGCACTTCAATACCGCTATAAAGCAGTAGTGTGGCTCCTGCCTTTTATATACTGCTTTCATAGTAGAATATCCTGCTTGGTGTAGATGAGCCCCTTGTTGAGTATACAATGTTTGGATATCCGTTTATTCACTGTAGGAAACTTGAAATAGCATACTAGCATTAAACATTTGGGTTTCAATCATAACTTATTTATTTTTCATTTTACAAAATTAACTGTGCAATCTTATACATGTCTACTGAAAAGTAAGTCCCATTGACTTCATTGTGGCTTACTCCTAGGTGAGTGTACGTTGGATGGCAGCATTAATGTAGGATTTTTCAATCCTGTCGTACACCTTTTACGATTTAATCTAGTTTCTAAACTGCGAAAAATATTTTGTGTAGTTTTAAAGTCTGTATGAAGAAGTATGAATTCTGTTGCATAGTGCTAGCCTGGCTTCTACTGCAATTAATTTCTTCCTTTTTTGTCCCTCAGTTTATCTACTTAAAATAAGTCCCATTGATGGGAGTTATTCCCAAATAGGTGTGTATAGGATTGCAATCTTAGCAGTTTCTAAGAGCTTAGTTGTTTTTGATAAATGGAATTTAGATCTGCATCTTAAAAAGTGGAACATACATCCTTGTGGTTTTTAATACTTGGTTCTTAATAGATTTTTCTGTCCTCATTATTGCTAATCTTCTTAACAGCAGTAATAACACTTTAATGTATTGTCATTGTTACATGAGTGAAATATTTCTCTTCAGCTTCCTTGGTTTTCTTGCTTAACCCCCCCCCCCACAAAAAAATATTAAATACTTTACATATTGGTCTCAATACAGCACTAGGATTGTGCAGCAATGTCATGTTGTGGTCTGTACATGTTTCGTTGGGCTAAAAAGATCCATTCATTTAGTCATGCTGATAATCTGTTCAAGGGTTGGATATGGATCAGAGAACTGTAGTCAGCCTTTCCTTCTCTTCCTAACCATATCATCACTGCTATTGCTGACCATCTAGAGCTATGCAAAAATTTAAGCTTTTCAGCACAAGGATATCTGCATGAAGCATCCATTTGTGCTCATTTCCCATGCAGCTAGAAAATATATACAAGGAAGTGTGCTTCTGTGAGTTTACTGTTCTAGCAAATATATTTAACATCCTTTAAATAACCCATTACCACTTGGAAACTTGTTTAATCTATCATGCCAATGTCAACTGTTTCCAATCTTGTTTTTTTCTGATAATTTTAGCCTTTACTAAGTGGTTGTCAGAAATCTGTTTTTCAGTTGGAAACTTTGTAGTAAAGCAAAGCATGGCATTTTCATTATGTAGCGCACCAAAGCATCACCTGCGTAATGTTATATATTCTGTCTTAGATTAAATTAGATCCCATTATCTAGTGAACATTATAGAAGTTTTGTCCAGAATCAGTGGTGGTCACAGCTTTTGGAGGGCTCTTGAGCAAGATACCCTCAAAGGGCTCCTTCGGTCACTTTCTCATCACCATTGTCACCATCTGCTATTGCTCCTCATCCTCTTACTCATCAGCGCTATCACTTGGTGGCTTGGAAGAGAGACAGTAAGCATTTAGGCATCTGTTTCTCCTCCTCCTCACTATCATCACTGTCTGGGCAGAGAGAGAGGCAAGTGAACAAACAAGTTGCAATGGTGAAAATGTGGAACAAATCCAGGGGCGCCTGTCAGTTGGCCCCTGCCCAGATGTGGGTCCTTCACAGGTACCCACCCATACCTACACTTGACAATAGCCCTGCAGAATATATAAAATAGGAATAAAAACAAAGCTTTCTAAGGTTATATTTGTTTGCTGTGATCTGTGTACAGAGGCACTTGTCCTGCATTTTCATTGTAATATAACAATGTGTTTTTCCGTAGGTGTCATGTGGTAAATAAAACTTGCCCAAAAAATCATATTTGGAATAATCACATTTGCAGATGTCTGGCACACCATGACTTCAGTTTCTCTTCCTATCTTGAAGATACTGGTAAGCAAATATGCTCTAGAGGATTACATGCACTTGTTTTTATTCAATCAAAAGAAAAACATATTAAATCTAAATAAACTTCCCAAGATTAAGAGTTCTTTAATCCTTTGCAACTGGCTTAGAGAATATGGCACAATTTACTCATGTTTGTTCACACCACTTTGTAGGATCACAAATTCAGTGATTTAGACATGGGTGTAGGACAGAATTCATTAGCTGAAAAATGTGAGATTAGCAAGTGTGTGCAATGCCTGGAGCAGAATATATTATTTTCCAATGCTTGCTGTGCTCATAGACACTGCCGAAGGATACCATGATATCTGTGGACCTAATAAGGAGCTTGATGAAGAAACCTGCCAGTGTGTCTGCAGAGGAGGAGTGAGGCCTTCCAGCTGTGGACCCCACAAAGAACTAGACAGAACCTCATGCCAGTGTACATGTAAAAATAAATTGCTGCCTAGCTCATGTGGACCCAACAAGGATTTCGATGAAGAAAAGTGCCAATGTGTATGTAAAAGAATATGCCCTAAACATCAGCCATTAAATCCTGCAAAGTGTATTTGTGAATGTGTAGAATCTCCAAACAAATGTTTCTTAAAAGGAAAAAGATTTCATCACCAGACATGCAGGTAAGCAAAGAAATGAAACTTTTTCATAGTCCTGCAACTTCTATTTGATATTCTTTTGTGGTGCTGAAAGGTGCAGTTTTTCACATTTCTTAAGTTTGCTAATCATACTGACATTTGATTTCTGACAGGTAAGTCTGATGCTTATTGAGGTGAAACAGTATGCAAACTTTTTTAATAGTCCGGATATAAATATCTCACTTGTCATACATAATGGCCTGACCAGAAAATGGTGCTTGATTTATTCACTGGTCATGTGTGCTTTGATTGCCTGAGTATTCTATGTTTAAGAATATTAGACCAGTTCCTAAATGTCAATGAGGATACAGACTTATGCCAAAATAGATCTTTACTGCTTCTTTGCCCAGAAAATAATTTGATTTTCAATCAACTCATACTAGATGGCATTGTTATGGATAATATCCCTAAAAATGTGATGAAAATCACTTTGGAAGGTGACCTTATTTAAATGTAAGTTTTTAGTATATATTTTATATGCATCAACTAATCACTTAAACCAAATGCCCAGAAATCCACAGTGATAATCATGATATGAATGATAGAAAATCAGTCTTTATATTAACAGCCTAGTTGCTTTCTGAGCCTCTCTTTTTTATTTTTTATGAAATCATTCTGGCTGCAGAGCTTCCATGCTTACCTAGAATATGAAGATATGTAGGCATGGATTGTGTTAGCATTTTAAATCAGCTGTGCTTCTGTGTTTAGTTTTTGAAACAGCTCATTCAAGGTTGCATACTCAACACCTTTGGGGTGTTGTCACTCATATTTTTGCATAGCATTTAAGTTGGTTTGCATAAGGCAGTATTAGGTACATAGGGTTGTAACAAATCAGAGAGAACCGAAATCAGCCGTTTTAACAGACTGAAGAAAATTTTGTTTTCTTCAATACATACAATGATATGTGCTGCAATAAATTCAAGGATTGTTAATAAGTATGCTGGAAGTCCTCCTTTTTGCAAGGATTTGATGTGACATAGGCCACAAATTTATTTAGTGAGTTAGTTAGTTGTGGGATTTATATACCACTGAATATGATAAAATCCCTCAGCAGTTCACAATAAATACTAAAATGCATTTAGATACAGCATGAAAAACAAAAACAAAAATAAAACAATTCAAGGAGAAGCTGAATGGAGCAGCATGATTAGTTTACTTACAACCCAGGGAAAACCTAGGTGAAAAGGTGTATTTTTAGGAGGTGTTTAAAAGATGTCACTTTTTTTGCCTCCCAAACTACTCAAGGGTGGGTGCCACTGCAGAGAATGCCCTGCCGACAAGGTTCTTCACGGTGATATTCCATTAGTTTTGGGATGACCAGTAAGGCCATGGAAGTGGCAAAAATCAAGTAGATATCATCTCAGGAAACTGGAAGGAAACGAAGTCCCAAGGCAGTTTCAACAGAATTGCAACACCAATCCTCTTCAACCAAAGATTATCTATATTGGAGTCACGATATAGATACATCCACTAATCATATCTCTGATTCACACAACCTAGCACTATGGGTACTCTATTGTGAGTGCATAGGCAGGTTGCTGCTGCGTGTCTTTTACAACCGCGACTCCTAAGGTTTGTCTCAAGCAGTCAACCCAATTCCACATAAAAGGAAACAAAACATAAATAGGATGCATCCATTTGTGGTGCCTCTTCCTGCCCTCTGTGTGGTTTTAAAATCATAACTAGATACAACAGCATGCCTTTGAGGGGCCAAACATGCTCAAAGACCCAGAAACAGACCCAACAAAGTGGTGGGGGGAAGTGCCTGGCCCAGCCCTGGCCCTTCCATACAGGCTCCTGATGGAGCACTTGGTGAGTGAGAAGCACAGGCCGAGGCAGTCCCAGCAGGATTGGATGGAGTTGGGTGCATCCACTGATAGCCGCTTACCTCCCCTCCTTGGTGATGCTACTCCTCGACTCTCTAATTGAGGAGCAGCATCAGCAACAAGAGGATGTCTCAGAGGACGCAGGAACCTGTGGGCTGCCAAAGGCATGCTGGCATGTAGAGTTGCTGATTTTAAATAAAGCATGGGTTAGCAAACTTGATCACTACCTCTCAATCCTAACTCGGCTCCCACTTCCCTGATCTCTCACTAACTGTCTTTGTTCTCCTCCTACCTGACTTTCTCCAACTGCCACTAATCCCGCCCACCGTTCCATTCTAGCCTCAGCTATCAGTCATTCCTCCATTCACTCTACTGTTTCAATGGTATAGTCACTTTTACGTAAAAAAATCGTAAACTTTATTTTGTAATTCCTGCATCTGTCTTGGAATGTTGTGGTTTAGTTATAACAGAAAAAATGCAACATAAAATATCTCATCAAGTTAAAAGTCCTGGGAAAATAAAATATTTAAAAAATCACTTGGCACTGGAAATCCATTAATGCAGTCACTAGGCAAGCCTGGCCAGGAAAAAGAAATCCACAAGCAGGGTGCCACAACTAAGAAGGCCTACTCTCCAGTTGTCTCTCACCACACCTCAGATGTTGTTCAAAGATTAACATTTTATTCAGGGAGCTAGGTTTGCACCTACAAGTTCCAGCATGCTTTGCGGGGAGGAAAGATTTACCAGGCTTTGGTGACCATCATCTGGAAGTGGCTTACCATCCTGGGCCTGAAGGGAGAGTGCTTGGGGCCAGCTGCCTCGGTCACTAGGCACCATCGGGAGTGGGAGGGTGCAGCTCCAGCCCTGCCACCAACAGCAACGACTGAGCTAACTATCAGCCAGTCAGCTGGCTGGCTCCCTCATGGCTTACCTATGGGCACCGTCCGTGCAGCATGGACCAGCTCAGCCAGACTTGCCAGCCTCAGCACTTCAGAACAGCCTCCAGCTAGAGCACTTGGGTGAGAAGTGCAGGCTGAGGCAGGTGCAGGCCTTCAACCCGGCTGCCCTCAGAGTCTTCCTGGCACCTGCCAAGAGATCCAAGCAGAAGATGGTCAAGCGGGCCATGGAGAGCTGCAGCTTTAAGGCAGCCCTGGCCTGTATCGGGAGAGAGAGAGAGAGAGAAGAAAAGAATTTTATTTGTTTTAAAGTTACCTCACAGGCCTAGCACCAGCCTACCTTGCGGGGTTGTCATGAGGGTGAGAGAGGAAAAAACAAACAAATTTAATTCATTTAAAAGTTAACTCACAGGCCTAGCACTGGCCTACTACTTTAAGATGATTACCTCACAGACATATATCTTAGGGGGGGCTGAGCAACCCCCGGTTTATCAGCTTGTGTGTGTGTGTGTGTGTGTGTGTGTGTGTGTGTGTATACACACACATTATTTTGAAATAGTAACAAAACAGGGAGGAAACATCACCACCAACAGCAACAAAAACAAGGATTTCTCTCTTTTTAAAAAATTAATGTTGTGAATAATTATTGTGAATGGAGACAAAGGTCTTGACTGTGACATCACGCCTGATTGCAGGAGCAAGCTACCACCCTAATGCCAAACAATGAGCTGGGGAGGATGGGAATGGGTTTATTCCTATTACATTGAAAGTTGTGAGATATTTTACTGGTTTCTAAGGTTCTTCAGAGCTCAGCACAACGTCCGATAGATCCTCCAGTGTTTTCCAAGCTCCTGAGAAGGATAGGGTCCTTCACCAGAATAAAGCATGCACTCATCAGTGGTGACCTGGCTAGCTTAATTGCCTGCTCACAGCTCAAAAGCATTGTATTGGAGGCAATGTGAGGTGATAAGAAATGTCTATAAGAAGGGGTTTCTTCCATTCAAGTATGTCATCACGTATGCCTGAGTGAATCGGTCCAATTAAAAAGTATAGTGCACACTGAAAATTGCTGTAATTATTAATAACTATAATAAGCTTATCTGAAGCTGGAAGAAAATCTGTCTGACCTGTTCCAACAATGCAGTTTTTTACCCCACAACACCCGCCCCGCCCCCCACCGTTACATGGTTCCTGTGGATAAATTTAATAGAAAGAAAATAGAAGATGAAGACCCATAGCTAAAAAATTAATCCATCATGGACTGTTTCTGTTCTTAGCCTAGGCTTTAATATATACTCTAGGATTATGGCTATGCCAGATAGTTATGTTTTTTATCAGGCATGATGTAACTTGAGATTCAGAATTGTATATATTATACAAATAAGTCAATCTAGTGGGACAGGTTATACAGAAAGCCTTGCGCAAGATGTGGCAGGCCAACCCATGATGATTATAGCTTCTGTGTCTTCCCCATTCTTTCCTGATTTCCTCATAGCTGTGTTGATTTGTCAAAATAATTGGCTCTAATGTAATCCTGTTACAAATATGGAATGCCAATTTTGTTTTTGCAGAATACAATATCCAAGCTATTTTCTGGTCCTGTTTAAACATCCATTTGTCTGTACTACCATCATTAACTGCCCTTGAAAATCCTAATATACTAGCAATCTAACTCACTTGTCATAGTGCTATGTTTAATGATTGGCTACCACTAGTTGCTTCACCATATATGTTCATAAAATCAGTTACTTCTGTTAAGATCTTGCTGCTTCTTACTCCTGTATAGTTTACACAGAGAAAAGAACCACAACAAGGAAGGAACAGGTATACAAACACTTTAAATAGTCCTGCACAGCTTGTTCATATGAACATCACATGGATATTATTCGAATTGTAACCTTCCCTTCCCCCCCACTGCTTCTTCTGCCTTTTTTCTTTCCTCAAAAAAACCCATTAACAGTGAAAAGACAGGATAGCTGCACTAGCAGCCCTCTGTATGGAAGCAGGCCCTCTAAGTGTTTAAAATTCTATGTCATAGAATGGTGGGACTGTAGATGATTACAAATATTCCAAGGGAATGCATTAGTCATCTATGACTATTCTTAATTACTACAGATTACAAAAATTATGTTACGGGCAATTTCACATTGTTACAATATTCCTACACTAATGTTTTGTTCATATGATAATTAACATACTAACCTATGTTGTGATAGTCATGTTTGACAATTCTATGCACGTAGAACTTGTTGCATGCAAACATGGTGTGGTCAGAGGTCACAGCTTCCTAGAATATGTTACAGTCCCTTATATGTAATTGGATCATAATATGCGATGATCTATCTACACACAGAGCGTATTCTTTAATCATTTGATTTGTACCCTGCCTTTCTACAAAGAAAGATGGCACAGTGCCATTTGTAACATGAAATGCACTGTAACAACACTGTATTTTAGTTTACCCTCACCTATTTCAGTAAACAGAGATTAATAACAAGAATATAATTGCCCCAGGAAAAGGATACTGAAAATAACTCCATTATTATATTAATGGATTAGATGTCTCTCATGCATACTTATTAGGAGGGAAAATGCAGGGGGAGGGGGACAGATCAGAAAGGGGTTCCTACACAGTATCGTGTTTTCTTAAAGTCATCACCGTAAACAACATCAACATCAACAACAAAACCTGGCACAGGCTAAAAGCTGCACATGCTGCCTCCGAATGTCTGCAATAGAGATTAGTGCACAAGCAAAACCAATCAGATAAACAGGGTTGAAGTTAGTTTGAAGAGAAGCAAGTTGCTTTAGGGCTCATCTACACCAAGCAGATATTCTACTATGAAAGTGGTATGAAAGCAGTATATAAACGCAGGAGCCACACTACTGCTTTATAGTTGTATTGAAGTGCACTGACAACTGTTGGGGCCCATGACACATACCATATACTGTTTTCATACCACTTTCATAGTGTTATAGCCTGCTTGGTGCAGATGTGTCAGTGAGCCCCAACAGTTGTCAGTGCACTTCAGTACCACTATAAGGCAGTAGTGTAGATCCTGCAGTGCACTTCAATATCACTATAAAGCAGTAGTGTGGCTCCTGCCTTTTATATATCACTTTCATACCACTTTCATAGTGGAATGTCCTGCTTGGTGTAGATGAGCCCTGAGACTCTAAGGTCATAGGGACTTGGATGCAGAGCTCAGTGCCTCCCTATCCCCACAAAAGACCTTTTAAACTGAGAGAATAAATGCGCCCTGCAGTAAAAAGAGAAAAAGTAGTCCACACAGGCATAGGATTTGGCCTTAGAAAACGTGTGCTCTTAAAAGAACATTTACATTCTCCTAGCCCATTTCCCCCTCCTATATGAGGCCTGCTGCAGCCAAAGCAGTATGCTTTTAGCTCAAGAGGCAGGCTACAGTGGCTGCCCCACAGCCAGGTCCATAGAACCAGTTGCCCAATGGGGCAAGGAAGTGCAGGTTGGGTTAGAAAGGGATGGTACAAAGAGAAACTGTCTTCTTTGCCCTGGAATACTTCTCCCATTTCCTTCCACAAATGTGTTTTTGCAGGCCCAGACATTTAATATTTTATTTGTAAACTGGAATATGTAAGTGAGCTATTAATCAGGAGGAATGTCAATAGAGCATCACTATACTATGTTTAATAAAAACAGAGAGAGAAATTTAAAAACAAATTTAAAATATAGCTGTGTTGAAACTTGAAACATACACTTTTCGCTCTTGATTCACTGCCAATGTTTGAAAAAGCCAAATACTAGTACTTTGTCTACATTATACACCAGAGGCTATTTGGCATTGTCAGTGTGAGGTTATGTTGGGTCAACCTGTTTTAAAAAACAACTTTAAGAAATTATCATGCTATGACATAGTTGTTTATAGCTTTTGTGCAGCAACCCTTGTCGAAACAAATTATCTACTGATGCAAAATATTTATCTTGTAAGTAATCAAAATATTTGATTACTTTCATGACTGAAGTGCTATAAATGATTGCTGTCTTTTCATCGCCTTTTCAAGTTGTCATGTGTCTAAGCTCTAAACCTGTATATTTCTCCCACTGATGTAATAAGAACTGTGTATGAGCAAAAGTGTGTGTTCTCTACACAGGCTCAGGGCCATGTTTTAAAATCAAACTATTTCCCAAGTCTTACCAGGATGCTAAGTGGAGGACTGAGGGGGATGAGGAAGCAAACAAGCTACGCCCTGTGGCTTGTTTGCCTGATCGTCTGGCAAGAGTGTTAACCCCGCACTGTGGATTGGTTGCAAAACAACCCACAGTGCCTGGCTAGTCACCCATCATGGGCTAGCATATCATAGCTATATAATTCTGGTCTTGATTGTAGGGTAGTTTTTCCCCAAAATTGCCAGTGGTCTGAGGGGGGGGGGGAAGTGTGGGGGTTGGGGGGCTTCAACTGTCCCAATCTGGATCAGGCCCCTAGACCTGCAATTTGCATTGCCAAAAAAGGTTCTATTCATTTTAGTGGGACCAGATTTGGAAATACAATTGACAGATGCAGATGGCTTGATCTAGATTGAGATGAGAGTAGGGGGCAAAGGGTTAAGGTCCCTTAACCTTTTTGCTGAGGTTCCTGTCCGGGGAGGGGCTGTGCTAGCAATTTGTGGCCGTGGGGAAAGTGTACTTAAGACTAACACTTCGCAGCAAAGGCAACATGCAGTTTGGCCCTCAGACATAAAACTCACAAACCCCAGTGATATGGGGCCAGTTACTACTTCCTAAGGATGTTGTATATATAAAAATGGGGAGTGGGGGCAGGGAACATGTATACCACATTGAGTTTCTTGAGGAAAGGCAGAATATAATATTGTCATCATCATTATCATGAATGTTTGTAATTTGTTAGAGTCAAATATTGGTTCAAGTTAAATTATTATTATTATTATTTATTAATTATTATTGTTATTTATTACATTTATATACCGCCCCATAGCCGAAGCTCTCTGGGCAGTTTACAAAAGTTATTCATGCTTAGAATAGATCCACAATTTATTTAAGCAGTCTTGTAGTGCCTGCCAGTTGTTGTTGTTGTTGTTGTTGTTGTTATTTTGTCATGTAAGTAGAGCCCTGCTGTGGCAGGGTGGGGGAGACCAGCTGAATCACACTATGGCCTTGTCTGGACAACACATTAAACCATGCTGCTTAACCACAAAATGGTTAAGGGAATGCACTAAGGTCAATGCATTTCCTTAATCATTTTGTGGTTGCATTCCCTTAACCATTTTGTGGTTAAGCAGCATGGTTTAGCGTGTTGCCTGAACCAGGCCTAAAGGTTTATCTAACCCAGCATCAGGGTTCCCCCAATAGCCAACCAAATGGGTCAAGAAGCTCTCGCTTTGGCATTCTCTTCCCACCAGTGTTGCCCCCATTGATTAAAATTCAGTGAGTTCATGAACATGTCACACTGTACTATCTTGTATCTGACTTTTCAAACACCAACAACAAGAAATGCAGGTCAAGGCAGTTACGTTTTCTGCAAAGGATGACTGAAAACATCCTGTTATCAGCTTTTCCAAGTACACAATGTAGACTGTAGAATAGACGGAATGATTTCCCATGGAAGTTTTACCATTTTTCCAATACCTGCTTTTGCTTCACCTTAGCGTCTACCCTTCTGCTTTCATTCATTATTTCAAATAGGTGGTTTTAACTATTATAATAATAGGGGTTTGTGTGCTAAGGTAAGCTGTTGCACAACCCCAAGCACCAAAGTCCCACCTCACAATCCCTACCAAAAACAAACACTACCATGGAACAATATTTTAAAATAGGTCGGTGAAAGAGAAAGGGCTGTGGCAGGAGAAGGACTTTAAGACCTGTAACTACATACGCAGTGTCCAGTTCTGTTAGCACATGGGTAGGCAGATTTAAGGAGTACAGGATCTACTTTGGATTTTGATAGAACTCCAAGATCCACCAATTGGGCCCAAATGAAAAATAAAAATTAGTGGCTAGTCATACAATTAGAATATTAGAATTTAGGGACAATGTACCTTTCAGCATATTCTCAGCTCAGGAATTTGTTTTTAGTATCAGAAATGAGCTCATTATTCATTTCAACAGCCTAACTTTGGGTGGAAGAGCCTATTTGTTTTGTTGATATTGTCAAACAATTAGGAGTATGAAATCCTTGCCAATCTATTGAAAATCACTCCGAGATCTTCCAGTAGTTTCCAATCTACCTTCTGCCTGCCCATTAGCACTAGCTGAATTGACAAAATTTACAAAGCATCCTGTTATCAGCTCTTCTGAGTACACAGTGTAGACTCTAGAACAGACGGAATGTTTTCCCATGGATGTTTTGCCACTTTTCCAATACCTGTTTTTCCCATCTTCTTTTAGTTGCTACAGACCACCATGTACAGTTCGAACGAAACGCTGTGAGCCTGGATATTCTTACAGTGAAGAAGTGTGTCGTTGTGTGCCCACATATTGGAAAAGACCTCTTATCAATTAGAGAAGAAGCTATCATCTGACAATTTGGTGTACATTTTTCCTGTTTGTTTGTTTTTAAAGACTGCTAACATTTTGGATTTACTGTGCAGAAGAGACATTATAGGATTATCTGAGACAGACTCATTTGTGCTGAGACACATGGAAAGCAAATGTAGAAAACTGGGATTTTCTTCGCTATGAAGAACTCACTAAGGACTTGATTTTTGCCAATGACCAAACTGCCTAGGTGTTCTTCCTTGTGATTTTTTTAAAAAGATAATGACTATATAATTTATTTCCATTAAAAATATTGTACTGCATTCCTGTTTATAGCAGTAACAATTGTTAAATTTATCTGTGACCAATATTTTTATAACACGCAAAGTATGTTTTAAATAAAATGAAACTGTATTATATACTGTTGAGGTGTTCGGTGCTGTTCGGTGTTCTATCTTGTGACTTAATCTGTATAGCTGAATTTCAATAATGATGACTTTAAAGTGTTCTTCCGAAATCCTGAGCTAAGTTCCCTTAGTAAACTTAAAGTAAACAATTGGAAAAATGGAAGAATACTTGAGAAAGCAACACATGTCATCACTGAACATGTAAAAAATTATACTATGCCCAATAAAACATCACAGTTTGGCCTTAGAGGCAATTTGCCATTGCCTCTAAGGGTCCATTCTGCTTCTAAGAAGAAATGTATTGGTCCCATGCCAACCAGCAGGGGAGGAACACAAGGCCAGAGATAAAATTTTGTATATTCAGTAGACCCCCTGGGTATGCAGGAGAATATTACTTTTTAAAAAAGAGAAAAAGAAAGGTACAATTGCACCTCCAAAACAGGGCTGCACATGTGCAATCCCCTCCTGTAGGAACAGAACTTTAAAAGCCCTAACAAGAGGAGAACAGTTTGGTGTCCTTCCTCCTCATATACAAACATACTTCAAAAAGGAAAAAAAGAAGTCTCCTAGGCATGAAAGGAAGAAGCCCTTATTTCACCGTTCTTGCAGTCAACTTTTCCCCTTCTCTATTCTACTGCAGGCCAAGTTCTGCAATTCACTGCACAGCCATCATTGAACCAATACAGTACGGGAAGTAGAGTGACCCTTTCTCGTCATGCCTTACAGCTCAGCCAACCCTGAAACCTCCCTTTCTCAGTCTCATGAAGATGTGAGTCTGATGATATAGCAAGGGGTGCAGTGTTTAAAATCCACTTCTGTGCATGGTACCACTTAGGTTGGGGGGCATCCTCACAACCCTCTTAGCTATAA
Source organism: Elgaria multicarinata webbii (assembly GCF_023053635.1). Classification (NCBI taxonomy): domain Eukaryota; kingdom Metazoa; phylum Chordata; class Lepidosauria; order Squamata; family Anguidae; genus Elgaria; species Elgaria multicarinata. The sequence goes on from NC_086180.1 coordinate 68,818,257, forward strand.
ATAAGAATACTACTTTTTTTAAAAAAAATAATCCATGGGAGCATCTGAGACCTTACTGTTTTGTCACCAAATTATATTATAAAATATGTAAACTATTGACAGCAAAAATGCTTCTACAGCTGTCGCCAGAAGGAAGAGCACAGGTAGTGAGTCCTCAAACTCCAACTATAGATGGTCGGCATAGTTTCTGTGATCCTCTCTTCATAAATCTGAATCCTGATTCATTTATAGATTGTGGTTAAAAAAAAGTTATTAGAAGTATTGTATTTGGGGATGCAAATTTTATTCTCTACCCCATCTGCACCCATGCTTTTTATTGCTGCAGATGATGCACTCATGCAGACCATCACATTCTTTAAAAATAAATAAAACACTGCTGTTTTCAAAACGCAAAATTGCTTGCATGTGGATTACTTTGAGACAAAATTATGTAAACAAATGGAGCCAAACCATGCATGCAGCAATTCCAACATTAATTATAAATTCTCCATATAAAATCAAAAGCCTACAGCACCCGGTATTCCAAGGTGGTCTCCCATCCAAGTACTAACCAGGCCTGACCCTGCTTAGCTTCCGGGATCAGACGAGATCGGGCGTGTTCAAGGTAGTATGGCCAGTGTGGTCTAGAGGTTAGAGTGTTGGACTGGGAGTCGGGAGATCTGGGTTCTAGTCCCCACTCAGCCACGGAAACCTACTGGGTGACTTTGGGCCAGTCACAGACTGTCAGCCCAACCTACCTCACAGGGTTGTTGTGAGGATGAAATGGAGGGGAGAAGGATTATGTACACCGCCTTGGGTTCCTTAAGGAGGAAAAAAGGCGGGATATGAATGCAGTAATAAATAAAATAAACATAAAAACAAAAGAAAGATGAAGCCAATCATTGAACGGAATCAGCCTACAGAGGAATAATGAAATGCTGCTGGTTCACAATAATCTAGGTTATCGTGAAATAATGTATCTGCCAAATATTAACTATCTTTGTTTTCTTTTGTTGACTATTGTTTAGGAATTCAGAACAAAATCACCTGAAAAAGTTTTCTCTCTTTCATAACTGAAATTACATATGCATGGGATAAGACATTGCAATTTCTCTGGAAGCAGCAAAGGCCTTGACATATAATAGTCATACGATCTTAACAAAGGTAAGTCTATAAACTCAATCATCTCATATATCCATCATATCCCTAGGGAAGTATATCTATACAATCTGTGAGAAGCTGCCTCTGTGTATAGCTTGCCCTGTGTGGAGAAACAGCGGAGTTACTAGTTGAAGCACTTTCTTAGGGGTTCCTGGGCACTAGAGTAATTCCACCAACCTAGGCTGGCCGTTGGCTTGCCTCAAGTATGAAGTTTAAAGTGCTCTTAAACAAACAATCTGCTTAGAAAAAACCTTTCTCTTGAGTTTTTGATTAGTAAAATGAAATTTGATTTGGTTTGTGTGTGTGTGTCTTTAAATAAATAGAGCAACCTTCCCCAACCTGATGCCCTCCAGATGTTTTGGACCTCAACCCCTATCAGACCCAGCTGGCATGGCCAGTGGTCTGGAATGTTGAAAGTTGCCCAAAACATCTGGAAAGCACCGGGTGGGAAAAGCTGGTCTAGAGAGAAGCCATACTGGCATGCTAATAGGGACTGGGGCATAAGTGAAAGACGTTCTAAGCAAGGTGCCAGCCTGTGTGGAACTCTGCACAGCTAAGTGCTTTGCACTTGACCTATATAAATTGGCTGTCATGTTTAACGTTATGTGAGAAAGTTGTCTGGGTGTGATTTATGCACCAAATCACCAGTTGCTGGTTCAATTCAGCATTTTAAAATGTGCATGTCTTTATTGTTGCTCAAATTATTAGATAATAGAATTGTGAAATTTAAATACTGTATTTCTATTTTATTTTAATTAAATTATCTATGTATTTATTAATTACATTTATTTCCTGCAAAGAGCTCTAAGTGGTGTGCATGGTGTTCTCATCCCCCACTTCCTTCATGCCTTCATTTTATTCTCAAAACAACCCTGTGATATAGCAATTGGCCAGAGGTCACCCAGTGAGCTTCCTGACTGAGCAATTGTACCTTGATTATAGTCCAACATTCTGACTATTACATCACACTAGATAAACATTTCCCAATTTGGATACCTTTGAGACCAGAAATGGTGTGTACAAACTACTTTAAAAGTAGTTTAACTACAGCTAAAATTACAAGGTAACTACATTACTATAACTACATTATTATAGTCAATATTGTTGGAAGGGGTGTGGGCAGATTGGTTTATACTTTTCTTAGGTGGGAATGTTCTATAGTGCAGGAGTTTTGGAACATGGTTGCTGATTACTGTCAGGAATTTCTTCATGTTAGGCCAGTGGTCTTCAACTAGTTCAGACCCAAGACCCACCTAGGACTCCCAACCTGCAACATGGGACCCATTGTCACAATTTCACAATTGCCCAACATGGCAGCAACTGCTTTGCTGCAACCCCTCTGAAACTGATCTCACGACCCACTTTTGGGCTGCAACCTACCAATTGAAGACCACTGTGTTAGACTACTGGTAACTCTTAAAGTGATGCTTCTTCATCTTTTTGAACCTAATAATCCTAGATTCCTGCATGAAGACCTTCTTAAGCAATTGTATACAGCTGCAAGGTAATATATAGCATTTAACTGGTAGTCTCCAAAGCAACCAATTAAAGAACACTGGGTTAATAAAAATTGGGAGACTATGTATAAACTTACTCAGCAAGTGCAGCAAGCAAGGAATCCTAACTTTAAGAAAGAAATTACAACACCATGGTTTCCATTTATTTCCTATGTTGAAACTCTTCAAACTTTGATCAAATTCCAACCAACTAGAGGTGCCTGTATTTTTTCTGACTAATATAAATATACACACTAAATAACACACAGTTCTACATGCTCCTTTTATATGTTGCAAAAATTGTACTTTTAAACTTTGATTAGGCTATTTTACTGTAGACGTTCCATAAACGTATCAATTATAGACTAAGAATTATTAATGAATGGCTTTTCTTCTTTAGTGATCTTGATTTATGATTATGTTATTTTGTTAAGGTTATTTGGAAGCAAAATAACATTTCACGGGGAAAGAACTATGTTTGTAACTATTTTGAAATAGTTAAATAGTTTCAGCTACATTTTTTATAATTAACCTCTCCTGGCTGAAAATTAAAACATCTTTAGAAATTGTTAAATAGGTCAAACAAAACAGTTTACTGGAATTCAGACTGGACACTAAACAAACAAACAAATAATGTTAGGCTCGATGCAAAAAGATCTTTCTGCACTATGCCTGAACTAACCTAATTATGTTTGTCTAATGTTTGCCCATTCTATTCCAAAACTGTTAAAAACCAGTAACTAGGTGTGTGTTTTTTATCTTGTCCCGCAATATCTCCTTCTTCTTTAGTAGTAGTAGTAAACATTTATCATGAATAATGTGATTGACACTTGATTATCACACAGATCAAGTCCCAAGAGTTTATGGATGAGACTAGACTGGGAAAGTAGGTTTGTCTGAATATGTGTCAAAAATATGTTTGTGATGTAATGTGGAAAGATTTGGCACTTTAAAAAATTCGGCATTTGCCCAATTATACCCAATCAAAATGAGTGGGAGCCGTATTGCCTTTTATCTGAATTCCCTGCAAATAGTATGACTGCTTGGCGTGGCTATTGTATCACTTAGGTTTCTTTCATTTGAGAATTTAAAAAGAAAAATGAGGCTGAACTGTAATGCTCTTTATACATAATGAGCTTAATCTAGTTGAGCATGGACAATAGTACTGACATACGAAGGAATCCAACATGACTCTAGAGTGCCTTGTTTATCCTGTTCCCTGATAAAACTGGGTTTGGGGACAACACATTAGTCAACCATTGCTTAAACAGTCAGCTGTTGCTTATTATGCCATGTGGCATTTGGTTATTTCTCAGAAATAACCAACGCAAATAATCAACAGTGTGTAGAGTTGACTATTTGCACATCTCCCATAGCTTTAGGGGAGAACTGTTTTGCATGGGAACAGGAGGACAGCTCATGGAGGAAAGTGTCAGGATCTGTCCTCTCCTGTAGCACCATCTGGCGGCAGCTTGCCATATAACCAGTTGCAGGGCTTCGCAGGATGCGAGCCCTGGCAGGTAAAGTCCTGCAGGGTTCATAGGGAACAGCTGGGAGCTGACAGGAAAAGCCTATATAACACCTGCATTTCAGCTTCAGCCTTTGCCACAGCAACATGGTCTCTCATGCTAGCTGCAGCCGGTTCCTGACCATTTGCTACACCAGACCAGACCAGACCAGACCAGACCAGACCAGACCAGACCAGACCAGACCAGACCAGACCAGACCAGACCAGACCTCTTGCTCGTCTTGACCACACCTCTTCATCTGGCCCCTTTGCTACCTGGTACTAGGGATGTGCTCTGCTCCGATTAGAAGCGTAGAAGCAGGAGCGAATTGGCCTGCTCCGCCTTGCCCAGAGGCGGAGTAGAAGCGGATAGCGGACCCCTAGAAGCAAGGTGAAGAGAAGCGCCCATTTTCGGAGCGCTTCTCTTTCCGCAGACCGATCCGATCGCCATTTTGAAACATTTCGCCCATAGGATTGCATTGCGGAAAAGAAAAGGGGATAACTGTGTTGTTTTTGAAGCTATCTTTCTGAAACTTCTTGTGCTTAGAGTGTCATGGCTGGGGGTCATTTTGAGCCTACTTTCAGCTCTCTGCGTAGTGCGGTTCGCTTGCTAGACTTTTTTAAAAAACTGGCAGGAAAAATACCTTTTCCGAAGGACTGAGGGGCAGAGTCCAGTCCCGGTCATGATCACACAAAGAGAGTAGCGTGGTGGAGCAATGCCTTTCATGAGTTGAACTGAGAGTGTTGCTTCTTAAAAGACTGGTGTCACTAGGACCAGTCAAATTGGCAGATGCTTCCCCCTCCCCTGGGCACGACCCCCTCTTACTGGTAAAAGACAAATATAGCCTTTTTTAAAAAGTTCTTTTTGTTGTTTATTCAGCAACACTGCTGCTTTTAATTCCACCCCTCCTTCGTTTATTTATTTGTTTATTTATTTATTCCATTTTATATGCATTACTGGCTTATCCTTGGCTCACTTCCTTATGCCCCCAGAAATGTCTGCTGTCTGCCTGCCTTCCCTCCCTCCTCCCCTGCCCGCCTCGCAGGGATGGTTTGTGTCTGGCTTTGACTCAGGGGAGAAGTCCTTCCTGCGCTTACTTGGAGTTTTGGAAGTTCCAAATCCATTTTTCAAGTGTGGAAGAAGATTCATATTAGGTTGATGATCTCTACTCCCCAATTCATGGCATCTTGGGATTTCCTTTGAAATGGCCCCATTGAGCTGTCTGCAGGTTTAAGCCCCGCCAAAAATCAGGGGATGATGGGATTGCCTTGTACCTTGGCATGATTGTGGGTCTAGATGGCATCTGTGAGTGTGCCCACTTCCCTTTTTTATCTCTCCAAATGTCAGAGAACAGTCCACGTCTGCAAATGTGGTGCCCGATTTTCATAAATTCCCCCAAAATCAGGGGATGACGCGACTGCCTTGAGTCTTGGCGTGCATGTGTATCCCTGGATAAGCTGTCATGGTGGCGAGTTTGAGGTTTCTAATGTGCAAATTGACGGAGCTATTGAAAGGGCTGTGACTGGGGTGCCCGATTTTCGTAAATTCCCCAAAAATCAGGGGATGGTGGGACTGCCTTGAGTCTTGGCGTGCATGTGTATCCCTGGATAAGCTGTCATGGTGGCAAGTTTGAGGTTTCTAACATGCAAATTGACGGAGCTATCGAAAGGGGTGCCCGATTTTCATAAATTCCCCAAAAATCAGGGAATGATGGGACTGCCTTGAGTCTTGGCGTGCGTGTGTATCCCTGGATAACCTGTCATGGTGGTGAGTTTGAGGTTTCTAACATGCAAATTGACGGAGCTATGGAAAGGGGTGTGAATGGGGTGCCTGATTTTCATAAATTCTCCAAAAATCAGGGGATGATGGGATTGCCTTGAGTCTTGGCGTGCGTGTGTATACCTCCATGAGGTGTCATGGTGCCAAACTTGAGGTTTCTAACTTTCACAGAAAAAAAGTTGTATACTTTTTTAGTTTAATGCAAGCCTATGGGGGAGGGAAATGGAGCTCCGATCCAGATCTGGAGCTCCGCAGCGGAGCGGAGCGGACATAGGCGGAGCGGGGGCAGAGCGAAGCGGCCCGATCCGTAAATCGCAGATCTGGAAGAGAAGCGGAGCGGGGGATCCGTGCACACCCCTACCTGGTACATGCCTGAACCTTGCTTTGCCTTTGATCATCAACTTTTGCCTCTGGCCCCTGTTTGGACTCTGTTCCTCCTAGGCTCTGCTTCTTGTCTTGATCCCTGCCCGGACCTTGCTTGCTTGTTGACTGGACTTCTCTTCTGCCTCTGGCCCCTGCTTGGATTCTGAACCTGCGTCTGACCTTGTGCCTGTTTCCTGGATCTGGCCCTCTGTTGGACTCTGCCACCCAAGACCAATTCCTCACTCCCAGCTTGCTCCACCAGTATTCCAACCGCCCAAGCTGGTTCCAGCCCCGGCGTTCCTGCCTAAGGACCCTGCTGCCCACACCCCGGATCGTGACAGAAAGCCACCAATCGGTGCACCACGACCCACCCAGGGACAGCACGTGCACGTCCCGGGAGGCATGCGGGGAGCTTCCAATCATGCCGCTCCACCCAAGGAAGGGGGATTCTAATGGGAACCAGCTCCGCCATTCGGTGGGAAGGCAGAGAGAGGATGGGGGTCAGTTACAATAGTCAACAATGTGTTCATAGTCAACTCACTATTATCATGTCGTGTGGGGAGTACCCCCCAAATAGTCATCCACAGAGTTGAGTAAACAATATGGTGGACTGTTGTGTTGTTCAAACGCGCCCTATGAGTGCACTGGTTTAGGCAGCATGAGGAGGCATTGTAATAAAGGAGAAGTCCATGTGTATGCTCCATATCCCATTCCAGCCCTCCTTCCATGAATCACATGGACATTTTTTAATTATAGGTTATGTGGGGTGTGTTTCATTTTTTGTAATTTGATTTCTCAGTGTTATTCTCTTATGTAGCATGTTTTTTATTTTGTGTTACTATATTCAAATGTTTGGAGGAAAGGAAGTAGACTTTTTGTTTTCTTTTGTCTTCCTCCTGAAATTTGTTCCCCTCTTTTCTTTTCATTTGGATATCTAGTTTTCCTTTATGAGAAACCATTGTAAAGCTAAATTTATTCTAATAACGCAGGCAGGCTGATGGCTGAATTTTGTTTGGGACACCAGAGAAGATTTTAGGGGAAATAATCTGGGACTTGGTAACGTGTACATCAATTTCTGTTACAAAGAGTTGTTCTGATAACGATTCATAAATAAAGTAAGACTACTAATCTGATTGTATCATTTATCTCTCCAAATAAGGTAAAGAGATAAAAATAATTGGGATTGGCTAGAGAGGAATGTTTTTTTATGTATGGCACACAGTGGAAGTTTTAGTTTTCCATATTAACATGCATATTTGATGAAGGATTGTTTTATTTATATGTTCTGGCACTATGAAACCCATAGCAGGTTGATTGTGTAAACGTAAGCTATATGTACTCAAGAAAAGATAAAACAATTATAATTGTGATACTATTTACAAGCAAACATCTGGATTCAGATGTTAGAAATATTGTTTTTAAAACATGCTATGCCTTTAAGCCTAGGAAATTATTGAAAAGTAGAACCACGCTTGCAAGTCATTCCAAGTATTAAAAGAATACATAACATATTTATATATTTGTTTGATTTGAAATATTTATACCCAGCCTTTTTATCTCATTTCCAAACCACCTAACAAAAACAGCTAACACTCACAATAATTTAAACATAAAATATTAAAATACGCCACAAATAAAACCCATTTCCAGAAGAGCTGGAAATTAAACAAAATCAAGAACCACTCAGGTCTTAGGCCTCCCAGAACAAAAAGGCTTTTACCTAACATCTAAGCATAATTAGGGAGTGGGGCCAATTTGGCAAATTTCTCCAATTTGGATGTGTGTAATACAATATTCTAGGGAAGGGCCTTGACTGTATTGAATTGCTCATTCTGAAGTGTGACCATTTCATTTAAAACAGGAAAAAAATTCAAGCTCCTGAGTAGGCGAAGTGAATGGATAGTAAAATACTTAATACTGTGAACTTCTTTAAATGAGTGTTTTATAGCATATTTGTGACTAGCTACTCACAGATGTTCACGGGTGATTTTGACAACACCCTCAGCCTCCTGCGCGTCTCCTACTCCATTTCCCAGTTTTAGCAGTAAAAAATAAACCTCAGACAACCTAACATATCTGAGATATATCGGTATTTGCCCATGTACAGGCAAAGTTGCACTATGAAACACCCACTTAGAGGGCGCTGTCCCACTGAATAGTATTGGCCACATGGTCACTGCTCTCTTCCTCGTGTAATTACAGCTCGTTGCAAATGAGGAAGAGAAGCAGGAAGCAAAGCCACAGTAAGGGATCATGATTTCCCCCTGTCTGAAGGAGCTCTACATCACCAGGAATAATTCATCTCATTCTGAAACGTTAAGGACAGGACAAGAAGAGAGGAACATACTAATGGGAAGACCTGAAGAACTTTTGACATTTAGAAGCCTGCAGACATGGGAAGTTACAAATTCCACTAAAATGGTAAGTTACAAAATTGTATTATGTACCATGCTATAATTCAAATGATAGTGTCAATAAACCAGTCAGGTGAGTCAGCAGTGCTTTGAGAAATAATCTGTCTTTCTCTGATCATAAACAACTAGTATTTTTGGCACCATTTCTCTTTTTAATTGCTAAATGTGAGTAAAAGAGTTCTGCTGCTGAATCTACAACATGAATACATGGGCTATGAGTCATTATTTATATGAATGCCAGTGCCTAAAACTGATTCAGCTGTGAACATAGTTTAGTCTAAAAGAAAATGCTAATAGGAAAATCCCTGTAATTGCTTTGCTAAGGATTTTCACCCAAGCCAGATCTGCAGTCTGCTCAGTTCCTAGTAGCACTTTAAAGTTCCCCATCCATATATACCTACTTAAAATTAAAACGTCTAAATCAAAGTCATTGTGATAAGGTTTATTAAGATACATATGTGTTGATTTGGATTTAGGAAAAACGTTCAAATTCCTGCCCAATCATGACATTCAATGGATGGTCTTGAAGACGTCACTATGGAGAAGTGGCTGTGTGTCTACTTATCAACATGCACACAATGTAACGTGGGACATTTGTGGTATGTAGTGGCTCAGAGGTATCTACACCCAATTTGTGAAATCTTCCCCTCAATTGTTGATGGTTGTCCTTCAGCACCAGAGATTTACAAAAGCAGAAGTATCAGGATGCTTTGGTCATGGCCGGTTCCAGAAGGTGGTGCTTGGTGGATATTGGCCTCATGCCATGGGGTTCCACAGGAGTTGTTTTCTGCCCATGCTATTTAACATCTACATGAAGCTGCTGAATGAGTTCATCAGGAGTATTGGAGTGTGTTGCCGTCATGCAGCTCTACTTCACTTTTTCACCATCAGATGAGGCTGTGGATGCGCTAGATTAGTGCCTGGCTGCAATAATGCTGAATGAGGGCAAGCATACCAAAGCTCTATCGAGACAAGACTGAAATGCTGCTAATGGGTGGTTCTTCTGACTAGATGGATGTTGTTTTTCCTGCTGGATGGGGTTTTGCACCCCCTAAAGTAGCAGGTTTGCAACTTGGGAGGTTCTCCTGTTGCCAAGTGTCCACAGTGTCCTTCTACCAGCTTCAGCTGATAACCCAGCTATGCCCTATCTGTACTCCATGCTCTGTTAACCTCCAGATTACAGCAATGCATTCTATACAGGGCTGGCCTTGAAGATTATTTGGAAAATGCATCTTTTCGAAAATGTGGTGGTCAGATTAATAGCAGGGACCAGAAGTTCTGAGAAAAATAATACCAATTCTAGTCTGCTTACATTGGCTGCCTGTACATTTCCAAGTCCAATTCAAGTTGCTGGTTTCAACCTATAAATAAAGCCTTACACAGTTCAGGACTACAATACCTGATGCCGTGCATGTAAAATTACCAACGTTTTATTTCTGGTATACAGAGGTTGGTAGTTTTTTGAAAACAAAACTAACCAGTGAACACAGTAAGAATGTGTGGCTGAAATATTCTTCAGTTTCTGCCTTGTAACCAGGGGATCTGTAAGTGATAACTTTAGGCCAGTTCATGCAAAACGTTTGTGCTAATTTTCTCAGTGTGGTTAATACTCCAGTACACATTCAAATGGAGACACTTTAGCATATCCCAGCTGTTAGCAAAAGGATAGCTGTAGCCTATTTCCATTGCAACAGTAGCTTGAAAGGGGTAGTTGCATTTTGTAAAATACCAATTCATTAAATTTCTACACACAATTGTGTACCCAAGTACACAAGTAACTGCAAACAAGCAAGCAAGAGTCTTGTGTTTTTGAGAACCAGACCTTTGAATAAGCAATCACCAGAAATCCCTTCTGGATCCTTTCACTCTTTGTGTACATACTCATTGGCACACCAGCTTTTGTGATAACAAGTATGGAAACTTTAAACTGGCTACTGGGGACTATTAACATTGTATTAAATTGGGAATGCAGGCGGTTTGAACTATTCAAATAAGTACTAGCCTCTCTGATCCATTCTTATTCTCAACACTTTCCATTTACTTTAAGAAACTGCCAAATGTTATGTAATTAAGCAAAAGACCTAATCTTCCTCCCATGTCTGTGTAAATCACTGAAAACAATGTTAAGCTTATCCTCTGGGAGTCTTAACCACAAATTGTGTTGAACATATTTCAAGGTTTTCTTGTCATTATATAAAAAAATGGACTCCTTACTATTCATCCTGTTTCAACAAAGGAAAATTAATGAACATTTTTGACATTATACTGAAAGGAATAAACAGTATCAAGGGCCAGCATATTGCATATGTACAAATTTAGCTCTGCACCTTTAACTTCTTAAACACCTCTCCTGATCCCTGCAGCTTTCACTGTCATATTTTCAAACTCGTGGCCCACCTTTAACCTTGGCCTGCAATGTAGGATCCAGTATTTCTTTTAACCATATATTCCCACACACTCCTTGTATGCATTCTCTCTCCTCCTCCTCCTCCTCCTCTCATATTCTCTCCACAAAAAATGCAGAGGTAACACACTTTAGCTTGGACTAATAGGAGGCCAGGCTGGGAGCTGTGTGGAAAAGAAGTTGGGGTATATCCGAATAAGCCAACTGTCCAGCAGGAGACCTGAGAGCAAATAAATATTACGACACCAGACTGAAAAAAAATATTCTGAGATTATTATTATGATTATTATTATTATTTATTTATATAGCACCATCAATGTACATGGTGCTGTACAGAGTAAAACAGTAAATAGCAAGACTCTGCCGCATAGGCTTACAATCTAATAAAATCCTAGTAAAACAATAAGGAGGGGAAGAGAATGCAAACAGGCACAGGGTAGGGTAAGCAGGCACAGGGTAGGGTAAAACTAACAGTATAAAGTCTGCACAACATCAAGTTTTAAAAGCTTTAGGAAAAAGAAAAGTTTTTAGTTGAGCTTTAAAAGCTGCGATTGAACTTGTAGTTCTCAAATGTTCTGGAAGAGCGTTCCAGGCGTAAGGGGCAGCAGAAGAAAATGGACGGAGCCGAGCAAGGGAAGTAGAGGCCCTTGGGCAGGCGAGAAACATGGCATCAGAGGAGCGAAGAGCACGAGCGGGGCAATAGTGTGAGATGAGAGAGGAGAGATAGGAAGGAGCTAGACCGTGAAAAGCTTTGAAGGTTAACAGGAGAAGTTTATATTGGATTCTGAAGTGAATTGGAAGCCAATGAAGATCCAGATGCGCAGAGAGCCCATTCTGCACTAGGAAGAAAGGACTGAATAATAGTAGAGAAGGCACAGTACTAGCCATTGTCAGGCAAACTAGTTTCAAAAAAGCACAATAGAATAGCAGAGTTGGAAGGGGCCTACAAGGCCATCGAGTCCAACTCCTTGCTCAATGCAGGAATCCACCCTAAAGCATCCCTGACAGATGGTTGTCCAGCTGCATCTTGAAGGCCTCTAGTAAGGGAGAGCCCTCAACCTCCCTAGGTAACTGTTTCCATTGTCGTACTGCTCTAACAGTCAGGAAGTTTTTCCTGATGTCCTGATGTCCAGCAGAAAGGAAGACTGAAGTGAATGCCATATCACCCTTGTAGAATTAAAAATGTTGTGGAAGGGAGAGTTGGAATAGATTTGGCTCATAGGACTCTCTTGAGTTGCTTTGTTCTCTGTTGCTCCAGAGGGCAGGACTGGTACCAGTGGGTGAAAATTGCAAGAAAACAGGAAAAAATTATTAGCAGATTTTACCAGCTAAACAGGAAAAAATTAATAGCAGTTCGAACTATTCAACAGTGTAACAGACTACCTAGGGAGGTGGTGGGCTCTCCTTCACTGGAGGTAATTCAGCAAAAGCTGGGCAGCCATCTGTCATGGATGCTGTAGTTTTATCCTGCATTGAGCAGAGCTAGATGACCTCAAAGGTCCGCTGCAACTCTTACAATTCTTACAGTTGTGTGTAATATGTTTTTATGGTTTTTATGGTTTTAAATTTTGTATATTTGTTTTTAATATTCTGTGTTTAAATCTTTGTAAACCGCCCAGAGAGCTTCAGCTTGGTCACTCTTCTGGACATGCACCAATGTGTCAATGCCTTTCTTAAAATGTGGTGCCCAGAACTGGACATAGTACACCAGATGTTGCCTGAGCAGTGCAGTATAGACTGGAACTAGTACTTCTCATGATCTGGATACTGTGGTTTGGTTAAGGCAGCCAAAGATTGTATTAGCTTTTTTTAGCAGACTCATCACACTGCATGTTAACATATGTTAGTATATGTAGGTATTTAAAACCATCTAGAACTCTTGTTATTAATTACAAATATATTTCTTGATACAACTACCGTGTGTGTGTGTGTGTGTGTGTGTGTGTTATATCAGTGGTGCTAGTGCAACCTGCCTTAGGCCTGGGCATACCCCAGTTGTCAGTCCATTAGCTGAAAACCAGTGGGACAGTCTAGACCAGAAATCATCCAGACATACAATCTCCCTGTGTTAGCATTTACATCACATGAAGTGGTCAGCAATTAATAGTCAATTGAAATATTACTTACAAAAGTGCTTCTCTGTTACGTGGGAGGGCTCAAAAGCCAACTCTTGCTGAACATTCTGTTTTTGTTCATTTGTGGTTATGTGCAAGATTCCAGTCATGGTTTAATTATGAGAAAAACAAGGCCAGAGTTATGCCATAGAACGTGATTTAATCACCACTGTTCTAAGAAAACCCCTCTGTAATTACAAAGGATGCAGATTGACTAACAGACCCTTAAAAAGAATGAAGTTGTTCAGTGGCAGTTCATAAAGGGCCTGTTCAGATAACACTTCAGGGACTGTGGTTAGCGAAACTGTGGTTCTCTGGGGTTAGCACTAACCACAAGCTGTGCTGTCGCACATAAGCCTGCTACAGACGGTCCACCTGGGGTTAGAAAGTGACCATGGTTCAGTGAAACACATTGCACACAACACCTTAAACCCTGCTGCTTAACCAAAAGCCTTAAACAGCAGGGTTTAAGGTGTCTTCTGAACAGGCCCAGTGGTTCTTGTCTAACCAGGCTATTCAGTCCCAGAAGTTGGTGCTGGACGACTGATACTCAACCCATGGCCTTTGGCTTCTGTGGTTCCAACAGAATACTCTCCTGAAACCACTTTGTTGTCTGGTGATTTGGAGTTGGCGATCCGTTCTTTGTCTCATTTTCTTCTAATGACAAGGTCTTGAACTGTTGTCTGAGGACAGAGATGACTAAATGTGGACTAATAATCTGAGGCTTAGTTCAGACAAGTACTTTTGTTCAGTAGGAGAGCAGATCCAGGCTGAGAGAGGAAATGGTTGCATGCTACTAGAAGGATCAGATTCACAGTTTCAGAGTGCTCCTAGGCCTGGCCCAGAGGCCCAGGAGGTGGCTGTAGCCAGGAGTGCCTTTGCTTGGTTTCAGCTTATATGGCAGCTGTGCCCTTTCCTGGATTGTAGAGAACTGGCCATTTTCACTCTCACCCTGGTTACATCCAAATTGGGCTCTAAGCCTCTGAAGAGTGTTCTGAAACTCCAGGTGCTGTAAAATGCAGCAGTTGAGGTGCTTTCTGGCGTTTGCTTTTCTAGACATACCACATCAGTTCTTTTGCATTTACATTAGCTTCCAATTAGCTTCTGGACACAATTCAAAGTGCTGATTACCTATAAAGTCCTAAAAGGCTCGTGGTCAAGTTATCTCAAAGGTGTCTTCTCTCACATGAACCTGCTGTGTTCAATATCTAAGAGCTAAAGTTGTACTACTGTGGGTGAGGATAGAGGGTGACTTTCTTGCCTCAGCTTCCCCTGTTGAAAAAAATCTCTCCTCAGGCTGGTGGACACTATTCAATGAGGTGAACTCTGGCATTGGGAGCTGATAGGCAATGGGGGTGGGTGCCAAAAATAAGTTGCCCTACTGCAACTAAAAGCTTCATTACATCTAGTCAAATGCGTGGCTCCCGTCGCTTCTTCTGTCGCCGCTCCCACATCGCTTCCTGAAAACAGGAAGTAGTTAGTCCCATTCAGTCTGGTAGGAGAGAGCAGCAACCGGACTTAATGAGGGTTTGTTTGTTTTTTGCAGTGCAATAATGGCCAGAAGGGGCGGAAGACGGGCAAGAGGCAGACGATGTCATGTGAGTAATTCGCAAGTGCCCAGTAACGAGTGCGCAGTAAAACGCTTGTCGGATGGAGCTCAGAGTCTGAATTCTTTCAATTGCTTCTTCTTTCCCTGTTTACCTTGGTCCTTGCTTTCCTCTCCTTCCTCTGTTGTTTCCCCAAAGTCGAACATTAGAGTAAGCTCCTGAGGGCAGCAACATGTACTCTTGTACTTTTCAAATTGCTATGTATACTGAGGTTGCTATAAGTAACAGCACATGTCTCTCTTAGGCTACAAGTACACCCAGACTGGAAAACCACTTCATAGATCACTATCCTGAGTAAGTTGCCTTAATGTTATTCATGCATTTATTAAAAGATACACCTTTCTTGTGGGGGAAAATTAACATGTGAAATAGTAGTGCATTTCTGAACTCAATCATACTCTTTCTCCATTAAATATATTTAGTGGTCAACATAACAAAGGCAAATTTTGTCAGGCTTTATCACATAGGCATATAAAAGGCACCACAGTCTTACTGATACTTGGAGATAGGAAATGACTGTGGTGTCTCAGTTGTTACTTTGTGGGAACTAGTGGCAAAAGCTGATTTCTTGAAATCATACACACACACACAGATGGTTTGACTGGGTGCTAGGATTCAGTTAGAACTTATTTGGTCCTGTTCCAAAATTTCTTACTTACTAAGGCAGACATGTTTATAATTAAGATGTGCATCTAGCTGTTCCGATAATGTGTTCTTGTCTTCTCATGCCTTCTGATGTTCAAATCCATTCACAAACTTCACATACTTTTCCTGGGGTCAGCAGAAGATTAAAAAAATGCAATCATTTATAGAGTTCTGAAAGAATCCAGATGTTTACATTTTTAGCTTTGTCACTTGAATATATTTTTTCTGAAGAGTCTAGCTCACCAAAATTTGCCTTAATATCTCCCCCCGCCTCTGGAATGCAAAGAGCTAAGGCTCAGATCCAGAAGAAACATACATGTATTCTCACATAGTCAGTGAGACATCTTACATTCTTAAATAGTGCAGAAGTCATTCTGTGGATCTTAGAATTGCATTCCAAAAGCACTGCTACAAAAAAGGTCTAAGTGTCAAACAGTACTAGACACGTTTTCCAGCTTTTTTCCACTGTTCTGACATGAACTCTTGACATGAATTCAACTATCAGTACACTTCAAAACTATGGAAGGGAAGAGCTGTTTACAGTCACATACAAATTGAAAGGAAAAACTCAAAGGATTATTGGAATGATATTTTAAATGCTTTGGTTTAAGACAAAGCCTTCATTGCCTCATTGTACTGTAAACAACTTTTCTTTTGTATGTACTTGACAAATCTGACAATTGCTGATATAATTATTATTTATTTATTTATTTAGCACCAATAATGTACTTGGTGCTGTACAAAATATACAAGTAAAACAGCGATACCCTGCCTAGAGGCTTACAACTTAAAACATTTATTGATTCACAATTTATAACGTAGAAAACGTTATACTAGTATTTATTTATTTATTATTTATTTTATTTATTTATTACATTTTTATACCGCCCAATAGCCAAAGCTCTAGTAGATGTCGACTACCATGATGGGACTGTCTCTTCTCCCCGTTGCAGCCCTGTGCACAGCCTGAAAATCTGCTCTGGAGGGTTTATTACTTCATTAAGTTTGTCTTCTCCAAAGAGCACAAAACAGTATTTTTGCTTCAAAACAAAGGCTTAGTGATAGTGGTTTATCTCTATTATGGTTTGAAAGGATTGAATCTGGGATTCGCAGATTGGCCATTACACCATGCAGCAACAGACTAGCACAAAGCAAACTCTACATGGTCTAAAACACATGCGTACCAGACGTTTGTGCTATTCACAGGTTTTGGAAGAACTGGTTCATATCAACAAGCAGATGCGTTTTCTGCAACTCTTTCAACAGTCCTTATGTTTCTATAATCAATTACATTTTTTCAGGCAGCACTGAAGAATTCTTCTGCCACTAGTCTCTCTCAGGAAGGGACACTTTCTGGCAAGTCTTCTAATTGTTTTGGACTAATGCAGCTATAAATTTCAGTCTTGCAGTTGTGTTATTTACTTTACTGGATCTTATATACACCAGGCTAAATGTCACAATATTAATTTCAGATTTTATCAATTAAATAATAAGCTTTTTCTTAACCCTTGACTTTTTTTTACACAATAATCACTGACCAAAAAAAAATGTTTCTGTACAGGGTTGGTGCTAGGTACTGAAAGGCTGGATCATGAGAGGCAGGGGTCAAGGGGCCATAAGGTGTGGGGCCAAGGGGTCACAGTAGGCAAATGGCCTGTGTGGTGTAGTTGTTAAAGTGTTGGACTTGGAATCAGGAGCTCTGGGTTTTAGTCCCTACTCGGTCATGGAAACCCACTGGGTGACTTTGGGGAGACTTGATAGATGTGTGTAACATTATGCATGGTGTGGAGAATGTGGATAGGGTGACATTTTTCTCCCTCTCTCAAAATACTAGATCCTGGGGTCATCCCATGAAGCTGATTGGCAGGAGATTCAGGATAGATAAAATGAAGTACTTCTTCACACAGTGCATAGTTAAGCTATGTAATTCACTACCACAAGATGTAGTGATGGCCACCAATTTGTATAGCTTTAAAAAGGAGTTAGATAAATTCCTGGAGGGGAAGGCTATTAGTCCTGATAGCTATGTGCTACCTCCAGTAAGCCCATGTACACCAGTTGCTAAGGTATATGGGTGGGAGGGTGAAGTTGTACGCATGACCTGCTTGTGGGTTCCTGGTCAACAGTTGGTTGGCTACTGTGTGAACAGAATGCTGGACTAGATGGTCCACTGGTTTGATCCAGCATGGGTCTTCTTATGCAAGGGAATATGATCACTACCTCTTGCTACTGCTGTGGCTGTTGATCTATTCTGGGCCAGTTCCCACACATCCACATATTTTTCTCCATTTCCTTTCTTTTACCTTTCTCCCTTCTCTTTCTTCATTGGTCAAGTTGGTCACATGTGGAATCAGTGACTGCCATACTGCATCCTGGCCACCCCTTAATGACATCCATAACAAGTTCTGGTGGATGGGACTCCTCCCCATACAGAGAAGTGTGTGGCTCCCAAGCTTTTGATCCTGTTGAAGATAGTTTTCTCATCTTGCTTTCCTGCCAGCTGCCACCATCAAACAACCTTCACACGCGATTCAGGCGTGTGAGAAGTAGACTCCATGCCAGAAAGCTCAGAACTCACAGACTGATGACCACAGCAGCAATCATCATTCAACATTTGAATGACAGAAAGAGTAAGGCAATCAATTTTATGCTTTTTATGGTTTTAAATTTTGTATATTTGTTTTTAATGATCAGTGGTTTTAACCTTTGTAAACCGCCCAGAGAGCTTCAGTTATGGGGCAGTATATAAATGGGAAGAAGGAAGAAGAAGAAGAAGAAGAAGAAGAAGAAGAAGAAGAAGAAGAAGAAGAAGAAGAAGAAGAAGAAGAAGAAGAAGAAATCAGTAATGGAGCCATGGGGGAATTGCAGAGGTCCCACTGGAAGCTATCCCGAACACACTGTTATTAGAACTGCCAGCCAGCTATGATTCGCTTTGCTTTTAGGATGGGGGTAGGAAGATGGCAGAGGGTCACAGAGACATGGGGCACCAAAGCAAAGATCCAGAACCTGGGCAGTAGTGCCCCCCCATGCAAATGCAGGAATAATTTTAAAAGGGCTACTGTTGTCTATAGAAGCTTTGTAAAACTGTGGACCTCAAAACTGTCAGAGGCTACTGTATTGTAGTTTACATCGTTGTTCAATAATACAGTATCTGATTAGCGCGAATTGAATCAATTTCATCAGACCAAAAGTAGATGATACAAAAAACTTCATCCCCCCCCTCTCTTAAATTGAAAAGGAGCCTTGAGAAGCTACAAGCAGAGGAGAAGGACGCTTCTCACAGGATAAAAGATACAAGTAAAATATACAATCTTTGCCCCAGTGGTGGAAAAGCAGTTTGGGAGGTGACTATAAGCATCATGAGCTGAGCATTTTAGTGCACGCTAGTTACTGGCCACTCACAGTTTTTCGCAGGTCCTTTTGACAATGATGTCTGTCTCCCGCACGCCTCCCGCTCTTTTTCTCACTTTTAGAAGCTCATCAGAGTGACAAAAAAAGCCTGTTTTAATCCGACTCTTCTGAGGTTGTGCTAGAAATTCCCCACTAGAGAGCACTGTCCCAATGAAATCTACAAGCCACACATGAAATATTGTTGCATAGACTTAGCAGGGCAGAACACAGCAGTCTGCATAAGTATCTCTGTGTAAAACTCAGGTGCAAGAAATGTATACTATGATAATACGATTTAGCATAAGCTTTAGCCCTTCTACCACTGATTCCCATTTTCTCCATTATCCAGCAAAAATTTGGTTCTTTCCTATAAAGTTCTATTCCAAGAGACCAGTAGAAGTCCCCTATAGGTAACAGTTAATTAATTTTCTGAAGTAACAGCAACAGCAGTTGTTAGTAGGCTA
Organism: Elgaria multicarinata webbii; assembly: GCF_023053635.1. NCBI lineage: Eukaryota > Metazoa > Chordata > Lepidosauria > Squamata > Anguidae > Elgaria > Elgaria multicarinata. The sequence goes on from NC_086180.1 coordinate 68,837,581, forward strand.
CACTAATTCGCAAGTTAGCTCTAGGGGACATTTAATCCCAGAAGAAGCATGTGCCTATCAAAATTTACACCTGAGAATGCATTTGATCACAAAGCTCTGTCGTAATTCCATTGTTCCACAAAACAGCATTTGCTGGATTTTCTGTGTGAAAATTGCCTGAGAAGTCTGATGATTGAATCATCTGACCATTTAAATCATTCTGAGAAAACTCATTGAATCCCCAGAGAGCTCCCAAGAACAATCAAGTCTTCCGACAAGGAAATAAAAAAAGGAAGTACCAACCCAGTGGAAATTTATTTATTATATGTTTGAAGACTGCTAAAATAACAAAACGTCTGGCTTCACAGGCAAACGTGGCATACACCAAAGCACTTGAATAAAACTAACGTTAGAATAGTAAATTTCCACATTCTTTGAATGCTAATACCATCCCATTCTGTCCCACATCACCAAATGCCACAACAGTTCACTACACTCCCTATGATACCTTTCACCCACATGAAGTTGTGAGTGAAAAACAATAGAAAGAACAGGACATACATTATTACCATGATCATGTGCCCATGTATAAACACAGCTGCTGGAGCACTCAGTATGAAAAAGAAGTCTGTGATAAGGAGGCCGCTGCAGGATACACAAGATGACAAAATGTTTCACTTGAATGGGAATGTTTCCTTTGCATGCCAAATAGATCAGATGGGATGAGCAAAAATCCCCTCAGGGAAAGTGCAAAAAGGCCAGTGCTCCCAAGCTGGCCCTGATAAGGTCTTTTGTATAGAAATACTTACCCTTGGAAACAGCTTTTGGCATTCTGTTTGCCTCCAAGTTGCGAAGCTGAAGAATTTGTTCAGGGGAAAAGAGAGAGAGATTGCCACTTTTCAGTTTTCCAAATGTTAGACCAATTAGGTTTGACAAATGCCTGTGAGGATCATCTCACACAGTATTGTGTTCACTGTCAGAAAGAGAGCAAAGTTTGCATTGGCTTGTAATTTCTTACTGCTTTTCCCATTTTCTCTAGCAAGTGGCATTAAAGGCTTCTAAAAACAACAAACAAAAAGATATCTTTCTTGGTATGCTAGAGAGCAGATTCAATTATGCCAAATATTATAAGTATGATTACCAGAAAATAAGATACTATCTCTTACTAGAACAATTTATACTTAAAAATTAAGTTTTGGTTACAACTTGCATATGTCTACCATGTAGCTGTCATTTAGCAAAAAGGAAGTTAACATTCTAGGAGCTTCTTCAGATGGGCATTTTAAAGCACACTCGTGACTGGCCACTCACGGATCTTTGCAGGTCATTTTAACGATGCCGTGTTCCTCCTGCGTTTCCCACTCCTTCTGCCATTTTTTCGTTAGAAAATAATCTTCATTAAACGCGACTCTTGCGAGCTATAATACGATTTCCTGCCGTTTGCAGGAGAGGTTTTGTTAGAAAATGCCCACTAGAGGGTGCTGTCCCACTAAACTGAATGGGCCACATGGTCACTTCTCTTCCTGCTCTCTTCCGTGGAATTGCAGCTCGCTGCAGAAGCAGAAGAGATGCAGCTTTAGAGCCGATGGAAAGGGAACACAATTTTTTCCCCACACACACACATCTGAAGGAGTTCTAGGTAATCTAAAATAGACTTGGATCAGACCCACTGGGTCCACCCATTCCAGCATTTTGTTTCTGATAGCAGCAAGGCAGATGCCTCTTGAAGGTCACGATAAGCAGGGCATGAAGGTGGTCATCATACTGTGTCATTTTGTTATGCAGAGCATCTCGTACAAAGTGATCTATCATGGGGGCTTTATTTACTTATCATGGTTAATTGTCATCGATAGATCTATTTGCCATAAATGTATGCAATCCGTTTAAAGCCACCGAGGATAGAGGACATCACTGTAACTTTGTAATAATAAATTTCGTAAGATAATTGTGTTTTAAGTGAAACTGGTCTTTCTTTTATCCATCCTGAATCTGGCACTAATCAACTTCATTAGGCAAGGCAGGATTCTGCTATCTTTTTTATTTAATGTAAACACTTTATTTGTTAAAGCACTGTGTTGTGGTTGTGGTTGTATATTTGAATTCTTACTTAACAGGCAAAAACTACTTTTGTACATGTTCGTAATCATATTTCATTTTCCTGAAACTGCCATATAAAATAAGCTTCAGGATTTTTACGGAAGGTGTCTTCCGCATTTTAAAGGGCCACTGCAATCCTTTACATATTTACCTGAGAGACAATTCAATTGGAGTTACTTCTGAGTAGACATCTGTGAGATAACGCTGTAGGAAATACATACTTTGGATCCTAAATAATTTATTTATTTATTTGTTTATTATATTTATATACCGCCCCACAGCTGAAGCTCTCTGGGCGGTGTATAATTAAAAATGGTAAACATTACAAGTATACAAAATTTAAAAACCATCAAAAACATAAAAAACAGAATAAAAACGACAGTATCCATTTAAAAACTACAATTCTGGGGTGCATTAAAAACAAACTTAACGTTGTTAAATGCTGTTAAAATGCCTGGAAGAAGAGAAAAGGCTTGACCTGGTGCCGAAAAGATCACAACGTTGGCGCCAGGCGAGCCTCATCGGGGAGATCATTCCACAGTCGGGGGGCAACCACTGAAAAGGCCCTCTCCCTTGTTGCCATTAATCTTAGCACTAAACTAAGATTAATTATATAATAAATTTGTGTTTATTATATAATTAATCTTAGTTTAGTGTTGAATAATAATTATGAGTGATAAAGGATAATCAGATAAACCTAATAGGTGGAGCTTTAAACAAATAAAAGCAATAATAACAGGTTGTTTACCTGTAACTGTGGTTCTTCAAGTGCACACCTGCGAAGTCATACATATGGGTTACACGCCTGCACAGAACAGTCATTCAGTACATTCTAGAGCTAAACATAGTTTTAGACAGGATTGCCACACACCTCCTCTGTACCTGCTCCAGGTGTGGCTCCTGCTTGCTTCTCAGGTCTGAGTCCGCCATGGTGGAGGAATAAAGAAGGCAAGATATTAAAGCAGGGAGGAGGGTGAGTTGTGACCACTCGAAGAATCACAGTTACAGGTCTCTTCAAGGTCTCTGTGACTCACACCTATGGGTGACTGAAAAGGAAGAGACTTACCAGGAGAGGGAGATGTCACACCAGATTTGAAGAAAGGACCATCCTGCCAAAGGCACATCAGTATGAGCTCTGATACTCAGGCAGTAATGTTTGATGAAGGTAAGGGGCTGAGCCCAAGTCGCTTTGCCACAGGGGGCATGTCTGCACCATGCCCATACCCCGGGATCATCCCAGAATCATCCCTGTGCATCCAAATGACACACAGGGGATCCCGGGAGCAGGCAGGGACGATCCCTCAGGTTGCCTGGGATAATCCTTAGGTGAGGCAGTGAAATACCTCTGAGGAAAGCAGAAAAGGATGCTTTGGTTAGTTGAGTGACCCTGTACTGATAATGGGGCTGGTAAGCATGCAGCTAATAGGCAAGAAGTATGGCTGAAACCACTGATTTGGCAAAGTGTTGTAATGACACCAGCTGACCTTTTTTGAGTCCCAAGTGTCTGATCTTTCTCTTGCTCATTGTGAGGAGATCCAAGAAGTGAGGAGCTGAAGAAAGGTGTAGTTGAATAGGAGGAGAAGCATCGCAAACCATGTTTGCTTCAGCCACCATAAGGTTATCAAGATGCAGTGAGCCCCATTGTCCTGTACCTTGTTCACCACTCATGGGACTAGAGGTAAAAGGGGCAACGCACAGGTTACAGTGCATCCCCAGTGAAGAAGGAAAGAGTCTCCCAGAGAGTCTAGGTTGCACTGCTGCAGAAAGATTCGCATTTCATGCTTACGTGTGAGTCACAGATACAACATCAAATGCGGCAATCCCTAACAGTCACTCTTGTCTTTCCCCTCTTTGTAACTTTAATGTGCAACACTCTTTCTGCTTGTTCATGACAATCTAATATTTAAAACCCTCCTGCACTTCAAAGAATTATCTCAGTGCATGTCCTAGAAACCAGTTGCCATACTTTTTGATTGTTCATAATAACTCCGTACATACATACCTTTACTGCAAATAAACCAAGTTAAAAGAACACCAATTTTTTGTACCAACATAATGCAACCTAAACAGGTGTCTTTCCAAATGTCATGTTCCAATATTACATTTTCATTTGCAAGACACCTATTAGGATTACAGCACCACCTAGTGTGATGCAATATTGTCCTCTGCTTTCTAATTTTAAGACTTCCTAATTTTTCTTTAGGCATTCGTTTTGCTTCCATTTATCGTAAAAAAGAGACCTCCAGAAAGACTAGGTTCTCATTCTAGCAACCATTGTACCTGTCCTAAAAAATAACAGGCTCAGCCATAACTTTATTAATAAATTTATTTATTATTTATTTATTAATTACATTTCTATAAATTCATATACCCATTGCAATCTGGCTGCTTTTTTCTATGTATCAAATTTTCTATGTATCAAATTTTCTGGTATCAAATATGTCTACCAGAGTTTTCTCTGGCAGAGGCTAATGGGAATTCTGCATTGGCCTTAGCTTGGCCTGAAAGTCAGGTCAGGCTTTTGGCTGACATGAGTACAAGCCAGTACACAGAAGGCCGTATTTTAGAGAGTCAGTGTTGTGTAGTGGTTAGAGTATCAGGCTAAGGCTGGGGAGACCCGGGTTCATTGATACATTGATGACTATTAGAGATCCTTTAGGTAAAATGGAAAGAATTAAACAGCAGTTGAATGATTTTGAAGAAGTTACGGGGTTAAGGATAAACTGGGCAAAATCGGATTTGATGTTATTCAACTATACTAAAAAGGAAGAAAGGGAGTGGGAAGGGAAGGCTTCAGTTTTGAAAAGCAAAGAAAAAATTAAATATTTGGGTGTTAAGATTACAAAAAATTTAGAAGATTTGGAAAGTGAGAATTTAAATGGATTGAAAAAAGAAATAGAGGAAGAGTTAAAGAAGTATAAGAAACTGAATCTTTCCTGGTTTGGAAGAATAGCTTTAATAAAGATGAAAATTTTACCTAAGATTAACTTTTTTTTTAGAATGTTACCAATAAGAATTTCAGAGATAGAATTAAAAAGATGGCAGAATCTTATAAATAATTACTGCAATGAAGGGAAGAAATCAAGGATTAATAAAAGTAAATGGTATTTAAGCCAAAAGAGAGGTGGACTGGGTCTCCCAAACCTTGAGTACTACTATCTAGCTAATAGGTTAAGACATGTTGTTGAAGCAATTATAGGGTAGGGGACTTAAAATGGATGGAGGAAAATACGTTAGGGAATATTGAGTTGAAATTGCAAAATGTGTTTTTTAAGGAAAAAGGGAAGGGTAAATGGCTTAATGATTTAGATAACCAATTTTTGAAGTTCCATTGGGAACTTTGGAATAATTATAAAAAGGAATTGTTTTCAAGTAATTCCCCCTTAACACCGGTGATAATTTTAAAGAAATTTCCTGAAAATTTAAAGAAGAGGTTAAGCAAAGTTTTAAAAGAAATAAATAAAATGAAATTAGGAGAGTGGTTAAGGGGGATGAATACAAGAGAGAGGTTGGAAGAAGTTTTGAGAGATTTGGAATTAACGTGGTTAAATTATTTTCAATTAGAACAATGGACTAAAAATTGGGTAAGAGAAAATGGAGAATGTAAAGAGAGGACGAAATTTGAGGAATTAATTGAACAAAAAGAAATAGATAAGGGACAAAATATAGGGGTAAAGGGGTTAGTGAGTCAAATATACAATATATTAGTTGAGAAAGGAGGGCTGGATAGTGCTGGGAAAATGGTTTGGGAGACTGATTTGAAGATTCAAATAGGACAACAGAGGTGGGATGGACTATGGAGACAGAGAGTGTTGAGAAATATGTCAGTAAGAATAAAGGAGAATTACTATAAACTTTTATGGAGGTGGTATTTAACTCCGGTTAGATTAAATAAGATTAATAAACAGCTTTCAGCAGATTGTTGGAGGGGTTGTGGTGAAAAGGGAACGTATTTACATATGTGGTGGGATTGTATACATGTGCAAAAGTTATGGAAGATGGTGTTTTATGAGATTGAACAGATTGTGGGATTTAAAGTAGAAGTTACACCAAGGATTGCATTACTCTCACTGCATGATGATCTTAAATGTAATAAAGAAATGAAAGAATTGATAATGAACCTGCTGACAGCTGCGAGGTTGATAGTAACTAGGAATTGGAAAATTACAGGAGATTATTGTATTGAAGAATGGTATAAAGAAGTGTGGAACATTGCTATAAACGATAAATTGACATGTAATATAAAAATGAAAAGAGGCATAGTAAAAACGAATGATTTTGAGAGTATATGGAAAAAGTTCCTGGAGTTTGTATTTTCTAAAGGAAGGGGGGGATCCACCAACAGATGAAACTATGAGTTTTTGGAAACAAGAATGAGATCCCAAGGTGGGGGGAGCACTGTTATGTTTATTATATTATGTTTAATAGGTTAACATCGAATATATGATAGTAAGGTATTATAATGTCTTTGTATTAAGTGATTTTGATTTGTGTTTGTTGTTTCAATAATAAAAGTATTTTAAAAAAAAAAGAGTATCGGGCTAAGGCTGGGGAGACCCGGGTTCAAATCACTATTCAGCCATGAAGATCATAGGATAACCTATAATTGTATTCTCTCAGCCTAACCAACCTCGTAGAGTTGTGAGGATAATGGGGGAGGGGGAGATACACATTGCTTTGAACTCATTTGAGGAAAAGTGGGAAATAAATAAAAGTGCTGCAGGCTTTGTTTTTGTCACCCATGTTGAAAAACAGCTGGATTATTATAATGCTTCTATTCTATAGATGTTATCCTTTTAAAAAAGGTTGATCAAGGCTCTGGGCCTTTACTAGTTAAACATTAAGAAGGTGCAATATTCCCTAGCATAGAGAAAGACTCAGTTAGGGAGAAAAGCATCTTTGTTAAACTGGTGTCTCTTGTTCTTTCTGATGTTTTCCTCATTTTGCCCCACTCTTCCCATTTCACTATGATTGAATTTACTGTAATCCCTAGCGTAGCAGAGTCTTATTGTGACAGATTGAAAATCAAGTTTTCTTTTTTAGAAATTTCTTAACCTAATTAATCAGATTAATAGCATAATTCTTTTAGAAATATGTGACTATACATCAGATTATACAAAAAAGAGCCATTCTCTGATCATAATAAACAGCAAAGATACTGTAAAGGTGACATGGAAAAGACAGATTATGCAATTCAAGACGGAAAGATGTAGAAATAAGGGCAAAATAAAGAATTAAAAAACCCAATGCTACACCTGTATTTTCTTATCTCAGTAATTCCCCAGATTTATATTTCATCAGTACCACAAAATTATGTGATGTACTTGCTGTATTTAGCAACTAATTTGTCCGACAAGTCGAGAAATTCTGAGAATAGTGCTGGTAGCAGAAAAGCTTTATTTTTCTAAGCATTTAACATTGTATTTCCATTTTTATATATGTTATCTTGAATAGAATCATAACCACAGACTTATTCAGGAAAGCATCCCAGTGACTGTAAAATTTCTCGTGTAAACCATGCATTAATGTCACCTATCCCACACTCTTTCTATTAAGGACTGATTATTGTTACTACAGAAGAGAAAGAAGAAGAGAGTACTTGTAACACAAATGAGCATTCAAATCAGCATGAGTTTTATATCTGCATGAAAAACACAAGTATAGTAATAACACTTTAAGCCTTATATGTAAAACTGTTTTAAGATTATCTCAGAATCCAAAAACACACTGAAAGGAATGCCTAATTTAGAGCTCCATCACTCTTTAGGTCACTCTTCCCATGCCTGGTGTGCGGATTTGCAGCACAGTACTCACATGACGCCGTGCCTGTCCTGCTGACATCATGCCTCTTCCCCAGCCTTTTCCATCTTTTCCTAGAAGGCCTAAAGTCTGGATTATTTTCCCTAAGCACATTTTCCCTTGATGGGATTTGCTGTTGGCTTAAATGGATTGCATCAGGTCCTGGCAGGGAAAAGCGATCTCTCCTAGCAGCCAGCTCCAAGCCTCAACATGAAACCCAAACCTTGCATCCCAGGCTTGAAAGCATTTTTTTAAAATTGTACAGCACCCAAATCTCTGCAGAGACAGGATTGTACTTGGCGATGCCCCCAAAAGCCAGACTAAAGGGTTGTTCTATTTTTGTCGGGCAGAGAGGCAGTCTGGTTGAAGTACTCATCTAATATATGTAAGGTGCCAGAACACACACAACTACTCGAACCACTAGTGGAGAAGGATGATTAACAAGAAACCCGTTTATTACTATACAAAAATTACAAAAAAGCTGATGTATCCCATAGTTGTTAGACAATAGTGGTGTTGGGTACTATAATACAATAAACCAATAATTGTAATGCTATTCCTACTATAAGACAATACAAGCATTCCAATTATATTGGTTTATTGTATTATAGTACCCCACACCACTATTGTCTAACAACTATGGGATACATCAGCTTTTTTGTAATTTTTCTATAATAATAAACGGGTTTCTTGTTAATCATCCTTCTCCACTAGTGGTTCGAGGAGTTGTGTGCGTTCTGGCACCTTACATATATTAGTCATTTAAAAACTACTGCCTTCTATTTGTTTGAAGTACTCATCTGACAGGACCAGTCTTGTTAAAGGTGGAGGAGCAACCAATGAACTAGACGGAGAAAGAGAAGAGGCAGGGTGGAGTGGAAGAGCAAACAAATGAAAGGGTGTTGAAGGTAAAAAAAAAACACGGAGACAAAGCGGGGCAGAAATGTGTGTGATGGAGCCCTTAGTTCTAGCTTACACAGCAAAATCAAATGGTCTGATATCAGCTGAGAATGTATTTCTCATATTATGACAATGAGGACAGGCAAGATATACAGGTTAACTAAAGGAAATAGGAACCATGTAATCTTAAAATCCTATGGGGACTGGCAGATGGAAGTTGGTAGAAGCTGTTTTTCAGCCCCAGAGCTCCATCAGACAAGTGTTTTATTGCAAGTTCATTACTGGATACTCACAGATTTTTGCAGGTCCCTCTCACAATGTCATCTGCCTCCTGCATGCCTCCCGCCCCTTCTAGTTTTCTTTGCATAACAAAAAAACACCCCAGTAAGTCTGACTTATTTTTAAAGACAGAAGTTGCTGCTGTCTCCTGCTGTGTGCAGGCGAAGCAGCGATATCAGCCCACTGAATCGGCCACATGCAAGTCATTTACTTTCTATTTCAAAAGAGGAAGTAATGAGGGAGAAACTCAAGGGCAGAGAAGCAACGGTAAGCAAACATGATTTTCCGGTGTGTTGACATTCCCAGTCTCCCTGAAAAGCTCACAGAAGGTGCCTCTGCCTATTTTCAGAGATTCTCACCTTCCCAGTCAGCCACCCTCCCATCCCACAAGCCACCCCATTCAGTAAGATTCCCTCACCATAGAAAAAGACTTTGGGGAGGCTACCAGGGGAAGGAGCAGGTAGAAAGGGCAGCTCCCATCAACACTGTTCATTTTTCTCCTAATTAACAGAAAAACAAAGGGTTAGCTCCAGTCCAGAGAAAAGTCCACAGAACAATCCATATTGACATTTCAATCCATATTGACATTTTAAATCAGACAGGATTTGCATACATTCAATCAATCTTATGAATCAGTTACATAACTCTCTTTTGGCAGTTATATGTCACTTTCCTTAAAGTGTTTTAGTATTGATAGATAGAGATAGATAGACAGACAGACCATCAGAAAGCAGAAGTCTAAGACCTTCTCTACATTTTATTTTTAAAAAATGCTTTCTGCTCATCAGCTCATTACACAGGCAGCCACATTGTTTGAATGGAATACTGCCTAACTCTGCCTTGATTTTGGACTTCCATTCAAATCAATTAAACAGTGCCATCTACTGGCAGAATTATAGTGACAGGCCACCAATACATGTCAATTTGCCGGATTCAATTTCTTAAAGCTGATTTTATCTGTGCTTTCTGACAGTGGGATAGGGGGTAGGGGAAAGCAAGAGGCATCCTGCCTGATAACGGCATCATGAAATCAACCTGGAAACTTCCGTGAGTGGCCAGTCATGAGCGTGCTCTAAATTGCTCATTAAGAGACAGCCTAAGTCTATAAAGATGAGACAATGCTGATATGATGGAAAGTTAAACTTGCATTTTACTTATGACAAAGCAAAGCACTGCCTAAATACAGACAGCACTGATGACAGGTTTAGAGCTCTACTTTTCCACTATGTGCAATTTATAGAAGAATTATATAAATTCTATATAATGGATCATCAACATGGAAAAGAGTTACTCTACAGTAGCACAATCTACAGTAAACATTCATAGCTCGAGAGAGCAAGAGGCCTGGTCCAGCCCTCCTTTAAGAAGTGAGGATTCTTGAAGGGTTATGTGGTTTTCTAAGTCCATAGAAAGCATCTCAGTGACACAGAACATTGTCTATAAAGCCCTAAATGGCTTTGTGACAAAGCTCCCATATGTACCTGCCCAGACCTTAAGATCATCTACAGGGGCCCTTCTCCATGAGCCCTTGCCAAAGGAAGTGAGGCAGGTGGCTACTAGGAGGAGGGCTTTCTCCACTGTGGCACCCCGGCTGTGGAATGAGCTCCCCAGAGAGGTCCGCCTGGCGCCTACACGGTACTCCTTTCGTCGCCAGCTGAAGACCTTTTTATTCTCTCAGTATTTTAACACTTAATTTTAACTTAAATTTAAATTTTACTGTTCTAACTTTGTATTTTAAACTTATAACAATTTTGCTGTGTGGTTTTATCCTGGTTGTGCTTTTGATTTTTTTTGTATTTGTGCTTTTAACCTGTTGGTTGTTTTATTATGGTTTTAATTTTTGTGAACCACCCAGAGAGCTTCAGCTATTGGGCAGTATAAAAATGTAATAAATAAATAAATAGGGTGACCATATGAAAAGGACAGGGCTCCTGTATCTTTAACAGTTGCATAGAAAAGGGAATTTCAGCAGGTGTCATTTGTATATATGGAGAACCTGGTGAAATTCCATCTTCATCACAACAGTTAAAGCTGCAGGAGTTATACTAGAGTGACCAGATTTAAAAGGGCACCGGCAGCTTTAACTGGTGTAATGAAAATGAAATTTTACCAGGTTATCCATATATACAAATGACACCTGCTGAAATTCCCTTTTCAATACAACTGTTAAACATACAGGAGCCCTGTCCGCCTTTTCATATAGTCACCCTATACAAAGCTCTCTGACGGACCATCTTCTTCAGCACCACGAGTCTATTCTCCCACCATGTTAATCATCAAAGACTTTGCTCTGCATCTCTTTGCCTTCAGAGGTTTGTATGGATAGGTCAGGTGAGAGGGCCATCTTGGTAGCAGTGTCAAGGTTATAGAACTCTCATTCTCAAGAGGTCTGGTTGGTTCCCTCTCTCTTGAACTTCAGGTGATCAGTCAATACATGCAGATGAGCAGTGAACTAAATGGGACTTACATCTGAGTAGATATGTACAGGATCATACTGTAAGTGCATTTTCAACATGAATAAGTATACTGCATGCATACAATAAGCCTTAAAAGTTTTGCATAAAAACGAAGGAGGGAAACAAATATAGGCATCAAATGAGCAATAATACTGTAAGATATTTGTAATATTTTGATGTTAAAATGTATCCTAAAATGTAAAAGGAATGACACCCTCCAAAAAAACTGTCCTTCCATTTTGCAAGTTATCATGTGGCATGGCTTCAAAACATGTCTCCAGAGACATGGATGATAAAAGGGCTTGGCAGTTCTCAAGCTTGAGTTTCCAACTGTACTGCATTATAGTGGTATGTTTCAGCAAAACCTTCATTTAAAAAATAATCCGATAAACTTAATTTACTTTTATGTGCCCTGATTGCCTTTTCAAAGAAAAAATATATTTCACTGACTTATTTGTGATTCTACTTCCAGTGGATTGTGTGTGTGTGTGACCCTTTAACCTCCCCAAAATAAAACTCGACTGACCTTAAGAACTGCAAATAAAACATCTGAAACACAGCTATATTTTAGAGAGCAGAAGTATTATTATAAGGACTCAGTTTTTCCACATAAATTATACTTTAGTTAGTCACAAAAATAACAGCTTTGACCGCCAAATTTTGAATACTCTAAGGGGATGCTCTAAGTCTATTATATCTCTGAACTGAAGTCATGTAGATCAGCCAATATTTGGTAAAAATAAAAAATAAAAAAAGGAAAAAGAAGCTTATTTAGATAAGTTAATATACCAATTAACCACCCCCCCATTGGTATCTTTTCACCTTTTTTGCTTCCTTCAGTGTGCCATTATAGCAACTATCTTAGTAATACAGGTATAACGCTAGGGTGATAGCGTTTTGTCCCTCCATGCTGGACAAGACGAAGCTGTGATTGCATTTTATTACAAAACAAAACAACTTAAAATCATTTTTAATAAATAAGAATGATCTCCACAAATCAGGCCTGAATAATATATGCGAAGACAACATGGAAATAATGCACTGCAATTATTTGATGACAACTATTAAATACTCCATAAAAGTAAGTGAATAAAGGATGGCAATTCAAGAGAAAAGGGTTTGTGCAGAAGGAACTTTTGTCTCCTGAACTAAAAGCTCAGCGAGTTTCTGTTAAAGCTCAGTCTGCCTGCCTGCCCGCCTCCTTCTGTCTCTTGTAGAAAAGGGCCTGAGCGAGCAGCTCACTGTTCAAAATGTTGTTTGTTCTGTTTTGATATTGCATATGAGTGGCTGCAGCAAGTTTCACAAGCTTTTGCAATCTCTGGACACCTAGATACTAGATATAGATATGGATGCATGAACTTCAATTTAACCTCATTTTTTTAAAAAATATACAATGAAGTCTTCCTGCCCTGTATGAGGGCTGGGTCCTCATACATCTATGATAAAATGGATACATTTCCTACCAATCCTCCATGCTTGGCCCCTGACCATACTCTAAGTGACAGGGCATGACATGTAGCATTTATTTATTTATTTATTTATTTATTATAAATAAATGGGTGGCATTTTTATACCACCCAATAGCCGAAGCTCTCTGCATGCATGAAGGCAGGTGGGAAGACCCATGCTCCCCTAGCATGTGACTGACTTGTCTCCTGTTATCAAATGGTCCAATTAGGAATAGTTTAAGCTCCAATGAGAAGATAGCATTTCTCTCACACTATTCATCACATGTGTATCTTTGCCATTGCAATGCTCAAGTTTATTAAAATGAAGCGCCCTGAGCAAGTATAACGGATAGCAAAGATGCTATTGTTTCCTTCACCTTGACACATATTACTTTGTCCTATGTCAACATATTTTTATCTACTATATGCTCAAAAATGCAGAGGCAATAAAGAGTACTAGATTTATTTATTTTTAAGCATCTCACTGTGCTGGCCAACAAAATGAAAAATCAATCTTCTCCATTTCTTATTAAGAATTCCTGTAGAATTGCCAAACAGATCATCAAAGGCTAAAATGTTCATACTTAAACTAGATGTGATGTTAATCGCATTACAGCATTAAAGCAATTAACATGCTTTTAAAAACGTAAATAGCAGCCTCAGGACTAGGACTGGAGGTGGGGTGGGAGAATTTAATTATCTTAAAGCCGCTATTTGAATATCAAGAGAAGCTCCCATGGGCAGCAATGGAGGCTTTTCTTGAAATGCAAATAGAAGCTTTGGAGAGGTTGTTGTTGTTGTTGTTCATAAAAATGTGATAGTGAGAGAAAGGAGTAATCTCCCCCCCCCCCGCCCCCTGGTCATACTCCCCAGGCTGCTCAAGCTTCCTCTCAAATGCTATTTACAACACAATATCTTACACATTCATTTCATTCTGACAGTCAAGGTCATGTCTACTTTTAGCCTTAAACAAATACTGACGTGCAAACTTTTCTTATGCCCCAAATGGCCAGAACACACAACCATTTAATTTCCATGTATTTCTTTGTGTAACCTATAACAGAGAATGGTAAAGAATTTAAATCACTTGTAAAGGTGTATCTACCTATACAGTATATCTCTTAGAGCAGTTTTGTACCTTTTTTGTATTGGGGACTGCATGCCAAAAGCGGGTATACTTGTCTTAATGCTTTGACAACATGAAATGCATCATTTATAACTTAGCACATAAAAATTATACTACTTGTCAGATTTATGAAATTTACAAAGCAATTGTATGCATGCTGACTCAGAAAACCTATGCTGGATAGTGGAGCTTACTCACAGGTAAGTAATATAAGTATAGCTTCCGAATCACGTGAGGCACTGGTTCCGCTCTATTCAGTCCTGGTTAGGCCTCATCTAGAGTATTGCGTCCAGTTCTGGGCTCCACAATTCAAGAAGGACGCAGACAAGCTGGAACATGTTCAGAGGAGAGCAATCAAGATGATCAGGGGTCTGGAAGCAAAGCCCTATGAGTAGAGACTGAAACAACTGGGCATGTTTAGCCTGGAGAAGAGAAGATTGAGGGGAGACATGATAGCACTCTTCAAATACTTAAAAGGTTGTCACACAGAGGAGGGCCAGGATCTCTTCTCGATCCTCCCAGAGTGCAGGACACGGAATAACAGGCTCAAGTTAAAGGAAGGCAGATTCCAGCTGGACCTCAGGAAAAACTTCCTGACTGTTAGAGCAGTGCGACAATGGAATCAGTTACCTAGGGAGGTTGTGGGTTCTCCCACACTAGAGGCATTCAAGAGGCAGCTGGACAACCATCTGTCAGGGATGCTTTAGGGTGGATTCCTGCATTGAGCAGGGGATTGGACTCGATGGCCTTGTTGGCCCCTTCCAACTCTGCTATTCTATGATTATGGGATATAGAGGATTGGAACCTCAAGGTATAAAAGTCTTAGTTTGTGGAAGCAAAATTGTGAATAAACCCAATACTACAGAGAGAGCAAGAGCACTGCGAACTGCTGCACTTTAGGCCACCTAAGCACATATATTTGCCATCTGAGTAGAAAAAAACCCCCAAAAGTTCAAAATAATTTTTTTTGCAGTAAATAAAAGGAAGTGTATTACTGGACAGAAATAGTCACAATTAAAACATATGTGTTGTATGTGTCTACATGAACTGTCATTCTCTAATGGTGTAAATTGTCCTACACAAAATCTTCATACTACACATTTAAGTACATAAAACCTTGTCTTAAAAAGCATTTCACACATTGCAAAAGAGAGATCTCTTTGCCTATATTTATGAATTGCTTAAATTAAAAACATTAATTTTAATATTACATTAAAATATTACTCTGCAATATACAAATAATGCAGGATAAAACCATAATAAAATCAACATAAACTATAATGAAGTGCTATATAAACCTTGGAAGAGTCAATGGTATGACAGCAAGGAAAAGACAAACTCACTGTTCTGGGAAAAGTTGTTAGAACAAGTACATTTTTCGTAGGCACTGAAAACTCAGGTACCTGTCTAATTTTATGGGTAGGAATGCTGTGATAGGAGAGCCCTATTTGTACTGGTAGGAGTGGGTGCTGTGATACTGAAGTCCCAACAGTGTGGATGCTGGGATGCTGAAGGCCCTATTCTGAGTCATCATGAATCAGACTTAGGGATCACCAAGATGGTATCTCCTAATGAGCAAAGGACTAAACAAGCAGGTAGGGGGTGAGGTGATCTGTTAAGTACTATGCTCCTGTGTTGTTTAGGATGATGTACCTGTTATGAACCCTACCTGGTAGGCTTCCCATATGTAGCAGAGGATTCTGATGAGAACGACTTGAGGGTAGGACAGTCAGTGCTTTATTTAGGACCTTTCCGGCCAGGGGACATAGCCATGTCAGGGGCTCAGAGGATGAGTCCCTGGCAGAACTCCTTCTCTCCAGCCTCACAGAAGCTTTCAGCTCCAAAATCAGGAAGAGGCCCTTTAACAATCAGTCAGTTCCTCTAGGAGGAGTACAACTGACCACACTACAGGTCTTCTCAGTCTACATAAAGATTCTGTTGGCTTTAGCTACCTCTCAGTCAACATCCTTCTATTATCCTAGTAGAAGAGAGTTCTGGTTAGGATCTACTTGGAGCTATCCAAGGTCCTACTTTTCCCTGCCTTGATCTACCTGATCTTTCTACCAGCTTCTATAGAATAAGACAGTAAACAAGTAGCATAACCCAAACATGGCTCAATAGCATATAAGCAGCTAGTATGGTCCTTTAGCACAAGTATAATATGCTGATGACAAGCTCCTCCCATTATTAGCTTCCATATAAGGAACAGCCCCATATAAGGAAGATTGCAATTAACAAATTTTGAAGTTACCAATGTTCTGGACAGCAGTCTAGCTGCAATTTCCAAGTTGTCTTTAAGGCCAGCCCAACATAAAGTGCATTGCAGTAGTCTAATCAGGAAGTTACCAGCACATGCATTGCTGTGGCTAGTTTGTCCCCATCCAGGAAATACTGCAGCTGTCAGATCAACCGAAGCTGGCACCAAGTACTCCGGGCCATGGAGTCCACTTGAGGCTCCAGTGACAAGAATGGATCTAGGAGTCCTCCCAAGCTATGCACCTGCTCCTTCAGAGGGAGTGCAACTCCATCTAGGACACATCGTCTACCCAATTCCCAGACTCGGGAACCACCAATCCACAGAGCTTCCGTCTTATCAGGATTCAGCTTCAATTTATTGGCCTCCATCCAGCCCATTGCAGCCTCCAGATTCCGGTACAGCACCTTCACCACCCCAGCTGATTCCAACAACAAGGAGCACCCAACCCCAAATCCCACAATGACCTCACCCAACAGCTTCATATAGATGTGAAACAGCATGGGGGATAGAATAGAGCCCTGTGGCACCCCACAGCTTAGAAGCGATGGGGGTGGAACAGGAATTCCCCAATACCACTCGCTGTGCAAGTAGGAGCAATAATCCCAGCAACCAGAAACTGCTACATGGTCACAAGTAGATCGCAGTCTACCTTTTGCGTATTCCTATTTCAGAGGAAACTACTCAGCACTCCTTATTATAGAAAAAAACTCATTTGATTCTAATGGGAATTTTTGCTAGTGAGAAAAATTGTGTAGGGCCCATAATCATAGCGAGGGGATATGATGAATAGGATATCCTGTATCCTCCCTATCACGTAATTGCCTACCTAAACAAACAGTGCAATGTGATTTACACTCCTTAAGGTTAATTGGAATCCTTTCCATATTTCCTTTCAAATAAGAAGAAGCAGTATAAACATGTTAAAACCAACAGATAGGTGCATTTATTTCAGGATTTTAAAACAAACCAGTACCTCTGTAAAATATCACTATATTAATAAAACACTATCAGCTAACACATTTCAAGCTTTTAAAATTAATTCAACAATGTCATAATATTTTAAAGGTGGATAGTTATGTTGCATAAACTATATGCATTTGATGAATTATTCTGGAGTCTATTCTATCGAAGCTACCATACAGAAAAAAGGAGCAGATACTGAGTGCACATGTGTGCAGCAATGAGACAGTGAGCTTGCAATATAAATATGCAGCTCCTGAAAAGCGAAAATTGTATTTAATTGATGTGTGCTTGCCTGTATGTCGTGCCTCTAGTTATGTCAATATGAGAAATATATTAGTTGGCTGTAATTCCCACATTGGCAGGGTTGTAAGAAGTCTACCTAGAAAAGCCAAAGAATGACCTGTGAGATGTAGCTTTGGGGATGGGTGTTGAATAAAAGGTTTCCTTGTATTATTTTCCTTGTGTTTCCTGCTTGCCTCATCACTAATGATTAAGCTGTGAGCCAGAAAATGCAGAGCGGTGTCTTTATTTATTTTAACTATCCTAAGAAACTATTCCTTTTGCAACTTGGAGTTGCTGCATGGTGACCCGAAAGACAACTGAACCAAAAGCATGGCTATTAAGGGCCAAACACTAATTTTGCTGCCAACAAGATGGTCCTCATTCACCCCCAATCCATGCACAGTAGCCAACCAGACTGGCAGCTGAAACTTACTTCAACACTGGTGACAGAACAGCATCCCTGCACCATACCTCATAACAGCAGGCTAGTGTAAATAATATATTTAATAAACAACACAATTCTTTATTAAATAAATAAAATACTGTCTGCTGTTTTGCATTATATTTTATTCTTTTAAATATTTCTACTGCACTTTATATTTTTTACTGCGATCGTAGTTATTTAACTGTTTGTAATATGCCCACAGAACTGTAGTATTAGGCAAATTAGAAATGAATTAAATAAATAAGTGCAGACCATGTAACACACACTGCTCTGTCCTTCAATACCTCACTGGGTCTGTTCAGACAACTCACTAAGACATGGTTAGGGCCGCTAACCCTTTTGCAGCAAGTGGTTAGTGAGCATAGTTAAACCATGGTTATGTAGCCACCATGGTTAGGAAAAACAGCATTTCATATGACATGTTAAGCCATCATGGTTAGATCAAAATGCTTAACCATCATGGCTTAATGTGTTGTCTGAACAGAGCCAATGTCACACACTCACTGTTCAGTCTTTGCATCTGCTTGCTAGCTACTCAAAAATACTGCAATGCAGCAGAAATTCCAACATGTGTTTCCTGAGTTGAGCAACGTCATGTGGAATGCACCTGCTTGAGGGCATAGCCCAGGCTGGCTGCCACTTGGCCTGCTTACTTGGTCCCAACAATACTGGGAGTACCTCGTTGAGAGCAGGCAACCAGGTGAGACAGTCAGCTAACCTAGGCCAACAACAAGCTGGGCCACTGGCTCAGAAGAATGGGATCCACTAGGCGCTGAGAAGGCGCTAGGGCCTGCCCTAATGCTTATGTTGTTGTTTCACCACAATACATTTTAACTCACCTGCCATTTATTCCACCAACTTTTGTTGAGGGTGAGAATGTACAAAGGTGTCCCCTTGACTGAAAGAATTGTGCTATTAATTGTGTGAGGGGGTGCAGGATAATCTAGATACTGTATGCTGGAAAGAGTTTATACTCCCTAATTTTTGGATGAAATGTTTGCATAATCTGCCATCAAGCTGTGTGTTCCCAATTTTTGTCATATCTAATAACAGGAGTGACTCGTTGCATTTTATCAAGTGGTGGATAGGTAAAAAAAAATGCTTCAGGCTCCCTGACCTTTGCTGACATTGGGTGTGGAACAGCAGAAATGGAAATCCTCCCTGTTAATGTTGCTTATACTTCAAAATGTCCTACACACTAGGGGATAACTGCATTTGGCAAAACTCCATGTATTGTCTGAGATATGGGAGTAGGTGAAACTTTGAAATAAGAGTGAAGGAAGATGGAACTGCTTTAGAAATGTAAACCAAGCTTGAGGGAGTTCTTAACAATGAAGAACACTGTTGTCCTAGGAACCAATGTTATCACAGCTTACTAAGTTCATTTTGGAGCAGACATCAGAGGAGTTTGTCTGCATTTTACCGGGCAAGTAAAGTATCAGTGATATTTCAAACCAGGTTCTGGGGGGGGGGGGGGAAACATGTTACGTTAATCACAGGTAAAAAGCCTCTGTAAATGTTTCAGTATGCCACTGATATAGTTAATAATTTTCTTTTAATGCTCTTTTATTCTGTTTAAAGAAGCATTTCACAGCTATGACAATAGGAATTAAATAGTGATTTTGGACCACCAGATGACACTGGGAGTTGGCTGTCTAGTATAAAAGGATACAAGCAATAGAATCCCACATCTTTGTAGAAAAATTGGTACATTGTCATATCATTATATGCCTCTTCAAAAATCACCTTATTTATGTAGTTTTGAATCTGTGGTTTATATGTTCAAATCAATTTTTCTAGAAAAAATATATGTCAAAATATACAGGGCAATAATTAAAGTGAAACCACTTGGTTTCTATGCATCAATGTTTTTCAGTATCCAGGTTCTCAATTAGCTAGCTACTGAGAGCCATTTACTATAATCAGCGTAGTCATAATCAAACACATAATGTGAACAAAACCTGGCAAAAGACTAAAATCACTTCACCATCCAGATATGATTGTCTATAGGGTTGGGGCCGAGATGAGGCGTCGTCGCAGGGCCTTGGCTGGAGCGGGGCGGGTGTGAATAAATGTTATTATTGAGTACTGGCTTCTAGAAGCCTCTGTGAAGGTTTATGATCTGTGTGGCCACAGACTTGGCCTTCTACTCAGCCCTTGTTGTCCTTTCCTTTGGTGAAGTCATCCTAGTGGCAAGAGAGATGGAGATGATGGAGTTCGTGCTGGGCTGAGGCTGTGAGTATTTCCACACATGATCAGGAACACCCAAGGTTCTGTAGTTTATGGAAACTATAGCGTGTGCAGGAGCATTCAGGGCCTTTGTAATTGCTGTGGCCTACAGAGTGAGGATTGAGAGCACATCTACACCAAGCAGGATATTCCACTATGAAAGCGGTATATAAAAGGCAGGAGCCACACTACTGCTTTATCACGGCATTGAAGTGCACTGACAACTGTTGGGGCCCATTGACACATGCCATATACTGCTTTCATACTGCTATATCCTGCTTGGTGTGGCTCCTGCCTTTTATATACCGCTTTCATAGTGCAATATCCTGCTTGGTGTAGATGAGCCCTGAGATCTCCTTGGTGCTCCAGTGCTGCCACTCCATATAAGTAAGTTGCAGCTGAGCAGTGAACTATATCAAGTAATGGCATGTATGGTGGCGTGTGCTGCAGTGCCTGGTTAAGTGACCAAGGAAGGGGTGTGTGCTCTTATCATGCAAAGCAATCAATGCCATCCTCTGACAACACAGAGTCTCAGAGTGGCATGAGAAGGCTGATACATCTTTGCTTCCTGCAAGTGCAGGTGACTATAGGCTAGTTTTTTCCTGGAAATTGTCAACACATGAATAAGTGTAGGAATATCTGGAATACAATGTGATCAGATTGACTAAACTGGAATTATAAATGTATGTCTAAACTTTGTTACATATTGCAATCAGGTCCCACTCCATTGGTTTCAATGGGCTTTATTTATTAAAAGAACTCTGCTTTATACTCTGCCTTCAAGAGAATACGCTGCTCCCATACCCCGGGTAATTCCCCATTATCTCTGATGGGGACAGCAAGAGGCGCACAAAGGAGAAACCCAACTTGTCTGAAACTAGGAGTAGTGGTTTCTCCAATGCCATCTGGGTCATGTTCTCCATGCTGTCAGTGGCGTGGTGTTCTGTGTGTCTCTCAGCATGGAGAGACCCAAAATGGGCCTGGTGGAGGTCATAATGTCCATGTACATAGCAATGCTCACCGACATCATCTGGCCTGGTAGAGGCAATTCAGCTCTCCACTTCAAAGTAGTTCCCCAGCTATATTGTGGCCTCCACATGGCTGTTTTAGAATCAATTTAAAAAATGGAATGCCCATAGAAATTGTGCAGATATATTAAACTTATTTTAGCAAAGGAAAAAAATCTTCTGTATTTTATGAAATATAAAGGCAACTCTGTTGAAGATCTTTGTTTCATCTGGCTGTATTTTCTGATGTTAAGTACAAAGGTTCCCTCCTCACCCTCATTAACTCAGTGTTTGGCATTGTAATTTGTCTTTAAGTAGCACTCACTGAGATAACATTAAAAGTTTAACAAATGAGATTTCCTCTTATTGTGAAGGAGAAATGCTCCCTCTTAGTCACAGCTAGTGGCACAGGGATAGAGGGGAGAAGAGATTGTAGCAGCTCTACAATAGCTAGCTGGGGGGGGGAATCTACACTATGGCTTTGAAAGCGCTTTAAGGCACTTTGAAAACGTTTTGAAAACTCTATATGCACTGTGTCCTGGGCTCCAACAGTTGTCAAAACTGTTATAAAGTGCTTTAAAGCGCTTTAAAGCTGTAGTGTAGATTCCCCCCTGGTCTTTGCTTTATATGAGAAACATGATAGCTGCGTTTAGACAGGATGTCAAGCCAGTCTTTGTGCCTTTATTTATTTATTTATTTATTTACATTTATATACCGCCCCACAGCCGAAGCTCTCTGGGCGGTTTACAACTAGGGCCAGGCAAAGCTGGTAATAGGCCCAGGCCAAATGAGAAATGTAGGCCCCATTTCAAACTGCTCATTAAGTATTTTTTAATCAGTTCTAAATACATATGAACTAGAACAATTTATTAAAAAGGTAGTGGCAAGCACTTTTATTCAAGATGTACTGTATATAAGACATTACTTCTTCACATTCAGAAATGCTTTACGTGCTTTTCTTTGGGCAAATTCATCATCATCAACAACAACAACAGAAAAATCAAGCAACTTTGCCTTGTCAATGTTAATGTTCAAAACTGCTAATCCATTCAAATGTTCTTGCACCATTGCAAACCAAAGTATGACTTGATTCATTTTAGGACACTGAAGCTCCTCTCAATAGAGGCCACTGTTGCTGGCAATGACAGAAAAATGTGCATCGCAATGAGGACATTTTGGGAAATATTGCCCAATCTCAAGTTCAATATTTGAGCTACTTTGTAACAAATCTTTACCAAAGAGTCCCTCCTTGCCTTTACCAGGGGGCCTCGGAGTAGGCCCCCTCAAAATCGTAGGCCCATGCCAACTGGTCCTACTGGGGCCCCCTCTGCCCAGCCCTGCTTTCAACCAGCTACCATGTGCGACTGCAAGATCCCATGGTTCTTACATGAGGAACAACAAGCAGTAATGTTAGGATCTGAGCTAACATGTAATATAAGCCTATCCTCACAACTTGCATATCTATTTTTTTGTGCATAAGTGTCCAAAACATACAATGCCACTTTTTGTAAAGCAGAACCCTATACAGAAATGATAAGGAAAGCTTTGCACATCCCTCATCACAACCACTAAAACTTCCTTTTTGTAGGGTTGGTTTTTTTGTTTTCACTAGGCTCTGCTGTCTTTCAGCAGTCTGTGAAAGTTGCTAGGGGCAGCAGGAACTCGCATTGCTAGGTAAAGTAAAGTTTTCAATAACATCACTTGCATTGGAAGCACAGCAACAATCCTTCACACAATATATTTCTTAATATCCATATAAGCAATTTCCAGCCTTCCTCGGCCATGTGTTCGTAGGGATAAATGCAATGTGTAAAACAACCATCAGACGTTGCTGATTGTAGAGCAAGTGTTGCTACAGCGACACCCCCTTGCTGCTGACAATTGCTGTGTTACTGTTGTGAATATTGGGGCTTCATCCCACATACCCGTTTCCCTCAAATTATCCCCATAGCGTAAAGCTGTTGTTGTTGTTAGCTAAATCACACCCCGGGCGGCAGTGCTCCTAAGATCCTTTGCATACCAGGAAAAGGGTTTAATGGGGGAGAAATGTAAAAAAATCATTTAAAAAATCAACGGATGACCCAATCCAATTCAAATATGGTATGCTTAAAGCCCTCCTTAATATCTGTTACTGTGCCAATTTTGATGTCTTTATCTTTAAAACTTTCACATTTGTTTATGTAAACATTTGTTTAATTTGTACTTTAAACATATCAAACCATCCTCCTGCACTCCCAGTGGCCGCTCTGAGGACAGCAAAAGATTCGCTCCTAAAGAGGTAGTAAAATAGGTCCGTTCTTTTATATATGCAGCACAATTAAAGCAGGATGCATGGGAGTACTTCACAGTCAAAGCAGATTATAAGCTGGAAAACTTTTGAGTCCTTTGCATGCAATTCGCAGTGATTGCACAGTATAACCCTGGTGTGATGAAGCTACTGGTCAAACCTGTCAGCAAGGCCTGACCATACCATCATTTTGTTAGGGTAATGCTAACTAATTCTTTGAGAATTCTGAAGGGAGTAGACGGTTTTTACACAAACACTCACCCACAGGTTTAGGATAATGTACTCTGGAAACAGTAGTAATTTTTAGACAGACAAAAGAAACCAAAGAGATATAAAGTGGGTGAAATTGTAATTGAACGATATAAATATAATACATTTGTTATGAAACAACAATTACAATTGTAGCAGCTGTTTTACTGAGAGAGAGCAAAACTTGAGATATGAAAGATAACTTTTGGGATGCCCGAGTTGCTTTTTTGAAGATCTTATGAGGGGCAGTCGATATGCTGCTTGTAGAACCACATGTCTCCACCTATATATATGAGGGAGGGGACACCAAATACTACAAAAAGACCATGTTATAAATATTACTGAAAGTCTCCTTCAGGGCAGTAAGAAAAAACAAAAGAACCCTGGCAAATTCTGTGGTTAGAGGGTTTTTTTTGAAGATTAATGAGTAGTTTTTAAGAGGTTTATCACAGGCTGGAGAAAGAATTCAGCTTTAAGCTTTTTGGCTTTAAGTTGGTTTTGGTGAAGTAATGGAGCGGGATATAATCTGGAAATCTCATCAGCAAATGATAACTATTCTACAGGCTACAATTGTAATTGTTGTTTCATAACAAATGTATTATATTTATATCGTTCAATTACAATTTCACCCACTTTATATCTCTTTGGTTTCTTTTGGATGCAATCCTATGTCGATAGTTGGCAACCGCTGAACTTGGAGACTGCCAAATATCCAATGCAGGGTGGCCAGAGCACAGAGGTGATCTTCTCCTCTGTGCTGCACCTGCCCTGCATTTCTGCTAGATGGGCTTCAGAGGGGGAGAAGAGGCTGGGGCAACCATACAAATCAGCGTAAAACAGCTGCCTGGTTTCCTTCCTTCCTTGCCCCCAGGAACATCCCCTTTCCTCTCCCTTTGTGCTGAATTTATTGAGCTCAGAGAGATAGCTGGCATGGTTCTCTCTGTGCCAGCTATAAGGGAGAAGGGCGAGGGGAGTAGAGCATGGTTTCCTGACTACGAGGAACATAATTCACAAAACTGCAGGAAATTTAATCTAGCAATGTTTATCACATGGAGTGAAGCCTTGTTTCCTTACGGTCGCTTCTCTGCCCCCACTTTTGTCCCTCATTACTTCCTCATTTTTCCCAGAGGGGAAAGAGGAAGTAAACAAAGACCACGTGGCCCATTCAGAGGCTCTTTTTATCGCACCGCTTTTCTTGCACACAGCAGGAGTTCGCGGCACATTCAATTTTTTTTAAAAAATTGTATGCTACGGAAAATGAGCATAAGGAGGAGGAAGCACATGGGAGGCAGACATCATCTAAAGAACACGTACACATCCGTAATACCTCACTGCTATTAGAAATTCCTGATTTTTCAACACCTGAATTGGCTTGGGGTAGCAGTGCTGTGGAAATTACAGAATCTGGAATTGCTCCCAAATCCAGATCTGAAGCAAGTTGCCCAGGAGTGCTTTCTGACCACACCGCCCTGTCCATCAACTGAGCCCATTTCTAGAAAAATCAGACATAACTTCAGTCACATTTACTCTGGTCAGCTCCAGGTTAGATTACTGTAATGTTCTTTATGTAGTACTGCCTTTGAAGGCAGTCCAGAAGTGTCACCAGTTCAGAACATGGCTACAAGCATTCCAACACAAGCTAAGCTTTGATCATATTATACTGTTCCTCTGGCAGCTTCACCACCTAACAATTTACTTCTGGGCACAATTCAATGGTGGTGGCCTTGACCTTGAAAAAGCCTGTGAACAAGAACCACATCCCTGCAATATGAGCCTTCCCAGGACCTCTGCTTCATTTTTTGAGGCACTTCTTTAGGCCCTATTCCCAACTGAGACATGGCAGATAGGTGCCTGGAGAGCACTTTATCAGTTGGGGTACCCAAAATTTGGAATTATCTCCAAAGATAAAATTGGCAGCTCCATCGTTGTCTGCTTTTATGCAGGCAGTGAAGCCTATTTTAATCTGGAATGCTTTTTCAGAAGTCTGTTGTACATTTTGCTACTATTTCATAATTGCATCAATAGTAATATGATGTCCCAAAAAGGTCTGTTGTCCCTCCGTAGTAACACCAAGTTGGGGGGGGGGGGAGAGAGAATGAAAATGATAGTCCTGGAAACATTCTCACTACCACAACTGGCTGGTAGAAGAAATATAAAAGAAACCAAACTTAAAAGAAAAGAAATGTCACGTTGTCAAGGTAACAAGAAAGCACAGTTCATGCACTGTGTGCCCTTAAGTAGGGAAGCTTATGTTTCAAAGCTCACAGTGTTCTTTAAATCTTTCCTAACCCTTTTATTTTAAAGGCTGTTTATTCTTCTGGCAACAGGTTGGTATGCACTGCATGGCTTATATACAAGGCCTGCATATTCACTGAATAGATCCAGTCTGGGAGAAATAAGGCAAAACGTTCTGGAAATTTTACCAGAAATCAAGCCTCAAACATTGTGGTTGTTTCCAGGATGATTAGTCCTACCATTAAGTAGGGTAAGGTGTCTTCTTCAGGTAGCTGATTTTGTGTGAAAGGACAGCAACTTGTTAGTTATTTAATTTATTGTTAATATATATTCAATGCCAATATTCAATACTCTACTCATATCTGGACTGAGCTGCAGATACCAGGAAGTGTCTTGAAACTTTCAGGCAGCTACAGGAATGGTAATCCCTGCAGCAGTGTTTATGTAATTTATGCCATCCAATGTAAGTGTCCAAAAATTTCCATAGGAAAAACTATCAGACCCCTTAAGAAATGGATATGGGAACACCTGAGTAATACCAGAAACGAGAGACCAGGTGCTCCACTTGTATGCCATTTTGGGGAAATGGCATACCGATCTTAAATTTTGGACACTGGAAAAACGTAACTATAAGGATGAGAGGCAGCTGCTGAAAAAGGAACAGGAGTGGATTTTGAAATTAAACACCCTGTCTCCACAGGGGTTAAATGAGGAGTTAGAATTTCTAGCACTCCTGTAACTGCCTGTAATTTTTGAGACATTCCCTGGTGTTTGCAGGTCAGTCCAGATATGAGAAGGCTTTGAGCGGATTGCCCTGCTATGGTAACATCTGTAAGAAACTCAAAGAAAAAAACTTGACAAAAGTATAAAAAAACACAGCCTTCTGATCATCCCATCTGGTCACCAGTGTTACAAATGAGTATCCAAATATATGCACAGGCCTTGCATGCAATGTGCCCTATAAGCTTTTTAGAAGTGATATGGTTCTATTGTTTATGAGTATGCACCTGCCGTGCCTGCAATGTGCCTTTTCAATTGTAATGATTTTAGTTCTGTGTTATTCCATTCATTTGTTCATAGATGTATTATTACAGCCCCCTGAAGAAGGCCTAACAGAAAGCAAGAGGCTGAAACGCATCCAGCTTTTATTCTTTTTTCTTTACAGTAAAGCTGCCTACCGCATTCTGAGACGTTTCTCCCTTTTTCTTGTTCATCTCGGATGCTTACCTGTCTTGCATCAACATTCTGTGAGTCACAGATACAGCATTACCATTTCAATTAGCCTGTTGTGGCGGTTGCAACATTATCCCCATCCATCTAGCGAACCCCAATATTCCACTGGAAGAGACTAATAAGCTTTTAGGAATGTATATTCACATTCAAAACCACTGGGAAAATGCAAGCTCAAAATTTCTAAGCCAAAGACAAACAAGATACACAGACTAGAGTTTGTGGTTGTAGATGCCAAGAGAGCAGGGCCAGTATTAGGCTTTAAGGAGGTCCAGGTTGTGAAACTGATAAAGGTAAAATTCCAGAACATATTGATAGTGGATAGTGGACTGAAGGAATATTCAAATGAAACAGGAATCACGAAAGGATTCAGAGGGAATTCAGGAATGTATTTGAGAGAGATGAACAGTTAGATGGAATTTATATACTAGAGATTTATACAAGTGTGAAGTCAGTTAAGTTATTCAAGATGAAAGTACTAGTAGTTTTAGTACAGCCTCTAAAAGAAGAGCTGCGGACTCTACATAATAAGAGCCATGCTGAATCAGACCAAGATTCCATCTAGTCCAGCATTCTATTCACACATAGTCATCAGGGAAACTCAGAATATTCATAGATCCAAAGCCCTTAAATAAAGCACTGAGAAGAAATCATTTACCAATTCCCACTATTGGAGATGACGGGGAGAGCTGTAGCCTGTGGCATCAATTCTGAGTCAGACAGAAAAGATGTAGAGTCAGGCCTAGCCATGGGAAGCCAGATGTCTGAGAACCTTGTTCTACCAGGTCTTTCACTGGTTTACAAGCCAGGAGGGGGTGAGATGCAGGATGCTGATATGGGCTATCTTCATCAGCTGGGAGACCTGATCTTGATGGAGGCCCTTGCTTCTCAACCACAGACTGCTTCAGTGGAGCAGGGCAGCAGCAGAAGATCTCTGTAGAAGAGGAAGTTTTAGGGCTGTGTCCTTTGTTGAGTCGTCAACTAAAGAGGGTGGGTCAGAGGCATGTGGTGAGGTGCAGCAACCACCAGAAAGCCAGGTTTCCTTTCCAGAATCAAATGTCCGATAGTGATCTTTAGAGGCCTCTCCTCTTTATTTAAATTAGAGCAACTGGAAGACTTTGTTGTGATGCTCATGAACTGATTCTTGTCAAGGAGCTACTTTATAATCTGTTAACTTTGGATCTTTCTTCGGACTGTAAAGGCTTGTTGCTAATTACTGGAATTGCTGCAATACAGGGTTTTACTAAAACTTGTGCCTTGGCTCTGGGAAGTCAGTTTTCAATAGATATATTGCCAGATCTGATAAAAGCAGATGTCTAAGATGTCAAAAACAGATGCTGGCATATTGAGCTGGATGAAGAATCCAGTTATTTGACAACATTGCCACACCCTTTGGGAGATATTGTTGGCTAAGAATGCCAATGGGCGTTACTCCTTTTCCTGAGCTATTTCAAAACAGGTTGACGCAAGCCTGGAAGAAATTCGGGCAATAGCTGATGATATGCTGAAAGTGGGAGAGGGTGATGACCTACAACAAGCACAGCAGGATCATGATCGTAAACTAGTAGCATTTCTGAAAAGATACAGAAAAAGGAATAACAAATTGGAAAGGGACCAACTCCAACCGAGGATCATAGAAGTACCATATATTGGCCATTTACTTACCTTGAGGAGCCTGCAGGTACATCCAGGAAAAAGTAAGAGATATTCGAGTCATGCCAAGACCACAAGATGTCAAGGGAGTCCAGAGATTTCTGGAAATGATCAAGTATTTTGTAAACACCTCTCAGACAACTGTGAGATCCTGAGGCAACTGACACATCAAGAGACTCTGCGAGAGTGGACCAAGCAACATGAAGATGCTTTCCAAAAGGTAAAGGAGGTGTTTGCAACATCCCCCATCTTGAAATATTAAAACCCAGAAGAGCAATTAATGCTTATGTGTGGTGCATCAGAAACAGGTCTACGGACTACCAAAGGAAGACAGCCAGTTGAATTTATGAGCAGAGCCTTTTCAGAAACAGAAAAAGGCTAAGCCCAAATTGAAAAAGCACTACTTGCAATATTTATTGGAATGGAGAAATTTCACCAGTACATATATGGACATACAGTAGATGACTAGACTGACATCTAGACATCTGTAAAATATATCAGGGGGGACCTTTCTCAGTGCACCAAAACATCTACAATGCATGATGATGCATCTGCAGAAGTATGATATACAAAATCAACTACTGCTCTGAGAGATGCTTAGTGTTAGGAGATATCCTGAGCCAGGCACACCTACCAGAAACTGCCATGGAGAGATCAGTAGAAGCTGAAGTAGAAACTATAAATATGATACAGTACTAACACATATCTGAGGAAAGACAGAGAGATTCAGTGATGAACTGATGAAGTCAACATCTTCCAGAGACTAAAACTCATGATATTACAGGGTTGGCCAGAAACAAAAGATCATGTACCACAAGTGATAACACCATTCTTCCAGCTGCAGGACGAACTTTGTGTACAGCATGGCATCATCCTCTGGGCAGACATTCCAAAAGTACATTCATCACATCTGGGAATTGAAGGATTTCTATGTTGGGCCAAGAAAGCAGTCTCCTGGCCAAGAATGAATGAGCAACTGAAGACATTCATGGGGAAATGTGAAGTGTGTAAATCCTGAGAAATCACTACCCCAAAGAAAAAGTTTTACTGCATGATATTCCAGAGAAACCTTGAGCAAAAGGAGATGTGGATTTGTTTAACTGTGCAGACAAGGAATACATGATGATCAAATTTTGTGGAGATAGACTACTTATTAGATATCTCTTCCATAAACATACACAAGATATAAACACAACATAAGATATAAACACAACACAGCATAATATGGGATACCAGACACTTTGTATTCAGATAATGGGCCCCAGTTTGTTGCAACAGAATTCCAGAAATTCAGGAAGGATTGTGAAAACACCACTTCACCACCTGGGTATTCTCAAAGTAAAGGCAAGGTGAATTCCACAGTAAAAACAGCTAAGAAACTCTTCGGAAAAGCAAAACTGACAGGGACAGACCCATATCTTGTACTTCTAGATCATCAGAACACTCCACCCCAAAACTTAAACCCAAGTCCGGCACAAAGATTAATGAGCTGAAGAACAAAGGCACTTTTACTAACAAGTGGAAGGCTGTTAGAGTTTGTGGTTACAGGAACATACTTTGGTGAACTGAGAAGACTGCAGCAACAGGAAAAGTCCCTGTATTACAACGGATAAGCCAAAGATCATCCATGCCTAGAGTCAGGGGCCTAGAGATGTAAAATTTCGGGAAATTTTGAGGCCATGGGAAAAAAACAGGGTTTTTCAGAAAAAAACCTGAAATTTTGGAACAATTGAAAATTAAGCAATACTTTTTTTAGAACGAAAGTCTCCTTGCTGTTTTAAGACAGCCTTCCCCAACCTGGTGCTTTCCAGATATTTTGGACTTCAGCTCCCATCAGCCTCAGGCAGCATGGCTGAAGGTCAGGAATGCTGGGCACTGTAGTCCAAAACATCTGGAGGGTACCAGGTTGGGGAGGGCTGCTTTAGGAACATAAAGTCACCTTTTTGTTCCTAAAGTTATTTCATGTATACCTTAGTAGGCTCATAAAATTATCATTATATTTTGCAACTTTTAAAAGTAAACTCAGTAAATTTGTAATTATTATCAATAGATTGGAACTACATTAAATGACCGCTACAACATCAGGAACACAGGACTCTATAGAACAAAACCCAAACTGTCGAGAATGCACATTTACTGTCAAGAATGTACAATGGAAACTCTGCTCACATATTGGGAAACTGAACATAAATGTCTATCAGTAAATTATACTTTAGATTAATAATTTTAATAAGGAATGAAAGAACTAACTGTGCTGGGAATCTTACAGAGAGGATTTTAAAAAAAACATTTTCCACATGGCTTCATTATTTCCAAACATTTTACATCTCTAATCATTCTATAAAAGTGTTATTATTACACAGCTTTTAGAAATCATTTTGGGAGGAATAAAGGCTGGTTAACAATATATAAATACATTGTCTTAAATTCTAAAAGAAATATTTCAAAACCCCAAACTGTTCATTCCCCCCCCCAAAAAAAAGTCCTCCCCCAAAAAACCCAAAAAGAGTCCTCAGAATAAAATGGGGAAAACACATTTTTTCCAGCCCTACACATCTCTACAGGGGACACAGTGGCAGTCTAACCTGTAACAAACAGGACAGAGTTTGTAACAAACAGGACACAAGGTAACTATAATCCAACATGATAAAACCTACTATCACATATGGTAGAGATGGCCAGCAGACAAATACTGAAATGTAACATAGGACATCTACAGAAAACAACAGAAGGATCCAATGATGCTATGAATTCGAATGAGGGATGAGCACATAACTAAGCCAAGGATCCTATGGGATGAGACAAGCAAGGCAGAGACACACAAGAGGATTGTCCAAAGGAGATGAATTCAGAAGAAGATACTGCAGCAAGGACACACCTTGAGTCTACAGGGAAGCAGAATAAAGGATGGAAGCTGAAGGATTTCATCAGGCTGGACATCAGGAAAAACTTCCTGACTGTTAGAGCAGTATGACTATGGAACCAGTTACCAAGGGAGGTTGTGGGCTCTCCCACACTAGAGGCCTTCAAGCAGCAGCTGGACAACCACTTGTCAGGTATACTTTAATGTGGATTCCTGCAATGAGCAGGGCGTTGGACTCGATGGCCTTATAGGCCCCTTCGAACTCTGTTATTCCATGATTCTATGATCACTGAACCAAGACACTCTCAAATTGGGCGAGTTATTAAGAGACCCCACACACCCAAAAGACTATGTAAAGTTCCAGTTTATCTTTTATTTTATTTATTATTTTATTTCTCAAAAGAGAAGGAATGTAACACAATATGAAAGAACTACTCGATTCAGGCTGAATGGGCTAAATTTCCTGAGAGGTACCAGGGAGTAATTAAAGGGGAAACCCCACAGCTTCTAGAAGCTATAGCCTGAGAGAGCTCTGTAGAAAACCCTTTGTTTAAATAAAACTTGCAAGTTTGTTTAGAAAGCAAAGGCTGTTTGATTCTATAAGGTGCAATCCACTAACTTTGGAACACTGTATAGCACTGAGTTGGAACACCCCCATCTCAAGTGTTCAAGAGAATATGTTGTTTATTCATTCAGTCGCTTCCGACTCTTCGTGACTTCATGGACCAGCCCACGCCAGAGCTTTCTGTCGGCCGTTGCCACCCCTAGCTCCCCCAAGGTCAAGTCTGTCACCTCCAGAATATCATCCATCCATCTTGCCCTTGGTCGGCCCCTCTTCCTTTTGCCTTCCACTTTCCCTAGCATCAGCCTCTTCTCCAGGGTATCCTGTCTTCGGTTATAGTAAACCCTTCAAACCCTAATGCATGGAGAGGGGTAAGCAAGCTAGTGCCCTTCTCACACCCTCTATGTATGTTTAGAACAACCTGTGAAAGAGTCTACATGTATACAAAATAGCCACAGAGAAGCTCTGTCCTTCTGGTTTTGGCAGAGTGCCAATTACACATACTGAATCTATGGCACACAGTCTGGCTGTTAGTGCGCTCTTTCATGAATTATATTGGGTGGAGCTTATAAGGGTGAGCAGGCACAATCACAATCCCCATCTACAGATGTTCAGCATAACATGAAAAGAGGTCTTAAGTATCAGATATCTGAGTAAAAAAAAAAATCTGTCTCTGATAGGTGAGCAGCCTCTGCAGCCTCTACAGTGACATACTGGGAGGGATTGACGTGGAAAGTTTATTTCAAAACTAGACTATAATGTCTTGCATTGCAACAGCACATTCTAAATATTATAGACTGTTCCCAGCCAGCCTTCTTTTGCAGATTTCTAAAGCTTTAATTGAAAAAACAAGCAAACAAGCAAAAAACAAGCAAAGCCCAAGGAAACATTTGGTCAAAGGACAAGCAATCCTACTTGAAAATCAAGACTTGGAAAAACTACAGTACTGGTCAATGAGGTCCCAAGGCACGGACAAAGATGGTTATAGATTAATGGAAAGATGATGGATATTGTCATGCAGTAGTATCCAGGGTCCTTTTGCAAAGCTCAATTGTTGGCCTCAGCATGACCCATGATACCAAATTCTTTCTTGCATGCTTCATTTTCCCCACAAATCCTATGCTACAGTTTTATGAATCTTTATAGACAAGATTAATTTCATATATGACCTCAATAGACAGAGATTATCACTCTCGCATCCCAAGACAGATCAGCGTGCCAGAGGTAATGCAAATCTGACATATCCATAAAACAAGATATTCAGCAATATTCCCAGTTTAATATCTCTGCCATGATCACAGTCAAAACAACAAGAGAGAAGAGACACAAAGCAGTCAGTATTACAGGGCGGAGGAAACAATGGATTTTCCCAGGCATCTTCTAGGAATAGCAATAACTTAATGAACAATACCCCCCCCCATCCTCTTTCTTTGGGATAATCATAACATATCAATATAGCTTCTGGTGTTTTGAAAGAGATGTAGGAGATGTAAGAGATGTTTGCTAGCGAGCTGGTCAATGTACTGTGCAAGTTCAAAGTGGTAAGACAGGGCTACTCTGCATCTGCAGGAACTAAAAATATTGACACAGTTAATACACTTAAGTTCTGTACATTACTATTGTTAATTAATTTCCAGCTAGTGCTGTGAGCTACACACTATATGGAACTGTAAGAGTGTCATGGTTCCTGTCCAGAAGAATTACAGTCTACTACAGATAGAATGACAAGAATCAGATGGCAGTAGAGACAAGTAAAGCCAAGACAGGACAGATCACAAAAGGCTGAGTGTTAGTTACTAGTTTTGCTCTAGTAAGGGTTTCACTTCATGCTCATTACTTGAAGACTCTCAGTCAAGGCTGTAAACTGTGTGAATGTATGAATCAGCAAAATTCAAGCTCATCGAATTTCTACAAATTCCACCTCAAAATATGTTGTTCTGACTCGTGCCCAGATCAGATTGTAGCTTTGTTACTGCCTTTTCAGATGAATATTAATTCCCATATGTACGCATATATTAATGGGTTTAAAAAAAATTCCCCCATCAAATAAAGCATGTTTGTGTACATTTTTCAAAAGTACATTTTTGTTAGTTCTAAGAACTGCATCACAAGTTCGGAAATGCAGATTGACTACAGGTTGCATTGGGGTTTGCATTCATTTCCAGAAGGTGTGAATTTGATAAATCCTGATGATGATGATGATGATGATGATAATAATAATAATAATAATAATAATAATAATAATAATAATAATAACCTGAAACAAATTTCTCATACATTCCTATTAATTACTATTATGTTTGAGTTGACATGGGAAGCTGCTTGGTGGAGAGAGGATGGAAAACTTTAATTCTGCGAACTTCCTAAAATTAACTGATGTTTGGATTCAAGCCAGTGGAAAATACATAAAGAAAATGCTTATCTTTTTTCTTCCATTTGTAAGGGCCAAACCAGATATGAATTCACCTCCCAACTTTTTTTTTTGGCTGTTGTGAAGCTGGGAGAGGCTTTGAAACTGTGGCCATGGGATAAAGAGGGAGACTTTAACCCTTTTGTCCTGTGCCAATGCAATTCTCCCCTCCTCTGATGGAAGTGGGGGACTGGCATGGAGGAAAGAGTTAAACCCCCCTCCTTCCACACCATGGTCGTTATCCGAACCACTGCCACAACTGCTTTTAGCCACACTAACAAAAGACATTGGGATATACATTCATGCACCTTTAACTACTCTAAAGAGGCAATAGCTTATTATTTGCAAACTGAACAGGTAATAAAATGAATCTTTCTTTTGATGATTACAGACAGAAGTACATTTTAATGCTAAAGGAAACTGCACTGATTAGTATGCCAACAGATGTGCCTGGCATGTTCTGTATTTATCCAAATCATGAAACCCAAAAGGCTATATCAGCAATTACTGAAAACTCATCTGTATTACCTAACTACAAACAGAAAGATTAAATAATATAATTTTCATCTCCTTTGCCTGTGCTGTGCTGTAAACTACCATACATGTTGTACGCTTTCTGTTGCTCACTGGAGTCTTTCTAACGGTTGGAGGACAGAAACGTTGCTGGGGAGATGTCAAGTGCAATGAAATCTCCCAACAGTTTTTTAGACATGTCACACATTTCCTCCATCTCACTTCATCTACTGGACAAAATACTTTGAATGGAATGAATTGCATATTTTGATATGCTTCAGTTTTGCAGTCACCCATTACTTCCCTTAAATAGCCAGAATTAACAACTCCTTTAGGGCTTTCATCAGTTGGGATTCCTGCTGTTTTCCTTGGAATCAAATTCAAAAGACGTCATTTGGCATGCAACCCATGAATAATATTTGCTAATCCATCAATATGACAACACAAATGAAACTGAAACCCTACTGTCCTCTCTGTTGCTCTGTGGTACAATAGTATTTACAGATTAAAACCAGCTTATACTTCACTAGCTCTCTGGGGTTTATTTTTTTCCTGAAAAGGAGAAGTGGAGCCACTATCCAATTTGACAGGCCTGATTGCTTGAGAAAAATCTCAGACATAAGGCATAATGAGAACTATGCCCACACAATTCAAGCTCCATAGTTGGTCAAATTTACAGACTTGCATTGGATTCTAAATTTTATTAACGTGTTTGAGCATCCGGTGTTAAAAACTGGTGAAACTTTGTGCAAGCTAGTACTATGATGGTAAAAATTGCAAACAAAGTGCTGGAAAGCAGTTACTCTAGAACTGTAACCAACAATTTACATTCTGTGGTTCTTTAGTATGCTTTATGTTTGTTTGTTTTTCTGGCCAGGGACAAAAGAAAAAAATTAGCAATGGGAGAAGATCAGATACATATTTTAGAAGGAAAATAGGCCAAGGTGTCATAGTACTTTACCCTCCTGACAACAACTCCAAATTCACCGTCATGATTAACTTGACTCTAAAACACAGTACAGTTTGGTTATGCTTTTATGTAGCCTTATCTGCATTTGTATAATAGTTTTGCTTGTGGTTAGCTGCTCCTTGTAAGTACTTAACTCAGTCTTCTATTTAAATACTAGCTTGATAGCCATAAGCGATCAGGAATTGCATGCAGGGAAGCACATGGAATCCCATGCAGGCGAGTGAGTAGGCTGATGGAGGATGGATGAAAGTCTCCATCCTTCTCTGTGCCCAATCGCAATCTGGTTACTACAAGAGAGAAGGCCTCTCCACCTCACCCAGCATAGAAATACAGTTCTATATCTCTTTTCTGCTAGCCTCCAGAAGGCTAGTAAAAAATATGCAGATTAGTAACTTTTGTAGACTTACTTGCTCAGCTCATCCAACAACAACATATTGCCTATCTCCATGAATTGGATTGTCACAGATAACTAACCCACCCCTTTAGCTGAAGGCACATAATTTACCAATCAACCTCTTCAATCAGATGTTTGGTGGATAGTGTACTATCACAATTACCACTGAGTCATCCAAACAACCTTCATGATTTCTACAGATTGCCATTGATAACTCTGGAGGATACACATCTTAAGGTTTGACCAAACAAACACAATTCCAGTTTCCAGGAAATTGGATTGAATCCAAAGCTCACAAATGAACAGGATCTGATGTAGCTACTAAGCCTTCCCGAATCTGGTGTCCTCCATGTTGACTGAAGGATGCTGGGATTTATAGTCTGACACATCTGGATGGCACAAAATCAGGACTATAGCAATTAAAAAAGAAATCAACAAGAAGTTACAATATAACTATCTTGAGCTGCAGTTATATAGGCATCGTTGATGTTCTGTGCACAACTTGAAAAGTTCTTGTTCCAGCAAGTGCTACACACTGTCAAATCATTAAATGAAACACCTATATTATTATCAAAATCCAAACATTAAAAAGC
Organism: Elgaria multicarinata webbii; assembly: GCF_023053635.1. Classification (NCBI taxonomy): domain Eukaryota; kingdom Metazoa; phylum Chordata; class Lepidosauria; order Squamata; family Anguidae; genus Elgaria; species Elgaria multicarinata. The sequence continues at coordinate 68,874,807 of NC_086180.1, forward strand.
CAGAGGGACGTCATATAAAATATTGAGTTCCAGAGCACTGGAATTCCCCTCCCTCATTTTCAAACTGTTAAACTTATATAATTCATTCATTATAAACCAGCACACAAGATACCATGAATCCCTATGACATTATTTAATATAGTTGTCTCTTCAATGACTATTCCATTCTACATCTGCATGACTGAGTGATAATTCTAAATCCATCTTTTCTAAACTGATTAGTCTTTGGCAAAAACTTAGGCATGGAAAGTTTCCATTTGTTTCCCCCATTTACTACCTAAAGCATCATCTGTTCATATTATCTTTAATTTGGCCTTTAGTAACCAAGTAACCTTTTCTGTGGGATAAATAATCATATAACTAATAGTGAACTCATTCTTTGAATGTGGATTCTTAAGCCAAATAACATCATCCACACACAAATGGGAGGTATCAGCAAGATTTGTGAAGTCCCAAAATTTGAAGAAGTACAAAAGAAAAAATCTTTCAGAAAAATCCCTAAGAGCAAAATCAGGCAATAAGGACTGAGTATGCTCAGTGACCACAGAATGCTGAATGACTATGGGATGGGAAGGAATGGAATGGAGTACCCTGAAAGAGGGCAAGGGTGGCTGACTGGCTGGCTAGAACCCTAAACAGAAGCATTCCACTGAACTGTAATATTTTGTTGTAGCCCCACTTGTATTTACTAAATGTGTGTAATTCTCAGATGGCAAGAACTTTGACTTTTTCTTGTAAAATACCGTGTATACTGCTGACACTATGTTATCAACAATAACAACAGCAATGAGAGCTTGCCTTTTATGTTAATTTGTAATACAATTTATTCCTATAAACATCCCTATCATCCTCCTAAACTAGGGTTGTTAATTACAGGAGGTCTGTTTTAAGCTTTCATGAACTCTCTATTTTTTTTTGGGGGGGGGTCCTCACCCTATGGTCTTAATACACTGACCAATGTTATTTTGTTTCAACACTTTGTTTCAAGTTCATTATAAAGAGTTTATATACTATATAGGGAAGTAGCTAAATTATGCCATTCCATAATACATGTAAAAATTCTACAAAGAGTTAACAAAAATATTACTACAAAGAGTTAATGAAAAGTACTAACGTACTACAAGTTCCTAATTAGTGACATAAGAAAAATGCTATCATTCATAAACTGAGCAGAGGAAACATCTCTTAGACTCAGTTACCTAGGGAGGTTGTGGGCGCTCCCACACTAGAGGCCTTCAAGAGGCACCTGGACAAGCATCTGTCAGGGATGCTTTAGGGTGGATTCCTGCATTGAGCAGGGGGTTGGACTCGATGGCCTTGTAGGCCCCTTCCAACTCTGCTATTCTATAATTCTATGATTCTATGCTATAAAAAGAACTGAGAGAGAAAAGGTGAAGAAAAATATATACTTCAGCAGAATCTGTGCTAAATGTGGTCTATTGAGCAAAAGGCGGGTTACAAACAAATATAATAATAATATTGACTGACTCATGAGTAGATATATTTAAGTTTGAAACCTTATGGTAATCTAACATAGTGGGAGAAGATTGTCTTAGGACCAACTTCAGTCATTCCAACCATTTTTAATTACTATAGATTCAATGGTTTGAAGAATGAAATTCATTATGTATGCAAGGATTTTTGTATATTTGTATTCATTAAATGATTTGGATTTTTATCTTCCTTTGTCCTGAAGGCTCAGGGATGACAGGTTATTTAAAACCAAACACATTCAAATAATCTCTCTAAATAAAAAAGCTGAATATGACCAACGATCAACCCTCTTTACTAGAGGGTAAGCTCTATTGAATGCAATGGCTCTTTGGTCTGAATAAACATACTTAGTTCCCAAACTATAAGGAGGGAGGAGGTAATCAGTTGTATATGCAGAGACACTAGAAAAGTCCACCTTATTTGGCTTGAAAATGATTGAACAGCATTTGCTGGACTGCCTCCTGATCCTAGCAAAACCGAACAACAATATATTCAGTGATTCCGTCAGGTGCAAGGCCTTCGTTCAGATCGTAACCCTTTTCTAGCCTCCTCTCCAGCAGAGGAGAACTATAAGGAGATACATCACACCACCACATCTAGCAGTGCGAGAGCTTTTGAAGATGGGGTTCTTGGCAGTATAGTGTCAGGCCTCACAGCTAGTCACTGAAAAAAGTTTTACTCTATAAACTAGACAACATTTATCTTAAAGAACAAAGCACACCCATTGTGATTAAAAGAAGAAAAGAGCTTTTTTTTGGTGAAAGGCAAACACAGCTGTACCTGCCGACTTTGGGAGCCTAAGCAAGCATGTTGGCTTTCCTATAACTGGAGGTGGAACCAACATTAAATTATTGTAAAGCTTTGATTTAGAGACATTTCTACCAACCACTGTTTCTATTTAGGTGTCCTGATTCTTGGTGACACTTATTTCTTAAATACAGAACACTTGTATATGATGAAGCTAGTAGAAAATATGCCAATGAGAGAATGGTTGGAAGAGGATTTTAAACAATGCTACAAAGAAGAGGGAAAATGCTATTGACAAAATATCTTGTGCACGATAAAGTATCCATGCAACACTGCCACCTGGGATGTTTCAGGGCTAAGCTTTTACTTTGCATTGCTTTGTACAGTCATTTTTATGGAATATTTGCATGCCACAGTATCCTAATCGTGGCCCTCTTGTGTTTTCTCTGTGGTTCTTTCATCTTTTCCCAGATCTCAGAAAGTCTGGCTTAAAAAAAAAAAAAACCTGAAAATGCCACACCATGTCCAGACATGGGGACAGCCTTAGTGCTACTCTTCCGGGTTTTCAAAGAGGTGTGTTATTTAGGTGTAACTGGAACCACACTGTTTCCTGGTGATTGCTAGAAGAAGTTGGAAGGGGCACTGGTGTGGGGACTGGGGAGAAAAACAAAAATCAATTTGAATTTAATTAAATTCAAATGGAATTAAATTAAATCAATCAATGTTAAACACCCTATATCCAAGCTTGAATAAATGAATATGTGTGTGTGTGTGTATGAACTCTGAATGTACATAGGTGATGTATTATTTGACCCTTGTAACCAGAACTATGAAACAATAAAAATGTATTAAAACAAAAAACAAGATAGCCAATATGGCTCTGCATAAACTATCCCACATCTTCCTGCTCCACAAAATGTCCTGGTTAATTAGTCCCTTCCTTTTCAATTACCACATTCCTTTTAATTAGGATTTCTCAGCGGAAAAGGTGGTAAGTGGGTTTCCTGTCCATGTACAATTTTGTGACAAGTTTTGTGATTGGTGAAACAGATTAAGAAATCACCACTATCCCTCTCCAGAAAAATATTAAAAAGGGACCAGAGGCCCTTTTATCAGTTTACTACTTCTCTGACTATCCAAATGTCCATTGCATTACATTGTATGGTGAGGGAGTCTACACCAACTGTTTATTTCAGGATTGTATCCTGAATGGGCCACATGACGTTCACCTGCTCCTGTGGTGATCTCAGCTCCACCTCTCAGTTATCCCAGAATATCGCTGTCTGCTTTCGTCACAGTTTTTTTTTTGGGGGGGGGGACCTCTCACATCCATAGTGAGGAACATTTGCAGTGTGTCCCCCCCCTTTATGAGTTCTGGGATGAGCAAACAGCCAATTAGCTGTAAGGGGCATGTGCATGGGTATCATCGTGCTTTAGTGCAGAGGGATTTTTTAAAACTAACACATCTCTACGCAGGAGCGCATATTTGATGGAGTTCCTAGCCCCCCATTTGTTGCTGTGTATCTGCACTGGTGCGTATCTACTGGTGCATATAATCCTGTGCCCCATAGCCATCTCCCAACCCCCATCCACTTCTACCTATACACATGCGGAGCCACCATAACGGGGCATGTGTGCCCCCACAATGGCACTCCTGTCATTGTGGGAAACTTCACTTGGGTGTGCCCCATGAGTGCCGATCACAGAAGTGGCAAAACTCGCAATCACCCTACTCCATTGCGAAAGGGCTGTAGGTTTAGAAAGGGCCTAAGGCCATGTTCAGAAGACACCTTAAATCACGGCTTTAACCATGGTGAATAAGGCAAAAAGCCTTATTCAATGTGGTTTACACCATGATTTAAGGTGTCTTCTGAACACGGACTAAGTGGCTAGCATATGTTAGCAAATTTTGTAGTTTGTTTTCTTATCAAAGTGTACCTGTGGGTTTGGAGTGAGTTTCTGACAAACCCGAAGGGAGAAATCTCTTTCCATCTGCCTAGACCATTTGAGTTGTATTACTGGGCCGTAAAAATGGAGGATAGTGTGTGAGGCTTGGCTAGCTGTAGAATAGAAGCTTCTGTGGCAGTCCCCATTATTTCCCAATGAAGGTGTCTTACATCAGGAGACATGCACTCACTCCAAAATCAGCTGAACAAGTGCAGTGGTAGTTTTAAAAAAAGGGTGGATGGCACGTTCCCTGTCACCTTCCTTAGTGGATTGGGCACTATAAGAAAGCATTGCTCCATCATTACCGTGGCTTAAAAAAACTCAACATCACAAATACTTTAAGCAGGTTGAAAAACACTAATTTCTCTACGCTAAGCCATTGTGGTTATATAATTCATAGAAAATGCTGAATCCAACTCAACTAAGAAATGTTCCGGTATTCTATTATTATTATTATTATTATTATTATTATTATTATTATTATTATTATTATTTATATAGCACCATCAATGTACATGGTGCTGTACAGAGTAAAACAGTAAATAGCAAGACCCTGCATAGGCTTACATTCTAATAGTAATGCATTTTCATTTTCACCTTCCTCCAAGAAGATCATGGCTGTGCATAAGTAGTTGTCCCACTTTTATTTTCACAATAGTCCCATGGTAATTAGGCTGAGAGACAGGGATTGCCCAAAGTCTCTATGTGTACCATGAATAAACAGGAATTTGAACCCAGGTTTCCTCAGAGCCTTGTGTGGCGCAGAGTGGTAAGCGGCAGTTAGTGCAGCCAAAACTCTCCCCACGGCCTGAGTTCGACCCCAGCGGAAGCTGGTTCTCGGGCAGCCGGCTCAGGTCAACTCAGCCTTCCATCCTTCCGAGGTGGGTAAAATGAGTACCCAGCTAGCTGGGGGAAAGGTAACTGTGACTGGGGAAGGCAATGGCAAACCACCCCACTACAAAGTCTGCCAAGAAAATGTCAGTGAAAGAGGCGTCCCTCTAGGAGTCAGCAATGACTCAAGTGCTTGCACGAGAGGTTCCTTTCCTTTCCTTTCCTTTCCTCAGTACAATTCCACACTTCACCACATTGGCTCTCCTTGTGACCGAAACTGGCCCACATGATAAGCCTGCCCACCTACTGATCACTGTTCCCCTGAGATAGAGCAATGCCCTCCCTCTTTTCTCTAAGTTAAGTTGACTTCAGTTTCACAGAGGACGCCCCACCAGCAAACACTCAATAATTACTGTACATCAACTGAAAAATATTGGCAACATCCAACATCCAACAGTTACTGCAGCAATTTCCTTCTTGATTTGGAGATGTGAGAAATAACATTGGTGGCCCTCATCAACTGAAGCACATCACTCTCAATATATACCAATGTAAATGTGCAATCCTTAGCATCAGTGGAAATTAATCAGCCAAGTGTTTGTTTGTTTGTGTGTAAATTTAAAAGAACAAGGCCACAGGAAGTGCTTCAGGTATTTAAAACATGAACCACGTTTAAATATAGATGTAAGTGTTATTGGCTTTGTTAGAGTTCTGGAGAGATACTGCAATTCAAATTAATGCACAAAGTGAAGGAAATGTTAACCCACTTGTCTTCTGCATGGGTGGTCCTTGTCATCTTCAGCACAGTACGCAAAGCTAACATTCATTCGGTTGTGAAAATTCTTTTCTTTTTCAGTCAGCTGTTTCCTGCTGTAAATATTAGAAGACTCACAGTGTACATTGTGTTTCAGTCTCTGTGCATTTTAAGGACATGCTTTTCCATGAGCTAAACAAATGGTTGAAAAACTAAGAATGAAAACATCTGCACTTGTATACTAGGGAACATTCTAAAGCAGGATGTAGTCACAAGGCAAAATGCTGATCCTTTTTATTCCAGAGTATGAACTGACATGAATGTAATACCTGAAGTTCTGTCCCGGCATTCTTGTGTTTAAGAAAATATCAGCACATGATTTTTAATTTTTAATTATTGTGAGGATAAAGAGTTAAAAGAAATGCTTGTAGGATCCCAAACATTCTCCAACCCATGAACATCAGAAGTGTCTTTTTAATATAAAGAACTTACTTTCTGCAAACATTTCATTGTTCCTTGCTTCAAGGCTTCAGTCTTTAATAAATGGGAAATTTCATTAATATCTCCCCACACTAGTCTTTCCAAAACACAAGAATAGTATTTACAATTCAAAAGAATAGCAGGAAATGCCCAATAGACTTAGCTCTTTGTCTCTAGGAAACCAAAAAATACCATTCTAATCTGAAGGCTACTCCACTGCTCTTGAAATAAGATGGCTTTAGCTTGACTGTTCACATTATGCACAATTAAATGCAGACATTTTCAAGAAATTAAGATTAATAACCACCTTATGCCTGGTGTTGGTTCAACACTACCCAAATATAAAACAAGAAGAGTTGAGCTTTGTGGATTTACACTTTAAAATTGCTTTTAAAAAAACATGATGAAGATTAATGCTTGTCACTTTATTACTATTTCCATGTCTAATGTACTTGTTTGTTCTAGGTTCTGATTTAAGAGAAGAGTTAATGCAATGACAAATGCACAAAAAGCATGGGCATTGTAGTTTAAGAGTTTCTCTAAATGAGCTATTTATAGACCACTTGTTTCTGGACACTTCACAGAAGTTTTCAGGTCAATTTAACGATGCAGTAAACAGATCTACACTAAGCAGGTGTAGATCATTTTGAAAACGTCTTCAAGACTGTATAGGGAGTGTGTCCTGGGCCTCAACAGTTGTCACTACTGTTATAAACAGTTTTAAAGCAATAGTGTAGATCCTGCCAGGAGGTCTCCCATAGTCCGTCCATCCCCTGCTTATTCCATTTTAAAATACATCCCAAATGGCACAAAATTGGCAGCATGTAAAGCTGACATTGCACTTATGAACCTGCTGAGGAAGGGAGGAAGGACTTTAAAAAAGAGGGTAAACTTAGGGTGACCATATGGAAAAGAGGACAGGGCTCCTGTATCTTTTAACAGTTGTATAGAAAAGGGAATTTCAGCAGGTGTCATGTGTATGCATGAAGCACCTGGTAAATTCCCTCTCATCACAACAGTTAAAGCTCCAGGAGCCCTGCGCTCTTTTGTATATGGTCAAGAGGACCAGAACAGCAATGTTGGAAGAGCTCAGGGAGAGAGGAACAGTGGGTGAAGAGGGGAAGGAAGAGGAAAGTCTGGGATATGCAGGATCCTAAACCCTCTCCATCATACATTCTGTTCACAACAAGATAGGTCAGCTTATCTAGAGAGGCTCATCTAGCTGAAAATGTAAAGAAAGGGCATAACAGATGCTATGGACCTACATCTTATGCTCAGCTTGAATGTATGTATAAATAAATGTTATTTCTCAGAAACAGCATAAGCCTTCAGTGACCTCCTTCTGAAGGCCAAAACAGATATTATTTCAAATCTGTGTCCATCAGTCATAGCCTTTATCATTTTTATTCTAGATTATGCTCAGGGCCACCTGATTTGGATTAGAATAGCTGGGGTGGGGAGGAGGTAAGGGGATCTGGATCTCTAAAGCAAAAGTGAACAAAATATGACACTGCTAACCATAGCTTGAACGTAATGTAAGCAAACAAATCCTTACATTATATTAAGTGCTGGAATCCCTGAAATTTCTCACTGTTCAGAAGTGGTTTCCACACATGTAAGAGTATATAACCACCATTTTTTCGTTAAACTAATTTTTAATTGTTCATTTTTTCACTTCCACAATGTCAAAGATAGAACATCCAATACCCAATTTTCCAATATCTTGCTAAAACTATTGTAGCATTAACAATAAGACTGACCAAAAGAAATTCCCCTAATAAAAGAGAATCATTTAATACATCCGACAAGACGGTTAGAGGATCTAAAATTATCCTATGGACCGTATGACTTAAGCTGTCTTTGTACTGGCTGCAGGACCTGGACATTTTCTTTTACCAAAGTGGCCGATAGTTACTTCTTACTTATGGAGGTAATTCCCATCTGAAAACTCCAAGCTGTGTCAAGGAAAATTTTGTGCACACAATCAGCTTCTAAATGTTTCCTGGTGATATTTAAACAGGTTCCCAGATCTCTGCACTGAAAGACTGAGGTCATCTCAGAAACAAAACCAACACTAACATTTCCATCTTTATAATCAGTAAAAGTTTAAGAAGTCTGTGTATCTGCACTGTTATAAATGTTAGTGTTATTCAGTGTTATATTCAGTGTTATAAATTACACTGAAACATCATTTAAAAGCTCTAGGAAAAATGAAGAGGTCTTCACCTGGCACCAAAAACATGTTAAAATAGACACTAGGCAAGCCTCTCTGAGGAAGACATCCCATAATTTGGGTGTCACCACTGAAAAGTCCCTCTCCCCACTCCTTCTGGGGAGGGATGCGACATAAGTCAGTAAGTACAGTAAGTCAGTACAGGCTCACAACTAGGCTACTTATGCATTTTCAAAAGAAGAGGAAATGCAGCACCAAAACAGAGGATACAGATTTGTGTGAAATTTGCATATGCCAATGTATAAGTAGAGAGGCAAACTTAGACATTATTCTAATTTAAATGGAAATGCATTGCACCACAGTAAGAAAGACTGTTAGGCAATGGTACCAACTGTTCATGGGCCACCAGGGCTTCTGCTCTCCTTTCTTATGGTGGACTTGGACCACACAGCCCTGCAAACAGAGGACTGTCCTCTGGAGAAAAGGACATATGGCCATCCTAAACCTAAATCTGTGGACCTGAGCACAGTTACATGGCTTTACTTGAATGGGATCTCTCTAAGGGTGTGGGTGTGTGCAGTATTTACAGCATTTCTCAGTTTTAGGATATTGTATGCTTCATATCCTCACAAAATCTACCAAAGTGGCCATTTTGTTTTTGGATGTTTTCCCACTTTCAGTTCTGCCACTGTCTTGTATAGTTCAAATGTTCTTCAGAGCTCATTGTATAATCACAAACAGATAAATAGCTTCTAGTGGATAAAACTAAAATATGTTGGCTAGATTCACCTGATAACATAAAGTGATAAAGGAAATGGATGATGGGAGAGAACATCATCTGCAAATTTGCAAGATACATAACACAGACCTCTACATGTTGGGGGGGGGGAGGGGGAGGAAGCGTACTCATTGACTCAGCCTTCACTAGAATGAGCTCAATTTATTACTCTTAAGTAGTTAAAAGTTAGTGGGATTCCAAAAAACAGAAACAAAGGCCTCCTACAGGGAGCATTGTAAGTGGGGCAGAGATTCTCTGCCATTAAGAGCTCCATTAGAGTCAGAAATACAGGTGGTACAGCTATTTCCATTGTAGTATATCTATGCCAGGAAAGGCTGCACCTGTTAAGTTTCTGCCTATCACAAAGCTGTAAAAAAAAATAGAACTTCTGCCTAGAAGAAAAAAATAACATTTTTCTCTGTGTGTGTGTTTGTTTGTTTAGATGACTTATTTTTACATATTTCACTGTGTTTCCAAAACAAGTAAATAATGATGACACTGAAGTGTATTCACATAAAGGACATTTGTTTTGCTGCTACTTACCAATATTTATTGTGCTAAGATCAAAAACTACTGTGCATGTTTAGGGGGGGAATGTTTATGGAGGGGAAGAGCAATTATAATGTAAAGGAATACCTGTTTTTAATGGGTTGGAACAGACAAAGAACTTCTCTACATGAGCTAATTATTGCACACTCGTGATTGGTCACTCACAGAAGTTTGTGGATCCTTTACACAACATCTCCCATGCTTTTCCCCGTTTAGTCCACTTTCAAAAAGATCAGAGATAAGCTGTAATGACAGTTAATGCCACTACTGTATTTCTTCGATTCTAAGACACACTTTTTTCCCTAAATAAAGAGCTCTAAAAATGGACTGTGTCTTAGAATCGAAGCAATACGGTAAGAGGAAAAGAGGAAGCTCCTGCAGCAGCCTCGAGCCATGTGAGCGAGGAGCTGGTTGGGTAAGCGCCTGGTTTTTTGTTAGGCAAATTTATTCGTAAGTCCCATCGATTTCCATGGGACTTACTCGCGTGTCGTCGTCCCCTGGTGCACAGACAAGTAAAGAGCAGGACTGGAGAGTTAAGTTTACTCTTTGTTTCAACGCCCCCCTTCCTCCCGTGCAAACGGCAGTTACTTCTCTCACAGAGGGAAAAAAGAAAAGGACACAACCATTAGAAGAAAGCGCGGGGGGGGGAGGTTGGCTGGGCGGTGAGGGAAGTATTTCTTTGATTCTAAGATGCCCTTTTTTCTCAAATAAACATCTCTAAAAATGGGGTGTGTCTTAGAATCGATGGCGTCTTAGAATCGAAGAAATACGGGATATTGACAGTGTGTAATGCTGGCGTAGAGCTATAATTCAGCCACTAGATGGGGCTGCTTCAATGAACATATGGGGCATTACCAAGAAGGGAAGTTTTTAATTCCAAATCAGGAGTGCACCATCTAAAGCTACTCATTATAATTCTGGAAAGACTCCGGAACAAGGAAGCCTAGTAAGGTGGTAGGATTTTGCTTAATGTAGAGAAGCAGCCAGGCAGGGGGAAAGTACAGTTTTGAAGAAAGCATCATTGGTGATTGTCTCTAATTCAAGGTGAATAGTAACCTGGGCAAGTCCTGCCATGAATGATCACATCTGAGACAGAGACCCCCCAATTCTTAGAGTGATGCCATTTCTCTGGCTTTGAAACGGGCTTTCAGAGAGGTGGCTCCTAGGCCTACCAATTAGAAAGCATTATGCAGCTATTCTATACAGGAGGTAGACCATGACATCACTCCCACCCCCACCTAATAAATTCCATGGATGAAACAGGGTGATTACAGAATATGGGCAAACAAAAATAAAAGCCTTATTTGGAAGCACCGTCAGTCTCCTAATTTTCTTTTTATTCTGATTATTTCTTCCCTTCATTGTATTTTCCCAAATAATATTATGGCACTGAAGGTAAGTGACCAAGAGCCATGTTTATTAGCTTTGCTGCTTTGGAAAGACAGCAACTTTGCAATCTAATTAAAAGGAAACCTACCAAACCTGAAATGTTATTAGCATAGCTATTGTGAGGGGATGAAATAAATTGTTTGTAAAAACATCTGAAGGGCCACAAATTGCCCATCCCTGGGATACACCAACAAAGAACTTTTTATAAGACTTTGGCTGTATTCACAAGTAACACACTAATACACTGTGAATTGTGTCCAGGAACATCCTACGTGGGGTTAGCATGTCGTGTGGTCAGAGCTTTTCCTGCCCACAATCCATAAATTATTAGTGGGGATAAGGGCCCCTGATGTGGCCATCTTGATGGTTACTGGGATTTATCCATGGAGCTGCCGTATTTATCAATGCAGCTGCTGTCACACCACATGGTAGTGTAATATTTCCTTGGGATTAACAGTTTATTGTATTACTGATGGACCCCAGGCAAGCGTAAAACTTCATGGTAAGACAGACCAGTTCAACTTTTAACTGGAAGAGTTTGATTAACCAAGTTATTTTAGTGCTCTTGCTTGAGCAATGATCCTCCTAGCACAAATTGTACTTTTCTAAGAAGGGCATGGGCACTTCTGTCTGCCTCACAGAGGTACAGCTGCACTGTGCCCGGACCAAGCACTCTTGTCTGGTAAAGAAAAGGTTAGGTCCCCTTCAGTTCTATACTACAGTGTCTCAAGCTGCCTAGTCCAGCACAAGCATGTTTAGTTATTTGCTTTCATAAAGGAAGGGATATATGTTTTCCGGGACACACTCCCAAGGCCTTGAGTTGAACTTCAGCAGTGGCAATGCAAGTTACTACTTGCACTGTTGCAATTCAAGCTAATCATAGGATTGGGGGCCAGTATAATATTAAAAAGTAACCTAGTTTTCCACAGCATGCAAATAAATAAAGTACAAATAAAACACAATAATTAAACAGCATAAATACTAGCAGGAGAATAATAATTAGTTAAATAACCAGGCAGAAAAATCTGCAGGAATAATTCCCATCAGTTATTACTAGAGGGTCCCAAAGGCCCTCTGAAAAAAACTCATCTTTGCTCAGTGCTTGAAAGCCAACAGAGAAGGAGTGGAATGACCTCACCCCAGAAGGGTGCTCCATAGCCTTGGTGACACTGTTGAAAAGGCCCTGTCCCAGATAATTCCCAGAGAGCAGGGAATTCAGAGCAGAGCCTCTGAGGACAATTTCTGAGTATTTGTACATTTATTTTTACTTGTGGCATTTCATATAAATCTGTAGCATGCATATTTTCTCATACTTTTGAAAGAAGAACATGTAAAGTAGATCAACTACTTTAAATGCGGCATATCACATGGGTGATTAAGATGTCTCAAAGTGACAAAGCTGATCTTAATGCCCAGTCCCTCTACTTAAATTAGGAACATGAAAATACAAGACAACACACTCTACAAAAAGAAGGGGGGAACACTCTAGTTCTTAGGTCACATTGTCTAGACTGACCGAGTTAAAGATTACAAAAGAATAACAGAACATTTGTTTTAGGGAGTATGTATGAAGAGATGAAGTGGTCTCTGCTGGCGAGATCTGAGGAACGAAGTGACAGCTGACTTCAGTCTTAAGAACCCTCAGGACTACTTGAGTTCACAAACTTCTTTGAACAGCACATAATCTGATAATTAGCCAATTTTTGTACAAATATTTTAGAGGTTTTCCACATGCTGAATAGCAATCCCATAACAAAATAGTTTCAGAAATCACCAATTATAGCATATTGCGTGATCAATTAACAGTGTTTGGCTTTTTTATTCCTACTTCTTTCAGTTAAATTGACTTCAGCTTTGACATTACCATCAATCTCCTGTGTGTGTGTGTGAGAGAGAGAGACACACACACACAAACACACACATATTTACACAGATGACCTTATTATGAAAACTCTCCAAAAACACTGAATATTTTCCAACGTTTACTAGAATGGATTAATAACTAATTCTAAATCAGATTTTAAATAAGTATTATCAGATGTTCTGGCATTGCTGACATATTCTCAAGGAGACAAATCTCTAGATTAAGAGACTAAACATTTTTGTTCCATTTATAGTCAGAAGGCTTGTTTTTTAAAAAAGAGAGAGAAATGCCACATAGATGCAAAGTCTCACATACTCTTCCCTCCACCCTTAGCAATGTCTTGACATTTATGTCCCTAAAGACTCCTCTATGTTATCAGTTATCAGAATATCAGGCTCTGGAAAAGGAATCTGTGTTACTAAAATGTATACACTAATACCAAAGACATTACTTAAAACACAGTCCTAGGCATGCTTAGACAGAAAGAAGTCCTACAATAATTCCCTGGTAGCTGGGGAATGCTGTCTAAGCATGCATAGGATTGCTCCTTTAACCACTTTAAAGCAGATGCTGCCATCTAAATCTCACCCATAAAATGAATGTGTGTGTGTGTGTGTGTGTGTGTACGCACACACATGTATGTATGTATTTGGGAGCAGCATTAAGGCACCTGCAATTCATGCATGCACCATAAAGCATGGGAATTGTAAATTAAGGGGCCCATGTTCTATATTATAGTCTCATTTATTGTGCTCTTGTAAAATTAAGCTTCATGCTAACTTTCCAGTCTGATTCTCCTCTTTCTGCAGGTTGAGGGAACCCTAAAGCTGGAGTCAATGGTATAACAAATTTTAATAAGATATATGTTTTTAAGGCATAAACGTCTATTCTGACAGTCAAGCTTTTGCAAAACTTTTCTTAAGATGGAGAACACAACTTTGTGCACCGTGATCCAAAAGTGAAACCAGCAAAGTAACTATTCAACCTCATTAGACTTATGGACTTCCTCTGCTTGTGAATTTTAAAGATTTAGTCAATTCGTTTAAAACACCCAAACTGTTGAAAAAAGCCAAGACACAATAAACATAAGCCCAAATTCCCATATGCCTCCCTGTCTTTTGTCTCTCCATCCATCAGTCTTGTCCCCAGAAGGGTGTGTGAATTAGGTGGCCACCTTGGGTGCCGAATTCTCGAGGAGCCAAATGACCCCCTGAAGGTGGCAGCACACCAGCTCCTCCTCCTCTTAGCCACATGCGCCTTCACAGTCACCACTGCTAGAAGGGCCACAACACCCTGCCACTCCAGTGGGCCAAAATACCTTCAATGAAGGAGCACCTACCACCTCCTGAGGCAGTTTGTTCCACTGTGAAAAATCTCTTAGAGGTAGGAGGTTCCTCCTAATATTTAGCCAAATCCTGCTTCCCTGCAGTTTTCAATCACAGGTTATGACAGTGCTGGTGGGCTCATCCTCATACCAAAGGCTGTTAAAATGGTAATGAGTTTTTATGCAATAGCTTTGAAACACTAACACAGAGATATAGAAGAAGTGAAGCCCTTAAATATGATATGAATGGCTATGCAAAACCAGAGAACCTGGGCTAAATTGGCAAATATTGGAAAGGGCAACAGACACACAAGTGTGGTCAAAAGTACCATTTTGAATGGAGGAGGCTTTCTGTGGCTGTCAAAGGACCTCTAAGGGCTGCCAAAGTCCATCACTTCATAAGTGATGACATTGAAGATTTATGATATATACACATGTAAGCAAACCCTCAAAACCACATAAGAATTTTTGCTTGATTCTCTTCTGTGTGAAAACCATCACATGAATAATGACAATGAAAACTAGCCCTTTAGAGACCCAGGAACTCATAACTCATCATAACTAAGATCCCCGAACTGAAGAAATATTTCAAGAATCTAAATGCGGTTTGTGAGAACAAGCACTTATTACTCCATCAGGCTAAAGGGTCATTTATGGAAATATTACCCTTAGGAATCACTGAACTAACTTCACATATTTTTATTAATCCATAGCACTCATGTGTCATTGTATGATAAAAAAAATACAGCAATATGCAACTATAGTTGAGGGATGAAGATGGTTAATAGGACATCTGCTAGATCTAAGAGTACAAAGCAAATGAAGAGAGAACAGAAATGATCCAACATAAATAGAAACACTATCAGCAATATAGTGTTAAAATTCAATAAAATGTAAAATATTACTTATAACACATCATGTGCTGACATTAGCATTTACTATATATTATCAAATTTCTATCTATGTACTTTATTATTTAAAGCAGCCTTCCCAACCCTTCAGATATGTTTGACTACAACCCCCAGCATTCCTCAGCCGGACATGCCAGCTGGGGATGCTGGGATTTATAGGCCAACCATGGGCGTCTGCTGGAATTTTTCCAGGGTGGGGGGCAGGGCAAAGCTGCACAGCAGTTTGTAGTTGTAATTCACTACAATATGCCTATGCACTTTCCTTGTGCGTATTCTTTGTTGCTTAGCATCACCTTCTATGGCATTTAGAAACCTACATAAATTAGTAGAAGGTCCTGGGAACTGAAGAGAGCTAATGGAGAGGAGTGTTATATTCAAGAAGCATCATGAACTCCAACAAAAGTTTATTTGCAGTGAGAGATTAAAAAAACCAGCAACCTACGAACAAGAAGGGGAAAGCAAAACAGATGCACAAACACAGTACAACTGTTTTAAGAATATCATATCGTTTATTTTATGGCATCACTGCCCTTATCATAACATTGATAACTTCAAATCACTCATCATAGAAAGATTTGATTTCTAAATTGTAGGGGTGTGCACAGACCCCCTGCTCCGCTTCTCTTCCAGATCCACGATTTGTGGATCGGGCCACTTCACTCCGCCCCCGCTCTGCCTATGTCCGCTCCACTCCGCTGCGGAGCTCCGGATCCGGATCGGAGCTCCGTTCCCCCCCATAGGCTTGCATTAAGCTAAAAAAGTATACAACTTTTTTTCTGTTAAAGTTAGAAACCTCAAGTTTGGCACCATGACACCTCATGGATGCATACACACGTACGCCAAGACTCAAGGCAATCCCATCATCCCCTGATTTTGGGGGAATTTATGAAAATCGGACACCCCATTCACACCCCTTTTGATAGCTCCGTCAATTTGCATGTTAGAAACTTCAAACTCACCACCATGACAGCTTATCCAGGGATACACATGCACGCCAAGACTCAAGGCAGTCCCATCATCCTCTGATTTTTGGGGAATTTATGAAAATCGGGCACCCCATTCACACCCCTTTTGATAGCTCCGTCAATTTGCACGTTAGAAACCTCAAACTCACCACCATGATAGCTTATCCAGGCATACACATGCATGCCAAGACTCAAGGCAGTCCCATCATCCCCTGATTTTTGAGGAATTTATGAAAATCGGGCACCCCATTCACACCCCTTTCGATAGTGCCGTCAATTTGCATGTTAGAAACCTCAAACTCACCACCATGACAGCTTATCCAGGGATACACATGCACGCCAAGACTCAAGGCAGTCCCATCATCCCCTGATTTTTGGGGGAATTTATGAAAATCGGGCACCCCATTTGCAGACATGGGCTGTTCTCCGACGGATTGACAGATAAAAAAAATTGAAGCAGGCACCCTCCCAGATGCCACCCTAATACTAATTATAATATTATGTATAAGAATATAATACTAATACTAATAATAATATGTATAAGAATATTACTAATACTATATGTAGGGAAATGGGACAAGAAGTGTGTATGCTTTGCCCAAACAGGATTTGAAATGCTCAATCTGTGGCTGTTGCACTTCACAAACAGTGCACACAGCACACTCACACAATAACACAGTCACACACACAGTCCAAGTAACAGAGAGAAGAAATAGAGAATAATTTTTTTTGGTATTTTTTTGTATTTAGAAGAAAGAAGGAAGATGAAACACAGTCAGGCTTTAAGAGAGGAAAGGGCGGGGGGAACCAACCAACCAACCAAACACTCCAAAATTTAAAAATAAAGTTTATATTAAATCAATGTAATGGAAAAACACAGAGCAAACTAATCAAAAAGTCAGAAAGAAGCAAACAAACACACACACACCAAGCTAAATCTAATTATCTCCAAACACAGCAGCAGCACCTAACTCCTCTCCCCACGAACGCAAAACCCACAAGTCGCTGAGAGCTCAAAGCTCTGAGGGTGCCTCTGCCTTAGTCCAGATTGGGACTACGCTGGGATTGGAGGATGCTTCATGAGATGATCAATTCTCATCAGGATTGGGAGTTGAATGTGCCTGTCATCGCTTCACAAAAAAAACAAAAAAAAACCACGCTGGTTTACCCGCTGTCCCTGTTTGTTTACCCGACTTTTACAAAAATTCTAGCAAGCGAACCACAGCACGCAGAGAGCTGAGAGTAGGCTCAAATTGACCCCCATCCATGACTCTCTAAGCACACGAACTTTCAGAAAGATAGCTTAAAAAACAACACAGTTATCCCCGATTCTTTTCTGCAATGCAATCCTATGGGCGAAATTTTTCAAAATGGCGATAGGATAGCTCCGTGTAAAGGGAAGCGCTCCGCCAATGGCCACTTCTCTTCACCTTGCTTCTACGGGTCCCTGGTCTGCTTCTACTCCGCCTCTGGGCAAGGCGGAGCAGGCCAATTCGCTTCTGATTCGCCGCTTCTAATCGGAGCGGAGCACATCCCTACTAAATTGTTTTTGATGAGGCTGCAATTACTTCCTAACAGGGAACACCCAAAAAAGTCTTAAGACACCAGGAAGGATTAATGCACACTTATAGTAGGTGTGTTAAGCATTGCTATCCTTCATTCATTGGCTAAAAACACTAAAAGTTAGGAGCTGGATAGTTTCTCACAAAATGAGTAATCGGAATAATGGTTGCACCTTTTGCCTCATTTCTCAGGTTCTACAAGGGCTAAAGATTTCCTTTTTTTAAAGAAAGCTGGAGACCATACCTCCCCCCCCCCAAAGGGGGTCAATCTCTCCTCTTTGCCCTTTCCTGTGGACGCCCATGAGCATGGATGAAATTTGGAATGTCTGCCTTCTGTGTGACTGTTAGCATCTCTCCCTTTCCTTTATGTTCTGTTTTAACACTTTCCCAACCTTCATGGGTGAAAGCACAGGGTTTTATGATGCTTTTACACACCAACATGAACAGCATCAACAACGCAATCATATGCAAATTCACGGGGTGGGGTGTGGGTGGGGCTACAACACAAAAGGCTAATGTACCTAAGGTGTGCACCTTCCCTTGCAATTCTGCAACTGGCGGGGATAATGCTTTCAAGCAGTATCCTCACATACACACACTGCCCAGATGGGCAATGTCCCAGTGTTCTCCCCCTACATGACCTAACCTGTGGGCTGAAAAAGAACTCATTGGTTCACCTTAAGTTGACGTTTCAAGTGCCCGGTGGAACAGGATGGGAAATCAGTGATTTCCATGGTCACAGTGAGCAAGGGATGCTTTACGAGGTAGGCACTCCTGGGCTAGATCCACACTACTGCTTTATAGCGGTATTGAAGTGCACTGATAACTGCTGGGGCACCATCCACATTCCATATACCGCTTTCATGGTGTTGTTTCTTGTTTGTTTTTTATTTTTATTTTTTTAGATTTATATCCCACCTGTTTTCCTCCAAGGAAGCCAAGGTGGTTTCCATAATCCTCTCCATTTCTATCCTCACAACAACAACCCTGTGAGGTAGGTTGGGCTGATTGGCTGTGTTTGGCCCAAAGCTTCCATGGCCAAGTGGGGACAAGAACCTGGATTTCCTGGTTCAACACTTTAGCCACTACACCACACTGGCTCTTTTATTCTACGTCCGTAATGATTTGACACAAGTGTAGATCTTCCCTCACAGGCTACCAAATCAAAGACTTTATAGGTTGGGTGCTTTCGGCTGGGCCTGTCAGAAAGCCAGCATCACTGCGCCTTCCAGGTCCACCGTCTACCATTTGTATTGCAGCCACTCTCACCTGAGCTTAACGGAATCCTCACTCCTGTGTTTAATTTACCGACCTCCTGAGCCTTGCCTGTATGGCTGGAAACTGAAAGAAGAGATAGATGGGGCAGAGGCAGCACAAACAGATGGATGTCATGACTGGAATCTGGGGGAAGGGCAATTGCCCCCACATTGCCCCTATGAGCGGATGCTCAAGAGGCCATTAGGAGGGCATCAGGTTGGGGAAGTTTGATTTAAAAAAATGTGTTCTAAATTGGTCTTCACAGGGTTTGATTTAACCAGTCAATCAAACTTATAGCTACATAGTTCAAAAAGATGCTGGCGCTGATGCCCTGAAATTATTAACATGTAATTAAATTAGTCATGACTCCATTCTGAGCTTTGTAAATTACAAATAAAATAAATTAAAATAAAAGCAATGAACTTCATATATCTGAAAAGGGAAGGGTTGGGGTTTTTTGCTTTGATTTGGGTTTTTTTGTGTGTGCAAAAATTCACAATCTCCGAAAGCATTCCTTTTTGACAATTATTGGGAAAGCTTAAAAGGATGTGAAAATGCACAGGGAGGAGAGAGTCCCCATTGCCAAGGAAACCCTGCTGCTTGGGAGTGTGCTTGTCTCAGCAATAGGAACATTCCCTCCTTTCCCCATGGTAATTTAAATTAAGGGAAAATAAAAGCCTTTTATATATCTGTGGTAACAGCAGCCACATGGAGGGAGAACACACAGGAAAAGCAATGTCCTTGTATTAGACCTGAATTCTTTGGAAGAACATAGTTTTTCATTTTTCAATACAGAGCGAAATGAGATTCACTTTCATGAAACTATTCCGTTGGTGGCAACTTTCAATCTGATGGTGGGAAAAAAGATTTCATGCAGCAGTATTTCAGTGTGCTTGTATAAAAGAGAACTTTATTAAGCAATAACTAGTGTCTGCCTGGTTATATGCAAACTAGCACGGAGAATACAATCTGCCAGGATAACATTCCATTGTTGTGGCATCTTACTGCCTATTGGAAATAAGAAAAAATGCTGAAAATTTAAACCCAAAGCCAATCTTGTCAGCAAGCAGATTCTTAAATTTAAGACGGAAATGCTATGTGAAGCAGATTTCACCTACTAAATACTAGCAAGTATATTGAACTCATGAATTCTCTCCCTGATGCATAGGATTAGGAACAGGCGAATCAGGCCTTTCCCAAATCGCGTCACTTTTGCATGAGTTCACCCATAAGTCTTTCCCATCCCATTTCCACATTGATCCGTGATTTTAGAAAGGGGAAAAACAGCATAGAAAGTTGCATTTAAATTTGTACTTTGAAACCCATTTTCTCTAAAGATACCCATTTCTAAATGTATTCCTTCTCAAAATGCACATTTTATAATGTATTTTTATACTTCATTTCATCAAAGAACTGTGTCAGAACATTCGGGAAGTGCAAAGACCAATGGGTATGAAGTATACATCTGCACATTAGTCTGGAAACTGAGGGACACTTCATGCTGGAATATGCAAAGCCTGAATTCAGCAAACTTCCCTCAATGTGATTTTCCTGGTGGTACATAACAGACGCTTTGCCAGGGGTCTAGCAGTGGGTACCAGAGATACGGGACAAAGAAGTGAAGGACTTCTGGATCTGGCATAATGGGTTGGCAGGTCCTGAAAAAGCTAGTCCTCTGCAGCGGGGGATGGGGGGAATTGGGAAGTCATACAGTATTGGGACCGAGAAGTTCCTGACAACTCTAAGCTTCTGCTGTAATTGGGAAGAACTAAGGGACCCCTAGTAAAGTATACCGCAAAGCTGCAAAAAAGTGAATTATGACTCCTTAGGGGTGGGGGGAAGGAACTATGATTCCTATCTACCAGGAAATAAGTTTTATCTCTGTAATAACTCAAGTGTACAGCATAAAGGCAGGAACTCTGGTTGCCCATTTCTAAGGAAAGGATTTGTTCTGGGCAATATAGCCCAAATTAAAAGTAATTCTGGCTTGCCTTCAATATTTTTGCAGACCTTTCTTCACATTAAAAGGTCTGCTATACTGGGAATCTACAAAACAAACTCCCAAATATGACTTATTACCATTGTTTATGCTGCCCCATTTCCCTTAGTCATATGAATGAAAAGCGGCAGTGGAAAGATCAGTGTTTAAAAATATGTTAGTAATATATTTTGAGTATCTGATTGAAATTATTTCACATTGCTTTGCCAAAAAACGTATTTAATTACAATAGGTTAGATGTTGGCTTTGGCTTTAGTTTAATATTAACTAAGTATTAATATGTATGGATACGAACGTATGAAGCTGGCTTATACAGAATCAGACCACTGATCCATCTAGCGCAATATGTATACACCAAATAGCTCCCCGGAAGTTGGGATGGGATTGTTCCCAGCCCATTTACTTGGAAATGCTAGTCCTGGTTAAATGTAACAAACATTCATGGGTAGGCAGCCTGCTTCTCTCCAAGTGTTTTCAACTACAACTCCCATAAGCGCAAGCCAGCAAGGCCAATGGTTAGGAATTCTGAGAGCTTTAGTCTAAAACATCTGCAGGACCCCGGGCAATGGAGGCTGGTGGCTCCAATGTCAGTGGGGTGATGAATCTGCTCTGGGTGTCAGTTCAAACCAGCAGCCGGAATGCTAAAGGAGCTTCACAGCTTGGATAGCGCCTGTAGAGTTCTGAATGAAACCCAGAGCAGATTTACCACCCCACTGACATCGGAGCCACCAGCCTCCATGGGCACCAGGTTACCTAAACCTGGTACTAATAAGGTAAAGGTGGTGTGTGAGAAAACTGGGAAATGGAGCGTAACCTGAGATGTAAAGATGTGAATCTCAGCAGATAGTGTAAAAAAATGTCAGGAGCTGATAAGAGCCTCAGAGAAACATTTGGCACTTCATCACTTCAGAAACAGAAACATGCCGTTCTGAATGGACTGGATAAGAGCAAACCAGACAAAACAGAGATGCTCCTGGTCATTTGTAAGGTAGATCAGGGAACAGGGATTTAACCTGTGCTGAATGGAGTCAGGTTTGCAGTTTGGGTGTACTCAAGGGCCTGGCCCTGAAACTGGATGTCAGGAGCATATTTGCATAATTCAAGCTAGCGTGCTAACTATGCCCATACTGGTGAAGTCGGATCTGGGACAGGCCTTAGTTATCTCTCACTTTGACTGCTTGTAACACACTCTACATGGAACTGCCTTTGAAAAGTGTTCAGAAATTTCAGCTGGTCCAGAATGTTGCGGCCAGTCTGTTGACTGGGACTGTTTACATGGAGGAGGATGTGATTCCCTTGTTTCAACAGCATCATCTATCTATTTCTAGGCACAATTCAAAGTACTGGTGATGGCCCATAAAATGCTGTATGAATGGGACTGGGCTATTTGAAAGACCACATTGTCCTGTATTAGCTGGCCTGGGTTTTAAGATCTTTGGAAGAGGCCACTCTGTCTCACCACCATGAGGCATGTTTAGTGGGGACACAAGAGGAGGCCTTTTTGGTGACCACTCACAGGCTATGGAACTCCCTGTCAAGGGAGATTAGCTTGGTTCTCCAGTAGAGATCATGGAATAACATTTACGATCATCAGAGGAGGTCCTGCTCGTCATTCCAAGTCGAACAGAATGTCATCACGAAGAACCTCGGTGGCAGCCCCTCTCTGTAGCCTTTCTTGTGTGGTTCAGGAGGCGAAAAATGTAACATCTTTCAAACACCTCTTGAAAACATTTCTTTTTAGACAAGCTTTCCCTGGACTGTAACTTATTCTGGTTTTATATGACATTTTACAGTATATGACATTGATTTTTTATATTATGATTTTAATTGTAAACTGCCCAGAGAGCCTTGGCTGTTGGACAGTCTAAATATGAAATAAATAAATAAATCTCAGAAAATTGGAGATCCTTAGTCTGAGACTGGATGAATTAGTAGCTTGACAAGCAAATTATAGTTTCAGTTGGGGTAAATTGGCCCAACATTATCTGGAAGTATTGATATTGACCTGGCTGGAGGAGAGAGCGCCCCTGTCAGAATCCAGCAAGATCACCGTAACCCCAGATGCCAGTCTCTTTGGCTGAAGAGCTCCCCTGGGTCACAAAGTAGCTCAAGAAATCTGGTCTCAATCAAAGAACCTACAGAGGTTACTGGTTAAAGCTGAGAGTGATCGAGCTGGCCTTGTGAGCATTCAGTAGAGCTCTATTCCAGCTTGTTAAATGTATGATTAAGATTTATAAAATAAAATTATTCTCAAGGAAACATACAACCCAAAATCATCAGTAAAAATTGTTAAGATTATTACGAAGCAGCCAAGTCCAACGCAGTAAAATCAATATGACACATTCACATTGCAAAGTCTATCAAAAAGGCAAGTCTGTTTAAAATCTGTCTGCAGCTGATTTCATAATTTTGTGGACCACTAAAAAGAACGGCCACTCCTTAAGGGCCACCAAGCTGGTGGATGACACAGCCACCAAACCTTTTTCTGTGCTATATCTCAAAGAGCAGAGATATACAAAAAGATGCCCTCTCAAATATTCCCAGTGCTGAAACATGAAGGTTTTAAAGGTACGCACAAGCACCTTGAACTTAGCGGTTCATCAGACAAGTGTTTTATCACACGCTCACTACTGCACACCTACAGATGTGCATGTGTCTTTTAGATAATGCCGCCTGCCGCCTGTGCACCTCCCGCTCCTTCCGCTTGTTTTTCCGTCACAAAATTTACCCCTTTTAATCCAACTTTTTTAAAAAACCAGAATATGCTGCAATCTTCTGCTGTGTGCAGAAAAAGCAGCGCAATACAAACCACCCCCTGAATGGAACACATGATCTTTGTTTACTTCCTCTTTCCCTTCTGGGCAGAAATAGGAAGTAATGAGGGACAAAAGCAGGGGCGGAGAAGCGACGGTAAAGAAACACGATTTCCCCGTGTGATGACGCTCATAGAAAACATTGAATCAGCAAAGCTCATACGGAAGTGGTGTAATATGTTCCACACAGCTAACAACAGAAACAGTGGCTGCCAGCCTGCTTGGAACAAAAGACCAAAGGTGTGCGTCCTGCAACATGCATAGAACCAGATACAAACTGAAATAGGTTCATGCTTGACGTGACCACTATGAACCCGAGAGCCTCTTATTGCTTTATTTGGTTACACTTCTAGCTTCCCATTGGTCCCAATTCACTATAAAGTGTCCAGGTCAGTTCTTGACTCTTGTCCAACTAAGATATCGTTTTGTGCTCTGCTGTTAGGCTGTGCCTGCAATATCTTTCTTCCTGCCCGCCCTTGCTTATTTTCCAGTGTAATCTGCATTCCCAAGTCTCCATTCTTCATAATTTCACCTTGGTAAATGACTTCTCAAGTATTGCCCTTGACCTGTTTGATCTTGTGGATATATTCGTTCAAAGTGATCCTTCTTTCTACTTTCCCTCTACTAGACTTGGTACTTCCAAGGTATGCATGTTGTATGTCATGAAACTCGTGATTCATATCCCATTCTGACTCATTACATTAGGAGTAGGCAACTTGTGGCTCTCCAGACATTTTGGCCTACAACTCCCATCATCCTTCTCCATTGCCTATGCTGGCTAGAACTGAGTTATAGTCCAAAACATCTAAAGGCCACAAGTTGTCCACTCCTGCTGCAATTTAAAAATCTGTCAAGTCTCTAATTGTTGACACCCCTTGAAATATGTAGGCACCAAAGATGGATATTGGGACCAGTACTTACAGAGGTTTTAGAGGGCTTAAAGGGCACAATGAATTGTGACACCTGTTTTTAACCAACCATGGTTGTTGTTGTTTTTAATAAACACAGATATGGAATTAGGGGTGCTTTTAAATTAACTGACTTTTTCCATCTCCTCCATGATATTAGAAATGGAATATTAGACACTTATTTACTAAGTAGTAAATTCTATTGAATATGGTGTGACTTACTTCTGAGTAAAGATGCATTTTTATGCCATGGTCTTAAAATGAACCCTTCTTGAATCAAATACAAAAATGGGACACCAAAGGGTAACGTAACATGCACCTTTAAAAGGGGTTGGACTGACATCTAGTGGTAGCAACTATGGAAACTGACCAAACAAGTTTTTAAGTAATACACATATTTTCCATTCTAAATTTTAGCAGCTTTGGCGCATTTGCAAATAGATTATTACTTGAACATTTTCCCTGACGTGCTCACCCATCCTCTGAAGAGCTACCTTCCATTCACCAGTGGATATTCAAGCAGAATATGTAAGAAAGAGATGGTGGAAGAAGAGCATACACACAGTCTCCGCAGTACTCATTTGTCATTGGGCTGTAGCTCAATAAAAGAGCACATGCTTTGAATACAAATGGCCCTAGGCTCAACTCACAGCATGTCCATATAAAGATGGAGAGCCAGTACCAGGATAGACAATACTGGGCCAACAATCTGTTGGCTACATGGGCCAACAATCTGACTCAATGGGTTTCTCTAGCTGGAAATAGCAGTATGGCCACAGTGATAGTGGCAGGTGGATAGATAATAACTGTAGGAGATTCAGCTACTCCATTGTCTGCTTCCCCAGGTAAAGTTATTATTATTCGCTCCGGGAGATTACATGAATTACAGCTATAATCTGCTACCATTGGGGAAGGGGGAAGCTAAGCCAGTTTATGGACTGCAAAGTATGAGCAACAGGGCAATGAGCTGGTGGAACCATCTGCTTTTCAAGAGGAAGGGAAAGAATCCTGACAGCCGTAACTCTAAACCAAGCTCTAAGCCTCTTCATTACAACATCTTTTTGAGTGCTTGGTTCTATCATATTGATCTATGTCGGCATGAGAACTATGCAAATAGGAATCCACGTGTAAAGAAAACAAACGCTTATTTAAGTAAAGACTATAAACCTGCTAGAGGAATACAAGGATGAAATAAGCACAACTGTGAAGGCACTGGGGATCAGTGTGAGTGTGACTATAAAAGGGATTTAACTACACAGATTTACACCATTTCACTTCACCCATTGCAATGTACTGCAGGCATAGTAATCATGATGAAAGGGAATGTGCCAGGTCAGGTTTACAGTCCGAGTTACTGGAACATCACCACCTTGACTCCCTTAATATAATGCAATACTGCTACCTAGTGGTAAAAAGAAGCACATGAACACATTTTTGGACAACTTAATTTTATTACAATCAACTAATACGCCACTAAATAGTGAGCAAGCTTTCCCGCTTCTTCAGACGGTATGTTCAGCATTAAAGGAGGACCGTGATGGTGGGAAAAATATTTCTGTTGACATTATAAAAAAGACCCAGCCTGCAGCTCGTAATAGTCTTACGATGGCGTGGAGGTGATATGTAGACTTAATTAGGTAAGACTGTTAAGTGCCAGGCTGCCTCAATGGCTGGTGGGGTGGGGGAGATCAATAACTAAATTCCCTTTATCATCATCATGCATTTCTTTACCCCTGAATAACCAAAGCTCTCTGGGTGGCTTACAAAAGAGTAAAACTGTTAAAATACAATATAAAAATAATATAAAACAATTTACATGTAAAAACAACTTTAAAAAACCAACAATAAAAATTTCAGGACCAGTTAAAACTTTATCATATACTGCCAAATGTCTGGGAGTAATGTCTTAATCCGATGCCAAAAGAATGACAACATTGGTGCTGGGCGGATCTCACTGCGGACGGTTCCATAATCAGGGGACCACTATCAAAGAGTCCCTCTCCCTTGTAGCCATCTTCCAAACCTCCTTTGGAGGAAGTACCTAGAGGAGGATCTCAGATGATGATCATAGTGCATGGATTGGGAGAATGTAACACCAGGAATTGTTGGGAAGTGTGCCTAACGCTAATCAGAAGACATAGACAGGGAGAAAAAGAAAAGAAAAACATGGTAGTCTTTGTATTACTCTGTAATGTACTAGGTTAACGAAAGCCAAACTGCACATTACCTAATGGTTAGGAGGCATGTTCTTCTTATAGGGCCTTGCTAGACCTACCTGATAATCCAGTGGGGAGTAGGGGTGAGGCCGCACTGCAGCTAGCTTGGGCTGTCGTCCCTAGCTAGACGTGACATGCGACAGGGTAAAGGAAAGCCTCGTCGCGTCGGCCATTTTTTTTTATCTTAAAGGGCCATGTGCGCAGGAGCACACCAACGAAAAGGTAAGTCTTTTTTTAAAATAAAATAAAGGGTTCCCCAGTCCCCTGCCCCCAATTTTCCCCCCACAATGTCTGATGCCAACCCGCTTGCTCGCCCGTCCGCCCCCACTTGCTCACCCCCCGCTTGCCATGTCCATCCCCCACTCACCATCTCTGCCCCCCACTCGCCATGTCTGCCCCCCACTCACTTGCCCGCCCGTCCCCCGCTCGCCATGTCCGATGCCCCCTCCGCACCCCCATCCCCGATCTCCTTGCCCTGGCCCCATTCTTCTCCCCCCATCCTCCATGTCTGATGCTCCCTCCACCCCCACCCCCCGTCCGTGATCTCCCTACCCTGGCTCCACTCTTCCCCCCCATCTCTCCCACCGGGTCTGCTCTTTCCCCCCCGCCCCCATCTCCCCCCTGTGATTTTACCACCACCCACGGCCCATAGGAGCGCTGTGCCCAGTGCATGGCTTTTCCTGGCTACTTATGAGTAAGCCGCGTAGCTGGGAAAAGCCACAGAACCAGTTAGACCTTCCGCAGCCCTGGGCTCAGCCCAGGGGTGCGGAAAAACCAGGCCACAAGTGGATCCGGTTATCCCGGGTCAAGGGAGGGTTTAGCCCAGGCTGACCCCGGGATCTCCTGTGCATCATCTGCAAGCACAAGGGTGAGCCCGGGATCAATGTCTATACATAACATTTTTACTTCTCTATACCCTATGTTTCTGGAGAAACCCAGGGAATGATCAACTGTCATATGCACACCATGCACATTTACAGTGGGAGCAGTCTCAGCACCTTTTAGACTGCAAGAGCAACTGCTCTCCTGTAGTGGGCAAGGCACTGCTCCTTTAAAAATGCTAGGTGTTATTTATTATTTATTTATTTATTTTATTACATTTATATACGGCCCCACAGCCGAAGCTCTATGGGCGGTTTATAACTGCCCACACTTAGGGATGTCTGTCACTGAGAAATCTGGTTCTTTTTTGACTTGATGGAGTTCTGTAGCACGTATGGCTTGATTTGTGTTGCAATCTGAGTTGCGGGCTTCCCCACAAACTCTGGAAACACTTTTTTTCACTCCCCCCCTCCCCAGATACTGCAATTTGCACAAATTGTAGACAAATTTGTAAAACTGCTCAGAAATTTGCAAAAATGGCAGAACTTGGGGGAAAATGCACAAAAAACATGGAAAATCCGGTAAGAGTCTGGTGCCGCAGTGGGAACTGAAACCTGTCAAACTCCCCACCCCCCCAATGGATTTCTCTGTCATCCCTACCTGCATTGCAAATGTGTGGGGTAAGTGATGCTGAATCTTCCTCCAAATGCTTTCTCTGGGAGCACAGGGCATGCAGAAGCAAAACACCCAAGGACAGGATAAGCAGAGACAGCAGCAATAAGTTATTCTTCTCTCTGATAACATGTGGCAAGGCAAGCACTTAACCAGTTCTGCAAACATCTCCAGTTCTCTCTGCTCATACTTGCTGCTGCTGGAAGGCAGCAGGCGCCCTTTAATAGTTTGTTTTTAATCCAACAGAGAACTCTAATATTCACCTTTAAGTAGTGAAAGTGTAGCATGCTACTTTGTTCTAATTTTCCAGTAGACTGTAACCCATGAAGAATCAGAGACCATTACACAAAATATTTAAGATCAATTTCCTGTTGAGGGTTATAGTTCATCATAGTTCTTTTCTCCATAGAACTTTCCTCCAGATAATCTATACTTCCCTACTCTTTATTCACTTTACCCCACTATTCTTGATTGTATTGGCTGATCTGCTCCAATTTCATAGCGGGCCAGTACTGTCAGGGTAAGTCATGGCTCCTTTTTGTGCTGTTGACCTAACTGTTCGGATATTGCAACTAATAGCCAATTGGAAAAAAAAAATCTGGAAGACATAAAAAGTTATGTTTCAGCACACCACATGGCAGCACTAACATCTATACATGCTCAAAGCTGTCATGCAAACATCACATGCATAAGCTGATGCACTAATATTATTACCCATTTTGGGGTTTTTTCATGATCTCCATCTGGGAGCTAGCATGATTGAACTGGGCCAGATCTATACCTTGTGTCAAATCATTATGAATGTGGAATAAAAAGCAAGAAATAACAATATGAAGGAGGTATATGAATGTGGATTGTGTCCCAACAGTTACCAGTGCACTATAATACTGCTGTAAAGCAATAGTGTAGATCTAGCCTAAGTCACAAACTACCAAGAATTGCAAGTGGCTAATTTCACTGCAAACTGTTTGGTCTCCCCAACAAGCTTCTCATGACTTACCCCTCCATGTCTCCAAAATTGAGAAGATCCAAGATTTTTTGTTAACAAATGTCACCTTTTAAGTCAGAGGTAGTCAATTTGTGGTCCTCCAGATGTTTGGGCCTACAACTCCCATGATCCCTCGCTATTGGCTAAACTGGCTAAAGCTTTTGGGAGTTGTGGACCATAACATCTAGAAGTCGCCCATCCCTGCTTTAAGTGATATATTAATCAGGCTATGCATGTATACTCAGAAGTCCTATTCAGTTATATAAGACTTACTTCCAGTCTTACAGGTTTAGGGAAAGTTTGTTTTCAGTATAAGAAAATGTTCTTACTGTGACATTGCTGGGAGAAACTATGGACAGGTTACCTATATTTTAGCCCCCCTTTTTCACATCCATATTCTTTCCATGTGTGTGTAAAGAGAAACAGAAATAGAGGGCTGGTATAACGCTTAATAATTAAATTGGAAAGAGCAAAATCTATGCAACTTACAAAAGATATCCTGTCTAAAAATTGAACGCGATATCCTTTAAAAACATAGTAATAAGACGAATGTGTTGCTGGCTGATCTTATCATAGACAAAGCGAGAGGTGCATGGGTAGATACTTAAAGAGTTCATTATACTAAATGTTATAAAAGAATTACAAATAAATAAATAAATAGACCAGAAAAAGTTACACTCACAATGAGCCCCATTCTTGCAAATGGAAGGCTGTTGACCTTATACTATTATTACCACAGCCTCAGAATATGGCTCGTGGATGAGCAGAGGGGATGTAATTAAACATCTTAAGTAAAATCTAACATGTTCAGGGCCTTTAGAGCTGCTAGTTTCTTTTTAATTTATAACTTGCATTCCAGGTCAGAGGCTGCAAACTACTGGCATCGGTTAGCAGGATGCTCACTGTAAGGCAAGCACTGTAGGATGAGGGACAGCAGAATGGCTTGCCTAAAGGCTCTGCCAGTCACATACACAAAGACGGATCTAGCAATACCAACTTAAGCAAAATTGCAAATATTCAATATGTTTTTAGATAAGCAAATGCTAATTTAATTATGTCTTTGCCATTCCAAAGCGATTTCCTGATGCATGATTAAATCAATATCCAGGTATGGACTGAAAAATTGTCAATGTTGCAAAAGAATGCAATCTTTGAATAGCTGCAAGCTCAAACACCCTCTTTGTTGAGCGCCCATCGACTTCTCCTTTACATTTAAGAGGACTCTGGCAAGGAGTTGTCTCAACTCCATTTTCCCCCCCATCTCACTCCAGCTACTTAGAGCACCTGGAAGTCACTGCTGAGCCTCTTTGTATTTTTGACATGCCACATATGACACCCTTTTCTGAAACTGTTTCAAAGGTATAAGAACCCTAGGCTCCCAGCTCTCACAGGCTATGCCGGCTTCATAGATCGGTTCAATTTGTAGCTGTTTGACCAGTACCATCTGGATCTGTGCTATTGAAAGCCACCTTTGTCTCCTTCCAACCTCACTGTCAAAAGGAATTCATTTGCTTGGAGTTGGCCAACTCTGGAGTCCCATGGCAAGCTCAGAATGAGAAAGGTAAGGACACAGGATGATGTGGTTCTGCTGCTTCTCTGGTACTTTTTGCCCAGTCTCATCTGGCCAGTTAGGTTCTGTTCTCCTCACAGCCGGAGACATTTTTAAAAACGGACATCGTTTTCCTTCAACTGCTGAGACTCAGGAGTTTCAACATGCCCCAAACTTTAGCTATAGGAATGGATCACATAGACTCAGGACAAGGTATCTTTGAATTCCTATCCTATTTTCAGGAGGTTCTTGAACAATTCCAGCCATCTCCATCTTTTCTATGGTGCATAGGCATGTGAATTTCATCTAATTCTGGGCTACATTTGGTCAGAGTCCTAGTCACTTAATGCAGCCTTTCCTGGTCAACTAGTGGGAAGAATTGTGCCCTGGAGTCCTATTTCTTGTTTGACCCAACAGGATGAACCCAGGTTCTTCAAAGAAGCCGGTTTGATGAACGGTAAATTGATCCTTTAAAATAGGAGAAAACAAGGCTGGAGAAAGCAGATGGAGTGAATGTTTTAAGCTTGAGGTAACCTTACCATCCCCCCTTTTGCTATTGTGACCTTGCATCAGGAGTATCCTGAGCACACCACCCCCTTATTAGGACAAACCTTCTCAAATCCTTTCTTTCCTCCCCTCTCTTACAAGCTGATTCCAACTACTCTTTTCCCCTCCCAAACATGTTAGGGTCTCTTATTTATTTAATCCCCACCTCTCAGCTTCTTCGCATTCACAAGCCCATCCCAGATCAGCCCGGACTGTTTTTACATGGCTGTGAACTATTTTTAGGCACCAGAGCCCTTGGATTCAGCCACCAAGAGAACTAAGCTAATTTCCCTAGAATTCAGTTGTTTCCACATCTGATGAGAATTTCTTACATTTGTATGTATGTTTTTCTGTTTTGATTCATGAACGCTCTACCATGTTAATTTTCACAATTAGTGAGTGTACATTTAAAGTTCTTGCTTATGTTTAATAAATTCCCAGGTTATTGAAAAAATCAGTATGTTTGTGTATCATTGGGCTCCTCTTGCCAGATGTCCTATTGCCAAAATCAAAATGGTCCTTTAACAAATGTGTATCTTTAGACCATGTGTATGTTTGTACACATATCTAGGGGGAAGCTTGTCTAAGCTTGTACATGTGCCTAAGCTGCCCGCACCAGCAGAGCTTACCACCACCAGAACAAGAGCTAATGGTTCCTGAAACAACCAGAAATGAGCAGAAATCCATTTTTCATAATGGAACAGGTCAGAGGAGCTCACATGAGGGAGCTCCACTGACCCATCCTGATCCAGAAACAAGTGTTTCTGGTGGGTTTTCAGAAACTGCTAGTTTCTATTGCACTAGCGGTGGGTCCTGCTGATGCAACAGCAATAGGAAAAGAAATAATACTTGACCTATAGCCTAAATCAAAAAATGTTGTAATATTTGATTTAAATTAGACACCTGAAAGTTACTGAAATTAAAATTTAAATGTTTATCTGCTAGACAATGTAAGCAATTATAACCTCAGAGGTTTTTTCCCCCCTTTGTTAAGTTCCTTTTGGGTTCCCATAGCCTTCTTTATTCACTTAAAATTGTAAGAAACTATTATACCAATCACTGATCTTGGTGTTTTTTCATAGATATTATCATTAGCTTCCGTTATTGGATAGTATAGAAATGCAATAAATAAATAAATATCAGTACACTTCCATTACATCTGACATTAATCCTATTGCTTTAATTTATGACTAAAAGACACGCAGGGAGACTAGACTTCTGGAAGTTTATAAAGTGGGAAGTAGTTCTGCTAAGACAATCTGCTCATCTAAAGGGAATTCCTTAGATAGAAAATCCTGATGTTTCATGCTTATAGTCTTTCAGTGATACCCATGTGAACTGATGTTTATGAAAGAGAGTCCTAGTGGCTCCAAAAAGAAAACAGTTTTCTTCCATCCAGGTCTCTATCTGGCTTTCACCTTAGTTTAGTGATGCTGAAACATTAGATGTTCCCAGACTGTTCACTGCATGCTAGGTTCAACTACCTTATTAAGTCTTTATATCCAGGCTTATTGTGATGCAAGAATATTGTGAATGTATGTGGATGTACAAAGAAGTTTATTAACACTGGCCCTGCTCAGAATACAACGGCCTGTTCAGAAGACATCTTAAACCATAGTGGCTAAGGCTTTTAAATAGCCTTAATCACCGTGGTTTAAGGTGTCTTCTGAACAGCGCCACTGAATGTCATTAGTGAAATTGCTGGCAAATTCTGGATAGAGAAGGAACAAAGTATACAGAGAGAGAAAAGAATCCTGGAAGTGGCCAAGAGGAAATGAAAGAAAAACCATTTCAGGCAATGGATTTCTCCCCCTAGAAAAATGTCATATAAATAGAAACATCAGGATTCCAGTTTCTTTCTTTCTTACAGAAAAAGACAAGCTGCTAGTCTTTAGAAAAATGAACAATAACCCTTTTCAGGATTCACATGTATTATTGCTCCCTATCCATCCATGCATTCTGATGTCCAAGAAGTGTTCTTTGTTAGGCCATTCCTGTCAGAGGTTGTAGAACATTCTAGCCTACATTCCTGTCAGAAGCCACGAACCACCACTATTGCCCTAAAAGTAAAGGGATTCTGTAGACCTGTTCCTTTTCATCTAATTAAGGGTTTGTTTGATTTTTATTATTTTTTTACTCTCTGGGGGCTTATATGATTTTTTTTGGGCTGGGGATAAAGGAAGGATAGGAGAGAGAAAATATAGATAGGGAATTTGAGGAGATCCCATTTAAGTGTGGAAAGGTAAGTGGAAAATTTTGGGCAGTATCCAATGGAACTCCTACACAAAAACGACTCATTGAAGTGAATGGGCCTAGTTTATATAGAACTACCATTGGATACTGCCCACGGTCAGGATTGTTAAGGGATGTACTTGCTGGTTTTGGACAGTCCATAAGAGAGGAAAGTAAAGTATAAGATATAACATAACAATGATTTCTTTTTTTTAAAGTAGTGAGGCTTTTTTTGACAGGATAAACTGCAAATAAAAATTAAGTCATATTTAAGTGAACAAAGCACTCTATGGCTGGAATCCTAAGGGAATTCATGAAAGGAAAGCTTCCTGTCCTTTCCTCCCTCTGTGCCCCCCAAATGTTTCTCTGAAGGGCTGGGGGTTCTCCTGAGCAATGTGAGATGGGATGTGGCGGCTGCTGGGGAATGGTGGAAACGCACCAAATTTGGTGAACCTCCCTGAACTCCATCCTGGGTAGTTCAGGAAGATCCCCCTGAACCACTGCATGGAGTAGGAATAGACAAGAACCTTTCCTTCTGTGAACTTCCTTAACTTATCTTAGGATCCAAGCCCATGCATTTATGTTTGATGATGTAATATGAACAACATAGAATGCACAACCAATCAACAAACCATGGGTTCTCTACCTGGATTGTTCATGGTTACCAATCCATAAACCATAGTGCATAGTTTGCATGTAACGACAAACCACAATTCATCAACAACCCACAATTCAACCCAGAGGCCAGGTTAGCACATAACAACCTGGAGTTTGTGTTGAATATGGGCTTTTTGTTGAATTGTAGCTAACCTTGAACAATCATGGAATAAAAACCAGTTTGTTGGGTTGCAAACTCTGGGTCATTCATGGTTAAAATCCCATAGTTAAACCATAGTGCAGGGTTCGCACATGACAACCCACGATTCAAACCATAGGGCCAGTTTGCACAGCATGGTATAGTTAACCATGGGTTAATTAACCCAAAATAACCTGCCATGTCACAGGAACGGTGCAAAGCAAATCCTACTTTGGGTGGTTGTTGTTACATGTGAACTAGGCCACAGAAATGAATGGGACTTAGATTTGTCACAACTAACTTAAATTCCATTCATTAGTTATACTGTTAGTTTTTCCCTACCCTGTGCCTGTTTACCCTACCCAGTGCCTGTTTGCATTCTCTCCCCCTCCTTATTGCTTTACTATGACTTTATTAGAATGTAAGCCTATGTGGCAGGGTCTTGGTATTTACTGTTTTACTCTGTACAGCACCATGTACATTGATGGTGCTATATAAATAAATAAATAAATAATAATAATAATTCAATGTGTCTATTGTAAGTAGGGCTTATGTTAGATTTTATCCCTTTGGGTTGTATCCAATTATGTCATTCTGTTAACACAAAACTCTACAGGCTTTGGAAATACTTTCATCCTTTGCATTCGCACTTTCACAACTTATAACAACTTTTTTGGGCTAGGCACTGCTTGTGCTAGTTGTTCCACTAGCACTTGTGCAACTGCTAGTGAAGCACAGAACGACTAGCAGAATGCCATGTCTTGTATTTTTCCCACTGTTACATTGGATACAACCTTTTAAAAGAAACTCTATAAAAATGTGAATCCTTTTATTTATTTTTAAGGATGCAGCATTAATTTGGTAAGATTTTGTTCATGCCACATAAAACCTTTCATAATTTTTTTTCATACTAGGATTTCAGCTGCATTATATGCAAACAAGAACCTATTCATTCTGAAATCTCAAGAAAGATGTTTCTTACCCCCACACATAGGTAGGAAACGGGAGCGGGGGAAACTATGATTTCTCAATACACTCAAACAAAACAATTTTTTTCTGGTTTCAAAAAATTTATTTATAAGAAAGGTATTTCCTGTCCCAATAGTCAACACAAAAACATTTTGCCCAAAATTTAAACAATCACCTTTCCTTGAGATTTCAATTTTGTTTCTTTAAAATTAAAAACAAACCCGACGAATTCTTTTCCCTCCCTCTCAGCTAAACCTAAAGAAATTAAGTACAGTACCTTTCAATTGCAGTGGGCGGGAGACGAAAAAGTGATAAAATTTATAATGTACAAGTATAAAAATATGTTACTCAAGGTTCAGCATAATAATTTAATAGCTTTTTGCCGTTTTGTAAGTATCTGGAAATGGAACAGATACATGTCCTGCTCCTGTCACAAGAGGTAGGATGCCTGCATTTGGTACGACATTCCACGAAAGAGTCAAAGTGACATTTCTGTTGCCCCTGCAATTTAAACAAGAGTATTAGCAGAAACACTTGTATATTCCAAGCAACGTAAGTTTTAATTAATGTTATAGTATATGAATTATAGGGATTATCACTTCAACATTAAGAATTCATTACTCTAATTTACAATACATTCCAACAGCCACATGCAAATGACCCATTTTTCTTATCAAGAAACTATTTATTTTTATTTATGTATTTATTTATTACATTTTTATACCGCCCAATAGCCGAAGCTCTCTGGGCGGTTCACAAAAATTAAAATCATCATAAAACAACCAACAAGTTAAAAATACAAATACAAAATACAATATAAAAAGCACAACCAGGATAAAACCACGCAGCAAAATTGATATAAGGTTAAAATACAGAGTTAAAACAGTATAATTTAAATTTAAGTTAAAATTAAGTGTTAAAATACTGAGTGAATAAAAAGGTCTTCAGCTGGCAACGAAAGGAGTACAGTGTAGGCGCCAGGTACGCCAAACTATTCCAATAAAGTACACAGTACTCTATATAGTAACAAAATCCAAACTTGAAAAAAACTGTGAAATGTTCTAAATCAAATGACTAAAGTTAAACTCTAGAGTGCTGCAGATCTCAATGGGACTTGACCACACTTAATGTTCTGTTAGTCATACCCCTGGAAGCAGTATAAAAGATGGAAAATGTAGCCTCTTGAAAACAGCTTCTTTCCAGTCAACTGGAATTTAGGAATGCCATAAGGCTCCTAACATTCTGGCACTTCAAAACAAACAAGATTCAGAAGAAGTAGTTTTTCTTATCATTGCTCATGTCAATAGAGAAAGAATAAATTCTAGTCATTTGCTATGACTTTGCAGTTAAAAGGTGGGGTAGAGGAACCGTGTTTCACTCGCCATTCTCCTTCCCTGAATCTGTATGTGATGAGGTAGTGAAGGGCCACAGGTTTGAACCAATTCACACAAAATGTTTACTGCATAATCACTAACGCTAACTTGGCAGTAGTTCATTATCTGAAAAGCTCCTCACAGATACAGCATTCTTATCTGACTGGTTTAGTTGCCAACAGAGGAAAGCTTATCAAGAATGATAGCTAAGCCTAGCAATTGTTAACATATCATCTCTTATCATAAAAGTGAATCTGAAGGTTAGTGTTGTTTCCTCAAACTGCTGCAGACTATTAATGGGGCACATTCTGGCTGACACATGCCTTAGTGAAATTTCACTTCGACTCACTCTACACGGGCTGCTTTTGAACATTTCTCGGAAACTTCAGCTGATGCCTAATACTGCAACCAGACTATTGACCGGGGCTGGTTCTAAGGAGAATGTGATCCCCATGTCACAATAGCTTCGTTGGCTGCTGGTCTGCTTCTGAGCACAATTCAAAGTGCTGGTTTTGACTTACAAAGCCCTATACAACTTGGGACTACATTCTCTGAAAGACTGCATTCTCTCATATGGGCCTGCCTGGACTAAGGTCTTTTAAGAGAAGCCCTTCTCACACAATTGGCAGAAACATGAAAAAGGGCCTTCTTGGTGGCTGATCCCAGGCTCAGGCACTCCACACCAAGGGAAGTATGGCTAGTCCCAATGTCTGATGACTGTCCGGAGGCAAATACTTTTAAAAAAGAAAAAAGACATGCCTTTTGGCCCATAAGCTGACTTGTAAATATACTTCAGTTGGTTTTATCAGGTTGTTTTGGCTGATTTTATTGATGTTTTACCTTCCTTGTTTTAGGGACATTTCAGTACTACAAATGTAAATCACAGAGTAATATGGTTTCTTCTTCAAGGAACTTTAGCAGCTGTAGAGATTTGGGAAGTGGGAGTAGATCTAATAAATGTCAGAACTACAATGCCATGTCACTTATATTTGACGCTTGTAAGGAATGTGAAAGTGTATCAGCAACCACTGCAGTAATCAAGAGCCCACAGAGAAGAGCTGTTAGGGTAATATATTCATATGTCTTGTAACTGTAGCCCTTCTGCTTTCCCAGACTTCCTCACATATTCGGTCTTTTTTTTTACTTATCTATGAACTCTTGTTCTACTGTAACTGTTCTCAGTACATCCTGCTCACACACAAACACCCTTCAGTGTCTCATGCTTATTTATTTCATCTGCTCAGCCACTGAAGGCTATCCTGTGCTTGCAGGTGAGAAGCGGCAGTAACTCTTAACAGTAATTTAAACTTTCCAGACATTTCCAGCTGGCACAGCCACAATACCCACAAATGTGGTTGTAGAGGACCTAAGGAAAATTCAAAATTTGCAAATAAATTATGCTAGCTGTGGCTGTTTGCAAAATTTGTTGCATTGGCAGGTTTGTAGCTTTGTGCTTCTTCAAGAAAAGATGTTATTCCAGCGGAGATACACAGCTGTCAACATGAATACATCCTTAAAATGATAGTCTCTGACCTGGTTCACACGATTACTGTGGCTTAAACAAGTCACAATGGTTTGTTTACGCTGCAGCGCATACTGAGCACCATTTGCCTAATTACTCACCCAGGTGCGTCTAGTTGTGTCATCCAAACCTGGGCAGCATAACTTGCTGGAGGGAAAACAACCCTCAAATAACCCAACAAAAGGGCATGGCTTATTTGAGGGTTGTTTCCCCCTCCGACACATGTCTCAGCTTACACAAACCACTGCAGCGTGTTTAAGCTGCAGTGGTCATGTGAACCAGGCCTCTCCCTGTTTAAGAGTTCCCTCACTTCTAGCACTGCATATGTATCGCAAATATATAGTAGCTACAAAGTAATACAGAGTGGAGATTTACTCACTTGAGACCATTTCCATCATCAAAAAAGAAGTATTTTGATTTCATATCTTTCAACAGCAGCTTTGGGTTATCTCCTCTCAAAATGATTTTGTCCCAAAGGACAACCTGGTTTAAAGCCTGCAGTTAAAGTTACAATTAATTACCAAGTTAATCCAATGAAAAATTACCCCCCCCCAAAACACACAACCCTCTCCTGATCAAAAAAGCTGAGCATGTAGATAAGGAAGCTTGAGTTTTTCATTCGCTTTATGCAGATTAACCTAGCGTTCTACAAACCTTTCCACCACACAGTTCAAGTGCTTAAAGTTTGATGAAGTGGTCTGAGGGTTGCCTTTTTATTAGGGAAAAAAAACCTTTTTACAGGTTCAATCTGCTTAGAGCAGCTAGAAAACAAAGACTGCCACACAGGTTGAAAATGCTCTAGGAATGTATGCTGCATGTTCCTGGATAATTATACGGAGATGCAAGAAAGATAGTTGCCCATATGTATCTTTTTTGTCGACACAGTGTCCCTAGTAAGCTTCAAAAAAATCACATGGAAACAGACAAACCTAATTTAGATGGTTCTGTCCATCCCTACATGGAGACAGACATTAATGGAAGACATCCAGGGGTACTATTTTCTTTCAAGGATAGATTAATTACAAAAAAATCAGGCTTGATAGAAAGAGCAGCATAGAAAAAAATGAAGCAACTAAAAAACATTCCTAGACAAAAATGAAAGCAGACAACTATATTAGTCCCTATAAAATTACAGAAGAAATCAATAGTATTTCTAAAAAGCCAGGGTTGGTTTCTGGCTACAGATTCTGACTTGTTAGGAGACCAACAAGCTAGGAATCTCAGTTTGACTGTAACACTAAACAAACCATGGATGGAGGTTTCCTGGTTTGTTTAGCCACTCCCATTGGCACAAGGAACTAAACTGGAGATCAAGCAGCATGCACTAGCATACTCGCTCATTCCCAATACATGCTGGCTTATGATTATGTGCAAACGAGCTGGCTAAGTGTACATCAAATATAGGTTTAGAACTCCAGCCTGATCTCCAAGTATGCTGAACTGAAAAAGCTCTGCTGAGATAAATGTAGATTGTTTAGCTGTGAGGATGTATTGAAAATATACAACAGCATATAAATGTTTTTAAAAATATGAACATATGTTGTTCATGAGCAACATATGAAACACAAGTCTTAGGAACTCACTGTAAGATGTACAGAATTAAGATGGCAAAATTGTATTGTACTCAATTTTCATTGTTGGCCCTCTTTTAAATTTACAGAGATTTGTTGAAACAAAGGGAATGAAAGCAATATAACAAAACAGCAGACATTTATAAAGTGCTGCAATGATCCATGAAGCCAAGATCACTGTTCAAACTCTATCTTTTGTAAATGGCATGACTATGAATTCACAGATTTGTCTTTTCAAGCAATTGTACAAGTTTCCTTTTATGACAGAGACTGGGGATTAAAAGAGCGGTAATGTACCTATCTCCATCTAATAATGTTTAATTCATTCACAAAATGTCAGTAGCATAACAAAGTACGGTGTAACAAAGTATGGTGATAGACTTTAGAATACTAAAATAGAATTAGAAAACCAAACTGCTTCATTTTCTACAAAGACAGCACTGTGGAACAGATTCCAGAACAGCATTTAAGCTGGAGAAACACTTACAAATATGGATACTTTCCTATAAATGTTACAGGTGTTATTTGGAAAGCGCAGTGGGAGTACTTCAAATGCAGCAAATTACAGTTGGCCATTTCCGATCTTTTGCTGAACAGAAGCCCACCCATACCCAATCCCTCAGACTGTATAATCACAAATTGCTTCTTTGTTCTCCCCAGCATGCAATGCAGGGTTGATTTCTGCGTAATGAAGATGGAGAGTGAAGAATATAGGAATAAAAAAGGGAAGTGCCTATTTTACTTCTAGAACTACTGTGCTGTTCGCTGAGAATATGAAATAGCTGTAAAATTAGTATGATTTCCTACTTATCCACTTTTAAAGTCATACTTACATTGTTCTTTGTTGAATATTCTGCTGATAAATACAGAAATAACTGTTTCACATTCCAGTCAAATATACTATTCAAATGTGAGAAAGTTAAGGGACATACATTACATCAAAGTTTTTTCAAAAATATTACATTGGCCTCTTTCAGCGGACACCTTAAACCACAACTTTAACTATGGTGGTTAAGCCAGAAAGCCAGGCTGTGATTAGAAGACACCTTAAACCATGGCCTTAACCACAGTGAAAAAGGCAAAAAGCCTTGTTCACTATAGTTAAAGCCATGGTTTAAGGTGTCTTCCGAACACAGTCCTGCTTTCTGGCTTATCCATCATGGCTGAAGCCATGGTTTAAGGTGCCTGCTGAATGGGGCCACTGACCTGGTTCACATGTAACAACAAACCATTAGTTTAAAAACTAATGGGTTGCCGGGCACAAGCAGGAGAGAGCAGGTGCCCTTGCCTGCAACATGTCAACCTCTTCCTATTTTACTCAGCAACCCATGATTCACAGGTTGCTGAGCATGATATCCAAACTTGGACCGCTGGGTTGTTTAGCATTAAACAACCCAGCAGTTAACCCATGATTTGTTGTTGGATTAACTGGTGTATTTAGCCCCTAAACAACACAGCTGTCTTGGTTTGGATGTGACAACTAGCAGTCTAAGAAGGAGCCAATCATGCATTGTTGAATAAAAGCGGAAGGGACAGGGCATGCTGCAGGCAACATGCCTGTTCTCTCTTGCTCATGCACAACAAACCGTGGGTTGTTTTTACATGTGAACTGGTCCAGTTAGTACAGATAAAAAATGTTTTTCTTTAAAGGCATATGCCAACATGAGAAGTGTCTCTTGTGTTATAGAACATTACATCTCTCCACAAAACTAATGTCATTTAAAACTGTACAGGTCAAGACATGAAACTTTAATTTTTTAACAAGACTTATTACTTTTGCTGAAAAGCAGAATCCTCCCTTTCCAAATCTATTGCCTCTTTCCTTAGTCTACACTCACCTTTTAAAACAAAAAAAAAAAACTTCCAAGGTGTTACAAAACTATGCAAGTTGTTTAAAATAAGCAATACTTATTTAATTTTAAAACATTTTTATCCTGCTTTAGTTCAAAGAAAAGTTCAAAGCTTCTTAAAATGTATACAAACATGAAAACCGCAATAGCAAATGAAATTGGATATCAATACTAGAACTTGATGGATACCATTGCAAGATAGTCCAGTTTGTTTGATTAGCAAAACCTTGATATTGTTACTGAAGTACCTTGGATATTTTCAGCCAGAATCCAAAAAATACAACTGCTTCCATGGGCCCCACTGCATCCCTTGACACCAATCATGATGTCTGCCCGGGAGCCCTATCCCTCCCACTGTCTTTTTTAACTAACGTATTTTCTTACCAGCAGCTGGGATTGCTGTGAAATAGGTATGTTAGACTGAAAACTGTGGGTTCAAATGAGTTAGTCTAAGCCCCAATCCCACCTCTGCCTTGCACTGTCCTTTGAGAAGATTACTTGACTTTTGCCATGCCTCCGATGGGTGTGGTGGTGCCCAGGACAGTTTCTCAAATTGCCAAATGTGTCTATGGCCCAAAAGGTTTGCCTAAATCTTATGTAAAGTCAGTGGGCCAATTGCAGTGTCCCCACCTGGACTTCTAAAGATGTGTCTACTTGCTCTCAGGACAGATAGGGATGGGTACTCATCTGCTGAATGGAACCAGAGACGAATGGTAGGTGTCAGTTGGCCTGTGGGTGGCTTGTATGGCTGGTTTGTTCATTATTATTAATTGCATTCCTACACCACCCAAAAGCCGAAGCTTTCTGCGTGGTTCACAACCAGCCATACTATCCAATCACTTGTAATAGAGACTTTCTCCATAAGAGAGGTGAAGGAAGTCTGCAAGATGTACTTCATTCAGTCATGGTTATGAGATCAAGAAATGTTACATCTCCTTCAAATCGAAGTGTCTGGTATAAATATTGCGTTAATAGCTGCAACCTTTAGTTAAGACAAGACTCAAATACAAACCAAACACTTTAGCTTTTAACAACTGTAGCAGTCTATCATGTATTCTCTGTTCCTAACATTTACTAAGAGTAACTTTGAAGAAATGTATACTTTTTCATCTTCTCACTTTCATACTAATCTGTACTTAAAGTAGGATTTATAATTGAGCTATAGCTGAAGGTTGGTATTTGTTATAAAGGATATCTGCAGTAATGTCAAAAGTAATTATTCCGAGGTCGCTTCTTTCTCCTGGTCCAGTGAAATCTTCTACATTTTTTCTATAAAACAAAAACAACAACACCTTATTCAATATTCTTTGCAGTTCCCACAAAATAACATAGGAGTCTTCAAGAAAAGGATATCCTCATTCAGAACAATTGGAAACACATAGGCAATATTACCACTTGTTCCTTGTAATAAATATAATGTACAGATCAAGCAATAATCACTGCAATTCAATGGTACTTTTCTTGACAAATGCTTCAGAAAGAAACTAGACAGGTGACATTAAGACCTTGGCTAAAAAGAAACTATTTTTAAACAGTGTTGCAAGTAGTGTGGTTTATGACCATCATCACACATATAAAGCCACCTCCAAAGTGCTACTCAAAATGAAAAATAAGACAGATATATTCTTATAAATCCATATTTTCAGTGTTGCAAAGACAGAGATTTCCAATGTTTTGTTTTTAATGCAATTCCATACAAACATAAAACACTGCAAAAATCAGTTTGAATTAATCCGTAAATGGAATTCCAGTAATTCAGCTATGAATTTCTTAATATGCCAGCCATTAAAATGCAACAAGGTAACATCGCACCATTCTGAATGGTACCGTATTTCTTCGATTCTAAGACGCCATCAATTGTAAGACGCACACTAATTTCAGTACCACCAACATAAAAAAAGCTTTGATTCTAAGAAATAATAAATGACCTGCGATTCTAAGACGCACCCCGTTTTTAGAGATGTTTATATGGGGAAAAAAGTGCGTCTTAGAATCGAAGAAATACAGTATCTTAAAATCTTAATCCAGTAATAAAAACGTCTGATCCGAACACATAAATTATTTTACTCTGACGTGTACTTCATTACTTGGAAGAAGAGAAATTAAAGACAGCCAAAGAAAATAACATTCCCAAGTTACATAATTTCACAAAATATTAGAACCCAAAAGTAAAAAGTTTAGTAGAAATCCTAGCATAATAAAATACGGCCCTAATTATGGATTATTAGAAATGAATTTGGCAGTGTGCATATACCCTTGGTTTATGTCAATTAGATGGCCAATCTATACAAAATTTCAGTTGCCCTATATGTCCTTTAATTTCTGATGGTTTGGATCCTAAGGTAAATTCTTAAGGAAGCTCATGGAAGGAAAGTTTCCCCCCCCCTCCCCTGCAGTCATCTGTGCCCCATGTTCAGAGAGTCTGAATTTAATCCTCAAAATCTCCTGGGTAATATTGCCCATTCCCTTGCAGAACAGTTTCAAAGCAAAAGATGGGAGAAAATAATGGATTTTTAAAATCTCCTTAGAGAACAATTAAATCATCATGGGTAATGCAATTAACAAATCCTAAACTGTTTGATGCCAAGGAGCAGATAGGTTAAAGCTGGTTAAGAAGTTGGACAAAAGCATGCCAAATGGATTTTTCAATTGTGGTATCTGTAATGTATGGCTACATAACGGAACTTTATTTTCTTTAAGAGTTATAACAATCATAATTAATGTGCAATTACATTTAGCAACTGGGTTTTGCCCAAATGACACAATATGAGAAAAGATCATAAGTGCA
The DNA here is from genome assembly GCF_023053635.1 of Elgaria multicarinata webbii. Lineage (NCBI taxonomy): Eukaryota > Metazoa > Chordata > Lepidosauria > Squamata > Anguidae > Elgaria > Elgaria multicarinata. Next base: position 68,919,446 of record NC_086180.1, read on the forward strand.
TTCTCCATGCATTGCCATGCAAAGCAGTTAATTTAGCGCATCTTAATTGCATCAGGTACATGAGACTTGAAACCCATAATTTAACACATACAGTTGAGATGTTCCTTCTTACCTCTAAGTGTGCCTAATTTTAAAAAAATTGGTTTGCAAGAACGCAAATGAAATCTATAAAAATACTGGGAATAAATTAACACAGATATGATTTTTGAGAACAGGGCTTGTGTTTTGTCAGAACAGCAAGATAATTTGCTACAAAATAACACTAAAACCCTTCCCTTTTTCCTAACCTCATGGTGACAGACTTATGCTTGGCAATAAACTGCCTGGGCAACAGCTGCTGACGCCTGCTAACCCCAATAGCTGAGTTGCCTTTCCCTGTACACCCCCCCTCCCCGCCCCCAAGGGAGCCTGCCAGAGGGCAGACTATAGCACTGGAGAGTTCGTGTTGTTCACTCATTGGCTCAGAGAAAGGGGAAATGAGAGAACAGGAAGAAGAGCTCTACTGCTCTGAAATCTACAAGAGAATGGAATTAAAGCTTTAAGGGATAGTACAAAGAAAAATAGAAGAGGTTTGCATGATGGATTCAGAATTATTATTATTTCTGGGAAATGACAATTTCAAGTGCTTTCAATACAGGAGGGATGTAAAAAAGAGTATTTTGAAGGGGGTTGTGGTAGTGGAATAATTATAACAAACACAATAATGGGGTGTGTGTGGGGGGTGTTCTACAGTGCCATTCTGATAAGTTATATACACCCATCACCAACGACTTGGATGAGATTGTAATGAAGATTTATACTAAAGAGGAAGTCTTTAGTATTTGTTGTTTTGCACAAGCGGGTGTGTGTTTTTTTTTGCTCTGCAACAGCAGTGGGGAATCTACGGCCTTCCGAAGATTGTTGGGACTCCAACCAGTGTAGTCGATGGGAGATGTAGTCCAACAACATCTGGAATCCGCAAGTCCCTCACCCGTGCTTCGTTAAGGGGGGTGGGGTGGGGTGGGGAGGAAGTACCTTGTTTTAAAACGAACGAGGCATCCCTGAGGACCCTCAGCAACCCAAGCGCCGCAGCCACATACATGCCCCTGCTGAGAAGCGACGCCCTCCCCCGGCTTCCATCTCCTTAGGGGCGGCAGGGATAAATCACCCCGCGGGAGGAGCGGGGTGCAGAAGAGAGCCGCCGCCGCCGCCGCACCCCCCTCGGTCCCCTACCCCCCCCCTCACTTACAGCATGACACGGGAGACGGCGATGCTGACGGGCACCGTGCGCTCTTTGAAAGCGGTGGTGATGAAGCAGCCGAAGGTCAGCGCCGCCATCACGCTCAGCGAGAAGGCGAAGAGCGAGTTGGCGCGGGTCAGAACGGTGTTCATCTTCCCCGCCGTCCGCTCCGGCCCTCACTACACGCACACGCACGCCCGGGCGCGACCAACAGCCCCGCTTCCTTCCGCCCTGGTGCCACACTTCCTGAGGAAAGCGGGCGACGCAGGCACGGCGGGGCGACGCGGGCACCTGAAGCAGATGGGGAGGGAAGCGCGGGGGGGAGCTGGAGCCGCCGCCGCCGCCGCCGCCGCGCTGCGTGACTGAAGAGAAAAGGAGGCCCGAAACGGCCGCCTGCCTCGAAGCCGAACCCGCTCAACCGCCCGCCCGCGCGAGGAGGAGCCCAGCCCGCGTCCGCGCGCCCCAGCCCGCCCACAGGCGGCGTCTCCCCGCCCAGAAGTCCCATGAGCCTCCGCGGCTCGCTTCCGGCGTCACTCTTCGCCCTACGACCTCCGTAGAGATACGAAAGGGTAGAGCAATGGGAAGAGGCCGCCTTCTGGGAGTATTCCGCATCGTTTCTGCGCTGGCCGCGCCTTTGCTTGCAACCGGGGTCGAGGAGTGCTTCCGTGACGGCTTTTTCAGCCTGTGTGATGGTATCCGGCCACTGGGTTTATTTGGACCGTGTGGGCAAAGTTAATTCAGCTGGAACGCCTGCATATCCTGTTAAGTAATTGTTCTGTCTGCAATGCATGTTGGTTACATAGTCAATATCCTACTCTGTGTGTAGTGTAATAAAAATATTTCTTACCCGCCTGTCCATTTTGATCGAGGCAAGGAACAACAGCAACTATAAAATACTGATTAAAATCATAGTATATGTCGTTAAAACTTACTTTAAAAAAATCCTGAACGCATCCAAAAATTCCACTGGGTAGGCCTGCCGGAAGAGATCAGTCTTTATAGCTTTCTTAAATGCTAAAAGGCTGTTAAGTTGATGAGTCTCCTCCAGCAGGCCATCCCACAGTCTGATACAGCTCCATACAGTTTTCAAAGCTCCATCTGATGAGTGTTTTATTGCACGCTTGTTACTGGGCGCTCATGGAGTTTGCTCAGGGCCCTCACATGGTGTCGTCTGCCTCCCGCCCCTTCCGGCCTTCCTTGTGTGACAAAAAAAAACCAACCTCTTTAAGTCCAATGTTTTTTTAAACTCGGAATTGCTGCTCTCTCCTGCTGTGTGCAGGAGAAGCAGCGCCATTAGAACAGCCGACTCAATGGGCCTCCTGCTCATTCTGTACTTCCTCTTTTAAAAAGAGGGAGTGACTGAGGAGCACATCAGGTTTGTTTATGAAAGATGATACTGTCGCCAATCTCACAGCTTCCCTCTGGAAAAGGCGCATTTTCGCAAAGTTGCTTTAGTGCATTGTTTTCATTGCTTCCATGTGGTTCAGCTGCGGTGTGCCCCATCCCTCCTGCATTAAATCCTGGGCATGCCTTATTGTTGTGACCTAGTCAAGGAGTGTGACCGTGCCCCCCCCCCACTTCCCTCTTTTTCCCCATTAGCAGTAGGGTGCTTTTGAACACAGGCTTCCTTTCCCACTTAGCACTACATTACACCAGCACTGTTTCAACCATTTCCTATATCCCAGTAGTGCTGTTTGAGAATGGAAACTCACAGGAAGAGGTGTGGGATACCCAGCTGAATAAATAAACTGGTTTTTTTTCATACCCTGTTTTATCTTCTTTCAATATCTTGAACTGCTGGTTCTAGCCCCTCTTTACTTTCTTTAGTCCTTTCTTCCTTCATATCACCTCTCCAGTTTACTGCCTTTTTGTTCTCATACCTGCTGCCTGCTTCTCCTTTCCTTTATTCCTTATGTGAGGAATGTGATGGGAGTCCAGATGTTTTGGACTCCCATCAGCTCTAGCCAGCATGACCAGTGGTCAGTGATGATTGGTGTAGTTCAACATCTGGAGGACCACAGGTGCCCGCTCCTGCCTGAGAGAATATAGTCCTCCTTTATCTAGTCCTTCACTGTCAATCAGCTTTGCTGGCTTTTCTCATACTTATATACTCATACCTTTGTACTTATAGCCATTCCTCACCTTATTCCAATGTCTAGTACAATGGCAATAATTTCCTTCTGCCCAGAATCTCTCCAAGCAGTTTTCCCGATTCATTCACTCTGGCCTCATTGTGTACTGGTCACTAGTTTTCCTGAGTCTTCCGGAAATGCCCCAAACAGTCCAGGTGGGAAACTCCAAGAAAGGCAAGCTCAATAACCTGTGTTGGTTTTCCCTAGTGACCTTGCATATCTCAGCATGCTTCTTCCTTTGCCATATGTAGGTAGGCTGTGTTGGTCCCAGGGCTTTTGATATGGCAGCAGTGGAATGCTTGTCATCTAATACGTTGGAATGGAAATATGCAAACGGCTGTCAGAAGAAGGACAGATCAACAGGTATTGGCTGGTGGTATCACAAAAGCACTAATGCCCCCACCAACCCCTGAAGCTGTGAAGTGGCTTTCCCCTATGCAGTTCCTAGCAAAAGACATAAGAAGGGCTCTTTCCCGGGTGAAAGGTTGCAGTTTAGACAAACAAAGGATATTATTTCCCTTTCCCTAAAACCCTAGCATGGACCCAGATTGGTAATTTCCTTCTCTTGGAACTAATGGAAGGATTTTATTTTTTTAAAATCCACTGGAGAAGTAAAAGGGGAAAAAAATCCCCCATCCCCCATCCATACCTGCTCCCATGCCTGGAACAAACCAGACGAAACAAACCTTCTCCTTTAGGATTGCTCTATTGATCAATAAATAAAGTAACATAAAGCAGATGATATTCCCAAATTACTACAGATAGCCATTGTTATAAGGCCTGGGTGATGGGGTGTATAGCTGGACATTTTGCATAACTTGCCAACGGTAGCCCACTGACTGTCTATCTCTAAGGTGCCCATCTCAAACTTCCTTCTTTTAGAATATACATGTTAGAAAATTTAATAAATATAATTGCACTTTAAATTAGGGATCCAACAAAAGTTTGTGAATATACATGCAACATCTATTTGGGAAGGAGGAGGGCAGGGACCCAACAATCTTCTCTTTTCAGCTTCACAGCAGGTTGTTAGGAAAACTATGAATAAAACAAGAACCAGTTGTAAGTAATACCATCTGACAACTGTTCTTTTACTAGGTGCAAAACAGTAGTAATTACACACAATGGATATATGAGCTGTGGAATTAAACAAACCCTTTAGTATGAAGTGTTATTATCTAAAGTGTTTGAAACTGTTTGTAGGTATTATTGTCCAGCTGAATACCATCAAGCTAACAGTAGCTCAAGTGAACTCAGTGATATGTACAGTCTAAATAATCCTCATATTTTGAGCTGCCAGCATCATGACCAGCTGATATTTTCTTTCCTCAAGACCAGCTGTTCCCTAGCAGTGTCTGGCTGGAGCCATATGATCTTATCAGCATATTTCAGAGCTGCATCCCAACACTGGCTAAGCCTCTAGTGCAGCAATGACTGTTGTAGAGGAAAATCGCCCTTTTGCCCAACAGTTATCCAATGTCTACTTTACAATACTTTCACTTTTCTGCTTTAAGCTTTTTGTGAAAATCAGCCTGGCAATACTCAGCCATTTCTACATTGTAAAAGGGAATCGTAAAGAGGCAGCGCGAATAGCTGCTGAATTTTATGGAATTCCTCAAGGACAAGGTACGCTCCTGTTTACTTTATCACAATTGCCATTTCTTGCTGTTATTGATTTCCTAACTTTTAAAAATGTATTTTCATTAAGCAAATTTGTGATTTGCCCCATTCTCCATGCTAATAAAGTTTTATTGGATAGATTTCCCCACTTTACTTTAGATAGATAGAATTTTGCTTCTTCATGTACTGCCCTACTGATTACTTGCGAAGAAAATTCTTATTTAACTTGAGCAAAATTAGAATGTTGTGAATTAAAATAATGAAATCTAACTTTTTGAAAATTCTAAATATAATTTTTTTGAAAAAAAGTGAAGGTTTTTTTTATATGAAAATGTATTTCTACTATTGGTTGATATTCATAATATTTCCAGGGTGTATGCCACTCTACGTTCTTTTCTGGCACAGCTTTATGTATATACTCTTGTTTACCAAGATTACTTGTGCAATAATGATGTCTGACTAGCTTGTATTGCCAAATGGTAAGATGGAATGAAATCTGATTCTTTTGAAGGCAGTTGGGAGAACCACTTCTGATCTGGTTTTAAAATAGTAAACATTGACATTATGAAGAGGGAGGTGGATTTTATGTGTAGTGATTCAAAAACATCTCTCTGTGCTACATCTAAGCTGCTGTGAGCCAGAGATATACAGGCACTGGTTTTTCTTAAGGCATCACTATTCAAGCAGTTCGTGCCCAATTAATATCCAACTGAAGTCTATAAGGTTACTGTGGAGTAAGCAATGGGAGCCCCACTGCAGCCTGTGGGTGCTATTAATCAGTGCTGAGTAATTTATGCCTCAAGGGAGAATGCTGTGCCTTGTCGGGGAGATTCAGAACTTTTAAGTTCATTAATGATTTTAATCATTTTATTCAGGTTTGTGTAATCTTTTATTCAGTTTGTGTTATTTTAGCAAAGGATCCAGAATTTTAAGTCCTATATTATTTGAGTTTGTGTTAAAGTTATCTTTGTATTGATATCTTTTGTTAAATATTTGATGACTACATACAAATAAACAAACCTGATCTGATCTGTTATTTACACCAGGGGCAAAAGATGAGTGGAACATCTGGGAAGTATTTATGTCAAAAGAGGGCATCTATTTGATTCTAAATAAATGGGCGCAGTATTTAATATTACAGCACTTGATTTTTGGAGAGTGCGCAGTTGAATCAAGGTGAAGGATTTCAGTCCTGCCTATGACATTTCTAGTGCCCAGAATTATCCCTGCTCTGGAAGGATTCTTCTGTGGTGGTGGCAAGGCCAGAAATAACCATTCTGTACGCCTTGAAACCACAATTATCCACACAAGTCTGCAACACATCCCCCACTGACAAACTAGTCAAGACATTTTAATAACAAGTGGGAATAGTTGAGCACCCACTCAAATAGGCTGGCATTTTTGAGATAGTGATGCAAAGCACTATGCTCAGAAAGAAATGCAATTAATTTCAATATGCCTTATTTCCTTATGAGTACATGGAGGATAACAGATGTAAATAAGCGTCTTTGAGCCTCTCTTGTATTTGTGTAATTTGTAAACGTTGACAATGCAGGCTAAACCACAAAATGGAACGTGTATTTTCTAATGAAAGTAGGTTTGCAATATAAAGTAATGTTTACAAAAATTAATTTACATTTCATGTGCTAAAATGCTCTTTCAGTCTTTGGATGCCCAATGGGAAATCGAAAGAAAGATTGCAATATATTTATGTACTTAAAACATGTTTATACAGCATGAAAGAGCGTAACGATCAAAGCAGTGAGATGCTGGATTCCCCACACGAGATACCCATGCAAAAAAAAAAAAAAAAAAAAAGATAAAAAACCCACAAACACAAAACAAACAACCTAATATGTTTTAAAATTGAGTTGAATACACATGGGGTATTATTTAATTGGATGTTTCCATATCATGTTTCGTTTTCCAGCAAGACTGAGCATTTTCTCTTTCTCCAACAAGGGCTCATTTCCATATAATGTTTGCCTTCAGGGGAGTGCTTTTGGAATGACTCCTATTGAAAGCACTTGTGGAAAAGGTTGTGTGAGAAATTGGCTAGCCAAGTTGACTACTATGGAAAAAGGCTTTCCAGTAACAGCTCATAGGCATGACAGAGGACAAGTCACTGTGAATAACCACTCCTAATATAACATGTTTCATCCTATGCCTTCATGGGAATCATTCCAAAAGCATTTCCTTCATATGTTCCATTGGAAGAGATTCTAGACATCAATGATGTCAATAACTAGCAGTGGGATATTAGATGAGATGGCTGGCTGCTAAAGTGCTAAGAATATCTCCTTCTGATAGAACTTAATGGACATAAATTAGATACATTCCCAGCAGCATTATCAAATCAGGAAGGAATTCCCACACCCCGATTTGACTCACGAATTATTCTGAAGGTTTAAGTCTTCTCCTGTGATACAAAACACAACCTCAAAAGAAGGAATTCTTCTTTTAGGAAGATCCCAAATTATTGTTTTGCATGCAATAGATGTACAGCCAGTAGTTCTTCGTTGCAGGGATCCCGATGCTTTGCCCCAAGGAGTACTTCTGCTGCATGAAGTCACTTCCACCCCCCACTATGCAGGTCATAATATTTATCGCCCATGAAATGTTATTCTCCATCACCCACCCCCTTCTAGCACACTCATTGCAATTGGGAGGACAGTATGGAAGATGGTTAGATGAGTGTTATCGGCACATGGGATAATGCAGAAATGTTGAACGTTTTCCAGCCCAAGGACTGAATTCCATTAAGGAGAAGCTCTTGAGGACCACATTCCAGTGTTGGGCATGGCTGAAGGCAAAATCCCAGCACTTTTTCACTTAAAGCTATTGTTGAGAATAACTAAGCTTCAGGGGAGGCATTTCAAGCTTTTATAATGGGGGAGAAAAATCTGCAGGGAAGCTGGGAAACCAGCCAACGATTAGTGGTCAGGGAACAGGGTGTGAGACCAGGGCAAGGGAGCATAACCATGTAGGAAACCCTACAGGGCTGGATTGGGAACTCAGGTGGGCTGGATTTGGTCCCCATGACTGAGGTTCTGTACCCCTGAGATAGTGCATGTGACCTCACCAGTAATGAGAAGCATAATTCCCCTCCCCTCAATTTGGAGACCTCTTTAAAAAAAGTGAGTGCTCTCATGGTCTTAAGTGTGCTCATATGCTACAAGAAAAACTAGATACCAAGAATTAGACACCCTAACTCCTTCTGTATTGCAGTACCCTCCCATATCGCCAGTCTTGCATTACTTCTTTTTAAAAAGAAAAAAAGAAAAGAAATCCTACTCTGACATGGGGCAGTCTCTCATCTACTAATCTATTTAGCTTCAGCAGAGCTGCAGGTTTGTGCATTCCCAATGGATTCACTAAGTCCCCTTATTATGCAAATAGGAATAATTATGGGTAAGAGAAATTGGCCTGATTACTTGTTCTTCTTGATGTCCAAAGATCACCAGTCATTCTCAAGACCACAATAAAAATAAGAGCAGCATGCTGAAGGATCAAAAATTGCATGCGGAACTTCTTTCAGTTTAAGATTTCAAAGTTAAAACTGGAAAGCAGCTGGTCTCTGTGGTAGCACATATGAATTTAGAAAACACACACCCTGTAAATGCACTTCTGCCTTTGTTCATACTTCTCTTGGATGTGTGCATATAACTCTTGGATCCTTGCTACAGACAGCAAATGCCACAGTAATGGTTGAAGTTTCATTCTGAAGCCTTTCAAGCACCATGCTGCATGAACCTAACTTTTAGCAAGTAAAATATGCTAAAATATTTAGGGCTCATCTGCACCAAGCAGATATTCCACTATGGAAGTGGTATGAAAGCAGTATATAAAATGCAGGAGCCACACTACGGCTCTATTGAAGTGCACTGACAACTGTTGGGGGCCATTGACACATATCATATACCGCTTTCATAGTGGAATATTCTGCTTGGTGTAGATGAGCCCCATGTTGACATACTACAGATCTTTTATATGCTAGTTGTTTAAGTGAAACTTAAATGGGACAAAAGAAAGTGTGATGCTGCTGAATAAAGCAGTACTCTATCAATGGACCCTGTTCAGATGACATACTAAGTCATGGCAATAAGTATTTTGAGCTAAACATTATAGCTTAGCATGTCATGTGATCCATGACTTAGCATGTCATTTAAACTATTCTTAACCATGGTGGCTACATAATCATGGTTTGAACACGCTCACTAACCATTTGCTGTGAAAGGGTTAGTGGCCTAACCATGGCTTAGTGTGTTGTCTGAAACAACACTGAAAAGATGAATATGGCAGTGGTTAAATACGTTCTGTTTATTGCCCCCTTTAAATATTGGAAAGACTATACTTTGCTTCCACACAGTTTGGAACATGCTCACCTGAGCTGCTATAAAACATAATAATAAAATTATAAAATAAGCATAGAAATTATTCAACAGCAAACAAACCAATCAATTAAAACATTTAATTTTAAAAATGTTTATTGTACACATTTTAACAGTTTACAGGTATTGTATTAAGGCTACCAGACTTTTTAATTATATTAAGTAATGTTCATTTAACATGAATGAGCTATTTGAGTTCTGGGGTTGTTAGCAATGAATTTAGTCATAAATCTATTCAATTTGTAGCATTCAATACAAAGCAGGTATTTAATATATGATTATATTACTTGAAAGCTAACTGGAGAACTTTTTAAAATATGCATGGGCTGCTTCACATCAAAATCTCTTTGTACAGAGATGCTACTCCACATCCTTTTATACAGAGAGAAGATAAAGCTGCTATAATACAATTGATGGCTCCCCACAATCAGGACTGGCATCAAAAGTAGACATGGTTGGACACCTGTTGAAAGCCCACCCCCCACCAGGGCCCCACTGATATGAACCCCTTGGAGTTGTTGTTCCTCTTCACCATTGCAACTTACTTGTTCACCTGCCACTCGTTCTGGCCCAGACGATGGTGGCGGTGAGAAGGAGAAGCACCAGATGCCACTGCCCGCAATTATAACATTCTCTATATTAAACATCGGTACATTAACATATATGTGGGACATGTCTGACATGAGTTTTGTACCTAGGCGTTTTTCAAGTAGCTTAAATTAGACTTGTCATGAAGCAACTTTTAGAGTGGTGACTACGCCGTTGGGCCCAGAATCATCAATTCATTGTTTAACAGTGGAGTCCTATGCATGGCTACTCAGAAGAAAGACCGACGGAGTTCAATGGATTTTACTCAATGGACGTAGGTTTGAGTCAGTATGGATAGGATTATGCTGTACGTCACCTTTCTTGTTTGGTTGTCATTATCCAATTATTTGCTCCTTAAACTCTGGAAATTATGCAGGAGCTCTTATTTCTAGAGGTGTTATCTGAAGAGGCTGAATGCATTCATAGCTATGAATGATAAGTAATGTTTTCCTCCTCTGTTTAACAATTGTAACTGATAATGTTACTCAACAACAGTTGTTGGGAGAAGGAGAATAGTACAAGATGTTTTCTCAGCGGACATTCCAGATAGATCAGAGTTCTATTAATAAAAGCTAGTTAGACGCATTCTAGCTTTCTAGGTACAAGAGAGCTCTTGGTGCTCATGAAAAGAAATCAGTATAGACTAATTGTTCAACCCAATACATAAAGTACTAGCCTATAGATAAAGGACTTAAACTTTCTGCCTTACCTTCAATAGCTTAACATGTACTTCCCTTCTTTCTTGTTATGGAATAAAAACAGAAGAACACACTGCCTCTCTCACTTATCCCTGGCGACTCATATTTTTTAAACCGATAGCTGGGATGGCTCTGATTGTGAAACCTGATAGGGTCAAAGGACAGTGTTTGGCAGTTTGGGTGGAGCACAGAGAAAACACTATGTCCCCTGCCATCAAAAAACTCCATCCATGATATCAAGCCAACACAGATAATAAACAATCCAGATTCCATTTGTGCCACAAGCACAAAGCAAACATAGAAGCGTGTAACTCAAGCAGATGAGCCCAGCCCCAGCCTACACATTAAGTCACATGAATAATACACTTTTAAGGAGAATATTCATATTAATTTATTATTTCATTTATTAAACATTCTAGAAAAACTTTGCCCTTTTTACAGATGGAAAGCACTGAAGGTGAGAGGGACTGAAAGGCAATCAGTGAGGCTATGGAATACAACTCAAAATTATGCAAAGCAGCATTCTCTTGGACTCTCTCTCTCTCTCTCTCTCTCTCTCTCTCTCTCACACACACACACGATCTGGGAGCTCTGCAGAGGCTAGCTGTAAGGTGAAAATTCTATATACACTCACCTAGAAGTCCCATTTAACTCAATAGGACTTCTGACTATACGTGCATAGCTCAATAATTATAACACTTAAAACAGGGATGGTCAACTTGTGGCACTTCAGATGTTTTGGTTCAAAATTGCCATCAACCCTACCCAGCACAGCCAATGGAAGGGGCAATGGAAGCTGTAGGGCAAAACATCTGGAGAACCACAAGTTGCCCAGCCATTTGCTAGATCAATCAACCAAGATGGAGACAAGGCAGGTGGCAAAGGTGTCTGGAAGGGTCAAGCAAGAGTGGAAGAGTCAGCCCAGTTTCTGCAGCCAAACACTGCCCAGCCAAACAGAAAGCAAATGAGCCATAGAACAATAAACCAGTTACTCACCAGCACTCCCAATGGGGAAGGAGAGCCATCCAGATTACGATGTGTGCCATGGCTGTGAATCTGAATTTCTCCTTGCTGCTGCCAGCACCACATTGACATAGTCTTTTAGGTCTTCCCACCACCTTGAATAAGTGTGTGTGTGTGTTTAAACATTATACATACACACACCTGAACTTGAAATGGCTGGAAAACCAGGCAATGGTGGGATTAAAAGGTTTGGCTTAATCTACACCAAGCAGGATATACAGTCGTGTGAAAAAAAAAGTACACCCTCTTGGAATTGTATGATTTTACATATCAGGACATAATAACAATCATCTGTTCCTTAGCAGGTCTAAAAATTAGGTAAATATAACCTCAGATGAACAACAACACATGACATATTACACCATGTCATGATTTATTTAACAGAAATAAAGCCAAAATGGAGAAGCCATGTGTGAAAAAGTAAGTACACCCTTACTGCTTCCATAATAATTAAGATGCTAAGTAGCAGACAGGTGCTGCTAATCAAATGTCCGTGATTAATTGATCATCGGCAAGTATGACCACCTCTATAAAACCCAAAGTTTTTTCAGTTTGCTGGTCTGGAGCATCCAGGTGTGTGTTAACACAATGCTAAGGAGGAAAGACATCAGCAATGATCTTAGAGAACCAATTGCTGCTGCCCATCAATCTGGGAAGGGTTATAAGGCCATTTCCAAACAATTTAAAGTCCATCATTCTACAGTGAGAGAGATTATTCAAAAGTGGAAAACATTCAAGACTGTTGCCAATCTTCCCAGGAGAGGACGTCCCAGCAAAATCACCCCAAGGTCAGACCGTGCAATGCTCAGAGAAATTGCAAAAAAAAACCAAGAGTTACATCTCAGACTCTACAGGCCTCAGTGAGCATGTTAAATGTTAAAGTTCATGACAGTACAATTAGAAAAAGACTGAACAAGTATGGTTTGTTTGGAAGGGTTGCTAGGAGAAAGCCTCTTCTCTCTAAAAAGAAAGTGGCAGCACGGCTTAGGTTTGCAAAGTTGCATCTGAACAAACCACAAGACTTCTGGAACAACGTCCTTTGGACAGACAAGACCAAAGTGGAGATGTTTGGCCATAATGCACAGCGCCACGTTTGGCGAAAACCAAACACAGCATATCAGCACAAACACCTCATACCAACTGTCAAGCACGGTGGTGGAGGGATGATGATTTGGGCTTGTTTTGCAGCCACAGGATCTGGGAACCTTGCAGTCATTGAGTCGACCATGAACTCCTCTGTATACCAAAGTATTCTAGAGTCAAATGTGAGGCCATCTGTCCGACAGCTAAAGCTTGGACGAAATTGGGTCATGCAACAGGACAATGATCCCAAGCACACCAGCAAATCTACAACAGAATGGCTGAAAACGAAAAGAATCAAGGTGTTGCAATGGCCCAGTCAAAGTCCAGACCTCAACCCAATTGAAATGCTGTGGCGGGACCTTAAGAGAGCTGTGCATAAACAAATGACCTCAAACCCAATGAACTGAAGCAACATTGTAAAGAAGAGTGTAAAAAAATTGTAAAAAAATTCCTCCTCAACGATGTGAGAGACTGATAAAGTCATACAGAAAACGATTACTTCAAGTTATTGCTGCTAAAGGTGGGTCTACAAGCTATTGAATCATAAGGTGTACTTACTTTTTCACACATGGTTTCTCCATTTTGGCTTTATTTCTGTTAAATAAATCATGACAGGTGTAATATGTCATGTGTTGTTGTTCATCTGAAGTTGTATTTACCTAATTTTTAGACCTACTAAGGAACAGATGATTGTTATTATGTCCTGATATGTAAAATCATACAATTCCAAGAGAGTGTACTTTCTTTTTCACACGACTGTAACACTAGCGCTATTGAAGGCCCATTAATACATACCATATACCGCTTTCATTGTGCAATATCCTGCTTGGTGTAGATTAGGCCTTTGTCTCCCTCATCAAGCAGTAGTGAGGGTGGAGGAAGGGGAAGAACTTGGAAAACCAGCCATGCTGATAGTTTTCCAGACAGTTGGCAACCATCATGGTTTAAAGGCAGGAGCAGTGGCAAATTCAAGAGAAAGGAGAATGGGTGCATCCTGCTAGGTTTACACACATACACAAGCATAATGTGTATGTATCCTGTCTCCTCCTGCAAAATTGCAAGTGTAATTGGGATGTTTGCAGAGCAATTCCTAGCTGAAAGACTCTGCTTTGAATGGAAGCAAGGAGGCCACCCTTTCTTGCATCTCATGCTCCATTCACATGCTCTAGGAAGCCACCTGGAACCAGTCTGTCTGTCATATCTCCTAGCAGTGGGACAGAGAAAAGAGGGCTTGGAGAGAGGAGTAAGCAAAGGCCCAAGATGTAAAAGTTAGGGATATGTGATTTGGCTAACAGATATAAAGGTCCAGCACCCCAGTTGAAAACATGTCCTGTTAACTTCTGCGTACTGTCTTCAATTCATTTTCCTAAATGTTTAAGGCTTCCTCTTAAAGGCATATATATAAAAGCTTAAGTTAGTTAAACAAAACCACAGCATAAGTGGCTTTTTAAACTAGGCATATCCCTGCTGTAATAAGATCATTGCCCTAGTTAATCTGTGCTGTAACTTTATCCTAAGATTAATCTCTTCTGTTTGCTTGTTCATGCAGAATTGCTTCCAGCATTACAAGTGAGTTATTCAGTGTCATGCCTAAAGAATATTTACTCTGGTTTACTAACATGTACTGTTTATACGCCCCTTTGAGTCAGTGTCTGAGAAATTAGTTTGTTGAATCTTTAGAAAAATAAGAAATACTTCTGCTTGGTCCTCACAGCTATATTTTAGCACATGTTACTATTTTCCAATTCAAATTTCTATATAATATTAATGTTTCAGTTTTGCATTCTCATCTAATAATACTTTAACTACTCTGTCCATTGCAAAGGTATGACCAAGGATTTATGTAGCATTCAATTCGCAAATTGCCACAAAACTGTTTTCATGTTTGCATTCACAAAATTCCCCTCCCTGTTTTTTTATGGATAGGCAGCTAATATAATAAGGCAATTATTTCTTTCTCGTGTAACTTTAAGCAAAAATCAAAGAGCCTTTTCCCTTTTTGAATCATGTAAATAGATCCAGGCTGCAGCTAAGCTGATTCTTTCTTGTTTTATAAATAGAACATGCCAATGCAATCCTTTAGTTCCCTCACTCGTAGCTGCCTGTCCTGCTAGTAAATGCTGCTGAATGGTTTTCAGTGTGGTAGCTATCTTACAGGAAGCTATTCTGCAGCAAGTACAACCAGACCCTTTGTGAGGAAACGTCAAGGAGAAAAGAAAGTAGTTAGCAGTTTGTGGACGCTCTGCAAGGAAGAGCATCAGCATTGATGGCATACAGGCCCTGGCAAGGGGTGGAAACGCACTAAAATTATGTCCACTAATACTGCTGTTGAGAGGAGCTGCACTAAACAGAATCGCTTAAAAAGAGGTCTAGAATGCACAGGGGAGTGTCCTGCGAAACGAAAAGCTAGCTGGGGTATTCTCACCAGCCAAGGTTAGTAATAATATCTACCAATGGGAAAGCAGTAGAATTTCCTATTGCCACTAGCTTTTGTAACATTCATTTAAAATGGTAACTGTTTTCCTAAATTAAAGATTATAATCTAAATATTCACTGTGGCAATGTGTGTGTGGTTTGGTGTATAATGTGATAACATTAATTATAGGAGATGCTATGTATTTGAGTTATGCTTTTGTAAATGTTGAAGCTACGTTATATATATATATGCAAGAGCAAAAGCCAGTGTTGTTAAACCTTGAGAACTGTTTACAGATTGGAGAAGAGGTAGAGTAACCTTATATGTAAATATACATGTTGTGGTAAACAAGGCAGGAGACCATGGAAGAACTACAGACGATATGTAAACATTGCAGTAATTCATGAATATATAGAATCAGTCTGTGTATCTATTTTCAAAAGCACTGTGAGGCATACAAATATGTTGGCTTACAATAATGAAGGAGCTGTGAAACTTTTCTAAATTAACAATCCTGAATTCCTGGCATTTATATGTTACCAAAAATCCATAAATCTGGTTTTCGTCCACCTGACCACCCAATTACCATATCTGGATCAGGTTGTACACTTAAATCATTGTCCAAATATGTAATTAATTTATTAGAATCTTTGTTTCAACTATGTAAACCATAGCTTATCAATTCAGCTTCCTTAATTAAACTTTCATAATGCTGGGTTGGTGTGATGTCTGAATTGAGCCAATGAAAATTTTCACCCTGTGTGGCTAAAGAAAAATATATGAGTAGACAACATGGAAAAACACTTCAGGAACCATTCTAGCTGGGGATATCTATGGAAAATCATGTGGTCAATATATAAGAAAGCTAATTCTTGTAGTAAGGATAAATTGATGCAGGATCAGATTTAAATGGTCATGCTCAAGGATGCATTGTAGTCTGGCATTTAATCATCTGAAAATTATATTAAGAAGTTTGTTTAAAAACATGTAGTGCACAGTGGCTGCTTTTAGGGATGTTCTTTGATCCTTCAATTATTATCGAGAGGATCAGGAACAAGCTGTAAGCACATGCACTCCCTCCCCATCTCCGCACTAAATTAGGATTGAAAAACAGTATGGTTGTAATTTATAATCCTAGTTTGAAAGGATCACTCAAGCCGCAGTTTGCCAATTCAGACATCATGGCAAACTGTTGTTTTGACAATCTAAGAAGTGTTTTGTTAAGCTGGCTGTGCGAGAGGTGTGCGCGTGTGTGTGTGTGAGGGGTGAAGGGACTGTGTATGCACAGCTCATTCCTGTCCAAACCACAGACTGGAGAATCAGAAAATATGACATCTGAATGCGATCAGAATCCTTGGGTGTTCTCTCTCTCTTTAAATGTAGAATTAGAAATTTAAAGGACAAGCTAGTACATTCAGATTTTTCAAAAGAGAACAATGCTCAAAAGTAAGTGTATTGAAATGTTAGATCAATGTTCTTTTCACCCAAGGACGAAATCCAAACAGTCCTTAAGCACGACTCCACCATTCCAGCGACAGAGGGTTCAAAAGCACTTTATTGATTAGTAATCAAGGCCTGGTCTCTTCAAAGGGAGCAATCAGACAAAAGACATAGGGAATACAGTACAGTATTTGAGCTTGCAAGGGGCAGGGCCCTGTTGCAGCATTAACCAATCAGAACATAACACTGGGGCATAGCTAATTATGCTAAACAATTCTCTCTGTTCTATAAACAATACCTTTGGCCTTACTGTAAGTTACAGAAGTTAACTTTGACACAGGAATACTGGAGCCGGAGCTCTTGTTTATATTAGGTAAGACAGATGCAAGGATGCACACAAGGAGATATTTTCGCATACATGACATTATGACATTTTGCCTGCAATATGATGGCTACTTTACAGTTTCCTGTTAAAAATGGAGAGACTTCTCTAACAGAAATACTTCAGATGTAACAATTTCTCTTGATATAGACAGTCATTGCTGTTCACACAACCCACACTAACCCACACTCAGTGGTTGAGTGTGGGTTGTTGAATCGTGGGTTGTTTGTTGAACTGTCGCTTAAGCGTATTGTCAGAACCCAGCATGGCTTGTTAACCAAGCAGAGTGTCTTGTTAACCATCCCGAACAACCCAACAGCAAACCATGGGTTCTCAACGTGGCTTGTTTGAGAAAAAATAAGCCACATTGTATGGTTAACAAGCCACCTGTAGAAAATGAGTTCAGCCAACACACTAACCCACAGTTCAACAGACAACCCACAGTTCAACATTCAACCACTGAGTTTGGGTTAGCCCCTAAGACTTTTAATAATCCCAGTGGCAAGTCATATGTGCTGAGACAATTCACAAATTACAAACACAGCCACGTAAAGGTAGCCAACTATATGTAGATCATGAACGGCTAAACTACATGGGATAGCTGTGATTGGATCACCTAACATATTTATGCATTATTATTTGATAAAAGGGATGATTGGATCAGAGCAGTAGTGCTGGGGGAAGAGTGCTGGGGGAACTCTGTTCTAAACAACCTGAGCCTCAAGCTGCTGTTTGCCCTACTGGATGAAAAATAAAATAAAGGTACTTGTATCATTCACTATTTTTTCTTCCAGTGAGAGAAATAGAAGCTGGTGGGCAGGGGTGGTGGCGATTTAGATCGGGGTACTTCCAGACAGCTCCTAGGCTAGCACTCTAAGAACATTGTAGAGCTATTCCATCTTTCTCTCCTCAGCTAATTTTGTTTGGTAAGGAAAAAAGGGGGGAGGTGTAGACTGGGAAATCTGTGCAGGAGGCTTAAACTCTATACAGTTGCTCCAATCCAATCCAATTTGGAGCCCCCAGCCAGTGTTTTAAACTAAGAATAGAAAGATTGGGATGTGTGAGCACAGATCTCTGTTTGTGGAGTTTGGCCCTACAACTCATGATTAAGGTTGCAGTTCCAAAAGGCTAAATGGATTGGCCTGTTGTTATAGAATGAAAAGAAAATGTAAGGATTAAGATAGCATATGAGGAGAAGGCTATTCACACAAAAGTAATTCTTGTCACAATTATCCATGCTAATAATATGCATAAATTTTGGAAAATTAATGGTGTTGTTTATCTGATTACATGTGATAACCTTTATAGACTTAGTATATTTTAGAGAGGCATCCTATGCTTTCATGACATGATACTGCAATGATAATTTTATTCAACATTTAACTTGTACAATAACTTGCAATTTTTATGATATTTGCTCTCACAACAACCCTGTGAGGCAGGTTTCTCTTCTTCCTATTCTATAGATAAGGAACTGAAGTTGAGGGGACAATCTTTCCCAAAACCTCATGACAAACTCACAGAAGATGTTTGATTTGAACCCAGACCCAAGTCCAAATCTCTGATCACTCGATCACATTGTTCATTTTGAAGTTGTACAATAATTATAGTGTAAATGATGCATTATTGCATATAGTGTTTCTACCAAGCAATAAAATTGAGCTCAATTCTTAAAGTCAAGGCTTTGGATATCTGTTTACTGCAGAGGCTTTACAGGTGAAAGTTCATTTAATCAGAGCTCCTTCTAAAAATGGCTGAGGTATATTAACTGGCATCAGCTAAAAGGGACACTTTTGTTTTCTTCTTTAAAATGAGCAGGATTTATAATTATGATTGGCTGGAAATGCCATGGGGAGATGGAGATTTAGGTACTGTATACATTTTTTTTAATCTTTCCTTGTTTGTGCCTGTTTATTGTAATGTTTTAACCTTATCTCTGCAGTGTTTACAGAACTGTAGGCTCCGTTCCTGGTAAATTTAGACGCCAGATGGCTTCAAATGCAGAGTCTAAATATAGTCAGCAGCATTTTGCATTTCAGTCAGAGAGAAAAGAATGATAAGGAGGTGGTAGGTTAATATTTTAAAAAGGGAATATTTTTCCAATTTGCCTTTTAAAAATGTTGCTTTTTTTCTTTTAATTCCCTGATTCCATCTCCATTACAATAGATGGGAAAGCTCCCATGGATTTTGTGTGAGCATAAGGCCTTTGAAAGACCACAAGAATGTTCAAAAAAATTAATATTCATAGAGTACACCAGAATAAACATGATTATCTTCAATTCTGCCAACAGTAGTAACAATCAGATAACTTAGTAGTCAGTACCAGTAATGAGAATTTGCTGAGTTCCACTCTTATATGTTCCAATTATCCCTTATTTACTGGTTCTTGGCCTTGAGAAATTGCAATGCCTGTCCCCCCCTCCCTTTGGGGATGCCTCTTACAATGTTGTTAGGGTGCACAAGAGCTCTTTAGATTTCAGTTCCTTTCCCATAGTCTCTCGAAGTTAATCTCTCGATAGAAAGCTGGGGGTGGGATGCTTCTTGATTAGCCCACATATGCGTAGACATAAAATAAAAAATGACAATGGTACTCACAAACAACCAGTGTATTCCCAAACAACCTATATAGATAATACAAAACTGCAGATGTTCTTCAACAACAATTAGATCCACTGTAAGATTAAACATCCTCTTAAAAATAACTTGAGAATTGTTAATGGAAACCATGAGCTCCATCACACCTACTTTTTTTTCCTGGTGTGCACCCGTGATTTTGACCTCCATTTCTTTAGCGTGGCAAGTGCTGGTCCCTTTCACAATCGTAGCTATACCACGGGACTTTCTTTTCACTTGTTTGCATCCCACCCCCTTCACCTTCCCCCTCCACTTCATTGGTTTTTGTCGGGTGATGGATGTGGGAGACTCTCCCCTCTCCCTCCTTCTGGCTTGGTTGTCTAGCATTTTACCAATTCAACATTTAATCGGCCGGGTGCCATTTCTGTAGGCAAGGAGGGTGGGGTTGGAGCAGCAAAAGCCCATTCGACCAGCTCAGTCCATTTGGCATGGTGTGCTGGAAGAGGAGAACCGCCCCACCCTCCTCTTTCGTCAGCAAGCACATTCAAAGCACACACCCCTAACAAAAGACAAATGCAAGGACAGCAATACACAGGGGTGGGAGGGCGCCTTGATCCCGAATGGAAGAAATAAACCAGACTTTCCCCTCTGTAAAATAAGATGGGGAAGAGGTGAGATGAGTGCAGGACAGTGACGACGTCATGTGAGTACTGCGTTGCAAAACCACAAACCAGGCATGACGTGAGTGCGATAAAATGCTGGTGTGATGGAGCTCCATATGGTCCATTTGCAAACACATACTTCTTTGGAAGCCCAGTGTAGGACAGACTATTGCAGAGTAAATAAATATAACATACCACAGATGGATAAGATCTTTTAGCTATGAAAAATGCAGGCATTCAGCAAGTGCTCTTTGGTACAAGAATAGAGATGTTAACAAGTAGACAAGTGCGCTCCTCTTGACTTGTATGAAATGTTAAGAGTGTGTATGCACTGAGATGGACACTAAGGAAGGAAGGCTTGGTGCAAAACAGGGCTTGGATTGTGTCCTGCCATCACGAGAGAAGCAAATGTCATTTTTCTAAGGAGCACATGTAAAAGAGGCATACAATTCAATAGTAAAGAGAGCACAAATTAAGATGAGTGTGAACTTGTAGGGGGGCAAGAAGACCCTGCCCACTGCTATACTGATTCTGGCTTCAACACAATCTCTAATATCAGTATCAGTTCAAAATGCCTGAGGGATATTAATAAGGTACTTTATATGCTTGCTACACTTTCCCAGTCCATCAGCTCCTATAGCTCATATTGGCAGCAAAACAAATAGGCACAAGTGAGTGTTGAATTCTCTGCAGCAAGGGTGCATCAAGATGGTTGTAAACAGCAGCCATTAATCTTGGGGTTTGCTTCTCACACAATAATTTGTTACAGAAAGAACATTTGCTTCTTGTTTCGTGATTTTCTGGTGTAAATATTGCCTAAGATTTTTATAAAGTATGATTCAGTTTTCTAGCATATGCAAAAGGTGTTGGGTTTTTTTGGGGGGGGGGATAGGAGGAAACATTAAGTGTACTTGGAAGAATATATAATTAATTTACTCCTGCAGAATTCTAGTTAACCCAATGGATGCTCACCGGAATTCTCATGTTAACTTTGGGGATCTTTTGGTTATCATCATAGCAATACCCTTTATAAAGGCAGACCCTATGTTTCAGTGTGCTCCAAAATTGCTCAGTTTGTGCTATACCTTAAGCCAGACTTCTCCAACCTGGTGCCCTCCATATGTGTTGGACTGTAAGCATCTCTACTTGGGTGATTTATTACATGCTCATGAGTGGCCACTCATGGAAATGTTAAGGTCCTTTAGGTGACATTGTGAACCTCCAGGATGTCTCTCACACTGTTCCCTGATAATCTTACTTTTTAAAAGAGTGGAGATAATCCAATATTTAAATTATTGTGTAAAGTCAGCGTGGCACTATAATTCTGCCACTAGATGGTGCTGTTTCATTTCACAGAATAGCATTGTCCAGAGGGGATGTTTCCAATTCAAAATCACATGATCACTGTTAGTTGCTGTCTAAAAGACCCAAGAAAAAGAAAGCCTGATAAGGGTTTGCTTAATGTTGACTAATAATGATGGGAGTTGCAGTCCCATCTGGATGACACTAAGTTGAGGAAGAATGCCTGAAGAAGCAAACTTGTATTTCTACAAGAAAGAGCTCCAGTCTCCATCTGGCCACTGCACTAGATTATAGATATCCCAAGCCTCCTAATACCTAGCTGCCTTGCAGTTCTTTTCTAATATGGTTCATAAGCATGTCCCACTGAGTTTAATAGACTTGCTCCCAATTTAGGTTTACAGCCTTAGGGCATAATCCTATCAACTGTGTCCTCGATGATCTGAAGCCCTGAAATTCGCCTCCCTGCCCTGCATTATTTGCTAGATGGGCTTTTTTGCCCATCTTGCAATGGCACTTCAGATGGGTCAGAAACAGGCTGGAGAGGCCTCAGGATAACTTGTATCCTGGCTCTCAGGTCTCCTCCCTTTCTCTCCCCAAGATCATTGTTATGACCTCAGAAGGCAGCCAGTGTGGTTCTCTTCGCGCTGGCTGCAAGGGGACGGGAGAGCAGGGGAGTTAGGATTGAACTGCAAATCCCCAGTATCCTATAGTCCCTCCCTTCAAGTATGCTCCCTCCAAACTTTGTCATCCTTTTCTACATTTATAAATTAATGGGCATAAAGTAAGAGATGAAATTTATACCTAAATAAGCATGATGTGATATTTAAATGTACTGTTTATCATGAAGTATTATTTTATATTAATTAAAAATACATTTATGCAATTTAAACTGTATGGTGGTATTCTTCCACAGGTTCTTGGGCAGATCGCTCACCACTCCATGAAGCAGCAAGTCAGGGACGCCTGCTTTCTCTAAAAACCTTAATTGCCCAGGTAAAAATGCTAATGTTGCATTTAAAACAGTTTCTTTATCTTCATTCTTCATTAGCATCCAGTGTTTTAATATGAAAACGATATTGTGGCATGTGTTTTGTTTGTTAACCACTTCTCTAGACCTCCCTAGCGTACTTGGTTTAGCAGTTTAATAAAATGTGAAGCCTTTGGGGGATGTTCATTAGGAAGTGTACAATAGTTTAAAACCACTGACGATAATGTTAGCAAAATGTTTGGCCATGCAGGATTTGTGAGGATTACCACACAGTTTGTGTAACCTGGTTTAATGGCAACAACCCCTAAACATATTGCAAAATTAGGAAAAGTTGTTTTGGCCTACAACTCCCATCATCCTTCACCGTGGGCTATGCTGGCTTTGGCTGACGGGCGTTTTAGGCAAAAACATTTGGAGGTCCACAAGTTGCACACCCCTGGTCTAAGTTATCAGATACGAAAATATCTCCACTTTGCTTTTCTGTGAGGCATTTCAGTTTCCTAAAAAATGTCTTCCTTGTTGGTGTATTATTATTATTATTATTATTATTATTATTATTATTATTATTATTATTATTATTATTTATATAGCACCATCAATGTAAACTGTAATGCCAGAGATCGGTGTAAAATGGAACTATACCTACTGTGGGATCTGGGACAGAGGGTTGCAGTGTAGCCCCACAGCTAACTTCAAATAGGATTCTTAGAGTCCTGTTCAGGTTTGAGGGGAGGAGAAGATATTTTTACTTTTCTTTTTCATCTCTCTGAAGACTTCCTCTGCTGCGTATGTAGTGCTTGAGGCCTTCGTTTCGTGGTTGGTTACATTTTATAGCTGGGAGAGGGGAGGTTCTGGAGATTGGGAAAGTAAAACAGTGTTCTTCTTTCTGTCTATAGTGCTGGGGGAGATGGGTTTTTAAAAACCTCACAGTGTGCTTAAGCCTTAAAACTTTAACCATAATAGTGTCAAGAGGCAAATCAGGCTTATTCCTGTTGAGTCCTGGAATGGACTCTGGTTTTTATCTTTTCCTTTATTTCTACAATGTCCTGCAAAACTTGGAAGAAGTGAGGAGTCAGCAGAACATAATCACTTAAAGGCCAACTCTGCAGGTGGACACTTATTGAATTATTGGACTATTGCATAGAGTCATTTTCTAAGATTGTCAATTAGTGGTTGCATTATTTTGTACAGGACTGCCTATAAAAGAAACTGTATTTGTATCCATTTTTATTCCCTCATCTTACCCCAGCTTGATGTATGCTGTATTACTATGACTATGTGTGAGTATAACTTGTATTGCCATAACTAAATTATATCTGTCAGTAAAAGATTTACTTTTATAACTACAAGGAATCCTTGCCTTATATTATTGGTCTTTGCTGCGTCCTGACTAAGAGCCGCTTGCAACTCTGCTATTCACTGGTACAGTCTGTAACTTCCAGCACGTTAAAAGTACAGTGATTACCCAACAATTCCATCTGCCTCACGCCAGTACCTCCAGTTTCCGACCCCCTCCGCCCACCACCCATGACACCTCCACATTCTATATATCCTGGGATTCACTGGTAACCTTGTCACACTGGTTTTGATTTTATTTTTATTTTAATTATTTAAAAACAAAAATATTTCTGAGTACCTAGGAAATTCCCCAAGTACGTAGAAAGCATTACTTTGTTTTTGCTTAGCCCAGTTTCCTTTCTAAATTGATTGGCATCTGAGTTCATTTGTTAGTGTGTATGAGATGATGATGATATATAGATCAGGATTAGATACATGCCCCTCTCCAGCACTTAACCAGATCAACATTTTTACATTCAATGTAAAAAACCTAAAACAAACAGACAAAAGAACTGCAGGTAACAAATCATCTCATCACTTTAACCTTATGCCAGGGTGGTTCTCCTACAGCTGGAATCAGTGAGGGAAAGCAAGGACATACTACCCAACTTTGCCCCTTCTGTCACATCCTTGTCACCTGGTCCCACTGGCCTGCACACATTAGCAGGTGAGTGTCTGCTGTACACATGTAACTTTCCCATGCAATTAAAAACCCTGATCTTGCAGGGTTCTAATTTATGTGAGAAGCCAACACAAGCTCAAATGGAGTCAGAAATTCAAGTATATTCCAAATATGAGCTAGATTGTTTTGTTGTGCTAGCACTTACTGATGATGGGCTACTTTATTAAGTTTACCCGTTCCTTTTAATAACTGTTGGCCTAAGATCCCTGGTTTTGAATGACAATTAAATGCATTAATTTGCATTAACAACTTCTGCTAGGAGACTTCCTATCTGTTTGGTAAGGTAGACCTTTTACTAGGAGACTGAAAAGCTTTGCAGAACTAGGTCCAATTGTCCATTTTTATTCTTGTTTTCAGGGATACAATGTAGATGCTCTAACCATTGATCAAGTGACTCCACTGCATGAAGCCTGCCTAGGCGATCACGTAGGGTGTGCTAGAATCCTTCTTGAAGCAGGAGCAAATGTAAGTATTGTTTTCTCCTGTAAAACATGCACTGATACCAATTTGAATTGTGGTTGGAGGACACTAAGCAGTAAGTCCACATTTTAAAGCACTGATGTAATGTGCTACCAGTGGCCTATCCTTTTAGAAGAGTAGCTGCTGTTTTCTGTACTAAGTGACATTTCCCAGCTATAAGTAGGGCAATCCATGCTTCAGCAATACAAAAAAACCTAGCCATATAATTTCCAGTTTCAGTGCATTTATTCCCTGCCTTTTTTGAATACCATATCAAGGTAGTATCCAAGTCTTCATCTTACTTTTTTAGATTTTTTTTCTCCCTGCTTCCCAATATACTTCATGGCCTGCATATGGCTTTCTTCACAGGATAGCTTTGGTTGCTCCCTGCTGCAAGCTATAGTGGTAGAGTTTCCCTTGCTGTGCTGCATTTTCCAGTTACATAGAAGATTTAAAAACAGAAACAGAGAAGACAACAAATATCCCCAAGGCAGAAACATGATATGTACCCAAGTATTTTGTTCCTACTCATAGACATATCCAATATTTTAGGTGAATGCTACAACCATTGATGGAATGACACCCTTATTCAATGCATGCTCAAGAGGAAGTGCGCCTTGTGTAGAGCTTCTGTTGGAGTATGGTGCCAAAGCTCAGTGGGAGACATGTCTCCCTTCTCCAACCCATGAAGCAGCCAGCACAGGTAAGGAATGAGAATGACTGCAGGGATCAAGAAATGCATCAGGCGTTGTAAATGTAATTTCTTGTTTGAGAGATTGAGGTTTTGTTTTGGCCAGGTCACAGTGATTGTCTAGAGCTGCTGATCTCATGGGGCATAGATGTTGACCAAGACATTCCTCACCTGGGAACACCTCTATATGTAGCTTGCATTTCACAGCAGAAACAATGTGTTCGCAAGCTTCTGCATTCAGGTACATATTTTAAAATGCTTAATATTTATTTTATTTTGCTTGCTTTTAATACTAATCTAGTCTTTCATCGCAGTACAAATGCTGTTTTAGGTTTACTATAAACAAACAAATAAGCCAATCAATACATTTGATCTGACCACATTGTTTGCTCTGCCCACATTCTTAAGCACTCAGGATCACTACCCTAAGTGCAGTCCCCCCCTGTAATCACCCCCTTTACATACTTTCTTTTAACACATCACTTCAAAGTAGTAGCAGTTAACCTGGAGCCAATTAATTAAAAAGCCACAGTAAAAGTTTGTTTTTAAACGACGATCCGAAACATACAACATTCATAACTAACCTGGATTACGTGAACTATATTGTATATTTCAAATGATGATGTTTCAGCTTTGTTCTCATTTAAAGATGGAACCCAGTTAGCAATCCTCAGAAGTTTATCATTCATAAAGTGAGCAGGACAACAGTGCCATGCCATCCACATCATACAGGAGAAAGTAAGCCAGCGGTCTCCCCTTTCCCATCTTGTTTGCTAGACCCTTCATTATTCTTATAGCTCACCTTCAAGCCTTTGCCAACCTGTCTTCATCTTTCTTCCAACTCTGGCATAACCAACTTCAAGAAATACATCACTCCAGATGAGGTCTTAGCACTGCTTAGATTCATGCTATTGTTTTCCTGAAATATCCTGGAAACACAAATATAATGGCATTTTAATTTCATGCCCTCTTCTTTTTCGAATACTTGCTATTCCTGCTAGTTTTGTATAATCTGCAAATTTGATGCGAAGGGGTGCTTGGGAATGGTAATGAACAGGATGGGAGCCAATAAAGAAACTCAATCCTGATAGGGCAAAGATGCTGTTGGTAGGTGGCTCCTCTGACACTGGGTAATGGTGTTTGGCCCATTCTGGATGGGATTTTACTCCCGCTGAAGGATGAGCCCTGGCTGTACTTCTATTAAAATGTTTGTTTAGTTGTAGTATTAGTATAGATTAAGAATCTAAAGGTGCTTCCAGACAAGGCTTTTATCCTGCAATTGCCCTGCCTCAAACACAGAATTTTACAGGGGCACTAAATGATGTCATCTTCTATTTGTAACCCGCCCATGTTTTCCCACCATTTCTTCTGTCTCTTTTCTTACCAGAAAGATTCCATTAAGAAGGACAAGATGGAACAGGTGCACAATACCTTTTGATTGGTAGCCCTAGCAGCCGTCCACCTGGAAGCACCCTACTTTTGTTGAGAATAGGATTTAGACACTATGATTTTGCTGTGACAGTATATATAATATATTCTTTTTTCTATTACAACTCTGTAGGTGCAAATGTACAAAAGGGAAAGTTTTTGGAAACCCCATTACATGGAGCTGCAAGGCATTCTAGTGCAGAAATAATAAATACGCTTCTCGAGTTTGGGGCAGACATAAATGCCAAAAATACAGAGTTTGAACGACCTGTAGATGTAGCTTCTCCACGCAGTGCGGTGGAAAAAGTATTGCTTCTACAAGAAGGTAAAGTGTGTGTGTGTGTGTGTATTAGAGTGATGTATTTCTCATGCCTTGAGATAAAGGGTTCCTCCCACAAAGAGCAGAAATTTCCTCTTCATTTTCATGGGAGGGGAGAAGAACTAGTTAGCTTAACTGGTGAAAGGTGATTGCAACGTTACACCTATACTAGGCCCGCCGCATAAACCTTTCTCAGGCCAAGCATCACCACTTGAAAACCTGAGGGAGGGTTAAATAAATCCTTTCCCCTAGCTATGAAGGAAACAGGTTAAATATAGGATCTGTTTTTAAATGTACTGTGGGTATATTCTGGTGTGGGTGTATGATAACTGCGAGGCAGGTAAATAATGCCAAGCTGACACGTGGTAATTGGTAGCTAACAAAATAATAAGTTTATTGTAATGTTAAAAGCTTCAAATTAAAATATGCTTCCAATCCTGCCTAATCCAAACTCTCCACTCACCTCTCCTCTCTCTCTCCCTACACCAATCCTAAATCCCTAGCAATTAATCTCTCACTCCACAAACAATTCCAATCTCCACTCCCAACCCAACACCCTCACAACAACAACTCCCTCAAGAGATCTTGAGGGTAAAATGATCACAGCCACCTAAAAAAACCTCACCACCCCTGAAGCTTTCTGGAAACTTGCCTGGGATTTGAGGTTAGAAGAATTGTTCATCTTTTACAATTTTTATGCTTCTCTGTTTAACCTTGCAAATGAAAGTTAGTGCTTTTCTTTAGTCAATCTGTCTTGGAAGACAATAAAAGATGTTTTGGGGCAGAGGAACAATTTAAGAATTGCCTCACTTTTTCTCCCACGACACAAGCTGATTAATGCCTAATACATGAACCTGTTCATGTATTTTACTCTGTGATATATATATATATATATATATATATATATATATATATATAATGTTACTATATAATGTTATATTCCTCTGTCCTGTTATAATGTCTTACATGCTCACACATTATATTAAGTCCTTTTACCCCACTGTCTTGGCTGTAATCAGTTTTTGTGCAATTGTGTACTGTTTAGCATTTGTTCTTGCTTGGACACATTAACAGCCATATGTGTGTATTCAGTTGAAATGTTTAGATTTTAAAGTTATGTTAGTACATTACCCATTTGGGCATACCATAAAAAGTTGTAATCCTGTAACAAACACATTGCAAAATCTTGAAGGTGCAAAGTTACCATTTGATTTCATTTTTTTTTTATCCACTTGCAGCTACTCCGTATTCTCTTTGCCAACTATGCCGGCTACGTATCCGAAATTATATAGGAAGACCCAGATTGCATCTTGTACCACAACTCCAGTTGCCCACCATGTTAAAAGACTTCTTACAATACAGATAAAGTAGTAACTAGCTTTTCAAAGCTTGAAGAACAAGCTATCTTAATGTGTGTT
This sequence comes from Elgaria multicarinata webbii, assembly GCF_023053635.1. Lineage (NCBI taxonomy): Eukaryota > Metazoa > Chordata > Lepidosauria > Squamata > Anguidae > Elgaria > Elgaria multicarinata. The sequence goes on from NC_086180.1 coordinate 68,948,299, forward strand.
TCTCATGAACAGTCATTGAAATGGGGGAGGAGGAGCTAAAGTAATTTTAACATGCTAAAACATATATCTGAAAACTCATCACAATCCAAAAATATCTGGGATTCCTTGAGCAACCCAATGACAAGGTGCTAATACAATTAAATAAAATAGAATTTGCTCGTATTCTGGAAATGTGCTATATACTTTAATGTAGCTTTTATTAACTACTGCACCTTTCCATGGGATCCTATTTTGCACAGCAAATGTGCAGTTGTAGTTAAATCCTTGCAGGGATTTCAGTGTCTTTTCTCCAGCTATTTTGCCAGTTATAGCAGAAGGGCAGTTTCCCATCACTGCAACACCTACTGTTGCTAAGGGTTGGGTTGGGGTGGGGGCATGCAGGGGGAAAGACTGGAATTTCCCACTTACTAGTGCTTCCAGTTCTTCCCCAGTATATCACCTCTAGGAACAAGCGCAGCTGGGGAAAAATCAGCTCTCTTGCATTTTCCATCCAAGAATCTCCATTTAAATTCTGTTGCTATCACTGGCTCTGCTCCCCTATTTGTTCACTGGAGAAAGATGATGCAGCTGAAGAAATGAAGGAGCTGCAGTTACAAGGAGCAACAGCTTTTGAATGGAAGCAAGGCCTGTTCATGGCTGGGATGGTATAATGCTAGATGTCTAGCCCAAGTCGCTCACAGACTGTTGTGCAAGTGACAGGACACCAGGAGTGTGGATGGGGACATTTTGAAAGTTTGCTCTTGCACATTCTGCACAAAACCTTTTGTTCATAAACACAGTTTAATTGTTTGCCTTTCTTATATTCTGGTTCAAAATGTCTGTTATGTATGTATTTAGAAAGATGGGATGTTATGTGCACTCTATAAATATATAAACCTTTTGAAAGTCAAAATAAGTGTCATTTTTCTTCCTGCATCAGTCTGGTGTAACAGTAACAATCCAATGCTATGTATATTTACACAGAAGTAAAACTCTCAATCGAGAAATGCAGTCGCCCTGTTCATAAGTCACTAGGCCAGCAAATCTTCACCCTTCAGCCAGTCCCAACATGCCATAATGAAACAATAGTAGAAGAAAGCAGCTACAGAAGAGGTTTCAATGAAGATCCAAGAAGTGGTGCAGATTTATGGCCATACTGATTAAACACTTTATATCGTTGAGCATATTACCAGTCTTTAAACTCAAAAATTGTTCAAATAATTTCTATTAGCACCTAAACTTATTTTCATGGACAGAGTTTTAACGTATAAAAGCATAAGCAATGTAACAATGTGTCTTTCTGCCTATACAGTCTCCCCCCACTTCATTAGAGAACACAAGCAGCCCTGCCCCATCTTGGTTTAACAAGAAAAGTGACTAGGTGAGATGTTAGCTCTTCTTTAGAAATTAAGTACTATTGTAATGAGTTAAATTAGTGACAGAACTATGTTGATGTAAAGGCTCTCTTGATCACAGCTATTACCTTTAACTGGCTTACAAGTAACCAGTCTGGATCTGAGTTCCCCTCCTGTGCATACAAACACAGGGAGATAGAAATACACACCATTAAGAATACTTTGCCTAGATGATGATGATGATAACAACCATTACCTCTTCTACTGTAGCAAAAAATATGAGTTTAATAACAGTTTTATTCCCCCTACTTCCCACATTACTCCAAGGAACTCACTCAGTAGTGTACATGGATCTTGTATCCCTTTTTCCTCATTCCAACTCTGTGTGGTAGGTTAGGTTGAGAGAGCACACACAAATGGGGTCACCCAGTAAGCTTCATGGCTGTGTGAAGATTTAAACCTTGGTCTTTCCAATCCTAGTCCTACACAGGCAGTACACTACACTAGCATAAATGTTTGCTTATTTGATCATGTTTGTTCAAAAGACACAATACTCTCCGATAGGTTAATAGGCAGGGGTGCTCAAAAGAAGTCTGCCTTATGCGATTGTGAGGGTTAATCTACAATAAGTGCCCAATTGTAAGAATATGGCCAGCAATATTAAGACCATCCAATTGCTCTGTGTTGTTGAGGGTGAAGTGGAAGAATTATTCCACTTTGCCAGAATGGCAAATTTTTAGTTGTAAAATCAGATCAAAACTTTTTTTTTCAACCATAAGGACTACACATCTATTTTAAAAAACAAATCTAGTGATCAACATGTGAGTGTGTATGGGAGGGAGGGAGAAGCAGAACTCCTAGGTAACTGCTTCTATTTTTACCATTTAAAAATGTAAGTGTTTTTTGTGTTACTCTAATAGGTGTAGATGCTTTCTATTTTGTTTACTCCACAGGATAATCTTGCCTCCAGCTACATTAAGCTGGTTAGGTTAGTCGGAAACAATCCAAACACCACTGTTAAACATTCAGCCTTTGCAAGAGAGATTCTTTCTCCATAACAAAGGCTTGGGAGAAAGCCAAAGTAAACTGTGGATACTTTCCTAAATGTCAGTCATAATCTTTGTGGCTTTGTTTATGACATAGATCTCCAAGTCTGCTTTGTCCTTCCTATCCATCCAAAATATTTATTTTGTTTGTTACACTTACATGACATTTTTAGAAACAGCTTTTGATCAAATCTTGAGTAACTTTTAGGGCACAATTAAAACAGTTGGTCTATATTTGTGCTACATTTAACCACTGAATTTGTTAACAGAAAGCTATAATATTTAGTTTAAAATTAACTGGGTGGTGGTTGTATGTTTGTCTTGTGCAGCTGGGGGCAACTATTTGGGAAGGGTTTTATTTAAATGTGTTCTCTCCCTCTCTGTTCTAATATGAAAAGGAGGACAGGGCTCCTGTATCTTTAACAGTTATATTGAAAAGGGAATTTCAGCAGGTGTCATTTGTATATATGGGGAACCTGGTGAAACTCCCTCTTCATCACAGCAGTTAAAGCTGCAGGTGCCCTGCCCTCTTTTAAAGCTGGTCACTCTAGTATAGCTCCTGCACTTTAACTGTTGTGATGAAGATGGAATTTCACTAGGTTCTCCATATATACAAAATGACACCTGCTGAAATTCCCTTTTCTATGCAACTGTTAAAGATACAGGAGCCCTGTCCTCCTTTTCATATGCTCACCCTAAAGCCCAGTCAAAAGAAAAGGTTACACACAGAGACTCTCTTTCTCTCTCCACACAGATATATACATATACACACATATATAAAGACATACATTGACACACACATCCCTTGTCAGGCATTTTTTAAAAAAATGTTTATACTTATTGGTAAGTCTTTGAAACAACATAGCTCTTCAGGAACTGAGAGAAAGCAGGTAACAAATAAATAAATTGTTGTTATTATTATTATGCTCTGAGTACCCCTCACCTGGAAGCTCCATCAACCTTTCATTAGAACTCAAGCCTTTGATCACCAAAGGGGTCTGACGTAACACGTGCATGCCCTAGCGTTTAGTACGCATGCGTCGAAAGTTTTAAGCGAGCGTTCAAACGCATGCGTGGCTAGGCTGTGTTTTGTTTTTTAAAAAACAAAGAAAGGGTGGGTCGGAGGGAGGGGCTGAATGGGTCTAGGGGTTGCCCTGGTAACTGTTGCTATGGCTACAGAAGACGCCTTAGCGGGCCTTGCGTGGCGCGTTTCAGGAGAACACAGAGTTCTGCGGGCTCTCAGCTAAGAAGAACGGCGCCGCCGCCTCCTCTTCATGTCGTACTACACTAGCCCGAGACGCACGGGGCTGCCCCGGACGGTGCTGCGCTGGCTGCAGAGTCTCGACCTCACCTTCTCGCCGACGCATTTCCGTAGGTGAGGCGAGCGGGTCCCAAGGGCGCAGGGCGTCGCCTCCCCGGTTACCTCGGGCTTCTCCGAGCTTGAGCCTTCCCACCACCTCAGGCATAGCCAAGAGCCCCGTGGTACCTGCCTGCCTCGCCGTCTTCAGCCGGTGGTCCCGAAACTCACTCGCTCGCTTCCCTGCCTCGGGTCCACTTCCTCGCCCCCTTTCCCTCAAGAACGCCCGGTTCGAAGTCCCTCACAAGCCCCTTTCTTTCCTCCTTGTCTGGGCTTGGTTTGAGACGTCCCCTGAGAAAATGGTTTCTTTCTGGGAAACAGAGGTTTTCAGAGGGCCTCTTCTGTGGTGCTTTGAGGAACGACGCGGGGCTGTTCGCCGCAAGAGCTCAAAGAAGCTCCTTTCCCTCAAAAAAAAAAAAAAAAACTTTGCACCCTCGCTAGAAAATAGGGGAGGGGGAGAGAAACTAGTTCTGGGGAGGAAAGGTGTGCCAAAGGTCATCACCAGGGGAGCAAGACTTTTGCAGTAGACCAGCCTTCCCCATCTTGGTGGCCTCCATGTTTATCATGTGTTTATTACATTTCTATACCCCCCTCACAAAGAGCTGAAGATGGGCGATAACTCCCAGCAACCCTGAACATTGACCATGCTCAATATCAGCGGCTGGTGGGAGTTGAAGTCCAAAACGTTGGGGGAGGCTGCTGTAGATATTAAAGTAGGGTGGCCATATGAAAAGGAGGACAGGGCTCCTGTATCTTTAACAGTTGTATTGAAAAGGGAATTTCAGCAGATGTCATTTGTATATATGGAGAACCTGGTGAAATTTCCTCTTCATCACAACAGTTAAAGCTGCAGGTGTCCTGCCCTCTTTTAAATCTGGTCACTCTAGTATAGCTCCTGCAGATTTAACTGTTGTGATGAAGAGGGAATTTTACCAGGGTCTCCATATATACAAATGACACCAGCTGAAATTCCCTTTTCTATGCAATTGTTAAAGATACAGGAGCCCTGTCCTCCTTTTCATGTGGTTTTACGCTATGAAAAAACTACGCTCTAGTTTTGCGCTATGGAAGTGGTATATAAAAAGCAGGAGCCACACTACTGCTTTATAGCGGTATGGGCTAATTGACACATACCATGTACCACTTTCATACCGCTTTCATAGTGCAATATCCTGCTTGGTGTAGATTAGGCCTGAAAGAGCAAGCTGGGCAGTGAGGGATATTTGGAGAGAGTGTTTGCTATATTTTCTGGTCATCCCTGCTGGAAAGGTCAGGTTGATGTGTTTTCGCTGTTTTGATCTGTAGCAAACAATATTCCTTCACTCACTTCCAGTAATCTCCTTCCCTCAAAATTGAACCTGTGGCCTTACAGACCTGTGGCCAGGTAAAAGCAGGTCTGTACTTGAAGGACGCAGGGTCAGTTTTGGGGGACTCTGCAAGAGTAATAGGAAAAGGAAATAGATTCATGTCAAAAAAAAAAATGAAGTATAGTCTTGTGGGGTAAGGCAAAGATTAGTTATATTTAATTCGTATTCATTCCTTGCATCTGAACCTTTCTATTTTCTAGCATGTTCCTTCCCCTAACTGCATGATACCAGTACAGTTGGCAGGGCAAATTGGAGCATACCACTCTTTTGTGAGATATGAGAAGGGTAGGCAGGCAGGGATTTTTACCTAGTTGTTGCTGCTTCCTATTCGGTGCCGTGCTCCCCCTTGCAAGCCGGTTTGGGGTGGGCAGGAGCAGAGAGCGAGGAACGAGACACGCTGGCCGCCTCCACCATCTCAATGTCACGGCAGGTCAGGCAGGCAACTAGCTTCTCCCGGGAAGCGCTGTTAGCGAAGAAGAACTCGTAGGATACCCCAGCAAGGACTGCGCCCAGGATGGGGCCAAGCCAGTACACCCAGTGATGCTCCCAGATTCCTGTTACCACTGCTGGTCCCAGGGATCGTGCTGGGTTCATACTGCCTCCAGAGAACGTGCCCACAGTGAGCGCTCCTGCTATTACTGAGAAGCCAATGGCCAAGATCCCAGGCTCACCCAACTCATGTAATCCTACAAGTATTACAATTGCTGTAAACTAAAAAGACCCCCCCCCCCAATTTGGTGATAAAATAGGGGATTTCCATATAGGGGATGACATTCCAAAATGAAGGCAATGGCTAGTAAATTAGTCTCTCTCTCTCTCTCTCTCCGAGCAGGGATTTTTCAAATGGCTTCCTCATCGCTGAAATATTCTCTTGGTATTACCCAGAAGACATTCAAATGCATTACTTTGAAAATGGCATCTCTCTAGCTGTCAAACTCAGCAACTGGTCGCAGCTCGGAAAGGTGGGCAATCAATGTAATTATGAATTTTAGATACATTTTATATACTTTAGAAGAGGCAAGAAAGTGGAAGCTTTGTTACTGCCCCTTTGAAATACCAATAGTCACTTTTTTATATGGGGGTTGTGACAAAATGGAATTTTATTTTGTTTTTTTAGATGTATATTTGAATGTTTGGTTGCTGGCTTGATTTGCTTTGATAACTCCTTTCTCCTATAGGAAATGGTAATTTGGTGGGAGAGGAAAGTTAGAATGTTGAGGTTTTTGAATGGTGTTTCCTGATTGGCTATTCTGTGTTCATTTGGGAGAGAGAAAGTGGGAATAACTGTCACATGATTTTCTTTAAGGAGTTAGATAGGAACTGGCTTTCAGAGGGGGGATCAGGGAATCTGGTCTCTAGATTTGTGGGGGAGGTAGATTTCCCTGGGAGGTAGAGGGAGGTATGTTTGATAATTAGGTGAGGAAATAATAAAAACTTAAAACATTCATTTAACATCATGAACCCTAAGCTGTACTGAAACATTGTAATCCTTTTAAATAAAGTTTTAAATTTTGTTTTGTTCTTTTAACCCACACCTTTCTCAGTCTTGTTTGTTACTAATAAAGGGCTAAATGACACCACAATGGAATTAAGTCAAAAGCCGTAAACACACACACACACACACACATATACACACAGTTCCAAGGTTCTCTCTTAATAAGGAAGAGAGTGGTGGTAACGTCACAAAGGATGGTGACTTTAGAGAGGGGTGTACATAGAAATCGTATTTCTACTATATAACCAATTGTGCTGTTTTAAAATGCTGACATACTTTTTAAGTAGGTGTCTTTGACCTTGTTCAGATGAGCATTTTGAGCTAATATTATGGCTTAATGTGTTGCGTGAACCATGTTGTCCGAACAGGCCCTTTATTTGCTATGGGCAAATTGTTTGCAGTTCTTATATTGCCTATGATTTTCATGCCCTTGCTTTGTGATGTGCGGATTTTAAATTGGCTGAAGATGAGATAATGAACTCATATGTCTGAAATGGTTTCCTTTCCCCCCCTTTATTAAAGTTTTTTTCAAAAAGAAACCTAAAGCCCATACGAGAGTTAATTGATGGGACAATTCATTGTAAACCAGGAGCTGCAGAAATATTTGTACAAGACATTTATACAATGCTGACAAACAGGCGGTAAGTTTTATTTGCTATGATATTACATTTGAAAGTTGCATATTAATACCTAAATGTTGGTGATAATTTGTGCTCTGTGAGCTTAGTTGAATAACAATCGATTTGCAGTTCTGTAGAAATTAACAGAACTAGTCCTTAGGCTTTTCCAAAATTAGTAGAATATGAACAAGTTATTTCTCTCCTCCGATAAAATAAAAGCTTTCTTCTTTATAAAAATATGTAAAATAGACCAATTACTCAAAATATTTACAAATATATATAAATTCTAGTAGATGGTTTGTGACCTAATAAAATTTAAGTAATAACATTTTGTTAAAATTCCCAGCTCTTCAAAGCACTGATGCACTTTTTTGAACGGTCAAACTGTTATATATAAAAGAATGGTTTCATGACTGATTCCTGTAATGCAGTACACATGCCATATTTGTAGTTTCCATACAAGATAATTGAACGCTACCCATAATCAATGGAATATAGATAATTTGAATAGCATTAGTCACTTCATTGTGAAAAAAATGAATTTCAAAATAAAGTGTTTCATGTCATAAAAATAAAATGACATATATGCATGCTCTAGTTCTTTTTATAATATAGTTATTTTAGGTAACTTATTATTTCCCTTGCCTGTTTATCTTCCTATGGAACTCCTCAGTGGAAAGATAGGGTGAGCAAACTAAGCCAAAACACTCTATTTTGTATGCATGCAGTTGTTAGGATGGCTGGAGGTACTGTTCAAGTTAATGTTATTATCATGTATAGGTGTATAATTACCTTCGCCGGCATGGCTTCTCATGTTGTGTAAACCTGGCAAAGGTGGCTTGTTGCCACCTGCAGTCCATGGACTGTTGTAGGGTTCTTTTGCTTATTTCCCACTCCGTGATCGTGCAAACAGGCCCAGTGACTCTTTTGTTGGTCACTGTGACAAAATCACAATGCTTACCATATTGTATCTGTATTAATGTACTTAGATATTTGTTTACTGTGTTAAATAGAAACCAGGTAAATTAGGGTTAATTGTATGGCTCGGACAACATGATTACTAACAGTGGGTTAAATAGTCAATGGCTGGTTAGTGTGTCTTCTGTCAGGACTTCTTCAAACCAGTTGGTTATTCAGCTGAAATAACCAATGCAAATAACCAGCACTGTGCAGATTTGATTATTTGAACAGCCGTTGGTTATCATGTCGTGTGTTGGGCACCGTTGACTACTGTATTTCTTCGATTGTAAGACACCATCGAGTGTAAGACGCACACTAATTTCAGTACCACCAACAGAAAAAAAAAACCCAAGACACACCCGCGATTCTAAGATGCACCCCATTTTTAGAGATGTTTATATGGGGGGAAAAGTATGTCTTAGAATCGAAGAAATTGGGTATTTAGTCTACACAGTTGGTTATTTTTGGTGACTATAGAGTCCCCTGGGGAAAGTGACCAAAATGGTGGCCGCCACTCTAGTCCAGCTGGCAGAACTCACAATGGCTGATGGGATACCAGCTGGAGAACTGAGAGGGGAGGAGAGAGGGTGAAGTGTCAGTCAAACACACCGCTGACTATTAGTAAACTCAACGCTGGCCTTAATCCACACCACAGTTGATTATAATCATGTTGTGTGGGGAGTACCCCCTCAATAATCAACCGTGGAGTTGACAATGCACCATTGACTATTGTATTATCCGAACACAGCCAGTGAGTGAGAGGTGGGAGGGGCTTGTGGGAGGAGACTGAGTTTATGTAAGGCAGCTAGTCAGGGAGATAGGATTTTGGGGACAGGGTCTTAGGGATTGATGAGTGGGAGTAGAAAGGGTATGACCAAGAACTGAATGATAGATTATATGACATCACATATCTAGTATTAAATAAACTTTAATTTGTTTGTTTTTAAATTATAAACTCCTAAAAACATCTTCATCTTCCTGCGTTACCAATAGTATTCATATTTCCTGGGTACTTCTCCTGTTTGGGTGAAGAGAATCAATTTGGCATATTGGGTGTTTTTCTTACCTGGTGAATATAGGAGCTGAAGTTTGTGAGGACAGCTGTCCTAAAGCAGAGGCCAATGTTCCTGAGGGCAGGTCACGTCACAAGAGGTGGCAGCGTCAGGTCTCATCATAGTCACATTCTAATCTGATGAGCTGCTGAGAGAGTACAGTAGCTTGTGGGGACCCAGCAGTAGACTCCCAGTGCAAGGGCAAAACTGGCTGTCTTGCTTTAGCACTAAAGAGAAGACCCATCTGTCAAGCTGGTACAGAAAGAAGCTACTGTTGCTACTACACCAGTGCTTCCTTTTCAGTGTTGTAGGCACATAAGGGTTTCTATAGATTTGCTGCTGGCATGCAGGGAGAGAGTGTGAAAGGAGAGAATGATGCTGGAATATTTACCTTAAAAAGGATCCTGGGACATCAAGCATGGTCCCACACCACTGCTCTGGTACTACATTTCTCCCCCTTTTTCTGGAAGCAAGTGGGGCAGAATCCTATGGCTCCATGTGTTTCAGTTGTTACTCGAGTTCAGCAGCACATTCCATTGTTTGGAACACTACAGTGAAAGCACCCCTTTAGACCTGAACAACATTACACCTCCTGATGTGAAGTAATCAAACTGAATGCAGTGTGGTGTAGTGGCTAAAGCGTCAGACTGGGAGTCGGGAGATCCGGGTTCTAGTCCCCACTCAGCCATGGAAGCTCACTGGGTGAATTTGGGCCAGTCACAGACTCTCACCCACCTCACAGAGTTGTTGTTGTGAGGATAAAATGGAGAGGAGGAGGAGGATTATGTATGCCGCCTTGGGTTCTTTGGAGGAAAAAAGGTGGGATATAAATGCAATAATACATAAAATAAATAAATGCAGTGAGAAAGGGAAAATGCAGTATGTACAACATTTTCTCCTTCTAGGATAAAACACATTCAGGATGAAGAGATTGACTTTACAGATCGTATTTATCAAGAAAAGTTACCAATGGTTGCTAGATCAACTGCTTCAAGGGCTATTAAAACCAACATTAAGCTAACAGAACTAATGGTGGAGCCCAATGTCCAGAAAAACAGACAGAAGATTAATGCCATCATCAACATGCATATGCAGCGAAGGCGGCTCGACAGAGAACAAGATCCAGGTTAGTGGCGTTTTCAAAACATCTTTTTATTTATTTATTTATTTAATTAATTAATTTTACATTAAAATTTGGAGAACAGAATGATTCTTTACTGTTTACAGCTGTGTTAATTATGAACCCCCTAAGTCTGGTATTTCCTCCAATTTACACCAATGTTTTGTGTCCCAAACCCAACTTTTTATGCTGTCACCTGCAAGTGTGTATTGATACATTAAATGTGGGTTTGTTAACACCCACAAAAATCTAGATTGTCATCTCTGCTCCAAACCTATGCTAAAGTTTTGTGCCACAAATTCCGATTTCTGTGCTGCCACCCCAAGCCACCTTGTTGTCTCTGCTCTACAAACCTTTGCCAAGGTTTTGTGCTGATATGTGACTCTTATTTTGGGTAATATAGTACTTTTATCAGTAAACTGAAATGGACTGAACTTACAATGTTAGCTAAGCATTTTAACAGCACATTCCTATGCACATTTACTCAGAAGTAACTCTCACTGAGTTCAAGAGGGCTCACTCCCAAGTAAATGTGTAGAGGATTCCTGCCTTAGATTTGAATGATAATTAGGGAGCACACTACCACTGAATGTAAAATGGTGAGGAACACTGTGCCCAGTCATGCACTGAGTTGAAGTCTATGTCAAAATCCATAAGCCCCTGTGTTACAGGAAAATTAAATCTTTGCAAGATGGTAACCAAGGTGGAAAAGCATGCGCAAGAAAAAAAAACAAAGGAAGTAAATAACTGAAGGGATATAAACATGAAGGGGTGTAGGATTGAAGGGGAAGCTGTTGGAGACTTGAAAAAAGATGAAGGCTACTTGAATAGGACTTAGTTAGATATAACATGTTTGATGAATGGTTCATAAAGGTTTGGTCAATGCATCCTGCTACACAATCCAAAGAAATGGATATATGAGCAGACAGAACCTTCTATGGAGAAAGAATGGGGCACTGGCAACCATCATTTGCCTAGTCTTTGCTACTAAGAGAACGTCTGGATGGGTGGAGACAGTGGTTCCACATAGGAGCAGCTGCCAGTTACTTTCACCCACTGTCTTACTGGATGGCACAGCAGTTTTGAATTTAGCTCACTGAGATTAAACTCTACCACTGTGCTGCAGGTGGAGAAAAGTGGGATGACTTGGTTGTCCCCTCTATGTCTGCCACCCAGAAAGAGAGGGTGAAAGAGCACGTAGAAGTGGCTGTCAGCATTTTCTCTAGGTAGTACTACAAGACCACTGCTTCCCTTCAGAGAAAATGAGTAATAAAAAGGAGACAGGAGGAATTGCTGCATTTTCTTGCTTCTACACTTAATCACCCATCCACCCCAAACTGGCAGAGCTCAGAGGTGAAAGTGATGATGGGGGGAGGGCTCCCAGGCTAGGGGGATCTCCCCTTATCTTTACCAGCCTTTGCTGCAAGGCAGACGAAGGGAGCAGAGCACTATTTTCTATGGCCTCTATTGAGCAAGAATGTAAAATGTTTAATAAACACACTTCACTGATCATATTTAGATCATATAATAGAGTGGTATCCTATCTCCTTCCACCAGTGCAAAAATGTACTGCTTGTAGAAACCTGTTTAAACCCTTGCACAAGTGTCAAATACAATATGCTTGTGAAAACCATTCCATAAGCCCTTTCAGAAGACACTGAACCCGCTCATTACAACTTAATTTGGTTGGGAGTTACTTGTAGTAATTGTGCTACTGGTGAGGTTTTGAGTGGCAGCAAAAAAACTCATTTTTTAGTACAAAACAGGTTTGGAGGTGAGAGGAATATGTGAGATTTGAAGCATTCACTAGGATCCCCTCCTGAATATGTAATTTTCATCCTTATAGTGGTGGCAGAAAACTTTGGATTTGTAACACAACACAATCACAAGACTGGCAAATGTTTGGAGGGAATACCAGATTTTGGGGTGGTGTGGGGTCATAATTAACATGTCATGTCTGCTATATTTTGTGTAGTAGAATAATGAGCTCTCAAAACATGGGATACGAATCCTATAAATAAATAAAAATATTGCCAACATGTATCTATACTTGACACACCATGAGGAATGCAAACTTGTTTTTTTCATTAAAATATGCCCCAAGTTCCAGGGAATATCATCTATAGCTTTATCCTCTAGTTGTAGTTTTGTCTTTAATGAAGTATTTCTTTAACTTCCACAGTATTAATCAGTCTAGTGAAAGGACAGTGTAAACTTGAAAAATAGCAGTTAATTGAATACTTGTTGCTTATGTTTTTTCTTCTTTTTTCAAGCACGATTTGGTATTAAACCAACATTGGGAGAACGTGCTGTTCGTCGTCCTTCTATTTTGGCTCCTTCCTTGAGTACAATTCATCTTCAAAAGGAAAAATCTATTCCTGTGCCAAGTAGTAAGCGTTATTTTTATTTTTATTTTATTTGAAAGGCTACTGCTACTGCTAATGAACATTGCAGTAGGGTGGATTGGGATCAGCAGATGTGGCTGCTTATACTGATCTGGTTCAGATGAACGTCATAGTTCTGTTCAGTCTTTATTTACTTAAAACCAAGGATCATCGCAAATGATCATCATAGGCTAAACAAGCCGTTGTGTGGTAGGCATGATTTGCACAATTGTTCACCCAGTTTCATCTTGTATTTTAATCCAAGTGGCATGGCTTGTTTGGGATGGAAACAACTCTCAAATAACTCATGGGCTGTTGCTGGGTTGTTTCCCTCTGAAATAATCCATGCTGTCCAGGTTCAGTTGACTTGACAAGCCGTGGTTATGTGGGTGATTATACACACCACACCTGGCAGGTGCTACAGATTAAACAAGCAACTATGGCTTGTTTAGCCAATGATGATCATACAAACTGGCCAACGGGGTGGCTTCACATAACATGCTAACCCACATTGTGGGTTTTTGAACAGTGGTTTATTGTGTTGTCTGAACACAGGGTTTTTCACGGGTTGCTCATCAACCATAGTGTGGCCTGTTAACCACTCTGAACAACCCAACAAACCATTGGCTCTCAAGGTAGCTTGTTTGAGAAAAATAAAGTACACAGCATGATTAACAAGCCACCCTGTGGAGAACACGCTGCATTTAGACAACACGATAACCCATGGTGGGTTGGTGGGTTGTATGAACCCAGACACTGTCTTGGAAGCACCACTGTCCCAATCCACCTTACTCAGTGCCCAGATAGAGTGAGCAAGAGATGGTATGTAGGAGCAGCCACTGCTTTATCCTATTTGCAAACTTCTCAGCTCCCCCTTCTGATGTAACAGAACATGGATGAGGGGGATTCTCCTCCCTGTTGTTTTCCAACATCTGTTGCATGGCAGGGGAAAGAAAGAGACATTGCTGTTTTCTGTTTGACCACCACCTCTTCATCATCAGCTGATTTTTCTTCAAAATGACGTACCAGTGTGAAAACCCTTTTTTCAAATAGTTAGGCCCTAAGACTTTATCGTCCCTCCTGACACCCTTTTCCCTGCAAAGAACAGACATCCTTTTCTATTTGAGTGAGGTCTTGACAGAAATAAGAAATGATAAACAATAAGGAAAAAGCTGTATCCAGTCCTTGGTTGAAATGGAAGCTCAGCTCGTAGCAAGTGAAGTTTTCCACACCATAGAGAGAAGTGTTACTTCATGCAAATGTCCATAGAACATACAACTATAAAAGCACAGAAGCTGGTTAAGGCTGTCAACAATGTATTGCTGACAGCTTGACCCTAAGTATTGAGTTTTCTCAAATATTCTGTGATATTGAAATTCCAACAATAGCTTACGATTTTATAAAGGATTCTTATCAAATGCTGCTAAAAGGGTGTTTGTAGGTATTTTATAACTGCAATTGTTAGTACTTTTTTAACTAAGTTTTTTTCCCCTGTTTAGGTATAGCATCCACAGAGATCAGAGGCAAAATGGGTGTTCATTTCAAAACCATGCAAGTGAAGCAAGCTGAGAGATGCCCTTTCGATGTGAATATAAATGCTGAAGCTCCATGCACCCATTTTAAAGGACTGTAATTAGAGAAAGAAATCAAACCTGCTTTTTACTACAACAGATGCATTATGACCAAGTTTCTGCCATATTGAGGAACATAAGGCTTACTGGTATGCTCAACAAAGCATTAATCCTGGGAGAATACATACGAAGAATTTGACATAAGAAAACTGCATTAAAAGATTACCAATGCTTTTTACACTTCTCTTTACTGGAAACTTGAACATTTGACATATTCTAATGGATATGTTTTCTAAACACCAGCATGTGTCCAGCCTTGTACTCTTAGGTAATGTGAGATTAATAAAACTGATTATTAGGGTAATCAGAGACTCATTGTCAAACACTTAATGTTTTTCTTAAAATTTGAATAAAATAATGTTTTGTTTTAAACTAAATCTTCAGGCCTGGGCATACTTGTAGATATAGAAGTACGAGAGGGGATTGCGAACCAATTTGAGAAATTTTTTATGACCCACTAGATCTGGAAAATATTATGCAATTTCTGTCTAAACTGAGTATTCCCCAACTCTTTCAAGATGATATAGAAAAATGAGAGATTCCCATTACTTTAGAAGAGCTGAGAGCACTTAATACCAAAGTGCTGGTTAAATATTATTTTAGCTTGCTTTCTAATTTCCTAAATAGGCCCTTCTGTTCATTTTCCTCAAAGGAGAGAGACCTTCCCTTCTCCTCCTCCCAACCACCTTAACTCTATTTCACCTTCTTCTCCAGTCCCCTGAAAAGATGTACACACACACTGCAGTTCCCAGTGCCACTGCCAGCTTGTTGTGAGGTGGAGACAGCTGTGATTGCCAGAAAGTGCAGTAACAGCCCTTGGTGCTTCTTCTTTGGTTCCCATCTTTTCATCCCCATTCTTCTTAATCACCCACAGTCAATTAGCCTCTGTTTCCTCCCTCCAACTTTGCATGCTACAGCGTTACTTCAGCCAACTTCTGCTCTCACACATGCAGAGAGTTTGGCTTAAAGCAAAGTTTTTAGAAAGTTCAGAAGTCTTACCCCTGTCGTGTTTCTCAAAACCACCTGCCTTCTTGGGAGACAATAACAAGGCTAATTAAGCAATCTACAAAGCTTTATTCAAGCAATAAACATCTCTTCCCACCTGAAGAGAGTATAATCTCTAGGAACTTTTCCCTAGGTAAAACTATGCAAACTAAGTGAGACAATTGTCCTTTCAAGAATGGAAAGCCCTTTCCCAAGACACATTAACTTCAGAGAGACTAGTTCTGATGCCGCTTCCGACAGGACGCCAGCCAGGCCGACTTTCTCTTGTCTTCCTTTAGCTCCGCCCATTTTAGTCTGCGGCGTACTCTAGGATCGGCTAACCTCTCTGTGCTCTCCCCTTCGGAAGAATATTGTCTTTCCACTGACTGTGTATTGTTTGTCCTTGAGGAGATAAGCTCTGGAGAAGATTCACTCCCAGCTAGTGAAGGGCCCGTGAGAGCTTTCTCCTCCACTGGTTCAGGCTGGCCTGTTTGTGGTGCCGACTCCTCTACTTCAGATTCTGACTGATCACCTGAAACACCTTCTTCCAATCCAGGAGAAGCAAAGCTAGACATGACAACCCCAAGATAGCTTTAATTTATAACAGGATTTAGTGTGTGTTGAGCCTCATGGGGCGCAGAGCAGTAAAGCAGCAGTTTCTGCAGCTGAAACTCTCCCCACGGCCTGAGTTCGATCCCAGCGGAAGCTGGTTCTCTGGCAGCCGGCTCGGGTCGACTCAGCCTTCCATCCTCCCGAGGTCGGTAAAATGAGTACCCAGTTAGCTGGGGGAAAGGTAATAATGGCCGGGGAAGGCAACGGCAAACCACCCCGCTACAAGGCCTGCCAAGAAAACGTCAGCGAAAGCTGGTGTCCCTCCAAGAGTCAGTAATGACTCAGTGCTTGCACGAGAGGTTCCTTTCCTTTTCCTTAGTGTGTGTTGCTGGTGTTCTGCTAACATGTTTTGTATATTTTGACATGTCCAGTTATTAAACAATTTGAGAGGTTATTAAGATAATTGAAGAAATTGCAAGCCGCTCTACCAGTAGATGTTGTTATTCTGTGTTAAAGAATATACCGTATTTCTTCGATTGTAAGACACCATCGATTGTAAGATGCACACTAATTTCAGTACCACCAACAGAACACCCCCACGATTCTAAGACGCACCCCATTTTTAGAGATGTTTATATGGGAAAAAAAGTGTGTCTTAGAATTGAAGAAATACGGTACTATCAGAATCTGATTCAGATTTTATTAACAACAGCTAAGATATGTATAGCCAGTAATTGGGGAAAAAGTACTCCTCACATTTCAGAATCCTATTTAGAAATAAAGGACGTTATAGTTACGTTTAAGATTACTTACTATTTGAGTAATAAAAGAGGGGCAGGGGAGAAATACTGAGGAATTTATGAGAAAGTGAATTTTATTTGTGCCATGTTGGAGTAATACGTTTCAGGATGGCATTCAACCTTTTCTATTTTTCTCTTTATTGTGAATTGTCGTGACTGAGTTGGTATAAATACTTCATAATGTGATAATGTGAAAATTTATAGTAACAATGTAGTAAATTTGTATGACTTGTATAGTTGAAATAAAGTAAACTTATCTATAAAGATTGTATGGAATGAAGATTTGAGTAGCTTATGCACATTGGGAGCAGACACTATTTCTAGCTTGGAATAACATCTACTTTTTAAAAGTTTGCTTACAAAAAAGTAGAAAGATGCCCCCTTTACTTATTTAACATGATCCACTTGTAGATTATGACAGGACACTCACAGGCCTCCAATTACCCTTAACAGGCTGAAGTAGTGCTTGCACGTATAGGAAAAGCAAACCTTATGGGAGTCCTTCCTCAGCAGATGCTGTATACACTCTGGATGAGTTCAGACATATTCTGCCTCCAAACAACCATGGAATGGGTGATAACTTCAAGTACTCCCTGTCCCTCCGTATTCCATGCTCGTGGCTTCAAAGAAGATGTCTTGGTTTTCTAAACCAGTTTTCCACAACATGTAAACTGGGCAAGTGTGGTGTAAGTGCTCTTTATACAGTAGGATTGCAAACCAAGATCAAACCATGGTCTGCAACTCAATTTTCTAAGGAGCATTCAAAATACAGATTCCCACCTGATGATTCAGTTTAATAAACCAAGAAGTCTTCTCTGAAGGGGAAGGAAAAGGGGAATGTTTTAGTTTCTCTTCCAACAAAACTTGGTTTGCTGGACTGGGAGCATTACTTCTAAGCTGGGCCTCTGGAAGTAGATCATATAAATAATGGTCTTGATTTTTATGATGATGCGATTATCTGAGGGTTCCACAATGGTTTCTGCATGCAACTACTGCACCTTTGAAAAAGGGACTGAGTGACGGCATCCTCAGTGGCATTTTGAGTCTTTGAGATAAAACAGCACATCCATCACATGAAAAATTTAGCATGGGACTAAATAATCCACCATGGGCAAAAATGGATGTAGGATTTAGTTATCATTAATTTATATAGCTCAGAAAGATAAAAAGATTATCCTGCATGATAGCTTTAAAAAAGGAACGTAAAGGGATATTTTTATTTATTATAGTAAGCAGTAGAACAATGCCTGAACATTTATATTTTAAATAAACTTTAAGTTAAAAGCAAAGATGGAAAGAACTATGTTGATTACAAACAACCATAATGAAGATATTTTATGGAAGAATCATGGTGGTTGTAAATGATGTATTTTGTCTCCAGTATTATGCAGTAGGCTAATAGTGTAAAAAATCAATGGTTCTTTCACAAAATGTCTTCAATGAGGTTGTTCATGACCAACATAGATATTTTAAATGCAGTATGATGCATAAGTTTTAACTCATATATTGCCATAATTGTTTTCATTAACTGGAGCACAACCATAACCATAAAACCTTTTATATAAAACAATACCAATTTATTTAGATGCTGGACCATTGAATACCATTTTCTTTACAATCACTAAAATTAAAAGAATTCAATACTTAAAAATTTACATTATGTATTTAGGTACGTTCCAATATGTAGTTTACTTACAAGGTATTTATTGGAAAATAAATTTTAGAAATATGTTTAGTCATTTAAAATAAAGAGAAATGTCAAATGTAAATCTAGATATTCAAAATAGAAGAAAAAATTTCTTACGCCAGTTGAGGTGAAAAACTAAGTATTCCAAAATACTTGCTAAACAATAATCTGTATTTACTATACAATCATTTAATTTACACTCTTTAGGGTGCAATCCTATATATGTTTAGACAGAAAAAAGTCCTACAACTCCTACAATTACTGAGAACTGTAGTACTTTTTTTTGACTAAACATGCATAGGACTGCACCCTTAATCATTACATTTATTCAAACACAATCCATCATGCCTACCAGCTATATATAAACTCCATTTGTTTCAAAGGATCATGCACCCCAAACCACATTTGATAGACTGTGCTCTTAGTTTTCAGTAAGAGGAGACAAATACACAAACTTTATCTAAAATATGAAACATGTACTCCCCCTTCATAGGCTTGTAGTTCTAAAAGCAGCTACAGCGACTGTTCAAAGAGGCATAAATTACTTATGCATAAACGTGTTTTAAGATATGAGTTTCACAGTTGTGCTATCCTTTTGCTTAGTAACATGCTTCACAAGTTTGTTCACAGAAACAGCATTTTAATCCTTTTTCAAAAGCTCATGGCTGCCAATGATATATGCGACTCTCTTTGGATTATCAAATTTAATATAAAAATTAAATTTACAATTTGTGATATTCGTAAAAGTATCCCTCAACGAGGATTCAACCTCAAATCCTTCAGCTAATAAAGTAATAGCAACCAGCATATTAGTGGTTAAATTTATTAAAACTGAGGAGAGTGTGTTTTCTTTTATTAGAATGGGTTGAGCCGTATTCCTGTCCCCAATGGAGAGAAGGGATTCACTTTTGCCCACATCAATGCATCATTGAGAGAAATTGCTGACTTTCCATCCTCAAGGAAAAATACTGGACCCTGTGCAATGTAAGAAGTATGAACATACAAAATAAAATATTATACATTTCATATATAAGTACTCTAAAAAAAAAAAAGAATTACTATAGCAATGTAAATGGGTTAGATTCTAAATTGTTCCTCCATTCATGTAAAGTGTGTGTGATGTCTGCCAACTTCCCCTTCATTTGCAGCCTCCTGCACCATATCCCCCATCGTTCCCAAGGGTCCCCCAACCACCAGGAACAGATTTTCAGGGGTTGAAGGAGGAGGCAGGGAAGTCCCATTTCATGATGCAAACTTTGTTCTGTTGATAGAATTAAAGTTAAGATCCAAGCCATTGTCTTTTCTTGGCCTTTTCTGAAAGTACAATAGAACCCCCATCAAATATAATTACAGTAAAGCAATAACTAACTAAAAAATAAAAAGGCTGCAATTGCCATTAAATATATAATGGAACAAGAGAATGGCATTTGCTAACTTCCCAAATTTGGGGGTGGGTTTATAAAAATCATACACTTAAATTTTTTAATGTAACACTAAAAACTGTATTATCTTACTTCTGCAGCCTCTGATACACAAAAGGCTATAAATCTAAGTGTATTGGAGAGTAAATAATTGCTCTACAATAATCTACACAGTTAATATCTTCCCATAAATATTACAGCTAACATTGCTTTCTCATTCTTCAAAATGGTCTGTAGCAATTAGCCTAATCATGAGAGGAAAGAGTCCAATGAGAGTGGAAACCCATAATAAATCAGAATGGATAAGAGGGCTAAAGCAGAGGGGAAGTGCACTAGGATTGTAAGCACATTTACTTGGAAGTACATCCAATGAATTTAATGGACATGAATACATTTTATTACATTGGGTTGTATCCAACAGTTACGTTGAGTGGAAAGCTACTAGCACAACTAGTCTTCCTCACCCCCTCTTCCTCACTTCAGCCCCTTGAAAAGCCTCTCTGGGGCCAGGGGACCCTCAAGAACAACATCAGGACCCTCAGAAACATCATGGTAGGCTGCAGTGAGAGGGGAAACTGAAAACAGGGCTTGTGTAATGCCTTTCCTGAAGGTTCCCTAACACCTTGGGTAGGACAGGATGGGAAAGGCCCACTGTGTGAGCAAATTTTTGCTGTAGGATACAACCCAAGGACTTGTCATTTTCAAGAGTTTTCATATCGGTCCAGTCCAGTTCCACCAACCAATACCTGTATCCTTAATCCTGTCAAGCAAGAGATATGAACATCTGAGTGACTAGGAAGGTTAGATCCGGTAACGTAATCTGGTCCTATCGTTACTTTCAGAGGTTCTTCTTTTACTCGAGATACCAATGTTGCATAAATCTCTTGTTGCAATTCAGATGGAGGTGTATGTGGTAATTCATCACTAGATCTGTGAGAGAAATACATACTGTTACTTACAGTAAGATTTTAGTTTTATAAGATTCTAGTTTTATAATATGCTAACTGGTTTCAAAAGTTTTTTTTTAGAGTATCTAAAAATTTCACAGAATTCTTGAAACATTTGTCCACAACTAAAGGCAAAATATCACACGTTCAAAGCATCTAACATTCTATTGTGGTCATTGTACACCTACTTGTTCAGTGATTGAGTACAAGCTCTCCAAGCATCTAGTTCCGCGGAGAGTTCTTCAATTTTCAGGGGTACACACACCTCCCGTCTTTTTAAAAGCTGGCTGGAAAAGAACGCAGTGTAACAGAAGTTTTGCAAGCATATGACATAAATTCTAGCTCTATATGGTTGTCTGATGCGAACGACTCTTATTAACCATTCACTGAATAAACTTCAGAACTGAGCACAAATGCTATGGACTGTTTTTTCTCCCCATCCTGAAGGCTCTGTGGAGGCAACAATGAAATATATACATATAAATATATTGCAAAGGAAATAGTAGCAAACGAACAACCTCACTTCCTCTTCTGCTCCTCTCCCAGCTCCAAACACCACTTTGAAGATGTAAAGCAAAGAAGAACTATTAACAGCAAAGGGAAAAACTATTTTCAACACTTCCAGAAAACATATCTGTCACCATCAGTAGGCCTCTGTTTGGATGAAGAAACACCTGTGCATGCTGTAGTGGTCTATGCTCTTGCTTCAAGTTCTCCATAAGCCCAGGAAATCAAAGCTCTCAAGACACTTAAAGGAGTAATAGTTGTTGCTGATGGCCTGGTTAAACTGTAAACAGCAGGACTACAATGGCAATTAACTTCACAAGTATTTAATACAAAGCTTTTAGTATCCCATTCATGAATACAGGATTCCAGAGTGGCTCATATTGGTCAGCTTGCACAATCAAAATATTTAAGCAGTGGTGGCTTATTTAAATCGTGGCACATCCCATGTGCTCCTGGAGTGTTATTGGAGGGTTGTTTCCCTCTAACAAGCTGTGCCCTCAAGTTTGGATGATACATCAAGCCATGTCTGGGCTGTGATTATGGAAATTGTGCCCTGCACCTTCTGCAACTTAAATAAGCTGCCGTGGCTTGTTTTGATCATGTGAACCAGGCCAATAGCTGAAGGATCAAACTATGTTTCTTTATACAGTTGGAGGATCGATTTTTTAAAAAATGGAGATTCCCTTTTAATCCTTCCCTCCTCACCCTCATATGGGTTTAATCCTTCCCTCCTCACCCTCATACAGGGCTTAGCGAAAGACTGCCACTGACACCAGTGGGGTTTTTTTCTAAGCCCTGTAACCATGCATACTGTATGCATGGCAGGTATCAGTAAAATTGTGGTTGGGAGGGAAGGATTAAACTACCCCACCACCACCACCACGGGATGGGTCCCAATGAAAATCAGATACCCACAACTATAAATAGAGACATAGCTGCTAGCTACTTCTTTAAAATAATGTGTAGTTTGACTTGAAGACAACACAATAATAAAATCAATGAACACTATTTAAAAGCCAGTAGTGCAGCAAGAGGTCACAGCCAGGCAAGAGAAGGAAGGCTAAAACTAACAGCTTGAAAGGCCTAGGCAAATAAAAAGGTGAAGACTTGGCACCAAAAATATCAGGATTGTTGCCAGGTAAATACCCTTGGGGAGAGTGTATGAAACCCAGGGCGCTACCACAGCTAAGGCTCTAACCGTGATCACCATCCATCCCAATTCTGAAGACAGGGAGACCAAGACAAGGGAATCTGAGGAAGGTTTTAAATACCCAGTCAGGTTGATGTGGGAGAAGGTGGATTTTAGGTACCTGGGTCCCAAGCAATGTATGGCTTTAAAGATAATTCCCATCATTTGAACTGTGCTCAGAAATAGACCAGTAGTCAAGATTGTTGTTTCAGAATAGGCAAGATGTGTTCCATTCAACGAATACCAGTTAGTAACCTCACTGCAGTATTTTCGGCTAAAGTTATTGAGTACTCTTCGAAGGCAGCTCCACATACAATGCATTATTGTAGTCTAAATGAGATGTTAAGAAAGCATGTAGGCTCCATCAAAGAGAGGTTGCATGGGCACACGTGCCTTAAGTGGTGAAAGGGGCTTCATGCCATGGAAGCTACATGGACCTCTAACGATAAAAAGCACTCCAACAAGTTACACACCTGATCGTTTAGGGAGACTGAAACCTCATCCAGAATAGATTGAATACCACCTCCCAAGTCAGATGAACCACCCACCATTAGAACCTCTCATCTGAATTGAGTTTCACTTTATTGGTTCTCATCAAGACCATTACTGACTCCAGACATCAGTTCGGCATCTCAACAGCCTCATCTAAATCTGATGAAAAGGAGAAATAGGTTTGGCTCTCATCTACATTACTGATGACACCTCACTCCAAATCTCTAGAGGATTTCATTCAACAAATTTAATGTAAATGTTGAATAGCACAGCGGATGAAATAGCTTCCTGTGGCACACCATAGCATAACTACCAAGGTGCAGAGCAATAGTCCTGTAGCACCACCTTCTGGAAATTATCAGAGAGGAACAGAATCACTTGATCACCAATCCAGAAGGTCACCATGCTTAGTGATCTATCAAAAGCCATTGAGAAGTCTAGGAGAATTAGCAGGATCTTTCTTCTGACACTTGTAATCTATAAGGGAGTTTTGGTGCCAGATCCAGACTGTCTCGAGTTGTATGGCAACCACCCACTTGTATACCTTGCCCAGGAAGAGTATACTTGCAACCTGCCAAAAGCACAATCCTTGCAGTCCAAAAGGCTTCTCTTTAGAAATAGTCTCACAACTACTTTCTTCAAGGCTGTCAAGGCAACCCCCCTTGCAAGGGGACATTAATTATCCCCTGGACCTAGATGGTCAAGCTGCTTGATGATATGATGCAGAAAGGGAAGGATAAGGCAAACAGGCAAATGGATTGCACTGCTTCAAAACCCTTGTCGACATCGTGAGTTGCAATGATTGAAATCAATCTAATAAAATACAACTAAATGATGGATTTTGCTGACTAGGGTGGAAGATTCTAATTGATCCCTGTAGTGAGTCTGACACCAGAAGAAAAGGTGAGTTGAGCCAGGTGTTGAACTTACACAATTGTCC
Organism: Elgaria multicarinata webbii; assembly: GCF_023053635.1. Lineage (NCBI taxonomy): Eukaryota > Metazoa > Chordata > Lepidosauria > Squamata > Anguidae > Elgaria > Elgaria multicarinata. Next base: position 68,972,184 of record NC_086180.1, read on the forward strand.
TATATTATGTGTATTAAATGTGTAAAGGCCTGTATAAAGAGCAGTTTTTCGGTTTCTTAGAGCATGCCAGCTTCTGCAGGCTTCTCAGAGATGTGTATCAAGCAGGCAGGCACCAATAATAATCGCTAGCTGTCTGACGCTGATAAGGGTGTAATCCTTATGTCAACAGCTGCCTAATTTCTTGTTTGCTTTCTTGGGTTTCTCCTCCTGCTCCTGTGTTGGAATGTTGGGAACTGTTAATCATAGGACATTGCCTGCCTGTGATGCACATACTATCAGAAAAGGCTATAAAAGATTGAGCTGATGCCTAACTAATTTGGCTTCACTCCAGGGGTAATGTGCCTCCCAACCTGGAGAACCTTGGGCTCTATGAACGATCTGTATTATGCTGTTGATTGAAGCCCCAGCAAATGCCAGCTTTTGGGGAGTTGCCAGCTTGGTGGGCTGAAGAGATGTGTGAGCTTTCTTTGTATTTTTATTCTGCATCCATTTTCTATCAATAAACTCTCATTCCTTTCACAAGTGGTCTAGTTTCATAGTGGTCATCCAAAGAATCTACTTTGACTGGGTCCTCAATAGATCTGGCCTCCAAATTAAGACAATCACCCTCTATAATACTTTATGGAAGGATGAAGCTGCTGCAAGCCTAAAACACCCCAGGAAGTGATCTGATAAATTACAGGGGAATCAAAGAGAAACTTCCCACTTCAAAATCACTGTCCTCCTGGTCTGATGAGAACACCAAATGCAGAGTGTGGCCTGCCACATGTGCTGGCCCAGAGTCATTTTGGGACCACCCCATTAAATCCTGAGCCATTCCAGACAAAGCAGGCTTGGCATGTATGCTGAGGTCCCTGCCCTCCCCCTCCCCACTGTGAGAAAAGCATCTTGGCACCCACCTTTCAAGTCCATCTGCACAAAGTGTGACTCAACCTAAAGTAATAACTTCCAGAGAGACAGCCCTGTTAGTCTGTCACAGCAAAACATTTTGTAGCACTTTTAAGACTAATAAATCGTAGTATAAGCTTTTGTGCCCTGGAGTCCACTTCATCAGATGTAATACTCTACCCTGTAGTACTACACATAACCTATACCCCAAATTGTAATAATGTTTGTTAAATGTAAGTCTATGGCTTCAGTATTTTTAGTCTTTGCTAAGAGAACTAGAAGTTTCTTCTTGCTAGTATTTCATATTTCTTTTGTAGTTATTGATTTGAGAAAATAAACCCAAATTTTCTCCTTAATTTTTGTCATTGTGTTTATGCTGTTTTTGACTTCATGACTTATCTCTTATTTTGTATTTAAACTATTTTATTCTAAGCCGCCCAGATAATTTTATGTTATAGTGCAACATACAAATGTTGGAAACAAATAAATAATAAAATAAAATGAGAACATTTTAAATACTGTACTTCAGTTAAGTCAAAGTAGCAATGAAAGGTCATTACACAAGCCCAATTCCTGCAGTTAAGCTGGTGTATGTTCGAGTAAATAGGACTAGGCCAATTTTATAGGGATTTATACACTGTTCAAGTGCGAGGAAGCTACACATAAGATCTATCATCATCCCAACCAATTTTGGATACAATTATTGTAATAATAAAGACTGTTACCTTGTATATTCATAAAGTGCTGGCACAATGTTAGTGTACTGTCGTCTAATAGCCAGTAAAGCACCAGTGTAACCACACAATATTAATAACTCATTTCTAAATCTGAAAATAGAAAAGTATAAATTAAAAAAAATTAACTATTTTGGCACGAATATCAGTGGCACACAAAATATATTTATTTATATACTGGTTTTGAGCTTAGAAAATTTTTCAAAGGAGTTTGAAAAGCAAGTTAAAACCAAATATTAAATTTTTTAAAAAACATAAGAAAGCAACAATACATGCAGAGAAATGGACTAAACTGAAAAAGAAATCCAGCAGCACACACTTCGTAAAATAAAAATGTCTTTACCAGTCTTCAAAATATTCCAAGAGCCATTACTAAAAAGAGAATTATGACTCATATCAGTCGCCTAGTTAAAGACCCAAATATAGTCCAGCTCAGTAGCCAAAATGTATTTTCTTCAAAAGGCCGGTAAAGAGATATGGGAGAGTTAGTACTAAATTATTTGGTGGCTGGGGTGATGTGTGTGTTTTTTAAAAAAGAAAATCATAAGGAGAAAAGTATTTTCATTCCCAGGGACAAGATATTCCTAGTGATATATGCTGAAAAGGCCAGCAAAATTGAGTATAGCAAATTGTTTCTCGAATATTTAGTTACAAACAAATGCTGTTTTACCAGAAGTTTTCCTTCTATCTATTCTGTGAAGATCCAACCTCAACATACTCAAAAATAAACATTGCATGAAGTCTATTGTGAGTTCTACAAATAATAGAAACTTTTTATTAGTCATATTTAACACATGCCTATTTAATGTACTCTTAAGATTTACCAGCTATGGAAGGCAAACAAATGCAGATGAATAATGCATAACCATAAAATAGCCAAGTTTCAATTTCATAACTATGAGACGAAACATACTTACTCACTACATTTATGAAGCAGCAACTTTTCTGTACGTATATAGCTTAGAAGATCAAGAAATGGACAGACTGAATCAAGGGTCCAATTTGACCCACTGATTTGTTCTGCGAAATACAAATGGAAAATATAACCTAAAAATGTTAAAGAACAAAGGAACGAAGTAAATGAGTATGTTTTTAGATTGTTTGGACTCATTTAGAAGCCTACCTTTGACATACTGAATGCCTATAGGAAGTGCTTTTTCTGGTTCTATAGTTAACAGATAATATTTTATTGATTCAAATGTATTTCCTTCAGTCTGAGCTGTCTCTGCCAACCTCATACATTCTTCTACATCTGGTAGTCTGCACTGCAAAACAAAAAAAGGTACAAACAACTTTTATAAAATGGTATTTTGCAAAATTGGGCTGGATTCAGTTGAAAATAGGAGCAGTGCCTACACATGAAGAATTCCCCCACAACTCAGATACCTGTTTTCTTTCCTCCCCAGCAAATGAATGTATGACTACTGCTCGTGCAAACGAACATTCCAGGAAATTGTAAGCCTGCATGCACTTCCCATATCTTAGCCTGCCATGTTTGCATTATCCATGTCCCTTGTGCAACCTGCATGGCACATATAGGAAGAATTGGATAGGAATATGAGATGCAGACTTCTTATTCCATGTAATGCTCCCTTCCACTGCCTGCACATGTGCCCCTGTAATTGTGCTGGAAGTGGGCATGGGACAAAGGGTTCTATTGTGTCCTGTGGGACTCCTCTGCATGCATTTGTTGAACTAGATTGAGTCCATTATATGTACAACTAAGTATATATTAGCTCTTACATTCGGGAAGAATAATTTGTTTAGCGTGAGTGTAAACCTAGCTTTCATGTTGATGTAATTATTTTAAAACTATAATGCCACAATTCAACAGCTTATTTCTGCTTACTAAGCTTCATTTGTACACAGTCTTTCCACTCTTTTCTCTAAAAATATTATTTATAAATCCAATGGGAAATGCCTGTGACTGTACATATAGGGCTCTGTGGAGAATCAGTCTGAAGTAAAACATACTTAGAATGTATTATTATAAAAATAAGAATGTGTTTTGAAAGGTAATATCCACTTGAAAACCACACATTCTTATACAACAGTTTATCCCAGGCTCCCATAGCAAATATAAGTAACAGGGAAGCTAAATAAACAAGCAAAGAAATAATGTAGATGATGTAAGTCCTCTATTATAGAAATAATATTTTAATAAATATATCTAGATGTTAACAAATTAACATGAAACCTCTTCTGCTACTCACATAAATGTTTAAGAGACAGTGGGCCTCTCAAGTGTACCTTTTCATGCAGGTCATTTATTTCTGCTGTGCATCCAGGATAGAAAGCACAAAGCTTTACTAACTGTAGTTCATTACTGGGAATCATCATGAGAAGATCGGCTGCTAAATCCCTGTGAAACATAAACAGGCCACAGTCACTTAGTAATAATATGTAAAGATGGGGAAACAATACCGGAGTTAAGACAGATTGTTTTTCTTTTGTTCCCCTCTGACTGAAACTATAGGTGAGGTGAAAGAGCTTTTATAGGTGGCAGTTCTGGTGGCAATGCAGGAGATGTTGAAACACTGAAGCGTGAGAGTAGAAGCGCAAGATCCTTAATGTAGCTGTAACACACACACACACACACTCACCAGGATGTGGATGATCAGAAATGAGTTGCATGAGCCTCCTTTTCACAAGACAGGAGAGTGGAAGCTTTTATCACAACTCAGAATTGTTCTAAAGTTAAAGCTAAAGCTTTCATTCACTTCTACTGCACAGAGGAAGAGGGAGCATATGGGCCCAAGGCTCTCTACAGATCATCTAAACCATGATTTCAAAGACTGCCATATTGCCCATTTTAGATTCTTAAGATAGTAGCAAATAGCCACATATGAGCACTCCTGTCCACTAGGCCGTGCTTGGCTGAGATCATAAAAAGTGATATTTTATGAACAAGAAAATCCATCTCAGGTGGATTTACCACTCAAGATCAAAAGCATAACTTCTCATGCAACTTTAAAAGATAAATAGCTACTAAACACATTTCTTTAGTGTTTGGGTACTACACAGGCAGTTTCTTGTGGCCTCTCCTAAGTTTGAAGCCTATCTTGTGACTCTAGAAATGAAGCTGCTAGGAACTAGTTTAGTCGACTGTAGGTGGTATATCATTAACAATACTTCAGTTTAGCAAGTTGTTACCATTGTGAAACTTTAAAAAGCCAATGAGCTTCATCCAAAGCTCCACTGGCACTTCCTATGAATGAATCCTTCACCAGTTTCAGAGACACACAATTGGAATGTGCACATGTAGGTATCCCATGACAATGCACTGGATGGGGAAGCCTACATATTCATATCAAAGCCATACATGCAAATGGAACCTTAGAATCATGACTAGCAACTCTTCTTTCCCCCTATGGTTAGTATTTTAAGACCTGGGAGTGTTTCCACAGAAAGCCATCCTCCATCTCTGCTCCTAAGCACAGTTGGTGAACACTCATGTGCACAAATAAATTTTCGCTTAAAATAGACTGGGATCTTTCAGTTGATTGGCATGTAAGATCTATACACTTTGAAGACCTGGGTGCCCAAATGGCTCTTTTTTGACTTCGAAAAACCTAAATATTTGTGCTAATCACGAATGCTATGTTAACGCTGCTGTAACGCCAGCATATTAGCTTTTCAAATACCACAGCTCTTGAATCCTCTGAGCACTAATGTACTAGTACAGTACTAGGATCAAGCTGTCAGAGCACAAGTCTTATCCCTCGGAGAAGCATGAGATAACCCCATGATGGAAGATTGTTGCTTTAAGACTAAGTCTTTGCTTGCAGAGCTTGAGTTCTCATCACTAATCCACACTGTTCCTTTAAGAACCTATTCAGCCCGTCTATTTTTTATATATATCACAAAGATATGAGCCGTAATGATGTAATTTAACTTGAAAGTTTTAATCTAACAGTAGTTTTTATTCTTTTATACTTATGGGTATCTCTTAATGTGAAGGTTTGTTAATGGCTTTTTTATTATGTCAAATCCTTTGTAGTGTAGTGTGTGTGTGTGTGTGTGTGTGTGTGTGAACCACCCAGAGAGCTTCGGCTATGGGGTGGTACAAATCCAATGAAATAAATAAAAATAAATATATATACCAGTATTTATGTATTTTTGGTGTATGCATTTGTGGCAGATATGACCATGATGGTTGAAACAACAAATACATTCACACAAAGATATTTTGCTTTATTAGAAAAGCCAACTCAGAATGTGGAATTTTCTTTTTAATCTAACCACACACACACACACACAAAATGTTTTGCAGAAAACTGATTAGATTCTCTCTCTCTCTCGAAACAATAAAGTACCTGTATCCAAGTGATGGAAAGCTAAAACAAAAATATTCCAACTTTAACAACAAAATAGCATTCAAATAGGGCATGAATAGGGCAAATGGTGTGAGATGGAGGAAGAAGCTGAGATAACAATACAGCAAAAGAAACACAAACACAAAATTCCTACCCTGATAATTTCAATTTTGATATGCAACCATGATCGGTGGCTTCTACTATCAAACTTACAAATTGTAATGATGTATTTCCCATGCTAAGTAGCCACTACTTTTTTCAAGACAAACTCCCATCCTGTTTATAAAACTGAGGAAACCTTAGGCAGTATCCAACGGTGTCATTCTGCAAACTCAAGTAGCCCTATTGGGGCTCCGTCAAATCTTTGTTGCGCAGCCGATCAGTTTGTGCAACTGATTGTGAAAGCAGTTGAGCAACTGGTTGCACAACCATGCTTATGTAAACGTAACTTTAGTTGGATTCTCCTCTTGTACACAGTTCAGAAAGAGTTTCCAGTAGCACTACGTCATTTGCGCTAACAGAATGGTAAAGTTGGATACTACCCCTAGTTAACAAAACTAAACATGACACACACCTAAATCATGGTATTTTAGTCATTAATACAATCTTGCAATTCTTTAATTTTCTTTCATTGAAAATGAATAAAGCTAACCGTATAGTATATAGTTAAGATTTTATAGTCTATAAAATGGTTACAATATGAAAAAATAAAAAAAGTTTTCCCAATTCAGAAGTCAATACGCTGAAACCATTCCATTCTCATAGAACAGGAGTGCAGAACCTCAGGCCTGGGGTCTACCCAGATCCAGTCCTCCAGGGGTCCAAATTTGGCCCATAAGAACAGTATAGGAGTGGAGCAGGGGCTTCAGGGAGGAGAGGAAACTAGCTGAAATTGTCTCCCTCCTAGCTAGTTACGCCAGGAGGAAACATGTAATCAGTCCTCCTAATAAGTGCAATTCATGCCTCCCACTTATGTCAATTTTTGACCATGTGGTTAATGGACAAACACCTGATTTCTGCACACATTTTGCCTTCCCTGGGTCTCTCCTGCAGACATCTGAAAACAGTATTGAACCTATATAGGTCTGCACCTTCCCATTTCATCTAATTAGTTTGCCATGGAGCCAAGGAAAAGAACAGGTAGAGAAAGGCAAATTCCCAGATTTTGTTATATTTGGAGAAGTTTGAACAATTGCTGTCTTGACTTAGGGAGGTACCATTTGACATATCTGCGATCAATTGCCATAAAATGATAATTTCTGATACAATTTTCTCATCGACATATTCTAGCAGCTATATACAAAACAGTGTTCCTTAAATATAGTATCTATACTCAGTTCTTAAACTATCACAGAGAAAAAAAGTTCTATTCAAAATGGATTTCAGAGGCAATACCCAGAGTAACTACGTCTTCCTCAAAACTATGGTTATGCTGATTGTTATCGCATAACACTTTTCTTGGATGAATGAAATACAGAGGCCTGGTTCAGACAACACACTAAACCATGCTGTTTAACTATAAAATGGAATGCATTGACCTTAACTTACATTTATTTGTGGCTGCACAACAGCAAGCAAGAATGCTGCCTCCTGTATGCTCATCACTTCTGCTATCCTAAACAATACAGGAACGCCCCTGTTCCTGGGTTGCTATTGTGACGTCTGAATCCAAAAACTTTGGGTTGCTTATGAGTTAACCTGACAGCAAACCATGGGTTAAAATTCTGGGTTGTTTAACCCTAAACAACCTAGGGTGTTGGGTTCCTGGGATGTTTAGGGAAGTGGAAGCACATGGGAATCAGCTTGCTTGCTTGCTCCTGCACCTTCACAAGCAACCCATGGTTTGTTAACCATGGTTTATTTAATCGTGTGAACCAAATCAGTATTTCTCTGCTACAAGGGCAGTTGTGCTTGTTCATGCTTAACACACTATTGTAGCTTAGTTTCAATTTCTCATTATTTCTTCCGGATAAAAAACACGTTCCTTAAAGCTAATTTTGGACATATGAGACTTCTGTGTTTATAACAACGTCTATGGTTCGTTAGGTACAAAAACCTTTGGAGCAAGAAGTTCTTACCATGTTGTTATAGTCATACATTTTCTTGCTAGTAACTCTAGCACATAATGTGTTGCTTGTGCTGCACATTCTCCTAAGACAGTACCCATACTGACTGCCAACTCCAGTTCATTTCCACGAATCAGGTTTGCCATGGCAAGCTTGCTCAATAAGAAAATCAAATTATTAAGTGTCACAAGCACTTCAAGGATTCATTGAGACCAGCATATTAACATTTATTACAAGAGTGTGGGTGGGATGGACAGAAGGGGGGGTCCAAACATTGCCGTCTGCCATTTGTAGCCCTCCTGTATTTTCTCACAATTTCTGCCATCTCTTTTCTTATCACAGAAGATGCTTCCAGATGGATGGTTCCTAGAACTATCAGTCAAACGACACTGTGCAGCTATTTGGTCTTTCCCTCCTTAACAGATTTTTTGCAGTAATAGAAGATGGGGGGAAATGGTGAAACATAGGAGGATTACAAATGACGATAATGCTATCTGGACTCCCTGCAAAATTTCATGGATCAGGCAGAGCGATTGCACAATAAATGCCTCATCAGGAAGCATTCTACATGAAAGAATGACAAAAGCGTGCATTATTTAATCAGACTCAAGGGTTTGATCTGCCTTGCTTCAAATAATTGAAAACAATATTTTTTACAAAACTGAGCAACATAAAAGAACAATGAATTATTTTAAATGGAAGAAATACTTAGAGCCAAGCTATTATCAGTATCTTCACAGTGAAACTTCAGAGTGAAGTAAGGTCTTCTAATCACCCAGCCTTCTTAAGATGAAGAGCAGTGATCGATCTCACAAAGTGTACCACCACTGGAGTAGATGAAACCCTGAGTGTTTTTGAACTTTCAAGCTGCTCTTAATACATGCTCTGCACCCCAAGACCAGAATTTTGCATTACAGAGAATGTGTAGTTCCTGCATCTTCATCTCTCATGTAATATGTAATACTAGGCAATTGGGAAACTGGCTTTGTCACATCAGCTCGTTCATCACCAAAGGCAAATGTGGCAGTGAAGGATATTACCGTCTATCAACAGATGTTGACCTGGTTCACATGATCACAGGGTGGTTAACAAGCCACTTTTAAAAAAGCCCTCCCTGGACCTTAATAATTACACAACAGTATCAAATCTTCCATTTTTGGGCAAAGTGATCGAGAGGGCAGTTGCCTTTAACTCCAAGCAGTCTTGGATGATGCAGATTTCTAAACCCATTTCAAACCGGCTTCAGAGCAGGATATGGAGTTGAGACCACTATGGTCGCCTTAGCGGATAATCTATGCCTGAGTATTGACTGGGTGTGTGTGTCCCTGCTGGTACTTTTGGACCTCTAAGCGGCTTTCGATACCATCGACCATGGTATCCTTCTGGATCACCTGAGGGGACTGGGAATCGGGGGCACTGTGCTTCAGTGGTTCCGGTCCTACCTCTTGGGCAGGTTCCAGATGGTGATGCTTGGGGATAGCTGCTCCTCAAAGAAGGAGCTGCTGTGTGGTGTACCACAAAGTGCCATCCTTTCCCCAATGCTATTTAATATTTACATGAAACCGCTGGGAGAGATCATCTGGAGGCATGGGGCAGGGTGCTATCAGTATGCTGATGACACCCAAATATATTTCTCTATGCTTATGGCTTCCAATAGCAGTGATGCATTCTCTGCAGTGCATAGTTCCTGCCACAGTTTACATGCTTTATGTCGTCTTTCCCCAGTACACTTTATTATAGTTCTTCAGGCTAAAGAAGGTGAAAATAAGATACACTAGAAGTCAACGGTAACACAGCAATGCTGGAACAGATATAATATACAGCATTGTGGGTTTATAGCACAGCAACACCTAGATTATATGCATTGAATATATGCTGGCTTTCAGCAGTGTAAATATCTCTACTAGTGATATGGTAATATAATCTAAATGAAATGGATTTAAAATTCCTTTAATTATATTCTGTCAGGTTAAAGCTGACAATACATCTTTCATGTGTGTTTTTATTTTACATCTGCCATATCCCACAGATGAAAAAACCAAGTTTATTTATACATAACATTGCCTTTTATTGAATAAATCTGTACAAGTATTGTGCAAAATAAGAACTGACCATTTTTTCTACTTCTGTATAGATTGAATAGAAATTCCTTTACCTCAATATTCTCAACAGCTAAATGGCAACAAGCAGCCATCACTGCACAGCCGTCCTGGAAATACCATTCAGCCAGTTCTTTAGTGACATTATGTAGAAGTCTATAAAAAAATCATTTGGATTAAATAATTTAAACTAGACTGCAGAGAATAGCCTAAGACATAATGGACTTGTCCCCTTTAAGAATCTTTAGACACACCAGGAACTGCCTACTCCATTTTCCCTTGAGAATCCTGGCACATTTCTCCCAATCTTTTTGCCAAATCCACAGGATGAATCTGTATCTTTACAGAACAGTCTAACAGTAATACAGGGGAAATATCTCCTTCCTGTCTTTCCTCTGACAGGAAGCATTCAATCAGCCATTATCTGTCTATCTAAACTTTACACCAAACACCCTTTGCCAAATTCTGAGTGGAGGATTGCCTCAACTTGTTTTCCATTCCCATGGTCAAGCTTGTACTGGATCAGCCCCTGCCCTTTTTTTAATTTATTACTGATATGGATTTCTGAATTACGGTGACTGAATGCTGGATTACAGGCCCAATTTCCAATGCTATGATTTCAAAAGTGGCCCATGAAATATGGCATCGTCCCAAGTATTCACATACGGAATCGATGTTCAGATGGCTTCGGTGTGCAGCAGTGTCCACTAGTGGACAACACATCTGTCCGTGGTGAGCTCTTCTGTTGATTTATTTACAATATTTATATACCGCTCTCCACTGAAAATTTCGGAGTGGTGTACAAGGTAAAAAACACACACAGAATAAAACACCTTAAAATAGATTTTTAAAAGAAGCAAAATGAAAAGTGAACCATGAACTGTGGCTGGTCATAAAGGAAAGGCTTCCTGGAACAATGATGTTTTCAGGAGGTGCTGAAAGGAATACAAAGTTGGCGCCTGCCTGACCTCTAGAGGCAGGGAATTCCATAGGAGAGGAGCTACCATGCTGAAGGCTCTTCCCCTGGTGGACTCCAATCAGAGGATGAGTCTATGTGGAACCACCAGGAGATGCCCTCGGATGACCTCTGTTGTGGCAGAAGTGACCAGTGTCGCAGTCTGCTTCCACAGAGGCCGATATTTGCATCCATTGCAGCCTACTTAACCTTCCCATTACTGCTTGGAAAAGGCTCCCTAACTAGACCTCTTCCACCCCATCGCCTGCACCTGCCACGTTAAGGTGCGTCAGAACAATTAGCCAGACCTGTGCAGCTGTAATGGAACAGTGCACGAGGAGCTCTTCCTGGTCACCGGGGCAGTTAGTAACAGCTTTTACAGTCCTATCAACCACTGCAGAAATAAGTGCTTCTTCTGCCATGTCTCCCTTCAAAGTGTAGGTCAGGGTATTGTGCTGAGCCCTCTGAGAATGGAGGAGCAAAGGTGGAAGAGAGAGCAGAGGAAGAGGCGAGGGAAATCAGCAGCACGACTTGCGCTATCGTATTGGCTGCTTAGGACCATTAGCAGAGCAAGTGAAGTGGCAGCGTGGGTGCAGGGGAGAGCGAGGACCTTGCCCTGAAAACAGCACCGTCCAGCCTGCACAGCCTATGGGTAGTAGCAAGCAGGTGTTCTCATTGCTTCCCCTGGCACTGTGCGACTGTGTGAGAGTAACCTCATAGTGACAGCTGTGCAGAAAACCAGGGGAACAAATGGTCATTCCTGGTGCAGCGCAGGAACACCTAGGCCTCGGAGTTTATCCAAAGATCTATGAATGTGCCCGATTCAACCTCACTCCAGAAATGCCTCGCTTCTCATGCAGTGCTTCTCTCCCTCCGAATCAGAGGAAGACTCAGACTGCTGTGGAGATTTTACACAGCTGGTGCCCATGGGCAAAAAAACAACTGCTTTGCCAACAGGTGCACTAGCGGCAAAACACAGGAGACGAGGTAGATGACTGCTGAGGAAGGAGGGAAGGCACAGACAGCGCAATGTAATTTGTTGTTAGGCAGACTTCAGGAATTGAGATTGCTCATGAGCAGAGGAGCTGCATTTTCTGCCACTCTTGCTGAGCAACTCTGTAGCCGATTACTGCAACCCACAATAAAATTGCTCCCTGGGTTCAGACAACATGACAATCCATCATGGGTAAAAAAAAACCCCAAGAACAAGCCATGGGGTGTCATGATAGCTTTTTCTCAAAAATTTAGCCACCCTGCTGAAAGCGGTCCAGGTTCGGATGATTCGCCATGGTTTGTTTCAAATGTCATCTCACAATAAGTTGTCATGTTGTGCAAACCCAGTCAGTATACATTGACAAAGGAAATACAAATTTTAGATAGGTCTATTCTCCTAAATAGGCCAGGACCTATTTGTCTGGAAGTTGATATCTTTTATGACAATCGAACCATGATCTACCATTTTATTCAAGCAGAACAGATAAACAAGACTTATGGACTTCTCTGTTATGAGGAAATGCAAAACAGCAGCTTTCAAACTTCAGTACAAAGTGTCAGATCTCATTTCAAAATGCCACTAATTTTTCAATCTGTCAGGAGAGACAAAAAGAAATGGCATATGAAAAATAACCTTTCTGCATGACTCACTCATTATAATCTTCCATGCTGTTTGCTTCAACATTTGTTGACCCATTTGATGCTGAACACTGGAATGTTTGCATATTTCCTTCACATGCTGCCTAGAAACAGTAAAAGAATGTCAACTGAAAGCAACACAAACCATTCTTCTCTTGACAATATTACTGGGGACGGGGAAGAAACAACAAGCTAATGAGTAACTTAAGGCCGAAATAAAAAGCAGCCATATTATAGTAGTAGAAAACAGGCCGTGTTATATGTTACAACCACGGTCTTTGGTCTAGACTCAAATCTAAATTACATGTAAAGGGCAGAAAACTATCCTATGCATTAGTGAGGATGGAAGGATGTAAACTTAAGAGCAAAATCCACATTTACTAGAATTCACAAGTTTCTATCCATGGAGAGATCCAGGCCTAATCTGCACCGAGCAGGATACTGCACTATGAAAGTGGTATGAAAGCGGTATATAAAAGCCAGGAACCCATTTTATTAGATTGTAAGCCTATGCGGCAGAGTCTTGCTATTTACTGTTTTACTCTGTACAGCACCATGTACATTGATGGTGCTATATAAATAAATAATAATAATAATAATATAAGCACTATGAAAGCAGTATGAAAATGGCATATGACATGTGTCAAATCAATGGGCCCCAACAGTTGTCAGTGCACTTCAATACCGCTATAAAGCAAGTAGTGCGGCTCCTGCCTTTTATATACCGTTTTCGTAACACTTTCATAGTGCAATATCCTGCTTGGTGTAGAATAGGCCCCAGTCATGAAATAATGCCACTGCTTTATTACCCACAACAGAATGCTATTGGAATAAAAATTCTCAAGCTTTGTTTGGTAGCTAAGGCAGGTTCTCCAGTAAGAACTGGGTTTGTGGATCTGACACACTTGAAACCTTGACCCAGCTTTAGCAGTGCTATTCCTCTTGCCACCCTCCACAAAATACCTACAAGTGGTACCAATTCACAGGGACAACTTCTGAGAGCAGTGTAGAGCAATGCCCATTGTTAAAATTAGAATTTTGAAACCCAGTAACGCTGGCATCAAAAATACCAGCTTAATTACTTTGATATATCACTATGTAGAATTATACTGCACCTTGAGTGTCATTTCCTTTAAAAAGGTGGGGCATAAATCAAATGAATAAAATAGATAAGGATGGCAATACAGGAAAATCTAGAATTTGGCTATTTCTTCCTATCAATAACTTCCTTTCTGATGCTAATAAAATGTTTTTAATCACTCTGCCTACCATTGTTGATTTAGATACAGGGCATGTGAATATGTGAGCAACATTTTTACAATGTTATTCGTAAATGCTGGGGTTTTGCTTTTGTCTTTTACAGTCAAAGCTGCCTCAAACTTAATAATACAGGTTAACAATTTATAACTAAATGTTTTACCACATCCTAAAATATGTGGCATTTATTAGCATCTGATAAGCACATACAGTGGTACCTGTGCAACCTGCAGAGCTTCTTTAAGCTGACCTCTTGAAGTAAAAAATGTGACAAGCTTCTTCACATCACCAGTAGCTATGCAGTATGGAATAACATCATCATTTTCTTCTTGAATTAACTGGTCAGCTCTCCTAATCAAAATTAAAAATATCAGCCATTTAGTTTCATTTCAATTATTTAGTATCAGATCCAGTCACAGGGCATCGGTGGGGCTTTAGGATTTATTAGAAAGCTCAATGCCACAGATCTGCCTTTTGAGAGGCATATAATTCTTCCCAAAGCCACAGCTTGGAAAAGCATACATATTTTAATTAAAATATGCCATCACAAGCATTTATAAGGACAGTTTCAAATAACCCACTGCATACGTATCACATCTGGTTATCAGATACAAGTTCCTTCTAAAGTTGAGTTTGAAAAGAAGGACAGCATGCCCTGGTTCAGACCATAGGCCTATTTAGTCCAGCATTCTGGTCCCAGATGCCTCTGGGAAGTCCACAAGCAGGACATAAATCCAATAGGACCTTTCTTGCTCTTGCTCCCAGCAACTAGCATTGTGCCTTTGACCCTGGAAGTAGCATATAGCCACTGATGGTCCTATCTTCACAAATATGTTCAATTCCCTTTTAAAGCCATCTAAGTTGATGGCCATTGATATAGGAATGTTTGCACAACACGACAGCCCACTGTGGGCTATTTAACCTATGGTGAGGATGTGGAATGTGTAAACCCAGTGTGGGGCTTAACTCTTACCAGTTTTACATGTCACAACAACCCCCGATTGGAGGTTGCATATGCAATTTGGGACCCACGAGCCACAGCTCATCATGAGTTAAATAACTGACAATGAACTGCAGTGAGTTGTCCAAACTTGGTCGCAATCTTGAGGAAGCAAATTCTATAGTTTAACTGTATGCTCTGTGAAGAAGTATTTCCTTTTACCTATGTTTAATTTAGCACCATTCAGCTTGCTATTTACTGTTTTACTCTGGTGCTATATAAATAAATAAATAATAATAATAATAAATAATAGTATTATGAGAGGAAGAACATGTCTCTCTATCCACATTTTCCACACAACACACACTTTGATAAACCTCTCTCAACTAAATAGCCCCAAACATTGTAACTTTTCCTCATAGAGTTGTTCCAGACTGCTGATCATTTTGGTTACCCATTTCTGCACCTTTCCCAGCTCTACAATATACACAGTATTCCAAGTGTGTATAAACTTCATATAATAAAGGCATTACAATATTGGCAATTTTATTTTTAGTCCCTTTCCTAATGATCCCAATTAATGCAGTAAGTTCCCCCTTCAACTTACCTTTGCATTAACTTCTTCCAGTATTTCATAGATACTCCTGGGGCAACTGAGAGTGCTTTGTCCCACTAGAAGACAGAATATGTTGTGCCTAGTATTTTTATATGAATTCAAGAAACAGGAGCTATGCAATGGTTTTTGAAAATACTCCCCATTTTTAAAGATATCATCTATTTGCAAGAACATAGCTAATAAATTAATGTTTCCATTTATATTTAAAAATGAACAGTATCTGAAAAATGATGTCAGTAAAGAAGCCAATATATTAATGGTCACTGTGAAGGAGCCTGCCACCTGCTCCTCTTGCCGGTCTGAGTCTGGCACCCAGAAATAACAGCCACACCACGTAAAGGTCAAAATACTTTATTAATTACAAACTAAAACTCTGGTGGAATTCCCACGTCCCAGGGCTGGGACAACACATAAGGGGAAAAGACACAGCACAGAAACATTTAAGGCAGGAAGGACAACACAACTTCCCTTCATTCATACACTCTACCCTCCCCCCCTGCTGAACAAGCAGCCACACTTTTCCCAAGACATCCAGCCCCACACTAACTTTCCACAGACTCTACCTCTGCGGGCTAAAAGCCTCGCAGACAAAAGAGAAGATTTCCCTCTCAGCCTAGGGCACCAGAATCCGAACTGCTGCAAGGAACCAGATTACTGGCACTGCCGGGATCTTTTATCGGCTCGGCTGCACGTACAGTATGAGATCATCCCCCAGGTGCAGAGCTGGACGGTTCGAGACAATTAGTGTTCAAGGTCCTTGACAGAACAACTGTAAGTCTGCTCAGAGACTAACTTCTTGAGAACTCTTAAAGGGACCTTAACTCCTTCAAGCCCATCACAGTCACTCTTTAAAATTCAAGGTGTTGGTTTTCAAACTCAGGGAAGTAGGGAAGATTGCCCCCTTTCCTCCTCTTAATATCAATACAGTAATCTAGTGTTTACCTCTCCAAGTTCCACCATAAGTTCACAGTATCTCTGAATTTGCCCTAGTCTTAGATGTATCTCTGCTGCTTCTTTTAGCCTTTCTTCCTTGCTAGGTGCACCAATGCCACCTCCGAATTTAGACATCTTCACAGTTGTAAGTTCTTGGGCTTTAGACTGAAAGTAGAAGAAGAATCACAATAAGCTGTTTTCCTACAACATGTGTGGTACATTTTGACAAAATGTCTAGATGTATGGCCCCAATATCTAGAGAAATGCTGCTGCACTGGGAAGATTTCAGCGCTCCGTAAAACAAATAACACTTTGATAACAAGAACAGCAGAAAAGGGAAGGGACAGTACCTAGTTAAAGTGTGGTTCTTACTTCCCTATATAAGATTCAAGTTTGCCCCCACACATGGCCCACAGTGGCGTTCTTGATATGGAAGATTCTCCTGCTGGTGGAATGCCCTTGCTAGACATGGGCACCGTCTGAAAAAGGTAATGCTTGTGTCTTGAAGCCAACAACATGTGTTACACTATTTAACCAACATATTTCTGATTTGCATGAAATCATCCCACGCCTTCCTTTCATGTTATTTGCCTGGACCTTTTGCGCAAAACCAACTACTAACACAACTTGTGCAAGCCCTGTTGAAATGAACAGATGCAATTTTTCTCCCATTTGTTCCAATGGGAAGTACCCAAACTATTCAGCCTTACTGACATACTAAATTGCATAAGAAGTTCATATATTTTCGGTCATTTTGGTAGAATATAATAGTCTAATGAAGTGTTTCTTGGTGTATCTGGTATTGTAAGACAGCTTATTATACTTGATATGTATTAGTTTCACCAGCACAGCAGTTTTTATGTAAAAATATTTTGCTAGGGACCTTTAAATATTCCTGTTGGAAAATAAACTTTTATTTCCTAGTCCTCTACAACCAGATGAGTAGAATGGGCACAGTAATTGAGAACAGAGTTGTAATATTCCAAAATTTCAGTTCCCATTTACACATCTTGTATAGGTGAGGGCTCATATACCATTTATAATTGTTGTACTTGTTCTTGTGAGGGGAAATACAGACTACACAATAAATAGATTAAACAAGCAGGTAAATCTACACCCATTGGCCTAAAATAATTCACTGGCTCAAGGAAATGAAAGTACAAGAACAGATATAAGTAAATGTGTCAGCCAACAAATAGGCAACATTTGCACCCAAGAAAAGGGCAACAAATGAATGCATGTTTTCTTGCCAAAATACAGATCTTTTTCATAACAGGCATTTGGTCAGGTAAAGCAGTTCTTTTGTAACTGAGGAAGAAGATAGGCAACCAGCATACTTAGCTTACCATTCTAAATCTAACCAGATGTTTCATGTGCATAATTCCACTGCAGTAATTCTGTGGAAGCAAGCTATCATCTTGGCCTTTTATTACAGCAACTAGATCCCACAAGTTTCTGCTGCCTCCTGGGGGCTGTAATAATAATAATAATAATAATAATAATAATAATAATAATAATGTTAAATGTTAAAAAGCTACATTAGAATTAAATCTGCAAAGAAAATGAGTAAGTTTGTAAATCAGTGGGAAAGTAAGAAAGGTCAGTTCAAAAGTAAATAAGCCAATATTGAATTCAGTTTATAAAGAACTCCTTTCTGTTCTTGTACCCCCTACTTGTATAAGTATAGTTGTTTTATTATTTATCTATTCTACATCATCAATGTGTAGAGACAAAGTTACAATCAAAGGCTTAAATCCAAAGTCATAGCAGCAGACGTCCACACTCACGTGGCAGGGCTCCCCCTTCCTCTCCCTCCCCACTACAGCCCCCATGTGCCTTCTGGAGAGTCCCCTAACTCTCAGCAACAGATTTAGGGGGCATGCAGGAGGATTCAGGAAGGAGGGGAAACTGTTCCAAAAGCAGTTTCCATTCCATTGGCCGATGTTTCGGGTTGGATACAACCCATTGACACAGGAAAGGCAACAGGAAAAGGAAAGAAATGGAGGCAGGGATAAATAGGGAAAGAATTAGGTGTTCATTACACACTTAGATCTGGTTAACAGTAAAATCTGAAAATTAGGGGATTGTGCATCAGAGAAAAGGTAAATTTTGAGGAGGGATTTGAAGGAAGCATCAGCGGATGCATGCAAATCTCCCTGACAGTTGCTTTTAAAAAAAAAACAAAAAACTGAGAAGGCAGCTGCATGGGATGAGTGAATGGGGCCCTATGGGGAGGTGCAAGTACTGCTGGCATGGGTGCCCCATTTCCTCCATCCTGTTCAGCCATCCTCTAAGTGTTGTTGTTGTTGTTTTAAAAAAGTCAAAAATCAAATATTTCTTCCCTGGTTCTTTGCAACTGTGCACAAATGAACCTATATGCACCGTCGTCTTGTCAATTTCCTTGTAGGTTTACCTACTCCACTTTGTCACTTCCTTTGACAGCCAAAACATACAAGGAAAATGATCAGGCGAGACTCCACATATCGAACAGCCATAAGTGCGCACTTGCGAAAGACAGACAGAAATTATAATAAAAATTATGACCCCATTTCTGCATTTTTGAGGCACTGAAAATTGTATGAAGTCAGGACACAAAAAGAACTAGCGATGGGAATGAGGAGACAAGACAGATTCTGTCGCAAAGGTGCCTGGCATACATGCCGGAGCTGACTGGATGACTATAGAGGAAGGAGGGGAAGAGCAAGCTACGGCAAGCCTGATCATCTGTTGGGCATTCTGTGGGTTGTTCAGTGAACAACCCACCCACCATGGCTTATTCACTGGTTTGCTTAGCATGACATGTAAACTTTTCCACTGTGTAACTCAAGTTATATTCTTACATATGTTTTGTTGGCAACCGACCAAAAGCAATGGGACTTACACCAAGTCAACGGTTAGCATCAGTGCCTATAATGTCACAAGAGCCATGCAGAAGAGAAAACACTTCAAATTCTACGGGCAAAAATGTCTCCTAACTTCTAATTCCTTGTCTTTGAGTCCTTTACCCGCACCTCATTTAAGTCTTGTTTTCAGAAACAATAGGTACTTAAGAGCCAATTGTTCCAATGTAGTCCAAATACATCTATAGCTGTAATCTGATTAATTTAGGCGAACTTGCAGCGTGCGAGTTTACTGCAGGTACAACACAGAGAAATGTACATCTGTAAAACACACAATAGACATGGGTCAGGAAGCCGTAGCAAACCATGATTCCTCATTACATGTCTGAAGAGGTGTATCTCTCTATTACAGTGATGAACTCTAGTGCACACACAGGGAATAAACCCACTATGCAAAGTGGGAATTGATACTTTGTCAAGGTAGAATAATGTTTAACATGGCAAAGGATGTTCACCCCATGTGAATAGTATTTCCTTCTTACTTTGTTTATACCTATCTCTTCTGTGCACGTTATTCTTTTTTTTTCTATATTCAAAATAAAAATAGAAGAATAGTTATGATACTCAATATAAAAGTAGTGTAGAGAAAACAGATAGATGATTTACATGAAAACTGGTGGGTTTCCCCCCGCAAATTATTGCAACATAACTTAGTATTGCATAGCCATTTAAAGCCTTCACTCAATATAGCCATTTGATGATTTATGCTTAGTTCTGAAGTTCCTGGATTTTACTTAGATGTACAAAACTATCGGCTTTAAAAGACTGGGGTACATCCAGACTAAGTTAGTTACACTAAGTTCCCAATGAAATCAATGGGACTTAATTTGTGACTAACTTGTCCCACTGATTTCAACAGCACCTGTTCAACTAAGTTAAACTGGATGCAAGCCATTGAGTTTTAATGTATTTATTTATTTGTGGCATTTATATACTGCTTAGTAATATCTCTCAGTGATTCACATTATTAAAATACAATATTAAAAACACCACATTAGAATGCCATATTAAAACACAGCCTTAAAACACTTCCAACTACAGTAAAAAATCAAGGAGCAGTAAAACGGAAGAGCGTAGTTAATTTACTTACAGCCCAGGGAAAGCCTGGATGAACAATTCAAAAGGTGTTTAAAAGATGTCACATTTTCTGCCTCTCAAACTACATGAGGGAGGTTTTGCCAATGGTGGGGGCCGCAACAGAGAAGGCTCCTCTGTGGATCTTAATAGTCACCTCGGTATTTATAAGGAAAGGCAGTTTGCTAGTTATCCTGGTCTCAAGTTGTTTAGGGATTTGTAAGACAACCTTATATGTGGTTCGGTAACCTATATGCGGCCAGTGCAGGGTTGTTATTGTTTTTAACACAGGTGTTATATGAGCATAGCTAGGGTCCCAGTGAGCACCCTAGCTAGTGCATTCAGCACTAGCTATTCTGCATTTTCTGTGTGCTTATATCATTTATGTATACAATTTTTACTATTTAATACTTACTGATAAACATTCTGAAAGCCATCTCAGTTTTCCTCCTCGAGAATTTCCAGTTAGTTTGTCCACTTCTTGTTTAATATCCCTGGATACTTTGCCACATAGCAAAGGAGGTGCACCTACTTCAACAGCACGATCTATTAAAAACAAATATTTACAAACCTTTTTTTAAAAAAAGAAGGGGTTAAATAGAATATGAAGACAATGAGCCACACAGATGAAGGAACCTCACACACCAAAGTTACTCTAGTGGTTGTTTTTTGTCAACACTTCTGAATTCAGCTAGAGATTCCACAGTAATTCAGGAGGTTTGACTTTCACCACAGATATTGTCCTGCTGCAGTGGACAATTATGCTGAACATTCCTTAGGTCATGTCTAGCCCTGCTCCCCCTGTTTTGGAAGAAGGTGTTTCAGGTAATCAAAGAATCAGACTCTGAAGTAGAGGAGTCGGCGCAAGACACAGTCCAGCCTGTACCAGTGGGGGAGACAGCTCTCACGGTTTCTTCCCCAGCAGCTGGTGGTGAACTCTCTCCAGAGCTTATCTCGTCAAAAACAAATCATACACAGTCAGTGGGAAGCCAACAACCTTCTGAAGGAGAGAACACCAACAAGCTAGCTGATCCTAAAGTGCGCTGCAGGCTAAAACGGGCAGAGCGAAAGGAAGATGAGAGAAAGTTGGTCCGGCTCGCATTGCGTTAGAAGCCACCTCAGAACTATCCGCTCTGAAGTTAACACGTTTTGGGAAAAGGCTTTCCGTTAACTCCTTGGAAGGACAATTGTC
This sequence comes from Elgaria multicarinata webbii, assembly GCF_023053635.1. Taxonomy (NCBI): domain Eukaryota; kingdom Metazoa; phylum Chordata; class Lepidosauria; order Squamata; family Anguidae; genus Elgaria; species Elgaria multicarinata. The sequence continues at coordinate 68,993,786 of NC_086180.1, forward strand.
TCGCTTAGGTTGCATAGTTTTGCCTAGGGGGAAGGGTTCCAAGAGATTAGACTCTTTTCAGGTGAGAAGAGATGTTTATTGCTTAAATAAAGCTTTGTGGATTACTTAGCAAGCCTCATCATTGTCTCCCAAGAAGGCAGGAGGTTTCTGAGGAACACAACACCTTATGTCAATCAGATTTACTTTCCATTGTGGGGGTAAAACTAAACTGGCATTTGGACGTACAAACTCTTGCACAAGCCAAGGGGAAAGGGGGGAAATAAGAGGTTGGATGCATATAAGAATGTGCACTTGAGTGTAGATGTTTGCCAATACTGCATTACTCTCAATGGGATACATATTCTGATGCACAAGTCATATGCAATTACACACAACTAGATTGTATATCAGAAACACTCAATGTACATGAAGATAAAACAAGAAAACCAGTAATTTTTAACCTGTAGTTGGCATTTTCCAGGGTGGCCTCTGCACACTGGCCTGCAGATCCAACTTCTCAGACCGTGTATGCACTTGATATCAAGGCAACACAATAAAGTGACATGGAAATTGCACATGTAATATTGTCGACACGCATGCATCAATCTACTGCTGGAATACACATAAGTTTGTGCAACTGTTTTTTCAGGGGTGTGGAGAAATCATGTGCTTTTTTTTGCCTCTCAAGCCTGGATAGCTTAATGCTCCCCCACCTTAACAGAGAAACAAGGATATCCAAGACACTCCAGAGACTTTCCACAGATATGAAAAAACATAGTGAAGCAAAGCGAAAACATTGAAATAAAGGCACAATTTTGTATATCCCTAATGTCAGCTCATAAGAATGTTACCCACCAGTGTTTCCGATAATCTCATCCCATGATCTGTCTGCCAAAATATTTATTTGGAGAGGATTTATAAGAGGCGTTAAAGACCAAAGTCTCACAGTGGAATCTCGAGAACAAGAGGCCATAGTGAAGGGGCGATTAGGATGACATGTTAATCCTAAAGGAAAGAAATTTTAATAAATTAGGTTTAAAATACTGAATGGAAATATTTAGGACTATAAAATCTACTGAAAATGTATAGCATCAAAACACTGAACTATATTACCATAGACATCTGCACCGTGATCATACACTGTGTCCAGACAGATTCCATCTCTTGTGTCCCATACTTTGATTGTATAATCCCAGCTGCCTGATATCAGTAAATAAGGTATTTCTGTATTCCACAGCAGTCCCCGTACTGGTGCTGTATGTCCATTAAGAACATTTATACAAGCATCTTGTGTATAATCCCATATTCGAACAGTGCTGTAAGAATTTTATTATGACATTTGATTATCACTAGACAAAATATCACATTCTTTTTTTAAAAAAAATTCAGATGCAACACATCAGAAGAATTGCTCTTACTGCAGCATTGAGTCACATGCACTTTCTCTTATGTAAAATAAACAGCTAACCTAAATGTGTGAAAAATTATGGCCAGTTGTTCCAATTCCTTGCAGTCACAGGAGCCTCCTAACATACTTCAAAGGTAAACTGTTTGTTGCAATGCACCGATGCATATAGAACAGGCCACTATGTTTACGCTTGCCGCCACTCACACACAAATGAATTATCATCCACAATGGCATGCGAAGCTTTACACATTACAACCTCCCCTTTTTGACCATCCCCCATCGTCCTCAAAATAAAGATTTTTCTTCACTGCTTTCTTTGGCCAGGGTCCTAGCATTTCCGAGGTGCAATCTGATGCATGTTTACTCAGAAGTAATTCCCAGTAATTTTAAATGGGACTTGCTTCCTAGTAAGTATGCACAGAATCCAAGTGAAGCCTCATGTAGCCTCCCTTGGGATGATGGAATAGATACCACATTCAGAGCTCTAGGGAGCTGAAAAGGAAACCTATACAGTGAGGATAGAAAACAAATGATTGAACTACAAGAAAGGCCTGATTTTACTAATAAATTGTATTATAGAGCTCTTAGAGAAAGAGTGCATAAATTAACCCCTCACTAGTAGCCATTATAATACTGTTAATGCAGATTTTACCTATATGATCTCCACATTTCCTTGTTTTGATTTCTCTACTTTTCTTCTGGCTGCTCACAGATAATCTAGACTCCTGCCAAAGTATTGCAATGTGCCCTAACAGTGCTCAGATTCCCCCAGCCCTCATCTCCATACACCCCTAACTTCCCCTGCAGCCTTAAGGAAAGGAAGACGGGGTAGCACAGCTTTTAGCATCTGGCTTCACTGAATGCTTCCATGGCTGCCTCTTGAGAAATCAGAACTTGGTCCACAGTCAGGCCACAGAACCATTGTCAGGCAAGCCACAATTAATAACCTACTGGGCCACATGGATGTTGCTCAGAGCTGGATTCAGAGAAGGACTAATACATCCTTGTAAGTGTGAACATGGTCATTTCCAATATCATGCCCAACCTCTAAGCGTGACCAGGGCATTGGACTCATCAAGCTACACAGGCCCACTCAGAAAAGAAGCACACATTGGTACAGTGTCATTTAAAGCAGCTCAGTTCCAGTCCGAACCTGCCTTACACAGAAGTAATCCTGAAGTTTGGATGTCAGCCAAACGCAATAGATAAAAACAGACAGTATAAACTCTTGAGTACAATCCATCCTTGTCTATTGAATGAAAGGCAAATCCCCACTGACTTTAATAGTTAAATATGCTCACCCATCATCAGAACCACTGCAAAGGATTCCTTCCCTCAGAGGAGACCATCTCACATGAAACACTTTTGCAGTATGCCCACTGAATACTTTCAATGGCTGATCAGAGCTAGTTGCTAGGTAATAGACACGGACATTTTTATCTTCACATCCAGTGGCTATCATATCTCTGCAAAAAGAAGCACAGTCCCTAGAACTTCATGGTTTAAAAATGCTAAAATCAACAAATATAAGCAGACTTTCAGAAAACCTGCCCTGCACTACCTTTTCATTTCAGACATCCAATGATAGCAATTATTATGTTGCAATTGTTCTCAAAGCAGTTGTATCTTTATTATTATTTTTACAGTCAGTGCTAACTGGCGACAGTTCCACTAATATCACATGTGTTATCCAGCATCAACAACAGATATGGAGAGAGAAATGAACTATTGTGCAGAATATTTTATCCTCCTAATCCATCTTTCTAAATCTAAATCTATCTAAACGCTGCATAAGATTGTGCCCTTAAGAGGTCATTCATACAAATCCATGAGAGTCCACTTCTTCCTTTAGGCCAACATTCAACTCCCATCAGTCCCAGGCAGCACAGAAAATTGTAAGGAATGCTTACCACATCAATATATATATCTAACCAGTTTACACAAACAGAGATTAAAATAAATCACAATATAAAAACATCAGTTAAAATGTTTAAAACCAAATCTAAATGCATAGTAATTAATAAGTGGTCTAACTGGTCAGCACCATCATTCAAGGAATGCTTGAGTAAAGAGATGGATCTTTAATAGGTGCTGAAAACATGCCACAGTTGTTGCCTCCTAAATACCAGGGGAAGGGCATTCCATAAGGTGGGTGCCACCACAGAGAAGGCCTGCTTCCAGGTTGTCACCAGGTACCTATCTGCAGGTCTTGGTACAACCAGCAAAGCTTCCTCGGGTTATCTTAACAATAACACAGCTCTGTATTGGAGGTGATCCACCAGAATCTGACCTCAAGTTATTCAGGGGTCAACAGTTAGACCTTAAACTTGGCTCAGTAGCTAATAGGTAGTCATATAGTAACTGTATCACCATGGCAGAGTCCTGAGGGCATCTTTTATTAGAAACAAGACTTTTTTATGCCCCAGTCTAGTATATCATTTGTCCAACGTTCTATTGAGGGGGGACATTGAAGACTGAACAATCCCATATGGTTTTAAGAAGCACTTACATACTGGCAGGTAATCCAAGTTCAGACTGTTTAAGTAAGAAGCCAAAAGAGGAAGTCAGAGTAAACCTCTACAGTTTAATACTTTATTTCAACTTTAATTCCACATGTGAATATGAATCAAAATGCAGATGTGTACAAATCATCAACAAAGGCTTCTTGTAGCCTCAGTGGTGAGACTAAATTTTTTTGAGCTCTTATGTAAGTGGAAGTCAACACTGCTAAGCCATTCAAGTGTCATCTCAAGGCAGGTCCAAACCCGAACAAATTTCCTTTCACGTTACATCATGATTTTACTAAGCTATATCACACCAACATATTACACTAGCTATATCAATTTTAGAACAAGTTTATTTTAACCTTTATTATTCTTTGGGACTATGAGACAAGCTATATGAAGAAAACTTATAGAATAGTTACTCACTTGTTATTTTGACTCCAATCACAGCCAAAAACTGCAGCTGGATGTTTGTACTTGTGCAGAATTTTGCCATCAATGGTCCGAATAATACTGAATAAAATGTAATATAAAAACATAAATCAGAGTTTTGCAAACTGTATGCTAGAAGTATTTAAATTATCATTTATTTAATTATAGAGTTTCTTTGAAATGAAAGAACAAAAAAGTGGCCACACTATCAACCACACAGAACAAATTGGACTAGTATCTTTGATAATGGTCCACTTTTATCCAAAACACTTCAAACCTGCAATGATTCTTTATGACTAAAATGTATTTTAATACATTTATTAAAATTTTCACAGGAAAAAACATATTTCATCACCTTATTTGTCAATCGCTTTGTGTTTTGTCTATGTCAATATCTGCTATCAATTTACATTTTTGCCATAAAATCAAGTCAATTAGTACTTCTATCAAAATGTATATGGTAACTATTGCTCACTACAGACTAATGTTTCTGACATCACATATAAAGCACTTTACATTTGTCTGAGAGTTGGATAAGAACTGCTGTTCCATGTACAGAAGGGCTCTTTCCATACATGGAAAAAAGCTGGAACCTCTTGCCTCACGTACTAACATTCCATGGGCAGAATGGGAGGAGGGGGAGATCTTTGCTAATTTCCCCTTCCCCTGCAGCCCCCGCAAGGCCACCTCCCACACTGTTCTGGGGGATCCCTCAAACCTCCAGAGCAGATGTTCAGGAGCATGTAGAGGGCAGAGAGAATTAGCAAATGTCTCCTCCATCCCCTTTCATTCCACAGAACTCTGGATCCAACCCTCTAGGTCAGAGGTGGGCAACTTGTGGCAGTCCACATGCTTTGGCCTACAACACCCATGATCCCTCATAGAATAGTAGAGATGGAAGGAGCCTATAAGGCCATCAAGCCCAACCCCCTGCTCAATGCAGGAATCCACCTTAAACCATACTCAACAGATGGTTGTCCAGCTGCCTCTTGAATGACTCTAGTGTGGGAGAGTCCACAACCTCCCTAGGTAACTGGTTCCATTGTCGTACTGCTCTAACAGTCAGGAAGTTTTTCCTGATGTCCAGCCAGAATCTGACTTCCTGTAATTTCAGCCCGTTATTCTGTGTTCTGCGCTCTGGGATGATTGAGAAGAGATCCTGGCCCTCCTCTGTGTGGCAACCTTTTAAGTATTTGAAGAGTGCTATTATGTATCCCTTCAAATACTTAAAAGGTTGCCACACAGAGGAGGGCCAGGATCTCTTCTCAATCATCCCAGAGCGCAGAACACAGAATAACGGGCTGAAATTAAAATAGTTAAGAGCAGAGACACCACACTGACAACAAAGGTCCGCATAGTTAAAGCACTGGTATTCCCCGTAGTAACCTATGGCTGCGAGAGCTGGACCATAAGGAAGGCTGAGCAAAGGAAGATAGATGCTTTTGAACATCTTGGAAGAAAAGATGTTGCAAGACTTTTGCTGATTCTCCCTCCCCACTACATGCTCCTGAAAATGAGGGTTGTTAATGGTATACGCTTATTCCCATGGAATTAAAAAAATATCTATATAGTTCCCTGATGAATACCTAAACAGAAGTGAAATATGTTGGGTAACTATGGAGAATTTAAATTTATTATTACATATCTGGACTATTCCTTTCTGTTTCCTCTCAGAACATATGAGTGTTACAGTCATATGCAACCAAGACATTTGCCGCACACTCAAAATTCCCACAATATACGCCACTCCCTTGTGCAGTACCCTGAAAACACAGAAAGGGGATTGTGTAGTACTGCCATATTTTGGTGATAAGCTTCTTCAGAATGGGATAAAAATAAAATACTATATAAAGTAGAAAGTAGGGAAAAAAACAGATTTTTTGCAAGGTGAGATGTCTCATATAGCTTTTGATAGCTGAAAGTTTATCAAGCTCAATTTGTTTTTTGATTTGATATGAGTTTGGAGAACTTTTCCTGAATACTTCTTCGCTAATGTCAACCATCCTTAAAAGTCACATTTCTATAAAAAAATGAAAGCAGACAAGTGCTGGGAAGCTGCTGCTAATCTCCCCCCCACCTGCCCCATTGCATGAATATATAGCAAAATAGGGACACAAGGAAACATTTTCGTGCTCTTTCCAACATGGTGGGTGTAGGCGAAATGCCACTGCTGAAGCATCCTTCCAGGAGTAGTATAGAAGGAACACCTGTATCACAAGAAGAACATCAACCACTCTGCAGTTTTATGCACAGAAACACAATTCAGCAATAGGCATTCTAGGGTCATTTAGTGCTTTCCCCCCTTTTTGTTAAGAAATATATGACAAGTAACTGAGTCCCACCTCTGGAACAGGCAACACCATGTCAATACATTTCATCAACTCACATTTTGCTAGGTAATCAAATCAAATAACACTTTATCAAAATGCACATGTGTATTTGTAAGGATGCCTTCTAAATGACACTCACCAGAATCCATCACCACTGCAGGTTGCTATCCTTTTTGAATCTTTATGACTCCATGCAATGCAGAAGATTCCATTCTTTCCATGCTTCAAAAAATGTAAAACGCCTATCAATAAGAAATAATTCACCCCTTTTTCTCTTATTTATACACTTGTCTATGACTCCTCCCACCCCCTATTTCCTAACAGGATTTATCCATATTTTCTGTATTTGTACATACAATATTTAGTATGTACATATACCCCTCCCACATGGCATTTTGTAATGACGTAGCTTCTGATGTAGCTTGAGACAAAATAGATACACTATAATTGGTAAGAAAGCAGAAGGTGAATAATTCCCAGTATTCTCTGGCTGCTTCAAGTAGCATGATGGCTGGGGCAATGACTTGAGTGTTATAATCAAGTAAAGCTCTGGGGGACTTGCAGCTCTCCCCAAAGTGGTCTACTGGTAGTAAGTTACACTAAAGCATATCAATAAACCTGCTCTAGAAACAAATTAAGTTGATGTACATGCACATGGAGATATGCATTCCATTAGGGACAGATTAAGGGCTCATCTACACCAAGCAGGATATTTCACTATGAAAGCAGTATGAAAGCAGTATGTGGTATGTGTGGGCCCCAACAGTTGTCAATGCACTTCAATACCACTTTAAAGCAGCAGTGTGGCTCCTGCATTTTATATACCGCTTTCATACCACTTTCATAGTGGAATATCTGCTTGGTGTAGATGAGCCCTAAGTTTGATGGGCCTGGAGTGGTTATAAATACGGCATCTTCAAAGTGCTAAAATAGCCCCCTTTTGCATTAGAGCACATAATTAATAATATTTAATTTTGACTTTTTAACACAAATATGGATTGCCTTTCAAAACTCGATTTTTAAATTCGGAAAAACCTAATATATAACAGCTTCTAAAGACTTCCCTCCCCCCCTCTTCATACAAGGCAAATACTTGAAGTATGTCTGATCAGGCATGCTGATATTCGATTTTCTGCTTAAATTGTAGACCTTGGTATAGCTATCCAGTCTTGCCCTCTAATTCAGTGAGCCCACTGCAATCAATAGAACTGACTTAAATCCAAAAATTCTAGTTTAAGTGGATGAAGCTACATGTAAACTGTTGGCTTTAAATTTTAGGAAGCTTCATGATACTTAAGAGATAAAAACTGAATGCTGACAGGCTATGGGAAACACTAGAGTATCTGTAGTATTAATAATACAAACAGGCAGCCATCTATTGTTAAAAGACAAATGTAGAACAGTATGAGATGTTGGACAATAAGACAGTATTTCAGCTAGAGCAAAAGAAAAAAAGAAAAGAAAAAAACATTATCCACACCAGGATGGCAATGTGTAATGTTTCTTTTTCTGGTTATAAAGAGCCTTAGAAGCTTCAAATCTAGACAGTCCTGAAGTCCTTTGTTACAGATCCGGTAATATACAGGATGGTAAATCAGTAAAAAAATAAAATAAAATCTGTAATCAGCTCTAACATGGAGCTTTAAAATACTTTAACCAGGGCTGGCTATTTCTTACAAGAAATTTTGTTCTCTAGTTTGAATTCCAGAGTACAAAATACATGTGAAAGGCTTACTCATATATAAATCCCTGCTTTTTTTTTTACAAATAAAATATGGGCATGGGTGTGTTAAGGGGCTTCAGTCCTTTCCCAATCCTTGCAGATATTCAGAAGCATTCACAGTAGATATACACCATGTGTATTTATTTTTCTTTCTAAAAAAAATGGATATCAGAACAGGAATACTATACATCTCTTAAGAACCAGCCCACAGAGTCTTGTACGTATTTACCGATCATCTCTGTGCAAGAGTACTGATTATCATCAAATATTTACTGAAATATATTTTAATTCATATGAACACTGCAAAAGTCATAATTTGTAATAAATTAAGACTACAGGAAACTGTGTTCAAGAACTACACACTAAAGGCCCAGATTGAGGGGGCATACAATGACTTCTTTTTCTCTTCAGTTTTCCTTTCAAAAGATGCCTTTCCCTTTTTAAAACTCCCAAACTGCTCTTCAATGTCCTCTGAGTACAAAAAGCAGCTTGGCAATCAGATCTGAGAGCAGTTTATAGATCCACATGTGCATCATTATCAATGATGCACATGTGGAATTCTTTTAGTTTCCCTTAAAATTATGCTGAAACTTAATCCTAAAATTGGTATTTTATCCCACCACTGACCTCCGAGAAGGCCTTAGGGAACTGATAATCAAAAAATCATTTAAATTCTCCAAACTAAAAACAAAAACTAAGAACAGCAAAATAACATTAAAAAACTAAACATTGAGCAACAGCCAATACAGCAATTTAGAACCTCTCTTTTGACTAGGCCACTCAGAATAAAAATAAATGTTTGCAATTTTTCTAAAAACTGTGACAAAACCTGCTTAACTGGGAACTAAGGATAAGGCTCTGTATCTTTGCCCCATTAATCTTTCTCCAGCAAAAGATGAGATTAGAGCAAGGCTTCTTTAAATCTCCTGCTGGTAACCTTGGCCCAAGACATGCCTGGGCAACCAAAGGTCAAAATCAGACTTTTGAATTAAGCTTGGAAACCAACATGGAACAAGTGGAATTCTTTTAACACTAGCTTTATGTTCTCCTCTTGAATTGCAATTTCCAGAGAGTTTTCAAAGACAGCTCCATGTACAGGATGTGATACTAGTCTAACCTTTTGAACTTGGGAAAGTTTAAAGAACTGTTCGTAAATTCTATTCTAAGCATACACCTTAGAGACTTAGCAAACAGTACACGTTTTATTACTTTTTACTCTAGAGTAAGCACAATTATCCTGATTGATGAACGAGGTTTCAACAAGCCCAGGTGAGGCAGTGGCTGTTCTGAATCAGTGCCTGGGCATAGCAATGGCTTGGATGAGGGCCAACAAACTGAGACTCAATCCAGACAAGATGGAGGTACTGTTAGTGGGTGGTTCATCTGCCTGGCTAGGTGATGTTCAACCTGTTCTGCAGTGGGTTTCAGGGCAGCAAAATTATTAATGGAGACTGACCAACGAGTCCACATTACACCAGTACTTCTCCAGCTATACTGGCTGCCAGTCCATGTCTGGGCCCAAATCAAAGTGCTGGTATTAACATTCAAAGCCTTAAACAGCTTGGGGCCAGGTTATACTGTATGGCCTCCTCCCATATGTACCTACCCAGACCCTAAGAGCATCTTCAGGGGCCCTTCTCCGTGAGCCCCTGCCAAAGAAAGTGAGGCTACTAGGAAGAGGGCCTTTTCTGCTATGGCACCCCAGTTGTGGAATGAGCTCCCTAGAGGGGTTTGACTGGCACCTATGTTGTATTTTTTTCGGCACCAGGTGAAGATTTTTTTTTAATTTTCCCAGTATTTTAGCATCCTAGGGCTTGTCTATACCAAGCAGGATATTCCACTATGAAAGTGGTATATAAAATGCAGGAGCCACACTACTGCTTTATAGTGATATTGAAATGTACTGACAACTGGTGGGGCCCATGACACAACTACACCAAGCAGGATATAACACTATGAAAGTGGTATGAAAGCAGTATATGGTATGTTGTCACGGGCTCCAACAGTTGTCAGTACACTTCAATACCGCTATAAAGCAGTAGTGTGGCTCCTGCCTTTTATATACCACTTCCATACCACTTTCATAGTGGAATATCCTGCTTGGTGTAGATGAGCCCCTAGTCTCTTAGCTCTGCTGTTTAAATCTGTATTTTAAATCTCTACACTGCTATTCAGTCTTATTCTGATTGTACTTTTATATCATGGTCTCAAGCTTCCATATTTTATATTTTACGTTGTACCTTATGGATTTAAATTTTATGAACTGCCCATAGAGTTTTGGCTACTGGGTGGGGAAGGGATGTTTAATTTTCTATTTTCCTGTCACAGTCTGTCAAAAATTGTCTCTTGGAGCTGCTATTTGAATTTCAAGGGAAGGCTTCATTGGCATCAATGCATATAGTTGGCCCTAAGACTGATCCTATATGGTGTTATGCATCAATCTCTCTCCTTTCAATGAAATGTTGTCATGAAGTTCCCATAGCTGCAGCAAAGCTTAATTTTTTTATTAGAAATTTAATTTAAAAAATTAGGTGCTCCTCCAAAAACTGCTTAGGTAGGGAAGAGCACTTCTGACTGTTAATTAAATCTTTCACAAAAAATCAACCTTCTTTTGGCTTGGGTTTTTCATGTGGCTTTGCAGTTAGGTTTTACAACTTAGGGATGCAAGTTACAAGTATACATATTTACTGAACATTTCTTTGCACAGTCATTAGTGGGAGCTATAGCATCACCCTAACTTATACTCATCTCTTACCTCATTAAAACGGGTTATCATTTTGCCTCGTAGGACATCCCAGATGAAACCACCATTTCTGGAAGTTGCACCAGCTATGCAATTCAAGTCTCCTTTGGGAAAAAGTTTATTGAATAAACAGACACAGGAATATTGGTTAAAGTCATAGTTATCTTTCCTTTCCTATCCCAAAGGTTAGGAACAGGCAGCATATTTAAAAACAGACTCCTGAATTCAAAGCCCAGTCTTAAAGTAAGCTTTTTCTCCCCCACCTCACAAACACTTTTCATATTCTTTCAGAAAAAGCTTCCTCAAAAGCTTATTTTCACAGCAAATTTGGACAGTTAGTAACATCTTCTGCTTGTCAAGTATATAGTTTTATATCTACCTTCAATACAATCGAAGAGGAACAGTCAAACTATTTCCCCTTATTCACTAGTTTGCCCAGACAGTTCTACTTTTCTCCATTCTGTTTTTCTCATGCTTTTGAAGATGTCCTACGTTCCTTTCCCTTCACAGAACATGCCAGCCAAGCATATTTCCTTATTTAAGAATTGGAATTCCTCCCTTCTGTTATGCCATTACATATTGGTGGCACTCAATATTGGCAGGGCTTACTTTTTTCACCCTTGCTTTATAGGCTGGCCCAGCTAAACCCATTCTGACAAGTTAATCTCCTTGAACAAAATATAGTGCTGCCATTTTGAATGTCCATTCATTATTATACATAGCATTGTGTATACATGACTTTATCATTGTGGTGCCCATGAGCACTGTAGGACCTACTGACATCTTTCACATTACGCACAAGACCTTTTGCCTCAATTGAGGTTTAAAAGAAAATTTCTGGGTGTCTGGGCATCCTGCAAAGCGAAATACCAGCCTCCAGCTGCCCAACTTAAAGTTCCTAGAATGTGCATTCTTAGGAAATGAAGACAGTGGGCAGCTGAAAGCTGACACTTCCATTTGCAGTGTGGCTGACAATTCAGCAAACAAAACTGAAGATGTCGGGGAGGTATTTCTATTTAGTAAGCCTGGGAAGGGGCAGGAGAAAAGGTGTGTGTATATATGTGTATCCACATACACAAATGAATAATGGGGTACATGTGTGTGTGATGGATGGAGGTTGGAGATGAGAAAGGGTGTGTGTGGGAATACTGAACTGAAGAGTTTTCGAGTGGGTAATCCTGGAAGAAAGTGTGTGCAAGAGTAAGTGCATACACACAGGGGGAGATGGGTTAGTGATCCAGACACAGAAATTGCGCGATTCCTCTAATTTTGTATCAAATTATTTTCTGAAAGTTTTTTGAAACACCGTATTCTAAGTTTGATCACACCACAGATTCATATAATGGGAGTATGATCTTGGCAGTTTTATTTTCAATTCCTTTCCTAACTATGCCCAACATGGGATTTGCCTTTTCCACAGCAGTCACACCTTGGATCAACATTTTCATCAAGCTGTCGACCACATTCCCAAGATCGCTTTCTTGGTCAGTCACTGCGAGCTCAGATCCCATCACTTTATACTTGAAGTTGGAATTTTTTGCCTCAATGTGCATCACTTTACACTTGCTTACATTGAACCACATTTGTTATTTTGATGCCCATTTTGATTTAAAACAATCAAAATAAAACGAAGTGGAATCCTGTGCCTGGTACCACATTCTCACTTGGATCAAGGAATTATATTTTTACCAACTCTCTCAGCCCTACAACCCCGCACAACACACTGAGGTCTGTTTGAGACTGTTTTCCGCAAGAAGCTACAGCAGGACAAATCCCATTCCCATAAGTAGAATTGAAGTTGGGGGGGGCGTTTCTGTGCATATGCAGAATTACCAATGCAGGTGACACTGGTTATTTACCACTTTCAACAACCAAAGACAAAGAAGAGCTTTGTAGCATCTTAAAGACTAATGATTTTATTATGGCATATAATTTACGATTTTATTATAGATTTTATTAATGGACAAGAGATCACTTCATCAGATGCAAGAAACGTTACCCAGAGTATATATACACATGGTTGTAGTGAGGGGGAATTGTAAGCAGCAAAATGAAATGTAGAAGTAGAGGCTGTGATAGGTACATTAAACCTGAAAAGTATGTCAAGTCCTTATAGTGTTTACAGTAACTATTCATAAAGTAGTGCTGACATACAGATATTAATTAGCATTTTAATTAAAATCTGCAGTGGGCTAAAATTGCCATTGGTTTTTTTTTTTATGACAGGGTTATCATTTTTTTACTCTGCTATGCAGAAATTAAGGTAAAATATCCTCACCTGGAGCCCATGAAAGGGAATATATTACCCCTTCATTACCAGGCGAAGTGTAGACAGCTGTTAAAGTATTTATATCCCACACTTTTATTGTTCCATCAAATGATGCTGTAGCTAGAAGATCAGGATTATCAGGTTTGAATTTACAATCAAAAATGGTTTCAACATGACCCTAGAAGAGAGGTAAGTCCCATTATAAAAGTTCTTTTTGCCCCTTTCATTAGTTGATGGAAAAACTGTATGTGTTGACATTTATAATATAGTTTTAACTTTTTAAAATATTTTAACATTTTCTAGAACCACCCTTCACCCACTAAAGTGGGTTCCAGGGCAGTATACAAACATAAAATTTCACACACAACATAATAAAAACAGAAGGAAAAAATCAGTCAGAACTGAGAGGAATTAAAACAAAGCTGATAAAAGCCACACAAACATTATTTGATTAGTACCCTGCCTTCCTACCATAAAAGACAGGATACAAAGGAGGAAGTCAGTGACCTGGTTTGCTTGGTGGGCCGTTATCGTGGGTGGTTGCAGGGTGACTTCGCATGATGTCTGAACCCAGTTCTCACATCAAGCAGTTTTTCCATCATAGGTTGTTTTTCACAAACAAGCCACCCTGAGAACCCATGGCTTGTAGCAGGGTTGTTTAAGGTGGTTTGTTCACAGGGTAGCTTGTTGGCTAGCCAAATCTGGCAGGGCAATTTTATTGTGGATTGTTGGGAACGGCTAGCAAACTATCTTCATTGGTTCCCCTTTTTTTCCCTACCCTCTAGCCTTGCTTTTTTCCTCCTTGGTACCTCTTTTAGGGCTGTGCACCACTTTGAGCTGAATCCCTATGTTTATATTTGCATTTGTAATATCCCCCTAAGATTTTTATACATCTTTAATGATTATGTTATGTACTAAATCTCCAAATGTTGTTTAAATTACTGTGGATTTCCCCTCCCCCTTCTTTCTCTTCTTTCTTCTCCTGTTTATTAGTTTTATTCTATATGATAGATTTATTGGTCACTTTTATTGTATTTGATGTATATTGTTAAAACTAAATAAAATACTTTTTTGAAAAATAATATCCCACAGGAGAATGACTTGTGGCGCCCTGAGTAATTGCCCCGGGCCAGCCTGACAACTATGGATTAAAAAACCTGTTTTGCATCAAACTGAACATGGTAACTGTATTATTAATTATGTCAGGGTTGTTTCATACCTTTTAAAAATCTTTGCTATTTTTGTGTTCCCACTCCAATTCCAGTGATAAATGCAAATGGAGAACTTGATGCACGCCCTGCACTGTGAACAAAATAGCTACGTAGGAATTATTGCCATTCCCATGATTATAGCAGTTGCCAAAATGTGCTACCTTGATCAGGGAAGCTACAGGTGAGAAGCATTTGTACTGATGCTGTACAGCACCTGTGAGCCCAGGTCACATACATTTTCTATACAACCACAGGGAGTCAGGATAAATCACTTGAAGATTGTGAATATCTGAACTGATAGTCAAAAGTTTAGAAATGTGAGCAAACATACCAGATCCCTAAGAAAATCCCATTTCTTGGCTCCCATGTCATAAAGTCCCACTCCACCATCCATAAAACAGCAGACAGCATGCCCAGGAGGAAGAGAAAATGCTTGGTTTTGGGTTAGAGTTGGAGGTGGAACAGCCTCACTTGTAGATGACATGTGATGGTTTTTAGAAGGAGAGTGTGAAGAAAATGCTGAATTAAAAAGATAAAACATATTAGCATATCGTTTACACTGTTCCATAGTTTTAAAAAACAGTATACTTGTCCACTTGCCACTGGTAGTTAAAAGATTTCATATAAGAATGTGTGTTCTCATAGTATTTGGTTTGTTTTGATTTTAACAATTCCACATGTTTGAATAAGCAACAGCTATTTAAGAATAGCTACCAAAGAGGCAGAATTTGGTATAGGTACCCTGATACCCTGATCTTTCCAAACACATCTACTTGGCATTTAACTTTGACTGATTATAACAGAACTTTTTTCCATGCTTCATATGGAAATGCCTGTTTTTGTTTTTTTGTAACAAAACAAAACAAAATAAATTTGACGAATGAGATTTAGCTACAGTTTAAGTGACCCGATGAGGTGCAAGGCAGGGGTGGTTTCCAAACCACCACATAACCCCTACAACAAGCCATGGATTCTGCAGTTCACTGGGTTCAGACGACACAACAACTTATGGAGCAGGCAAGTGTAATTGGAGAAGTGGTGGTTATAGAAGTGGTGAAGATCGCCTGAACCCGACCATTGGGTATTGTGACATCTATATACTCAGTCAAGCACAGCATCAGACACTGCACTACAAAGATGCTTCCTTTAACAGTTGTTCTTCTAGAGCATTCATAAGCATGGGTGAAGCCACATATGAGATCTTTTCAACAACAGGGCTTGGTATTTATATACTCCCCACACCCCGAAGTAGTCAAAGCCCTTTCCACATATCATTTCATTAATCCTTACAACCACCCTGAAGAGTAAGAAAGTGTTGTTATCCCTATTTCAGACAGGGAGATAAAGCTGAATGTAACAGCTTGCATAAGACCACATTCTAGGTTCATGGCTGAACTAGGATTTGAAGCAAGAACTTCAATCATAGTTCATGCTCTTAACCTGCTGGCCACAATTGAATGATCACAGGTGTAAAAGAACCCATCATGGGTTCTTTCCCCAACCCTGTGCATGGCGCACGCACAACTGCAATTTGGATAATTACCCACAATGCAGCATGGGTTGCTGTGTCATCCAAGCCAGGCTTCTTACCCACCCCACAATCTACGGCTTGCAGTAGAGGTTGTGGGGTGGGTGAGAAGCCAGCCCTGCCACATAGCATGCTGGGTTCAGTAATTATGCAATTCATGAGCACACCACGCACAGGGGCAAGGGAATAACCCACAGTGGGCTCTTTTTCCGCATGAATGTCTGAACCCGACCATTATGTTAGACCAACAATTTATTTATTTATTTATTGCACTTATATACCGCTCCCATAGCCAGGGCTCTCTGGGTGGTTTACAGAAATTCTAAAATTAAGATTAAAACAAGTATACAAAATTTAAAATTCTAAAACACAGAACACACACACATAAAGCATTAAAAACCGTTAAAAAAACTAAATCATGTGGGTAATTAAGATGTGCCGCCATATGCCTAGGCAAAGAGGAAAGTCTTAACCTGGCGCCAGAAAGACAGCAGCATTGGCGCCAGGCGAGCCTCGTCAGGGAGATCAATCCAGCTAGTTACAACAGTTAGTTACTATATTTTCTTGTACCCAGGGACCCATTTGGTGACATAGATTCAGTTCAGACGACACAATAAGCAACGGTGGGTTAAATAGTCAACGGCTGGTAATTGTGTTGTCTGTCGGGACTTTTTCACACCACATTTAGTTGTTTGGCTAAAATAATCAATGCAAATAACCAATGCTGTGCAGAATTGATTATCTGAACAGCCATTGGTTAACATGTCATGTATCAGGCACTATTGACTACTTTGTTGCATACAGTTGGTTATTTTTAGTGGCTACAGAGTCCCCTGCCAAAAGCGACCAAAGTGGTGGCTGCTCTAATCTAGCCAGCAGAACTAGCAATGGCTAATGGGATACCAGCAGGAGGACTGAAGGGAAGAGAGAGGGTGGGCGATGTGTCAATCAAACATACTGTTGACTAATAGTCAACTCGACGCTGGTCTTAATCCACACCACGTTTGATTATAATCATGTGTGGGAAGTATCCCCTCGATAATCAACTGTGGAGTTGACTATTAATCCACCGTTGACTATTGTGTTGTCCAAACGCAGCCATAGCCTCTGTAATTCTGAGACACCAGAAGCATCTTCTATAGTAGGTTCAATGTAAGCCTGTGCAAGGCACTGCAAGTATAGACAGCTTCGGTGGAATCTATGCTATTGCAACATTGCAAACCCGCATACTTTGCTTAGATGTTCCTCAAATATGTCAGAAAAATCAGTCCAAGGCATATGAGATTGTAACAAGATCAATCAAGATTCTGGAAACAAAGATTGATTACAGAGTGAAGTTGACAAAACAGAGGAGGTGAGAAATGATGCTAGAAATGGCCAGTGGGAATAATTAGGAGGAGAAGATTCATTAGTAGACTCCATTCATTAGCAGACTCCAACATGCCAGCAATAAACTGAGTTAGTATTACAGAACAGTAAACAAATCTGCCTGCGAGGCTTCTTTTGAAATGAAAATAGCAGCTTCTGAGAGATAAACATGACAGAGAAACAAACTCCCTCTCCCTCCCTAACTGTTCTAAGGCTCCTCAAGCTTCTCCTATTTATGTTACAAAAATATACCCCTTATTGCATTCATACAATTTATGGCATGTCTATATTAAGAACATACAAAGAGCCACACTGGGTCAGACCAAGGATCCATCTAGTCCAGCACTCTGTTCGCACAGTGGCCAAGTAGCAGTTGGCCGGGAACCCACAAGCAGGAACGAATGCAACAGCACTCTCCCACCCATGTTTCCAGCAACTGGTGTACATAGGCTTACTGGCTCTGCTACTGGAGACAGCATATAGCTGTCAGGACTAGAAGCCATTGATACCCTTCTTCTCTAGGGCTTTATCTAAACCCCTTTTAAAGCTAACCATATTGGTGGCCATCACTTCATCTTGTGACAGTAAGTTCTATAGTTTAACTATGGCCTTCAGAGGCTACAATGCCCTTCTGAAAGTCCAAGAAAAGCTTGTTATGGCTTCGCCCAGTGCTCTTACCCTGGGAAAAGCAAGAGGGTAGGGTTGCTGCTCTTGCAGAGGTAGCGGAGAGCGTGGCAGTGCTCTTAAGTGTCACCTAGCCTTAGAGAGGAGGTTCTTCCACATTCCTAGCTTGGGAAAGGGAGGGAGGGAGGGAGGCAGGCAGGAGAAGAGAGTAAACAGAATGGATTGCAGGGTGATGAGGTGAAAGAAATAGGGAGAGGAAAAAAGGAGGATAAAATGGAGCACTCCAGGATGAGTGAGCTTTTAAGATGATTTGCAAGGCATCCTTTATCAGCATGTTAAGACCCATGATCTTCTTAGAGACATGCACTTGTATTCAAAATGGGAACTTATGGTGTATTCCAA
Organism: Elgaria multicarinata webbii; assembly: GCF_023053635.1. Taxonomy (NCBI): domain Eukaryota; kingdom Metazoa; phylum Chordata; class Lepidosauria; order Squamata; family Anguidae; genus Elgaria; species Elgaria multicarinata. The sequence goes on from NC_086180.1 coordinate 69,012,307, forward strand.
TGATCCCAAGAAGGAATTTCTCCTAGTTCTAAAAAGGAGCTACCTTTCAGGCAAGATTTTGATCTTTTAAAGGACTATACAGCTTTTAATTGATACAGATTGTGTTGAAGTGTTAACAGTTTAAAACTGCAGACCCAAAATTAGGTTCATTGATTCATAGAGAGGGAATCCAAACAAAAATGGAAGTATATACTTACTTTTTCTTTTGGGAGGGGAACTAAGAACATGTAAACCATGGAAACCCGTTTTCTTCAGTTTAAAATTATCTATTGGCGTTGTTCGTGACACATTCCAAACACGCAACACTCCAACTTGAGAATCTGTATTAAAAAGGATAAACCCAATTTGTCATCTAATTGTCATATGAAAGACAGCCCACTAACTAGCAACATACTTAGCTGCTTTAGACATATTACTTACACATATGACACAAGATAAAGATAAAAATAAACACAAACTATCTCCGTAGCACAAATAAGCAGAAACAGAACACAGCAAATACAGTTCATGTCCAGTTTCACAAAGGCAGAGACAGACATGATCACATATTGTGCAAGTCGAGTTTCATAACTGGCATTACAAACACACGCTATCAAATCGAACACTGTTTTGGTGAGTTTGCTTTCACATAAAGGAGGTGACGTCCCTCCTCTTATCCATCGAGTGAGCAATCAGACTTTCAAGAGATACATACACATTTACGGAAATATACAACATTCAACCATGTATACACACATCCATCCTTCACACTACAAAAAAACAAGCGTTTGATTTTTAAACCAGTTCCAAAACTATTCTGGGAAAGGGGTTGAGGAGGGGGCAAAAAAGAAAAGCTGTGCTGGCATTGCCATGAATAAATGGGTGTCTACCACAGCCACCTTCTTCCCGCCTGCCCCCACCCCCTGCCAGCCCCACAGAATCAGGTTTTTTTGTTTTCCAGAATTAGCCCTAAGACAGAGAAACGTGCATATGCTTTGAGGGCAGTGATAGTGCTATTAAACCATTGCTACCCCTCTTAAAATGTTATGTCCGTCCTAACCCTTAGGTAAGTAGTCACACCATGCACACACTACAAATAATCAAAGTGACATTTATTGTGCCCTAGACTATTCCTTGTGCATTATGTATCTCACTATTTAATAAAGCAATGTATAAAAATACTGTTGTTGTTCTTTACCTCCAGTGATAAACATTCCAGGAGCACTAGGAACCCAAGCTAAGCACTGCACAGATGCTGCTGCACTAGGAAAATTAAAGACTGTGATACAGGAGAGAGATTCTGAATCAACGAGACGGATTCCATTATGCAAATTTGCAACCAGAAGATAATCTGTTGACAGAGGGTCCCATTCCAAAGCAGTAACAGGATCTTCCTCATCTGTCCCTTCAAGTGATTCTGGCCTTAGAACATGTTTCTGACTTTTAGAACCTTGAAAAGTAAAAATAAATAACTTAAATACAGACCAGAATTAGCCCCGTAGAACAATCTTATATCCTAATATTTATAGAACTCACAGGTATTTATGAGTGGTTAGTTGCCGCTATAACAAACAGGACTAGATCTACTGTTGATAATTTGTTTTCTCTGTTGATTATCTATTGGTTTTATTAGGGGCTTATTTCTTGGACTTCGTTGTCGGTTGTTTTTAATACTTTTGTTACTCACCCTAGGATTTTTTTTGTCAATGATGAGTGGGATATAAATAGAACTAAAGAAATAAAAGATATACATTACTTGAACTTTAATTTTAAAAATAATTTTTGAATTAGTTGGCCCTCCAGGTCATGTCCCCACAGGGTAATAATCATGTCAGGCCTACACACTGCCACACTGAGTGTTACAGTTACTGAAAGAGGAAATCTCTCTGCAAACACTTAGACATACTGATTCGATAAAGCCATTGCTGTGAAAGTACTATATTCTTGAGTTAAAACAAGACGTAAGTAAAATGATATAAAATTGATAAACCCTCCCCCTTAATCAAGGCAGACCTATGCTACTGAGATATGGGAGCTGTTCATGAGGGTTGTTCCAAAAGATTCATGTCATAGATCAGGATCTCAAATCTTATCCTCTGAAGATTCTAGCCCCTTGTCCTCAGATGAGGATCCAGAGTTAACAGTTCAGGTAGAGGTCTGTGCTATGGAAAGGCATCATGAAGTTTCCACCTTCCAGGATCCAGCTATCCAGAGAGATCCCAGGAACCAGATCCCCTGCATCCAGAGAATGTCACATTATCATCCTCAGACTATAAGGAAACTAGCATGTCACAGCCATTCTCATGCTGTCACATCCTGATATGGCTAAAACAAGCCAGGGCCCTTTAAGAGACAAATCCTCAGTTAGTATGGGCTGAGGCCAACCAGCCCAAATGTCTGTTTTAAACCTCAGTCTTGCTCAACTCCTTGTTGAAGCAACATACAGATAATTCTGTCTGGCTTCCAGCCCAGCTTGGAGCTTTCCATGGTGCTGATCTCTTTCCATCTTGCTTCGAGAAACCAACCTCACCTATAGAACCTTCTAGCCCATGCTACAGCGCATGGCATTGACAGAACCTATGGCCTGAAATGGTACACTCCCATCAGTTCTAGAGTGAATCCATTATACAGACTAGAGCAGGGGTGGTGAATCTGGATCCCACCAGATCTTGTTGGTCTACAATTCCCATCATCCCTGATTACTGGATATGCATGCAAGGGGTGATGAGAGGTTAAGTCCAGCAACATTTGGAGGATCTCAGTTTCCCCATTCCTGGACTACAGTTTCCTTGCATCATCCTCAATGGATACTGTTCAAATTGCTAGATAAGAGGGAAGTCACTGCAATTCCCAGGAACCTGCTATTGTCCTGCTAATTAAAGCTGATTTCTAGTAACATCCCTGAAAGACCATATTACAGCAGCAATACAGGTAAGAAATGTCCTAGTTTTGAAATCATTCCTGTATCATTAAAGTTCATACATGCATAAAGTTGCTGTCCTTTGCACAAATACTTTGAAGTAAACTCCATTGAACTCAGGGTGATTTATTGCAAGTACACATGCACAGGATCAGGCTGCCAGAATGCCGTCTGCAGGATTTGGGGCTCCAGATAAAGTTAATATTTAAGTTAAGTTAAAATTTCACATATTTTTGTTATCTCACATATTTCTGTAGTCATCTACACTTTCCTTCTTTGCTGGAGGCCCCCCCCCCATTTGTATTACTACTAGCTATAAAGAGCTAATTAGTTGAAAATAAAGTGAACATACTGAGAAAATGCTAAAATACAAATAATTAAAAGGCATTGTTACACTGTGCTAGTTACTCAATAATGACTCAGCCTTAAATTACAGCACTGAAGGTACTCAGTCCTTTTTGAGAGGGTAAAACAGCACTTTGCAGTCTTGGAATCGTGGGGAGGAAGAACATTCACTATAATTTTCTATTAATGTCTTGTTAAAGATTAAGGGTTCAAATTAGACTAATATCAAGAGATACAGTACTGTAGCAGCTTCTCATACATGGCATGGTTTTTTCTGTTCAGTATTTCACACCATTTTTGCCTGATTTTTCAATTTCATTTTATAGGATTTTTTACAATGTTAGCATAGCCATCAACAGAGCAATTTGCTGCACATGTGGGAAGTTTAATGGACTAATAGAAGTCCCCAACTGCAAAGAGCCCTGGTGGAAGTAACTCCCTCCATATTCATAATTTCATGCTCATGAGGCCGTCTCTCCAGGATTGTGATGAAGGCAGCCTGCTTAAACAAGTGTTTCATGTGCACCTAGAGACTTATCCAGGACTCTGGATTTGGGGAACAAAACCCCAAATGGCCATTATCAATGCAATTTCCAGTTATATAATGTGGTATGATAATTCACACAGATTATTAGTAAACTGCAGGTGCATTTTAACAAATTGGTCACTAAGGGCTGTCTTGAACATGATATGTTTTACAGCTTCAAGCCTATAGAAAGAAGCAGCTCCATATCTCTATGGATGTGTTTTTCCTCCCATATCTAGTGGATGGGTTGATCCTTTCCATACCTTTGTCAAGATAAAGACATCAGCAGACTTTGATTCCATTATAAACCAAAAAAATCAAACAAAGGACCCTTCCTTCTGAATTGTCAGAACTGAAGAAAACAAAAAACCAACAAACCAAAACTCATATGAAACTGTTGTAGTATTGCTATAACAATACAAATATGGTCCTAGAGAGTCTAGGTAGGCTTCTAAATCCTGACTACATTCTAAGCAAGTCTATAGAAGCTGCATGCAGAGTTTGTAGTTGTATATAGATACATGCAAAACTGCAGCAATGACAAGCCAAGTTCTCCTCTTAATGGGGAGCCGTGATTTGTGGAGGCATGCAGGCTGGCAGCAATGGGACAAAGGCTGGTGAGGAGCGGTTGCACAACTTCAGCATCATCTCCTTTCCAGGATAAGTGCTTTGATGGAATGGGGCCAAAGAGGAGGATCCAGAAAAGTGAGATCTCTCCTTTGTTCTCACTTCAGTTCAACCTAAGGCTTCTAAAGGTAGGCTTCTAAATCCTGCAGCTTCCATGCAGCTGCAGGATTGCAGTTCCTAACTTCAGCAGTTGCTGATTTCCCCAAAAGTAAATCCATGGGGGGAAAGATGACTGTGCTTGCAAAAGATCTCCAGAAGATGGGCTGCACAAGGAGCGAGCCTCTCTGCCACAAAGCAGGAGCAGTCAGAAGACCTCGAAAAGCCAAGCAAGAAAGAACAGCACTGCCTCCGCTGCCATCAAGTCAAGGAGCATGAAGAGCAGTAAACTCGCCTGTTTGTAGGGAGGTTTGGAGACCAAGGAGCAGGGGAGGGAGGTGATCCTGGGGGGAAAAGGAAAACCAGAGTTGCGGGAATGAAGGAAGCAGGAGGGGATGAGGCTGCAAGAAGTGCAACTGGGCAGCAAATGATCATGACATTTTGTTCTATCTAACAGCTCCCAGAAACTATGTTTACTGGTTGGTCAATCTGTATTCTTGTGATCAAAAAGATACTCCTGCCCGGTGCACTTCACATATCACAGTATCTACTCTTTCTTGTACGTGGGAAACTAATGCATCAATTGGCCGTAAAAGTTGAATGGCATAATCCTTAGTCATTGATATCTGTGATGAATGATTACATTTGTATTTGTCAGGTTTTTCTTAGTAAGCACACACACTTTTTCAAAAACATATTTATGTAGAAGTATGATATTACTGAACCCTGCTGCCTTCTTAATCTATAACCAACTCTGTGCTGCACAAGGTTAAGATTTTTCCTCCCATGAGTAATGCATTAGAAAACAATATTAATAAAAACAAGCACTTAGTTCCATAATAAGAGTTTTCTTCACCCAAACCAAGAGATGCATATGCTATTGTCTGTCTCTAATGTATACTCTTACCTGGCTGAAAAACAGAAAGACTTCCATCAGTGTGTCCAAACACTACCTTTCCCTTCTTCTTAGGATGCCATCTAAACAAACAAATGTCTGACAAAAAATTGTGAGCTTCTTTATGTACTGTTACGCCATTCTCTGGTCCCGAAATTGTCCAAATATACAATGGACCTCTATGGGAGACAAATGCAACTGCATCACCTGCATTCCAGCACCAACTAAGAGATGCAGGAATACCTGAAACATAAACACAAATCCAAGAATCTGAAAAACATTTGCTGCAATTATCTCTACAAGTGCAATACTGAATTTAATCAAAAGGACAACTTAGACTACAATCCTATGCACACTTACCTGGAAGTAAACCCCACTGAACTCAATGGGATTTACTACTGAATAGATATGTATAGCATTGCATTTTTAACTTTCTTTTCCCACTCCACATATTCAATCCTAACGTTAAAAATATACTGAGTATAAGTATTGGCTTCAATGTATTTTTTGTCCTTCAACAGAAGAATTTCTCTGGAGAAAGATATAAGGAGAACATTACATTGTAATTGAACGGGTGCATGAATTTTGCAGGAAGGAACTGTTATTCGCTTGAACAAAACACAGAGAACTTTCATTCCAATATAAACTATTTGTTCATAGCAACTATTCCAAAGCATACTTCAGTATAAAAAGTGTTACCTTGGAACTGGCAACAGGTTTACCCTAAAATACACGCTCATATAGCTCAAGTCTGAAACACATCTATTCAACAGATGCTTTTTATGCTCTACTTCATGGCTATGGTCTATCATAGAATCATAGAATAGTAGAGTTGGAAGTGGCCTATAAGGCCATCAAGTCCAACCCCTTAAAGTGTACATGAAAGATGGCTGTCCAGTGTGGGAGAACCCAACCTCCCCTTTGCAGCCTTTCTTACATATTGTTTCAGAGGATCCCTCAGTCCTCTGGAGCAGATTTTTGGGGCACAGGGAAACAGCAAAAAATACCTCTTCTGTTAGTGGGAACCTCTTCTGGATCAAAGGCTTTTTCATTAACAGAAAACTTTGGATTAAAACCACAACAAATTACATATGGCTGCTTTTGCTGTAGATGGGCCTGTTCAGACAACACACTAAGCCAAGGTTAGGCCACTAACCCTTTTGCAGCAAATGGTAAGTGAGCATGTTTAAACCATAGTTATGGTTAGGAATGTTCACACAACATGCTAAGTCATGGTTTACATGACACGCTAAGCCATAATGTTTAGCTCAAAATGCTTATCTACCCTGGCTTAGCACGTCATCTGAACAGGGCCGATATGTGCTAGACCTTGTTTCTCACGTACCTTTTGTACTGTCAAGTTTTGCAGCAACCTTTTGTTCAGCCACATTCCAAATTATCACTAAGTTATCCGCACTTGCACTTGCAAACAGGTCGTGGTTATGGGGACACCAAGAAATGGCTGTGATTGTCTTCTTGTGCTCAGACATGATTGCCCATAACTTGAATTCATTATACCGATGATCCAACTAAAGAGAAATGTTTAAATTTAGGAACATATTTCAATAAATTATTAAGTATCTTACGTTAAATTTCCTTTTTGGCAAATGTTAAAAGCAGATAGTATAGCATGTATTTTAAGGAGTGGTGGCAGTTTAAGAGCTATGGGATTCTATCATAAGATAAATTACCTTTAGGAAGTTCACAGAATAAAATTTTCCTATTCTCTCCTTCCCCCTGCAGCCACCCATGTCTTGTGAAAAAGTTACCTGGAGAATTGGGGTGCTGCTGATGGGGTGCCATGGGAGCATGGAATTTCCCAATAATGGATGGAGGTCCATCCAATTTAGGGTAATTCTTCCTCCTCTCAGGGGCACTATCCCACATTGTTCAGGAGAACCCCCTTGATGCACTTTAACGGAGCATATGACTGTGATACATTATAAAATTACGTCTAGAGAAATATTATGCTCCAATTGAAATCAGTCAAAGATAATCAACGAGCTGGGATCCAGAGGGGGATGTGTGCACACACAATTAAATAAAATGAACAGTTTAAACAGAAATCTGGAGGGGAGGGGAATACCATGTGCACAGAGGCAACAATTTCCTATAAAATTGTTTTGTGCCCAATTGTCAAACTTAAAAAAAACACCTGCAGGGGAGTTTAAACAGCTGTTTGGGAGTGCTAGGCTTGGGCTCCTTACGAATATGAAATGAAGAGGAAAATTGGGATTGAGAGTCATGCTCTGAGTGCATGTGTTTGGAGACGTGCAACCACATTACAACGTTCATGTAGGCTCTATTAAACTTGTTGTATTCATCTCCTGAAGCAGATGTAAATGCATATCCTTATGTGGGGCTATTGGTTTCAAGCAATATCTTTGCTGCATCAGGGCAAATTGCTCTCTGGCACTGGCTACAGTTTTTGAAATATAAAACAGCTTTGATAAATACTAGCATGCAAATAAAAAAAGAAGTATGTTCAAAAGGAAGACTAGAAGTTCATCTCACCTGATATATATAAATAGCAAGGGTTGCACAATAGGCAAATCTATCCCCACTAGCAGCACATACATCTTTATTCCATGGCTGGCACCCGGCACCTAATAGTCCCACTTGTTTAACTTGTGCCATTTCTGCCTATAAAATAAATAGAGAAATATAATAATTTGATTTCTGAGGAGTCATGTACAGGATTGTGCTGTAAATAACGTCAACACAGATCACATTCAGCACTGTGATGTAAAGCAAAGCAATTTAAAAAAAACTAGGAGAGCCACATTTGTAAGACAAAATGACATCTTAAATGAACTTGTAAATATCATTGTGATTAAAATACTAATCAAGCAATGTGTCTTCAGGCCATGAGAAAGCAGAAACAATAATAAATTGGAGACTCATGGCTTGAGTAAAAATATGTCACAATCTGCCGAGGAGAGTTTTCACACCAGCTGCGTTCATTCATTCCAGTGTATTTTACAGTTTCTTGAACCTGGCACACTTGGTCCAATTTTCTGATTACTTCACTAAAATAAAACTATTTCTATTATATTTAATTGCTTCCAAATTACTGGGTGAATGAACAATGCATCAACTCACATAGTAGAGATGTGTATTTAATCATTGGTCTGGGAGCACCCGATGCTGGAGCTAAAAGCAGACATGACCCTGATCAGTCCTAGGATAATTCACAGAGCCACATATAAGAATATATGTGTATGTTTATATAGGAAAAAATAGAACTGTTCAGTTGCTATCTATTTGTACAGAGTTCTTTCCTTATCGTATACCTATTATCAGATGAACTACTTAGATATTAAATGCTGAATAAAGCTGCTGCTCCTGGAGTCCTGAGTTAATTCAATTTTTTTTTTTAAAAAAAAAGGATGAAACATGTCCTGGAAAGATAAGAGGAAGATAAGGCCAAACTGCATTTATTTGACCATAGTCTCCCTGATCTTGATCTTTCTGAAGAAAACTTGGAGTCTTAAAACAGGACACCAGGGAGATGACATGATGAAATAAACATAATACAGAGCACAATTCATTTATTATTTTCTCCCCTGAAATGTAATTCCTGCAGAACGTAATGCCTGACTATGAATTATGGTCAACCAAGCTCAACTTTCACCTATATGATGAAAATCCATCCCTAACCCTTTACAGTCAACCTTACAAAATCTAACAGGATGCCTCCCCGTCTTTCTACTGCCAGCCTTATCCACCCACTTTCAGTGCTACCAGGACCAAGCACCTATAATTTACCTAGTTACTCCATTTGCTTCCTTGCTATAAGTTTTCAAGCAGCCAGAAGGATCAGTGTGGAGTACACTACTAAGTTCAGGAAACCTATAAGTATTGCCCAAACCCTTGCAATATAGGTTTGTTTTTAAAATTAGCTCTTTAACTCAATAATATTTAAACCAACATACTGAACAAGGACTTGAGCCACTATCACTATTATGCATTCAAGACAGAACCTACAGGTTTCCCCAGTTTTAAATCAGTCATAGTCAGAGTATGAGATGGACAATCACCAAAAGAGTATTTGATTATCTGTTAAATATCTTTAACAATAGGCATTTGTAATATTAGTTTAGCCCCTAACAATTCAAGATAAATATTATATGCTAATAACAATATGCAGCTTGCAGAGACACTAAAAAAGAGCATTTTGCTGCACTAAAATTCTGCATCATGAGTACAATGCGGGAAACAGGATGTCTACTGTTACCAAGGATATGAGCAAGGGGAAAGGAAAGAGAGCGCTTTCTCTCTATAACTGGCAGCTACATCAGTAGTAACGTTTTAACCTCTTCCCTGGATACTAAAAATAGAAAAGTGATAAAATTAGAGTACTATTTATTCTAGATCACTATACAGAGATATTAAATAACATATATATGGACTGGACTGAGAGAATTAGATCACTAGTTGTACAGTTTATCCCTACCTTGATACAGGTGTCATTTTCTGTGAGCCATTTAAGGATTTCCATGTCCATTCCAAAACCCTGCAGATTCCAAACATACAGCCTTAATCTGGCTATAAAGTGAAACCGTTTTACTGGATGAAGAAATTAAACCCTGATGTTAATGGAATGTTGTCTTACTAAAGGATGCAGGAGAGAAGTCTGAGCATTGTGAAGCACCGCACACACAACACAGCAATGTCAGTAGCCTGGCAACTAAAGCTCTTTAAGAGGTACCATTTTAATATGCGAGTGAGCATTTTTCCTAATTCTTTCTGTTTACCATTTGTGTTTCCAGTTTTTGCTTGACCTTCATAATAGTACCACATTATCAATGAGAAAGACGGATGAGCACAGCGAAGTATTCTGTATTTATTCATGTGCAATAAATGCATACATTCAATGTTAACTGTTATTGTCTGTCAGATCACTCCAGTGGTACATTCACATCAAATTCATAATATTGGCCTGGTTTGCACATCAAAACAACTCAGAGTTGTTGCACGCTGCCCAACTGTTCCCGCTGCAAGTAGGAGCAACTAAAGACCCAAGGACACACTGTCCCACACTGACTTGATGTGAGATCAAGAGCTCTGATCTGTCTCTCCTGACAAGCCAGAGAAATAAGCCAACATGGTGGGCTGAGGAAGAATTGCCCTTCCCTACCTAGCAGCAAACCCCCACCCCCTCAAATGCTCTGTACACGCTGCAATGAGGCTATAAAAAGCCTCCATTGTCAATAACGAAAGCTTTTTAAAAGCAGTGTTGGAGCAGGAAAGAGAGGGAGATGAAATCCCTTCCCCCCATTTCTGGAGATAAGCAAGCAGGAAAGCTTTAGAACCCTTGCATGAACTGAAAGCATCAGTCTGTCTTGTCTACTGCCTGTTCTAAGGGAGTGGGAGGGCAGTACTCTCATTTTTGCAACTGCGGACTATTTCATTGACTTTTCTCAGCCGGACCAGGCAGTAGCAAATGGGCGGGCAAGTCCAGGAGAGGCAGCCTGCCACTTGTGTGTATATTTGTAAATTCAGTTGTGAAGCTGAGATGAAGCTGGTATGAGTACGTGACAAGTTGAGAGGAAGCCGGTTCTTACATGACATCTGTCTTCACCCCAGTTTGCCATTATAAGTATATACAGACCAGAATATTTTGGCAGTAAGGTGATTGCTTTGTGATCTGTTTTACAATACGCTGCAAGGTTAACACCATTTTAATATGCATGGTTTTATAGATCATGGCACAGGTTAATAATTTGACATAGAAGTCATTAGGCAGTACAAAATATTCCACTGTTCTAAATACATAAGGTATAATTCCAGCAATAAAACGCAACTCGAGTAGACCCACCCGGAGTTTTGGCGGAAATAATGAACCTTGAACAAATAATGATTCTTCTTAGGTTCACATATGAAGTGCCACCATCCACTAATGAAGAAACAGACAGCAGGCAAAATTAGCTTCTATTTAGTTTTCCTAGTCGCATAGACTGGGTCGCACATCACAGACCTCATAGATTTATGGCTTATAAGATAGAAATGTAGGGTGAATTAAAAAATATGTTTAAAAATGACTTCTTATTTAGATTAGATTTTTAATTTATTTAGTTTACCACTATAGTTAAATCTCCTTAAAAATGAGTTCAAAACAAAAGCAGAATTTAATTGAAATATGCTAACACCTTCGGCTATTGGGTGGTACAAAAATGTAATAAATAAATAAACGCCTACAATTTTAATCTCATAAAATGTAATGGTTTAAAAATGTAGTACAGGTGTTTTTCTAAAAAAACTCCAGGTTACCAAGGCCATTACATCCAGTTTTTAAGTTATGAATAGTTGTAAAGTAAAAAAGAGTGTAACTCTACTGGCACCAATAGAGGTGCTTTTTTTTTAGTTCCTGCTGGGTGTGGGAGCAAACTTACAGAAAGAAAAGTTGTTGGGTGAGAAGGTTTAATCTGCCTCTACTCAGGTACGGTGTTCCCAATTAAAATTTGGGCCACGTGTGCTTACTATAAGATAAAAGAGTAACATGCAACATGCTGTTTAGTCCTAACTGACTAGAGAAGTTTCAAATACATGGAAAGACTACCATCTTATCTAATTTGACCCTTACATATTTGAAAGAATACCTGCAGAATTTGTGAAACCATGACTTCCAATATTTTGAAACTGATTGGGGCAAGCCACATGTCACATTTCACTTTTTGTCAAGGTGCTAAGCTCTTATAGAATAATTTCTATGACTTTATACAATTATTTTAAACAAAAACAAAACCAATTAATGTTTTCTAAAAAGTTGAAGTAGCATTATTATCAATTATCAAAAATAATGGGAATACCAACAGTTACAGAAAACAACAGGACAGCAGTTTTATACCCTGAAACATTTTTCAGAAGAGATATCAAAGGATTCTATAGAATGTAGGTTTTTCAGGAATCGCATTTCAGAACCTTAAGAAACAGTGACCAGACCCAAATATGCTAGAGTAAGCTTGCTTATATTGGGTTAAATCCAATGTCACATAAGACCTCCACTCATGAAACAGGATTTACCCTTGCTCTCCTCCCCTACAGCCCCCATGCTCCCACCAAATCAGCTCAGAAGTGCCCCCCATCCCTTAAAGCAGATTTGGGGGTGCATCGGGGATGGGAAATACTTTCTGCCGGTGGTTCTGTTCCACCGGCTGACAGTCAGTATTGGGTACAACCCATTATTTCAATCCTATTATTTGGAAAAGATTTGATAAATATCAGCGGAATGACAGGTGCTATGCTACCAAAAATAGTGATTTCAATTTATAAAAACTCAATTTTCATTATGAAACCTCGAACAAGAAGTGAAACCTACATAAATCTGTTGTCACTGTGTTGAGAGGAGATCCATGCTAGCTCCAGGTTTTTGGGGGCGCTTGGGTACAATCCTCCCCACACACTCAGGTCCTCTGGGAAGAACTTACTTCAATCTGCCAAAATTAGGCTGACAAGTATTACCCGGATGACCTTCTCTTCTGCTGCTCCCAGACCATGGAATGGCCTGCCAGAGGAGACTCATCAACTTAATAGTCTTTTAGCATTTAAGAAAGCTATAAAGACTGATCTATTCTGGCAGGCCTATCCAGTGGAATTTAAGGATGTTTTAATAATGCATACTGATTTTAATTCAGTTTTATGTATTTTATACTTGTTGTTCCCCACCTCGATCCTCGGCTTCGTCCATTTTCGTCTGCTGCCCCTTACGCCTGGAACGCTCTTCCAGAACATTTGAGAACTACAAGTTCAACCGCAGCTTTTAAAGCTCAGCTAAAAACTTTTCTTTTTCCTAAAGCTTTTAAAACTTGATGTTGTGCAGACTTCTACTGTTACTTTCTACTGTTAGTCTTTCCCTACCCTGTGCCTGCTTACCCTTCCCTGTACCTGTTTGCATTCTCTTCTCCTCCTTATTGTTTTACTATGATTTTATTAGATTGTAAGCCTATGCAGCAGGGTCTTGCTATTTACTGTTTTACTCTGTACAGCACCATGTACATTGATGGTGCTATATAAATAAATAATAATAATAATAATAATAATAATAAAAGGTGAGGCAGGTAAGAAATTATTATTATTATTATTATTATTATTATTATTATTATTATTATAGACATGCTGAATGGGCCCCCTCCCTCAGTAAATCCACCCTCTCAATGCTGTTGTCACCAGGTGCTCCTGCTCCTCTTTCTCATTATTGCTACCACTTGCTAGCTTGACAGAGCCAGAAGCAAGTAGGCACTGGCATCTACTTCTCATCCATTTCACACCACTGTTGTCTGGGCCAAAGCAAGAGGCAGGTGAACAAGCAGGTTGCAATGATGAAGAAAAGGAATAGCTCCAGGGGTTCTCAACAATGGGCCCCTGCTGGGGTGAGGGCCTTTGACAAGCGCCCAACCATACTTACCTTTGATGCCAGGTTCGGATAAGATGAATGATTCCCCCTATTCTTTTTCCTTCTGGCATCGTTCTGAATCTATGTAACTATTTCCAAACTTGGCAATTGTTATTGAGAACAGCCAAAGACAGAAAGTGGATGATCAGAGTAGAGACCTCAAAAATAAAGTGGAGGGGTCAACCTGATCCCTGTAAACCAAGCTTGCCATGCAATGATATACACAAAGCTGGGTTAGGCTTAATAGTGTACACTCTAACAAGACCCTTCCCAAATTTCTTGCCAAATTTCTTCCTACCTCCTTGTTGGAAGGTAGGAAAAGAAAAAGAGAAGAGGAACAGGATGGACTTGGTAAACCAAATAAGCACAACTTTGTGTGCATGTGTTACAAATGAATATAATGGGAAAGCAAAAGATGGGCTGCTATCCTCGGCCATTCACTCAACCAACGATATGCAAATTATAATAATGTTGTATGGATTAATATCCTAAAATCAATTAAACACTTTTTGATCAACTAAAAAGTTAAAAGCATTTTTAAAAGTGCTTCCACACTCTTTCTAAAAGCCAAGAGCGAGAGGGCCAATTGTAGTTCTTGAGGGAGCACATTCCACAGTTTGGAAATAAAACAAGAGAAAGACCTTTCATATAGGCTGACAAATGAACCTCTGTGGGTAATGGTGCCCTTAAAAGAGCCTCTCCTGCATGTCTAATACCTGAGCAGGTTCATAATGAGACAAGTGGTCCTTGAGATAGCCAGGTAATAAGCTGTTAAAGGCTTTAAGGTTAAAACCAACACTTTGAATTGCGCCTGGAAAGCAATTGGCAACCAGTGCAGGTCTTTCAAGACAGGTATAATATGGTCCTGACCCCCAGGCACTGGTTAGCAGCCTAGATGCCATATTTTTGAACAAATTGTAGCTTCCAGATGTTCCTCAAGAGTAGTCCCACGGGTAAAGAAAGTAGGTGAAGACTCGTCTTCTTGATCATTCCTAATATGTCTCCCTTTGTTTTATTTGTGCAAAACAACCTAACTAATTTAGCTTCTTATGTTAGGATCTGAAACCTTATGATGTTACAACCTTGCTGAAGCTAATCAGATCTGGATCTTATCAACTGCTAGATGGACAATAGCAAAGGAAATATATGCAGACTTGAGCTCTACAGCAAACAAACAAACAAACAAAAGAATAGAGAGATATTAAATTAATAAATTCTACTCATGTAATTCTCATCTTAGAAAAGAGAACACCTGCAGTTATTTCCTGAATTCTTTCTAATTTGCTAAGTTTTTTTTCTTACTGTCTTGTCCTGACTCTTTTACCCTGCTGTGACAATGGAAAAAAAATGTACAGATACAAGAGACAGATCACACCAACAAAAAGAATCTCTGGAGATGCATTTCTGCATTGGTGGGGTATTACATGCAACTCATGACCACACATCTCCCAGTGCACCAAAATTCAGACTTTTAAAAAAAATTGTCACCCCCACCCTCTCTACCCTGGGTTAAGCACATATAAAATTGTAACTCTTCCATATTTCCTTAAGCTTACATAGACTTGACCAATGTCTTTTAATTTTCCCCCGAGATATCATACAAAGGATTGCCATAGCAACCCTATTTCTTATTATAAAATACTATTAAAGCCACGCCAACCTTCTGAAACTCTGCATTTTCTATGATGTCTTTCTGAAAACTGGCTTAATATGTGTAATCTCTTCTTAATTACTTCACACATACAATTGAATATCATTTCTTCCAGCTCAGTAAAATATACATTTCAAAAATAGACTGTATTTTAAACATACAACCACATTGAAATATCACTATTTACTAACCCACAGTTTACCTTTAGCTCTGTATCCTATATTGTAATTACAAAACAGTGCATTATATGATTAATTCAGGTGTCATCTCCCCAATAAATATTTCAGATCCAATCATAGTATTGCAACACAAAATACAGATGGTACTGGAAATACACAATAAACAGAAGTAAGATGCAGTGATACAAAAGACAAAGCATTTTTTTAAATAAAAGAAAGCATCTTACTCTTTGCTGTCCTTCGTACCAATCATCTTCATCAAACCAATATGAAATGTAAGTCATCCAAGCCATAATGTATTTGGAATCAAAAACGATGAATTGGTAACTAAGCACCTGAACAATGCTAAGGCAATATGGAACCTGTGTGAAAATATACTGAGACTACACAGAGATGACTCTTATGCTCCGTAAAATCAACTGCTCAATAATAGCAAGGCTGAAGGCCATGAATATTTCATAGAAATCATTTTTAAAAGACTTGAATGCAATTAAGATCTAGATATGGGATTCAAGCTAGAAAATGGGAAACAAAATCTGAATAAAATAATTACTTACTGCCCAAACTTAACAATTACAAATGTTTCAGACAAGATAAGATAGCACATAAGGCTGTCTCTAAGTTCAATGGTATTTACTCCCAACTAAGTGAGCATAGGATTGCACTCTAAGCACTAATGGAATGATAGCCTAATTGGAGTTAAGTCCAAATAAACTCAATGGGATAGACTTCTGAATAAACAAGCTGGCCGATCACAAATACATGGCCTAATCATATTTATACAGACATAAATCACAAACATGACTTATTTATTGCATTTCTATACCGCCCAATAGCCGAAGCTCTCTGGGCGGTTCACTTAGGGTACAATCTGCAGCATGCTGGGAATTGCAGGATCTTTTTCTATTTAAACATGCATAGGATTGTGCCCTTATAAGAATCTATTGAGGTGGCTTTCTCCGGATAGAATTCCTTTTCCTCCTTGGCATTAACACATATGGCTGGAGGCAAGCTGGAGTGAATCATGTCCTCATATTTGAACTCAACCCACGCAGTAATTTGTCCCACCAGCATCTCTTTGAGATTGCTGGATTCCTTGGGACATTGTGATGCCTGAGCCTGCTGGCAAGTATATATATATTTATTTATTACATTTATATATTGCCCCATAGCCACAGCTCTCTAGGCAGTTTATAAAAGTTAAAAACAATGAACATTAAAAACAAATATACAAAAATGTAAAAGCATAGAAACAGCAATATCCATTTAAAACAGCTATTCTGGGGTCAGTTAAAAAAACTCAGCATATATGGTCGAAACATTGCTTTTCCTATGCAGGCAAACCCACTTACCTTGTATGGATTTCCGCTGCTGTTTCTCATCAACCCTACAAAACCCTTATACTACAAATCTCGTTTTTGACTGCTCAAACTCTTGTTTCGGGTTTTCACTGCCCCCTTCCGTAAGGTGGGCTTTGCAGTTTTCTGGTTGGCTGACCAGCTTAATAGTCTTGCTGTGATACTTATGGACCTTGAATGCATGATTTGTTTCTATAGCTTTGAGCTCCAGTGGACAGTCAAGGATGCATTGCTGGGAGATCCAGGTGCTCAGATCTGCAATACGTATGCCTATGGTGTGCGAGCAGTTGCTCAGTGCATTCCTGCTTGGTTGAGATTTGTCCAGTGCCTGCGCCAATACCGTGACACCAAATGGGCCTTTCCCCACCTGGTTAATGCTGGCAAATATTCCACAATGTTCTTTATGGTAATGTAGTAAACATACTTAGGTTGTAAACATGCTGAACATTACAGTCTAAGACAAGTGCCATGTATGTTAACACGGACCAATCTCCCTGTTGTTATTCGTTGATTCGCTTCCGACTCTTCGTGACTTCATGGACCAGCCCACGCCAGAGCTTTCTGTCGGCTGTCGCCACCCCCAGCTCCCCCAAGGTCAAGTCTGTCACCTCCAGAATATCATCCATCCATCTCTTGCCCTTGGTCGGCCCCTCTTCCTTTTGCCTTCCACTTTCCCTAGCATCAGCCTCTTCTCCAGGGTATCCTGTCTTCTCATTATGTGGCCAAAGTACTTCAGTTTTGCCTTTAATATCATTCCCTCAAGTGAGCAGTCTGGCTTTATTTCCTGGAGTATGGACTGGTTTGATCTTCTTGCAGTCCACGGCACTCTCAGAATTTTCCTCCAACACCACAGTTCAAAAGCATCTATCTTCCTTCGCTCAGCCTTCCTTATGGTCCAGCTCTCGCAGCCATAGGTTACTACGGGGAATACCATTGTTTTAACTATGCGGACCTTTGTTGTCAGTGTGGTGTCTCTGCTCTTAACTATTTTATCAAGATTTGTCATTGCTCTCCTCCCAAGAAGTAAACGTCTTCTGATTTCCTGGCTGCAGTCAGCGTCTGCAGTAATCTTTGCGCCCAGAAATACAAAGTCTGTCACTGCCTCCACGTTTTCTCCCTCTATCTGCCAGTTATCAATCAAGCTTGTTGCCATTGGAATCTGATATATATTTTCCAATTAGCTTGCAAAACTAGAGCTAGAAAAGCCAAACAAAGCTTTTCACAAGTCCTCAGCTTCTCCACAACTAAGGTAAGCACTGCAAGCCTTAAAAGAGGCTGACTACAAGTAGTTGAGAGGAATTTTCCAAGCATAGCCAAAATGTTTAACATTGAGTTCACACAACACTTTTCTCAATGGTGGTTTAGAACTCCACTGTGGAGTTGTTACACCACCGCTGAGAAAAGTGTTGTCTGGGGTAAAAAACCCATGGTGGAGTTTTTTTTTGAAAAACTCTCCACCCTGAATCTCCACGCGGAGCAGAGGAAAATTCCTGCACAACCTTTGTGTTCCATGTGTTGCCTGGAGGGCTCTGTGGAGCTTCCCAATGGCCACAGAGTTCTCTGTTAAGAGCGGCGAAAGGAAGGAGTGCTGTTCTGGGAGAGCTGCTGGGATTGTTGTTGTTGTTTTTTGCAGCAATGGCTGATGGAATACCATTGTGAGGAAAAGGGCAGAGGAACTGTCAATCAAATGCTGTGTTGACTTTTACTCCACTCCATAGGAGGCCACACCCACACAACAGTGGAGTTTGAACATGATGTGGTGAGTACTCCCTACAAGCTCCACCGTTGAGTGGAGTTTTCCCACTGAGTAGAGAAAAGTGTTGTGTGAACTGTTGTGCTAACTAAACAACACCTCTCTACCTTAATAGCAGGCACCTTGGGATTCAACCCATTATAGGAACCAGACACAATCGTGCAAGGTGTCAGGATCTGTGCCGGTGCTGAGTATTTGGAGGACCCAGGTCTACGGTCAGGGGCTGTTTTGCTGCAGAGTGCTCACAGGACTCAGGCCCCTTGCCAGCAGCACTCCAGGGTGGGCTAATGTGGATCAGCTAGGGTAAGGACTATATAAGACCAGCGTTTCTGCTCTAGCCTTTGCCTCAGCAACACGGTCTTCTGGATCTGCTGTAGCTTGCTCCTGGTTCCTGCCATGCTCTGATCATGTCCCTTGCCTCTGGCCCTATTGGAACCTTGCTTTTCTTGGACCCTGCTTGTTGTTAGACCACATCTCCAGCCCTGCTCAGACTCAGGTTTACTTTCGGACTCTGACTCCTGCCTGTCCCTGGACTTTACCTTTGCCTCTGGCCCTGCTTGGATTGTGTGTTCTTGGACTTTGACTCCTGTGTTAAGTATATGAAAAGAAATACTTGCTTAGTCATTAAAATTGTGTGTGTATGGCTATCTCAGGGTTAAACAGAGAAAGTCTATCTGTGGGCAATTACCTTGAGATAGAGGCTGTTCTGGGAACCTTGCCAAGATTCTAAGTTAGCCTCATCACAGCTGTATGTAATGTAGATAAGAATTGTGTAGATCTGTATATAGTTTCTCACTTGTGTAAAATGGAACTGATCACTGCTTACTGATCGCTGCTCTATGATCACTGCTCTCTGTGTATGCCTCAGTGTGCTGATCTGAACTGATCTGAATTGAACTGCACAGAAGCCTGAAGGAAATAAACCAGCTCTGCTGTGTAAGACCTGCGTGATGTGTGTTTGTTTCTGAGCACAAACAGAGTTCCAGAAAGAGAAAAGTTCTGGCACAATAACCCAACAAAGGTTATGGGCCCAGTCTAGTCCAGGCAGCCTACACCAGCCTAACCCAGGCAGAAGAACCAGAACTTGGTGGGAACGGTGCAGTATCAGAACCAGAACCAGGAGTCTGCTAAAACAGAAAACTGTTGATGAAGGAAGACATCAAGCTGAAGCCAGTGCTGCAAAGTGAGGAAAAATCTCAGTCGGCTGACTCTGAGGAGGACTCTGAGCAGGAGGACGGTGAGATACCAATTCCTAAAGCAGAGGGAATGGCAGGAGCTAATATGTCTGGTTTGCATCAATTGTTAGAAAAGCTGAATGACTCTAACTATGCATTATGGTCTTACAAAATGCAAATGTATCTGATTCAGGCTGAACTGTGGTATGTAGTCACAGAGGATCCACCAGATAGAGCAGATCCACAGAATGCTAAATGGTTTAAGGACGATGCAAAAGCAATGGCAGTTATTGCATTAGCTGTGGAAGACTCTCAAATTTCCTTCATTCAGTTTTTGAATACATCAAAAGAGTGCTGGAATGCGCTACAAGCTGTATATCAAAGAGAAACAGCGGGCAGTAAAGTAATTCTAACCCGGAAACTGTATGGAATGAAGCTGAAACCAGGGGAGTCTATGTCAAACCATTTGAAAAGCATGAGAGAAATCTTCAATCAACTCAGGGCACGAGGGATGGAGTTTACAACTATACACCAAGTCTATGTGATTTTGTCAAGTCTTGATTCATCGTACGACGCGGTTGTCACCATGATGGAAAGTCAAGAGGAGAAAAATTTAACCCTCGAGTATGTAGCTGGAAAACTACTGGAAACCTATGAAAGAAGACAAGCTTCAAAACAACAGAGCCTTAAACTTCCTGTGGCTGAATTTCAACAAAGCCATAAATCTTCTGATGTGGTGGCTGCATTAAAGGCAAGGAAATGCTTTAATTGTGGTTCCACAGAACATTTACGGCGGGATTGCAACAACAACAAGAAGAAAAAGTAGTCGACAGCAAAGTGGAGAGAAGAAAACAACATGAATGAAGCTGAATCAACAAAGAAGTGTCTTCTAGCAAGAGTCAAAGAGACAATGAATCCTTGGTTTTTGGACTCTGGGGCTTCAATAAGTATGGCAAAAGACAAACTTTCATTTGTAACCTTGGAAACTTCTACTTCAGAGCAAAAGTGTGTTACCCTTGCAAATGGAACAAAAATCCAGATTTGTGGTGTGGGTAATGTATATTTTGATTGTCTGGGAGTTGAACTACAAAGTGTTTTATATGTACCAGAATTAGAAACAAACCTTCTAAGTGTGTTTCAGTTAACAGAAATGGGGTATGAGGTTTGTTTTACTGAAGAAAATTGTACTATAAAACAGGGAAACAAGGTGTGTGTGCAAGGAATAATGAAAGAATCTTTGTATGTGATTAATACTTGTACAGAAAATGAAGTTGTAGCCAGCAAAGTCACAACAAAAACAATAGCCAATTGCAAACCACACCAAGAGTGTATCCATTTAACTCATAAAAGGTTTGGTCATGCTAACTATAAAACAATTTCTAAGATTCCAGAATTGTGTGAAGGGGTGAAAATCAAACCATGTTCTAACTATGTAGAATGTAATGTATGCAGTGAAACCAAGTGTCATAAGTCAAACATTCCAAAACATAGTGAGAGAACAACAAAAAGAATTTTTGAATTAATACATGCAGATCTTGCAGGTCCTTTTGAGACAAGTCAAGGAGGAAACAGATTTTTCTTGTCTATTGTTGATGATTACAGTAGATTTGGATTTGTGTATGTGTTAAAACAGAAGAGTGAAACTTTTGGAAAGTTTAAAGCCTTTGTTAAGTGGAGTAAAAATAGATTTAAAGAACCTATAGCTAATCTAAGAACGGACCGGGGAGGTGAATTTCTTAGCAACCAATTTAAAAAATTCCTCAGTGATGAGGGTATACAACATGACCTTACTGCTCCATATTCACCATTTCAAAATGGAGTTGCAGAAAGGAAAAACAGAACCTTGCAGAACATGTTAAGAGCTCTATTGAAAGAGTCAGGATTGTCTAACCTGTTCTGGGCAGAAGCTTTGTCCACCTCAAATTATTTGTTAAACAGGCTTTACCACTCTGTACATGAAAAAACTCCATATGAAATGTTTTACAAAAGAAAACCTAGAGTGTCACATATACGGGTTTTTGGAAGTAAATGTTTTGCTCATATTCAGAAAGAAAACAGACCAGGAAAGCTAGCTCAAAGAGGTTTGGAATGTAAACTGTTGGGATATGATACACAAACAAAAGGCTATCGTTTGTGGTCTCCATATCACAAAAGTGTAATTGTGAGCAGAGATGTAGTTTTTCATGAACAAATGCAGGAAACAAAACAGTATGTAAGTTTGCCTGTAGAACAGAAAGCTGTAGAAACAGAAGAAATTCCTGAACAATCTCAGCAAGAGAGGGAGGGGGAAGAAACTGTGGAGGAGGAAACTATGCCTGTAACTATGCCAAGACGATCAGAAAGGGAACGCAAAGCTCCAATTCGTTATTCAGATGAATACCAAAGCAAACATGTTTCTCATAGAGCTTTACTAATAGCCTATGAACCTACTTCATTTGAGGAAATTCAGGAAATGGAACCTACAGAAGCTCAGGGCTGGCATGAAGCAATGTCAGAGGAATTGTAACACAATTTAAACAACATGCGCAAGAGGAGGACTGTTAAGTATATGAAAAGAAATACTTGCTTAGTCATTAAAATTGTGTGTGTATGGCTATCTCAGGGTTAAACAGAGAAAGTCTATCTGTGGGCAATTACCTTGAGATAGAGGCTGTTCTGGGAACCTTGCCAAGATTCTAAGTTAGCCTCATCACAGCTGTATGTAATGTAGATAAGAATTGTGTAGATCTGTATATAGTTTCTCACTTGTGTAAAATGGAACTGATCACTGCTTACTGATCGCTGCTCTATGATCACTGCTCTCTGTGTATGCCTCAGTGTGCTGATCTGAACTGATCTGAATTGAACTGCACAGAAGCCTGAAGGAAATAAACCAGCTCTGCTGTGTAAGACCTGCGTGATGTGTGTTTGTTTCTGAGCACAAACAGAGTTCCAGAAAGAGAAAAGTTCTGGCACAATAACCCAACATCCTGCCCGTCCCTGGACTTTGCCTTGGCCTCCGGCCCTGCTTGGAGTGGGAGCCCTGAACCTTGCTTCCTCCAGGACTGTTGCTTTTGCCCTGCCATATCTTGTTTGTGTTATTAAAGTAAGACCTTTCCAGATTACCTTGCAGGTGTGGAGCTCTGTCACACCTAGCTCTCCCGGGTCCTGGCGGCCTAGCCTTAGATTCCTGCCACCCATGCCTCGGATCATTACACAAGGAAGTTCTCAACCCACCAAGATAGCTGATCAGAGGAGGAATCGTAGGCATTCGCACCAGCTAGCAGCTACAACTAGGCAGAAAATACAGATGTAAGAAATTCTTAAGGCAGAACTTAGGGCTCCATCACATGTTTCCCCCCCTGGTTTGCCTCCATGTTTTATACCTTCATTTCATAAGTGCTGCAAGCACTCCTCCTCTACACCATGGTAGCTATACCAGTGAACTCTCTTTTCACGTGTTTGCTCTCCTGCTGTTATTGCACCCGCCCTGGCCTGCCCCTTTTTCTTCCCCCTCCAGTTCATTGGTTCTTGTCATTGATGGACATTGTGATCCACGTGGCAGCCTTCCCCCCTCGCTCATTGGAGCTCCTATGGGAATTAACCAAAATGCTTACCGCTCCCTCATTTTTAAAGATAAAGAGATGAAACTTGGCACAGTGATAGGTCTTAACGAGGGCTTTAGGCACACCAAGTTTAAAACAGATCAGTTCAGCCCTTGATATATTTTTTAGGAATTTTATAAATCTCCCCTTAAACCATTTCCTGATACTCGACCAAAGCAAAATTCTACCTGTTTGCATTTGTGGAGCATCTATTTTCCTTTACTTTGATAATGCGAAGCTGTGCATCTCCAGTTCATAAAATAGAGATCTGCTGTTCCCTTACTCAAGAATAAATGCCACTGATTTCAACCGCATTTATGTCCAAGTCATACTAAAATCCTATGCATGCTCACCTTTGAGTAGACCACATTGAACAGAGAGACTTACTTCTGAGTAAACAGAAGACCTCAGAAGTAAGCACAGAGCTGCATAGCACTTATTTCCAATTTGCTATTTTAGACTTTTTTAAAAAAGGTCCTGAGTGACCACACTATTAAAAGTGAGTTCTATACCTGTTTTACTCAGAAGTAAATCTCTCTGTTCAATGGGGTTTACTCAAAGGTAAGCATGCATCAGATTTTAGTATGACTTCGATGCAAATGCAGTTGAAATCAATGGGATTTACTCTTGAGTAAGGGAACAGCAGATCTCTATTTTATGAACGGAGATGCACATTATTAGTAGTATTTATTTATATAGCACCATCAATGTACATGGTGCTGTACAGATTACACAGTAAATAGCAAGACCCTGCCGCATAGGCTTACAACAGCTTAATAATAAAGGAAAATAGATCCTTCACAAATGCAAACAGGTGGAATTTCACATTGGATGATGTAGCAGGGAAATGGTTTAAGGGAGAAAATTTAAAAAATTCCTAAAAGAAAAAAATCAAGGGATGAACTGATCTGATTCAAACTTGGCATGCCTAAAGCTCTACTTAAGATCTCTCAAGGTCCCAAGTTTCATCTCTTTATCTTTAAAAATGAGGGAGCTGAGGGTGGGGTTGGAGCAGAAAAAAATCCATTCATTCCAACTTTCAACACAGCGTGCTGAAGTAGGAGAACCACCCTACCCTACCCTTTCGTCAGCAAGACTCCATTCAAAGCACATGCCCCCACAAAAAGGAAAAGATGAGGGGACAGCACTACACAGAGGCTTATAGGTGCATTAAATCTGCTTGGGGAAAATAATCCAGACTTTACCACACCAAACTAATATGCAAAACAAAAGAAAAGAGGCAAAATGGGTGCAGGACAGGGACGACGTCATGTGAGTCCCGCGCTGCAAACCAGATACCAGGCGTAGCAAGAGTGCCTTAAACCGCTGGTGTGGAGTTCTATATGAGGTAAAAAGTAAAGTAATAATGGGGAGCCAATCATGCTCCACTCCAAGGTATGTACCCTGTAGAATCTACTCTGTACTTCCCCAGGTTCTAAATCCCTTGTAGTTGGAGTAAGTTACTGAACTGGTCCTTTATACATTCAAGCCTATGCTGTTTTCCTATACTTTTCTGTTCCTTGCCTCTCAGGCTTTGGAGAACCTTGCCTGCTCATGGACACTGCTTGTACTTTTCCTTACCTTCTTCAAAAGTTGCCAGAAACCCTCTTTGGCTATCATGAGTCTGAACATGATTAGGTATAGAGCACTCATGATCTGATTTATTTCTGCCATAGGTCAAAGGATGAATATGGTGAGTGAATGAGGACTCTTTAAGTTTTAATTATTGGATCGTACATAAATGTAATTAATAAATAAGGTTAAAAGGAGGAATTGGTATTCTTGAAAGGTTTCTTTCCACTCTACAAACAAGTCTGTCAACTGTTTCTGGCATTTTTCTTATATTTTGGGACTGTTGATATTTAAGTAGACAACTGTGCATCATTGTAATGAATCCAATCCCATATTTCCCAAGCAATATATGGGTATTTTCAGAAGAGAATTAATAGGTAAGAGAAGGATATGTAATCATTCCTCCCCTGCTAAATATGCCCTTTGGGTTGTATCTAATACTGACAATCTGCCAGCGGAACAAAAACAGCTGAAAACAGCGGAACAGAAAACAGCTCTTCTCTTTCCTCCCAGAGTGCAGGACACGGAATAACGGGCTCAAGTTAAAGGAAGCCAGATTCCAGCTGGACATCAGGAAAAACTTCCTGACTGTTAGAGCAGTACAACAATGGAATCAGTTACCTAGGGAGGTTGTGGGCTCTCCCACACTAGTCATTCAAGAGGCAGCTGGACAACCATCTGTCAGGGATGCTTTAAGGTGGATTCCTGCATTGAGCACGGGGTTGGACTCGATGGCCTTGTAGGCCCCTTCCAACTCTGCTATTCTATGATTCTATGATGTAACTGTTTCCCCCTATCCTCCACAGCCCCACCACCACCAATTTGCACCAGAGAATTAAGAGCAGATCTGGAAGGCCCGGGGGGGGGGGGGCTGCAGGGCAGAGGGGAGCAAAGAGAATCCCATTTGTGTAATGTTGCATTTGAGCCTATAAATGCCTCCCCCATGAGAAGTTATTTAAAAATATGTTTCTTCCATCTTCAAGACCAGAAGAAGCATGGCTGAGGAAGTAAATAACCTGGAAGAGAGTGTTTCTTATGTGCATCTTATGAATTGGGTTCTAGTCCATTAAAAGCTATCAATGGTTACTATTCCTGATGGTTATGTGTTACCTCCAGTACCAGAGGCAGCATACCTATGTGCATCAGTTGCTGGGGAAGATGGGCAAGAGGGTGGAGTTGCACTTATGGCCTGCTTGTGAGTTTCCCATGGGCAGCTGGTTGGCCACTGTGTGAAAGCTAAGATAAATTGAAAAATCCATTATTTGTTCTTAATATAGGTCAGTTTCT
This sequence comes from Elgaria multicarinata webbii, assembly GCF_023053635.1. Classification (NCBI taxonomy): domain Eukaryota; kingdom Metazoa; phylum Chordata; class Lepidosauria; order Squamata; family Anguidae; genus Elgaria; species Elgaria multicarinata. Next base: position 69,038,649 of record NC_086180.1, read on the forward strand.
GAATGTAATCCTGGTAGTCTTCAAGGAAGATGCGCACACACACAAATCCTATTTTCTGTAATGCTAATTACTTAATTCTGTAATTAGTATTACCATAGTGTTAGGCCTGTGATCAACAGATACCCCAGACGCCCTTGCTTTGTCTCTCTAGTTCTACACAGTACTAACCACAGTCTCCAATGACACCAAAAGGGAAAGAGAACACAAGCACTCTGAAGAATCAAATCCTGGATTCAGGCCTGCATACACTATACAGGGGATCATCAGATGAGCATTTTATATCACGCTCATTACTGGGCACTTACGGATTTTTGCAGGTCCTATTCACAATGCCGTCAACCTCCCATGCGTCCCCCACTCTTTCTGGCCTTCTTCCCGTGACAAAAAAAGACCCTGGTAAGTACAATTTATTTTTATAAATGAAACTTGCCACAATCTCCTGCTGTGTGTAGGAGAAGCGGCGCAATAAAAATGCCCACTGAATGGGCTATGTGGTCGTTTACTTCCTCTTTCGAGAAAAGAAGAACTATTGTGTGACAGATGTGGGGGCAGAGAAACAACAGTAGGGAATCATGATGTCCCCCCCATCTGATGAAGCCCACAGTGAACTGAAGACTGTCTCCCCCCACCCCCAGAATATTGCACATGTTCTAAGCCTACAAACAAGACATATTTTACATCTTATGGTCAGACAAAATTTCCTTTTAGATTTCAAAGGTCCAATTTTCAGCAGATGTGCACAGACCATATGCCTTACTTTTTTATTAAATTTTTATTAAAGTTTTATTAAATCTACTTAACATGTTATGTGTTTTATGTAGCAACAGCCTACTGGTACTAGGGTGACTCTAATTAGTTTATAAATGATGAGCTAGTAACTATGGTACTGGGCAGGCAGACACAAGACTTTAGAACACAGTGGACAATTTGTAACTCCAGATGTTTTGGCCTACAACTCTCATCATCCCTCAGTATCGACTGTGCTGGGTATGGCTGATGGGACTTGTAGACCAAAACTTCTGGAGGGCCACAAATTGCCCACCACTCCTCTAGAGCTTGATCAAGTACGCAAAGCTTCAGAATCTGAAAGTGGATAAGCTGATAATACTACTGTAACCAGCTTTGCACTATATACCAGACATTAAAGACTCTACTAGACCCGTATAAAGATAACAAATGCTTTATCTCAGTGGCTTGTTTAAACAATAGCTCAGAGTAAGTTGAGGTTCACTGAAATCTTTTCAAACAACTATGATACTGCAACCCTAGAAAGACAAATAGAAAAGTTCATATTAAGAATGAACAAACTAAGGTTTCCAGTCTTTTTCTTATCTTTATTTATATAACTGATCTAATGTAGTATGCACAAATTCATTCAATTTTGGCTAAAAATACAAGAGCTTGGTGGTTGAAGCAAATATAAAGAATCACCCAAGGCCATCCCCAAAGCTCCACTTTTATAACTCACCATAAAAAATACTTGTATCGTGGGTGCTTCTCTCAAAGATGATTTCGTAAAACTAAAAATGTAGAGTTGAAGGGCAAATGAGTGTAATTGAGATTTGACATCCCTGAACAGGAAACCATGCTGGACTACTGAGACAACAGTAAATGCTTCTCAGTTTTCAACTAATTTTACAAAATGGTTCGCTGCTGGGTTCTAAGTGCGTATTTCCCTGATATACAATTTTGCCAAGGTTTTTTTTGTTTTTAAGTGGAAGCATCCTAAGCTGCGGTCTCCACACTCCCAACCTCTAGCCTTGCTCTTTCTCCTCCCTCTGTCTTGCTATTTCCTCCTCCCTCCCAACCTCTAGCCTAAGTATTTCTTTCCCCGCCCCTCTATAGCTCAATTGTGTCTAGCCAGGCCCCCACGACAGGCATTATGTGACTACCCACATCCTCCATGGCAGTCATTTTGTGGCGGTCACCCACAGCAGATTCTCAAATTCCCAAATGTGCCCACGGGTCCAAAAATATTTGGGACCCCTGACCTAGTATACTGCTTAAAGGTTTAGCATGTGGACAGCTGGTCAACTGTACTTCTGGGGTACATATTTATTTTTAGTGTTTTATTAAATTTTTATACCGCCCAATAGCATTAAACATAACATTACTAGTCCTTCCCCTATCTCCAACCCTTAAATTTTGGGTGCTTCCAAACAAAAACATTATCTCGAAATCACCCTGCCTCATTCATGGAATTTTGCAAGGGGTTACAGATATTGTTGCCTTTTATTTCTAACTTTCACAGGTTTTCCTAGAACTTCTTTCACCTTTTCTTACCATAACAGAATCTATTGAGACAGAATAGACTCACAATGCCTTTTAATTGGTAGAGCTAGAAGCCCTCCACCGGGAATTAACCATAGTTAGAGCTCCTACACAGTACATTTTAATGGCTACTGGTTTTATGATTCCATCTTAGTTGTGAAGATCCACATGTACTCAAACTATTCTAAAGTGTCTGGATGTTCATAACTTGAGTGGTAAACCTACTAAGGATCTATACTCACCCCATTTGGGGCAAATGTACAACCTTCCCCAGAGAATCCAGCTCAAGAACAAGAGGATCCCCCCTTTAGAAGCAGAAGCTTATTGATTGATTGGTTGACTGGGGTCTTTTGATCATGAAGGACAACCATCTTGGCATATTTCAAGTAAAAAAGCCAAGAACTGGACTGGCTTTTTAGAAAAGGCACAAAATACACTTTTCACAGATACCATTTTTTTAAGCCAAGAACTTGCCTGAAGCCTCTGGTGTTAGGGTGAACAGAGAAGTAGTCAACAGTCTGTGTAATATTAGAGGAGCAAAGGCAGGTAGGCAGGAATGAGAAGAGCTTACCTCGCAGAAGAAAGACAGTACACTGGTTCCTGTGGGGTAAGTATATCTTTATGCAATTAAGCATCGTTCTCATTTCAAGTTATGTAAATGAATCCTTAGAAATAATCTCACATGTTGCTTTCACTTTCCAATGTATTTATCGGATCTCATTTTAAGCTACATGTCAATACCATTTTGCAGACTTCTCAATGAAATCAAGTGACACTTAGTGCACAACTATAATTAGTCAAATGAGTTCCCTGAAAAGATCCAATAAGTTACAGATTCCACCATGTTGTTAGCATGTAAGATTTTTGCAGCTTTTCAACAACATGGTGACATCAAAGTCCTATCTTGCATTTGTTCTCTTTAGGTAACCCAATTCCATGGAGAGGATACTTCACACTGCCTGCAAATTTCATCATGTCATAAAAAAAATAGTTGTTTAACTTTTCCTTTGATACACTTTTGGTTTTCAACAAACCTCATTCCTTAAACTCTCTTTTATAAACATCAAGCGCTTAACATATTATATTGTTGCTTTTCCATTTAGATGTGGCATCTTAAAGACAAATAGATCCATTGTAGAATAGGTTTTCTGGGATTAGCGCCCATATCTGATGAAGTGGGCTGTGGTCTATGAATGCTTATTCCACAATAAATCCATTCATTAGGTGCACACAACACTTTGTTTTTTTAACACAACTACCTCTCTGGAGGTTGTAAATGTGTGTAACATAGGGTAATTATTTTGGTAGCCTTCTACTAAGACAGCACGAGTTTTACTTGAGTGCTCATTCTTCCTCAAATCTGCATCCAACAACAATAAACACATTTTTAAAGTGTGAGAAGGCCCCACACACACATGCACAAAACACTTACGCATATTTGTCTTTTGTTTTACTGAAATATGTTGTTTCCCATTCACAAATCATGTTTAGCTGTAACACATATCCATTAAATGGATATTGTTGTTTTTATGCTTTTGATGTTTTTAAATTTTTATAGTTGTTTTAAATATTCACAGTTTTTAATCTTTGTAAACCTCCCAGAAAGCTTCAGCTATGGGGTGGTATATACATGAAATAAATAAACAAATAAACATCCTAAGAACAGATAGGTTAAACCCACACACTTGTTGGGTACGGGACAGGTGACTTATTTTAAATGCTTGCCAAGAACTCTGCTTCTATTTCTCCATGATCAAAGAGAAAGGAAGCAAAAGAGCAATGGATGAATACATGGGTGGAAGTGATAAGAACAAAGGCTTACAATTAGTAATCCAATCCTAATTTTTTTTAAAAAAAAAAGTTCAGAATTAAGTTAACACCCCCACACACAAAAATTAAAAACACAGAAATAAAGCCAAAAGTTAACCCCCAAGGAATAAATGTTATTAATAATAGCAAAAATAAAAATAAAAACCCAGAGTTAACGGTATCCAACAGCACTTTGATGGGACTAAACGAGCATATGGATATGCAAGGAAACCACCGTGTCCCAGGAGGAGAAGCCACCTCCTCTTTCCTCGCCCTCTCGGTTTACACTGGGGTGTGTGAGGGGCACCCCGATTCTTTTCTGGGTGATGACAGGGATCTCACCCCTCAGACTCTGTGCAAAAGGGCAAAAAACACACCCACCCTCCTCCCTCCCTGCCGCCCGTGTTTTCGAGAATTTCGCCTGGTGGCATTCTGCAGCTGCTTCATGGAAGGAGCTATTTTTTCCTCCTTTTCACTACAGCGTCTCCAGGCTTCCCCCCCCCTCCCTTCCACCTTTGTCTCTACTTGCTCCCCCACCCCCTTAGCCTGCCCCCTACCTGCCCGCTGACAGGCGCCCTTGGACTCCCCACACAGCCCGCACGCAGATCGCTCGAAGAGGGAGGGAGGGAGGGAGCAGACGCAGCTGCCGCCCAGAGCTCACCACGTCTCCCAGGCAACCGGCTGGGCCCGCCTCCGCCACTCCGGCTCGCGTTGACGGCAGGCGGCTTCTCACGAGCCGCTCAAGGGGAGGGGGAAAACCCCACGCCGGTGACGTCACTCCGATAGACGCCGGGGAAGCGGCGGAGCCGTGAATCGCCAAGGAAACGGAGCGCGAGGGCGGCGAGCTGTGGGAGGCTCAGCGGCCCACAGGGACGTGGTCCCGGGAGACGCTGCCGGCCGCCCCGAGAAGCTGCGCAGGCGGTTACAGACGTTTCAATGCGGAGATTCTAGAGGGGATTTGTTTGGCTACCCGTGTCGGGGTTTGCACGTTTCCCGCGTGTATTATTGGCAGGGCTTCCTCCCCCCCCCCTTCGGGATGTTTCGGAGCTGCGGGTGTGCAGAAAGAAAGTGCACCGCCCTATTCAACACCATACCTCTCCCACCAATCGTCAATGTGTAGTCGTCAATGAATAGTGACTGCACTTATTTTGCATGCATCAAGCTAGGGTGCCTGGTGAAATTCCCGCTTCAACTCAACAGTTAAAGCTGCAGGAGCCCTGCCCTCTTGTATCGGCTCACGCTAGGCAGGGCTCCTGCAGCATTAACTGTTGAGATGAAGCGGGAACTGTTAAAGATACAGGAACCCTGTCCTCCTTTTCACATGGTCACCCTAATCAAGCGCTAATTGAATTGTCACAAAACTCTTAATGTTTTGCATTTACTTCCTTTCAGCCAGCCTCCCCAGTGTGCAATGCAGACATATGACACAATATCTTATGCAGGTGTTTCCAGTTCAAAAGGGGAGGGTGAAAAACTCACAGAAATTTGGTCATATACATGCAGTGGAATGTATTTCTGTCACATTCACCAATTTAAAATTATGTGAATTGACTCAAAATTAAATGTAGATGTGAAATGAATTAGTTGGGAAGAAAGTAATATAAAGCAACACACTGAATTGTAGCTAAAGATTTCAATGCTGTGGTTTGAGGGACCTCTTGTGGGAGCTAACATTATGCAACACATGCTTGAAAATGGAGCAGCAAACAGCTTCCAAAAAGATACATGGGATTTACTTCCACCTTCACTAGACTGCTTTGGAGCCGGGGAAGAGGTGTGTTGATATATTTGTTGAGAGAATGCACAATAGTTACTCACATGCACTGTACAATCCACCCTCCCTTGCTGGAAACAATCTCCCTCCCTTTATTGCAAATAGCATTTTTCTAACTCACCCACCATTATAAGTGGAAAAATCCTATTGGATGGTGCCCCTTTAAAAAAAAACACCACTTCTCCCCCCACCCCACCATTACCCGGAAGACTGTACTTCCTCCCATAGGCATGTGCAAGGGATGTCTCAAGCAATTAGCACCAAATTGAGGGGGCAATTAAGTAGGGATCCAGAGGAGGATTCAGACACAGCGGGAACAGTCCTTCAGCTGTTCCACTACCCACAACAGCGCACTGTTGCTCCTGGCAGCAGGAGCGAAAAGGACTCTTGGGAGCCTCTCTGCCAGGAGCCACACTTTAAAGAGGCCCAGAGGAGGGCCCCCAAAGGCTAATATTGCCTTGTAAGCCCCTCCAGCCAGTGTCACCACAAAGCCCCACCAATGCTGGGGCTTGAGGAGTGTCTACTCGTTCCCTCTGCTCACCTGCAATGGTCCTCGCATGGTCAGGCAAACTGAATGCGGAGTAGGACATCAGTGTCTACACTGCTTAAAAAAATAAATGAATAAAAATAATGGCCTTTATGATTGAGTATTCAATAAATGTTCACTTTTTTAAAAAAAATTCTCCAGGTGCACACCCTAATGAAATGTGCTGCACACACCTATGTTTCCTCCTTGTAAATTCACAGACAACCATCAACCACAAAGGAAGCCTTTGTAAAACTAGTGCCGCCGCCTCTCCAGGACACTCTTCTCCTTTTTAAATACCGTATTTCTTCGATTCTAAGACGCACTTCCCCCCCCCCCCCCATATAAACATCTCTAAAAACGGGGTGTGTCTTAGAATCACGGGTGCGATTATTCTTAGAATCAAAGCTTTTTTTCTATTGGTGGTAATAAAATTAGTGTGCGTCTTACAATCAATGGTGTCTTAGAATCGAAGAAATACGGTATATGTATTTAGCATTTTCAGATGTGGTCAAAGAATGGTTCATGCTGGCTAGGGAACACTGAGAGTTGTAGGGCCTTTTTCAGTCTCAACATGCATAGGATTATGCCCTTTAGTATGGTGGTTTCCAAAGTTTAAGAGGTCACAGACAGGCTTTTCGACATGTCCACTGCCTGACCAAGCTGGTCTGGCCAAATAAGGTATTGGGCTAGAACTGTGTGCTAACATCCTCCCATCCCCTTCTCACCTTGTGCTGTACCTCACCACGGGATAGCTGGAGTGGATCTATTACACGTTGCTCAGATGAGGTGCTAGATTTAGATGGCCAAATTCTGGACTGTACAATTTCAGATTGAAGGCCATAGTCCTATGTTTGAATGATCTCTCCCAACTATGCAGAAAGATCTCCAAGTGCAGAATTGTGATGTCATAAAAATAGAAGAGGAGCATAGTTTTTTTCACCATTCATGAACTAATATATGAAGATATGAACAATCATTGGGGAAGGGCCATAGGCCAGTAGTAGAGCATCTGCTTTTCATGCAGATGGTCCAAGGTTCAATTGCCTTCATCTCCAGGTAGGGCGTAAGAGGAATCCTGCCCAATACACTCTAGAATTGCTGCCAGTCAGCATTGACAATACTACGCTAGATGGACCGATATTCCGGCTCAGTAGAAGGCAGCTTCCAATGTCCTTATGATTAATTTGACTTTGTTGCAACTTTTGTTTTGTTGGACATTTGTTTGTGCAGATTTGGGATACTTAAATCCCTGGGGCAGATACCCAGGCTTGCAGCGTTATGTTTTTTTAAATGTGCATACTGGTGATGTTGTTATTTCTCCCCACCCCCCACCCCCGTGTCCCCTCTGATTTGCTTATTTCTTACCTGTCAGTTTCTTCTAGTAGTGCCATACACGATTCTTTCACCACTTTGGATATCCTAATTATCTATATAGTTTTATCTTTCTTATGCATCTACATGCAGTTAGTTCCTGTTTTGAGTTCTCTGATATGCAACAGCATTTTCTGGATGCATTTGTTTCCCTTTGAACAGCTTGTCTAAATGCAAGATGGAATGAGAAATGGGCAGGCAGCAACACCAGTTGGTCAGCAGAGGTCGCTTGCTCTCTCCCCCACCCCCACCCCCACCCCCAGCAAATGGACATTTCAGATATATTTTATCTGCACACAAATGTAAGTGGGATCGAAACAAGGTTTTCTAAATGGAAGTGTTTGCGGTGTGAATAGTTTTTCAACAGAAGGACATATTCAAAACAAAGATCTCTCTCTCTCTCTCTCTCTCTTTCTCTCTCTCTCACACACACACACACAAACACACGCAAGCCACTGAAATGTGTTTTGGCAGTGAGCAGTGAACAGGCAATTGCATCAACATAAGAACATCTAAGCTAAGGGTTAGAGTGTTAAAATTATTTGCTGAATTCTAGATTAGAATTGTTAATCTTCCAGCCAGTCTCTCTATATACATAAGAATGTTTATCTCCTTGCTGCAAAAATCTTAACCCAGTGATTTATGGTCATCAAGTGGCCATTCAAGAATAAGAATAGGTCAGGATTTTTCAGATTAATCAGCAATCCAATTTTACACTTGCTACTTTCTTTTAGAATCAGTGATCTATGTTCAGTGTAGGAAAACCAGACAAAAATAATTGTTACTATATTTGCTTTTTCATATTTCAGCCAATGAGAGTGTACAATGTTAATTACTGTAAGTATAGAGGAAAAAATACCCTAATACTTCAATATAGTTAGGCAAATCTATGGTTTTCAGGTGCCGTTGCCTCCAAGAAGGCAGCAGAACTTGAGACCTTAGTGTCAAACTGGAGTGGCTGTGAAAGTTCCATAACTGGAACTCTTGACATGCTTTTCTTTTATATCCTGTACTGTTTTGTCTTTACTCTTTTGTTTGTATCTTGCATTTTATTTTATTTTTTAACCTATTTGTCTATGACCCAAAGAGTTTCAGTTATTGGGTTGTTTTAAAAATGCAGGCTGTTAATTAATTAATTTAATTATTTAAAACATTTTTGAACTAACCAAGGTATATAATTTACCACTAATTAGTTTGCAAACAGATATGATCACTCCTCCAGAAGTAAGGCTGGGCACTGATTCAGCAGGCAGAAGGGAACTACTGTGACAAGCTCTATTTGATGCAATGCAAAGACTACTTTCCATTTGTGCCTTCAGAGGTTTTCCAGATAGCTAGTTTCACAGACCCAAGACTGGGCCTGAGATCATTTTAATGTTGCTGTGCTTTAGAGCATGTTCAAGCTTGCACTGTATAAATCATAGGGATTTCATTTGTCCTCAGATATATGGCCAAAGGATAACAGAATGAACTGGGTTAGGTGAGCGCACATGAACATAGTCTAAAGAAAAATATAGCTTCCCATCAGTGATTGATAATAGTGGCAGTGAACTTTCTGGGCCTGCTGATCAATCATGAGCCTAAAATCCCTATCTGAGCTAAACAGTATCTATCACAGAGAATGGCAGTTCAATTAAGAAACTTGGAGGAGAGTTGAAAGTATGCCAACATTTTATTGTAGACACACACACAAGATACAGAATGAACATTTTAAGGCTGTAGTCCTGTGCATTTTTAACTGAAATAAACCTCCATTGAATGGAGTGGAACTTACCTCTAAGTAAAAATACATAGAATTGAGCTGCTTGTGCTCAAGTCCATATTGACAGGAACTTCACAATCTGATTGTATGCATACTTACTTGGAAGAAGCCCCACTGCATGCAGTGATTTTACTCCCAAGTCAATGTGCACAGGATTGCAGCATTAGAGGAAAATATGAATGGGAATAGGATAAAGTGATAAGGGTTCAATTTTTGAAAAGAACATGTTCCTGCAGCACAGTTACATGGTTAGTTCCACTGGGCTAATTCGCAAATTATACTGGCATGCAGCACTGATTCAAGCACACAGTGTTCAGTGGGATTTGTTTGCAGGAAAATATATACACAGTTGCAGACCTACTCATTAGTAAGAGGTTGGGTTATTTTTTTGTTTTTTTGGGGGGGGATTGTGGCCATGTGCTGCAATGTTGTGTGTGTTTACTCAGAACTGTTCCATATTATGCTCAATGGTACTTACTCCCAGCTAAGGGCAGTATCCAATGCTGCTCCTGCACTATGAGAAGCTAACATTTTATTAGGGTGACCATATGGAAATGAGGACAGGGCTCCTGTATCTTTAACAGTTGTGATGAAGAGGGAATTTCACCAGGTGTCATTTGCATGCATGCAGCACCTGGTAAAATTCCCTCTTCATCACAATAGTTAAAGCTGCAGGAGCCCTGCCCTCTTAACCAGATGCAAAAGAAGCAGGGCTCCTGCAGCTTTAACTGTTATGATGAAGAGGTAATCTCACCAGGTGCTGCATGCATGCAAATGACACCTGGTGAAATTCCCTCTTCATCACAACTGTTAAAGATACAGAAGCTCTGTCCTCCTTTCCATATGGTCACCCTAATTTTATCATCTTTTTCTTTTAACTTCCCTGTTTTAAATCAGTATTTTTAATCTTTGTATTGCTGCTCGGGTACATACTTTTATATTGTACTTTTATGTTGTGTTTTTACATTGTGGTTTAGGTTTTATACTTTAAATTGTACTTATGGTTTTGATTTTTGTGAACCGCCCAGAGTGCTTCAGCTATTGGGCGGTATAGAAATGCAATGAATAAATAATAAATAAAACAAATAGTGGATCCTAAAGCAAACAGAAATGAGCTGAAACACTTGTTTCTGGAATGAGGTACATCAAGAGAAGGAAGATCTGTTGACCAGTCCCGTTCTGGAAAGTAGCATTTGTGCTCATTTCCAGGGTTGCTTTAGGAAGAACTAACTTCCTGTTGCACTAGCAGTGGGTTCTGCTGGTGCAACCAGGGCTGGTGCCAGACTATTTTGTGCCCTAGGCAAGGCGAGCTACTTTCACACACACACACACACACACACACACACACACACACACATACACACACACACACCAAAATTGCCAACTTTGATTCAGCTGTTCAAGAAGAGTTTCTGAACTATTATATTTTCTTTTATTATGTTTTTTCTTAAAATAGCTAATTTGTATAAAACTGTGACCCTTAAAGGGCAGTATTGCGCCCCTCTGAGGTCTGCGCCCTAGGCGGCTGCCTAGTTGGCCTAATGGTAGCGCCGGCCCTGGGTGCAACAGAAACAGCAGAAGTGCAGTGGCAGTGTAGGATTGCAAGCTTAGTCAGCATAGCACGGTGACCTTCATTTGAGTCAGCTTTTGAGAGCCATGTAGTAGTACATAAGAGATACACATGTGTACAGAAATAAGAAAGGGTAGATGGGAGAATGTTATTCCATAGTGCGGTCAAAATGCCCAGCAATGTAAGAGATAGATATATCACATTACTATGCAGAGCACAAATAAAAATGAGATCCATTCTAAAGAGTAAAGATCCAGTCAGAATTGATGGGACTGGCTCCCAGCAGGTAATGAACTGGCAAAGCAAGACGGATAGTGAAAACATCTAAAATGGGACAATTACTTTCTGTAGTGAGCTAGTCACTCCCAGCCTCTATTGAAGCCAAGTCTGTCTGATAGTATCAAATTAACATATGAATTCCAACTCAGTAGCTGCATGCCAGAGCTCTCTTTGAAACCTTCTCATTGACGTATGGCAACTTTTAAGTGTTTCAGAATGTCCAAAGACATTGAAATATTTCCTCAGAGGTTTCTGAGTGTTATCATTTTTAATGTACATTCACTCTCTTGAGCAGAGACCTTCCAGTTTGGCCGATATAAGCAGCAAAAGGGAAGTGTTGGCATATGATGGCACACACCATGCTAAGAGTTTCAGTGTCATCACACAGGGGGAAATCATGTTTCCTTACGTCTCAGCACTTCTTCATTCTCCCCCCCCCCCAGAGTAAAGAGGAAGTTAGCAAAGATCACATGGCCCATTCAAAGGTTGTTTTTGTTACGCCACTTTTTCTGCACACAGTAGGAGATCATGGCACATTCCATTAAAAAAAAAAAGTCAGATTAAAAGGAGTCTATTTTGCTACAGAAAAATGAGCAGAGGGAGCGAGAGGTACACAGGAGGCGTCCATAAGTGGGCAGTAGCAAGCATGCAATAAAATGCTCATCTGATGAACTTCTTTGTGCAAGTGAATGAGCTCTTGATTAGGGTGACCATATGAAAAGGAGGACACGGCTCTTGTATCTTTAACAGTCGTATAAAAAAGGGAATTTCAGCAGGTGTCATTTATATGAATGCAGATACAAAAGAGGGCAGGGCTCCTGCAGTTTTAACTGTTGTGATGAAGAGGGGATTTCACCAGGTGCTGCATGCATACAAATGACACCTTCTGAAATTCCCTTTTCGATACAACTGTTAAAGATACAGGAGTCCTGTCCTCCTTTTCATATGGTCACCCTACTCTTGATAGTATGGCTGACATTATTAGTCATAGTGTTGCCTGAGTAGATATAAGGATAGGGTTGGCATTAGCTCTGTTATAGGGGCCATAACAACACTGTGACTCTTATTGTTGAGTTGTTGCTTCAGGTTAGGGGGCTGTCTGTACTGTAAGTGAGTGTTGCCTTCCCCTCATGTTCTGTGAGAGGGATGGATCATCTTCTATGATAGGCTGCACTCTAGATCCATATACTACAGAGACTGTAGTAGTAAATGGTAAACAGTGAAAGTTCTCCATGTATTTAAGATGCTTCCTGACTGTTGATTTTGCTGGAAAAGTTAATTTCAAAAGCTGCACTTCAGGAATTTGTCAGAATGTTTTAAATATATTATGCAACAGCCAAAAATGAGGGCAGGACTTAATTTCAACTTTTACCAGGATTCAGCCCCAATGGAGCCCTGCACACTTAGTTGGATACGTTCTATTTAAATAAATGTGGCCTACTGAGTAGAAATGAATAAAAATAACAACAGAATGCCTCTGAGCATGTGCAAAGTGTCTTTTCAGCAAAAGCTAACTAGCTGCAACACCAAGTCTGGCTCCATTTGGGGGAAAGGGCTGGACAAGCTGGTCTGAAAGACTCCCTCTAATGCCCCTCTCCACTGTCTCCACTGCCAGCAGCAGCACTCCAACCTCTTTTATCCCCATGGGGTTACTCAGCAGCAGCACTGCAATGGGTTGGGAGTTGAGCAGCTGCTTAGCTTCAATAGACATCTGGTGGCTGCCATATATATTTTTAATCTCCCACAGCATTGGAAGACAACACATTTGAAATTAAGAAAACAGGGCCTTAAAGTCAGAAGCAGGTTTCTCACATTTTTTTATATGGACAGAGGATACATGCTTTTAACAATGGCATGGGGAAGGGGCAGAAATCCAGCAGGTGAAGCTGTCCTCATTATATGAGCACATGCTTGGAAAAGTGATGCTGCTGATGCAAATGTTAAAGTCATGGTGCCCGAACCCAAGTCAGTTGGATTCAACCCTAGTCAGGCTTGAATCCAACACTTCTCAAGGCAAACATTAAATCTGGGACTGAGTCTCCTTCAGTTTTCTTTATTTCTTTAAATGAGCTTTGCGTGGTCACTATGATGATTTTCCAGCAGTAGAGAGTTTTGTAAAATGGGTGTGCAATTTGTGGCCCTCCAGAAGTTCTTGGACTATGACTTACATCATGTCTTACTGTTGACTATGCTGGCCAGGGCTGATGGGAGTTGCAGTCCAACAACATCTGGAGGACCACAAGTTGCTCGCCTCTGGAAAACATCTGGAGGCAGGGGTGACATCAAGTGTAGGCGTGGTTGGTCACCTGCCCTAGCACAGGCCCACTAACGGAGCCCTCTGGAGTTGCTCCTCGTCTTCACCATTGGAACGTATTGTTCACTTACCTCTTGCTTTGGCACAGACAACAGTGGTGGCGAGAGAGATGAGCAGTAGATGCTGCTGCCTACTTACTCGCTGAATCTGCCTGCCAAGCAAGCAAGTGGTAGCAATTATGAGAAAGAGGATGCACATCAACAGTAGGCAGTAATAATGGCAGTGAGCAGGTAGATTCACTGAGGAAGGAGTCCTATTAAAGATGTTTTGCCCAAGGGCCTTGCAAAACTTGGAGCTGACAACTGTTTGGAGGGCACCAAGTTGGAGAAGGCTGGTATAGAGGGTTGATCATGTAGGGAGCAGCTATCTTCATTATATCACTTGCTCATCTGATCAACTTCTCACTACACCACCCACTGAGAGAGGATGAGGGAACGGGAAGAGATGGCAGCTGCTCCTCTGAGGAGCAACCACTGCCTCCTTTTGCTGGCTTGTTCCTTCTGGATTGTCCAGTCCTTCTTGCTGCACCACCCATATAGAGAGGATGTGCTCTGGAAGAATGTAAAGCCTTCTAGAGGAAGAGGGCAGGTGAACTATCTGAGACAGCGGTAACTATCACATGGGTGGCATGGCAGGGAGGACTTGGTTCAGTGGGCTGAATCCCCACCACTGCACTACCCAGAGGAAGAACTCAGGGAACAGTGGTGTAATGGAGCCAGGGACTCACAGGGATGCAGCATCCACACTTTTTTTTTTTATTAGCAGGGACACTGATATCATCTGACACCCCCCTCCAGACTTGCCTGTTCCTTCTGAGCTTAGATGCATTCCTCATGGGGAGGGAGTGGGGAGAATGAACTTTCCCAACAACAATATATTGTTACCTGTAATGACGCAAACTATTTTGGAATGTCTTGATCTTGAATGAGCAATTAAGACCCATTTACTTTACAAATGAACTGCTCCTAGTGGAGATAAAAACTGCTATAACTGGTAGGGATCAACACAGCTACATGCAGTTTTGGACTCTCCTTGGGGACAGTCTTCATGAGTGCCTGCACTTTCACATCTACCATTACACCACTTCAGGTGAGAAATGAAGAAGATATGGCTAACCCTGTCATGGGGGGAAATTGTGTTTCCTTACTGTCCCTTCTCCACATTTACTCATTCTTCTGGGAGGGGAAAGAGGAAGTAAACAAAGTTCATGTGGCCCATTCCAGGGCTGTTTTGATCATGCCACTGTTCCTGCATACAGCGGGAGATTGCGGCACATTCCATTGAAAAAAAAGAAGTTGGATTAAAAGCAATCTATTTGGCTAGGAAAACCGAGCAGGAGTGGGAGGTTCGCAGGAGGCAGAAGTTGTCGTCTGAAGGACGCACGCACATCCGTAAGTGGGCAGTTGCGAGCATGCGATAAAACGCTCGTCTGATGAACCCCATAGAGAGAGATAGTGGACAAGCAGTCCGAGCTTCCTCTCTCTCTCTAAACAGTGTTGTGAGCCCAGGCCTCCCCTCAGTAGTTCCCAGGGAAGATGAGCAAGAGAGAGAGGAGGTAGGAGCTTCCGCTGCCTTTTCCTGCTGGCCTGCTTTGTCCTCATCTCCAGATGTGGCAATGCCAAAAGGAGATGAGCCACAGGGCGGGGGGGTGTTTTGTGGGGCTTCCTGGGTGAGGTCGCCCTCCCTTTTCCATCCTCTGCAAAAGAAAAGAGAGGTTTTACTAATTACCATTCACTCCTTGATCGCTTCTTCTCACCAGCGATCTGTTTTCCCCTTCAAAACAAACCTGGCAGTATTGAGCGTGCTTTTCTTAAAAGCGTGCTTAAAGTTATAGTGTAGTTCGACCCCCAGGCGCGCTGCGGTTATCCACTCCGTGAAGAAGGAGAAGTGCTTGGCACATGGCCGAGGCACTGTCCCACGCTATGTTTTGTTTATGTCATCCATCTGCATTTCAGGGCTGAACTTCTGCAGTCAAAGCTGGGGCGCGGGCTAAGCCCTGGCGTCGGGGGGGAATAGGCAAAGGAGGGTGGTGGGCGGCGGCGGAGGGGTTTCTGGACCCGCCTCCGCTGTGCTGACGCTGGGGCTGGATAGGGGGGAAGCTCGGGGAGGTGGCGGCGGCGGCTCTGGGGGAGAGTGCGAGAGAGAGGGTCACTGGGAGCTGGCGCTGGCGCTCCCAACCAGCAGCCTCTCGGTTTGGGCGGCGGAGTGGACTGCGAGGCCAAGCTGACGCGACATGGGTGAGTGAGTTGGGGAGAAAGAGCCCTCGCGGAGAGACGCCGGCCAGCTTGAGCCTGTGGCGTTAAGTCGGGGCAGCGTTGCGCTCCGCTTGCTCCCATGGAAACTTTGGCGAGAGTTGGCGTCGACTTGGCAAATTCCCGCTCACGGCAGCTTCCTAGGGTTCCCCCACCCCACCCCACCCCACCTCGTCGCTTGAAGCTGTGTGGTGGTGGCTGTCCCAGAGTCGGTGACAACCGACCTTCCCCCCTTCTCCCCCAATTTTAGGGTGCGTCAGGCTGGGGTGGTGTTTTGGTTTTATTGAATCAGAAAGCAAGGGGAGGGGAAGATTCACATGGGCGTTCACAGTGTGTGGTGGTGGTGGTGGTTTCGCTCATCACAGGACTGCTTAGGGTGTTGTTTAGGGTGACCCACGACGAAATGGAGGACGGGGCTGCTGTACTTCGAAGCAAAAGAAAAGAGCGTTTGGGGGAAGTGCAGTTGACTTTGCCTCTGGGACGCAAGACTCCGCACCTGCAAAAATGCTGTTGTCCACACAGCCTGAGAGCTGCAGGAGCCCTGTCTTCTATTGCAGCTGGTTACCTGAAGGGTTGCCTCAGGAGGGTTGTAGCAAGCTTTGGACCGAGGCTGTGTTGTGGGAGTCATGCCAAAGTTTGCACAGGAGACCAAATTTGCGTACCCTGTGTAGTGATATGATAAGGAATAAGTGAGGTTTTCTGAATGGTTTCTGGGTGCAGGCTCAAGTATGTGATGGGCTGTAATCTTTGACTAGCCTTTAACCATAGGATCATAGAATTATAGATTTCTTCCATTGGTAAAAGGGCATTTGGGTGTTTTGCCAGAACTCTCCCGTTACAATGAAGTTATATAAATTTGTGATGGATGTGAATGACACATTCTTGCTAGTATTGACCGCACAATCCCGGTTTGCCTGTATTCTGTGTTAGGTTAGGCAAATTTTATTTCTAGCAGGTTTAAACGGGGACATTTCAGTAGGTGACACTTTACTAATCACTGTATTTTTATGCTGGGAAGAAGTTCAGCAGTGGGATTCCTTCTTGAAATGCAAGTTTTGGCCCTGTTCAGAAGACACTTTAAACCACGGCTCTTTAACCATGGTGAATAAGGCTTTTTGCCTTATTCACCATGGTTAAAGCCATGGTTTAAGGTGTCTTTGAACAGGGCAGGGCCATTTTTCTGAATGATTCCCTTGCATAACAGAAATAGGTAGAGCTAAATATTGGTTGGATCCATGTGCCATGCTCTTCTTTCAAGTTACAGCACAAAGGTTGTGCTGGTGCCAGCCTAGAAGCAAATCTTGAAAGTGCGGCCCAAAGGAAGGCAAATAGTCTGCTATTGATCTCCTGCTGTATCCTCACTTCATTGCTTCCATTATGCATATTTCTTTCTCTGTCACCCTTTATGCTTAGTAATGTTAATCCTTTCCTCTCATAACATAATAATCCAGTTTCCCTCTTGCTGACTCAGACATAATGACCCAGCTTCCTCCTACCAGTCTACTTAGAAAATGTGGGCCTCATGTTTTGAACAATAATGTAGTATATAGTACCATGGACTATGAAGGCATCTTCCTTTACTAACGTCACATAAGAATATTCTGGCAATTGAATAAGTATTGGAGTGGGGGTGGGTGGTGGGTTATGCTTATTCTTGAGACGTTATCAGTAACATTTTAGATTCAGTAATGTATTACACCTCTGCTTTCAGAATGTAATTTCTTTAATCTTATTTCGTAAAACAAATCTCTTAGCTTGTGCAAATGTATATGTGTAGTATATATATATATATATATATATATATATATATAAATTACTCAAGGGAATGGTATAGCTGTACTTCTATACAATTATTTAGAGCAGCAGTGTAAAAATAAATAAATAGCTGTAATGATAGCTAACCTCTAATAGGAGAAGGCACCTTAAGAAGAGTGTCCACTATGTATCTGTTGAAGTAGGATCTAGCCTACGAAATATCTTGCAACAGTAAATCTTAAATGAGAGGACTCCATTGTGTTTGATACCACAGATACATATGTTTATTTTCTTGGAAGTATAGATGAATTATATCCTGCCTCATGCTCACTGGGGATGATGGGACTTCTACTCCCAACAATGTCTGGGGACCTAAATTTGTGAACCAATGGACTAGACTGTAGTTGGAATTTCTTTCCACTTAGTCTCTATGCTTGTATAAATCAAGTGCACCAATGACCATTGGGATTCCTTGTTCTAGTAGGTGCTTAATATGTTAACAAAGCTAGTTTTGACGCAAACAACTTGCATAGCTGTTTCTTTCCCAATGCTTTTGTCTTGGTTTGTTTTTCCTCTGCTAGTAAACATCCCATCTCTGGAAGCAAGGCAACAGTTCATTGCGTCTAAAGAATGTCTTTAGTCTGAATGTAGTTCCAAGATGCAACAACTACTGCTGGAGTAGAAAATCAGATTATTATTTATTCATGCAACAGTGCCCATAAACTGTGGAATCTGGCATGCTGCTTCTACAAAATAATGGAAGAAGGCTAACTAAAGGCAATTGAAGTTTGTTCTGTTATAATTCCTACCTATTTTTATTCCCCTGTGTCTCTAATACTTGATGCCTGTAAAATAAAATGAAATCTTCAGTCTGATTGAGGGCATTTTTTTAAAATTTAAGTTTTTTAAAGGAAAAATCTGTTAAATTAGAATAGATTGCTCAGCTAAAGGTGCAAATCTGTATATATTTTTGACAGGAAAAAATCCTACAACTCCCAGAATTCCTCAACCAGTTTCAGCCCCTTTATTGGGAGTAAGCACCACTGAACACAACAGGACCTACTTCTGAGTAGACATATATAGGATTGTGCTATAAATACTGACGTTCCACTGGAAGTAAGGTCCCAACAATTTAGTGGGTCTTACTGAGTCAATATTGATTGATTTAATTAAAATAATTACACTAGAAAGAAATACAATGTAAGAATAAATTAATAAAGCAAAGCACATTTCAAACAATTAAAATAATAGTGACTGACAGACTTAACAGACTGACACTTAAATTGCTTTGTTAAATAAAAAGGTTTTAATCACCAAAAGATTGTAGGGTTGCTGCCAGTGATATTATTATGGGCAGGGTATTCCACAGTTCGTACCCCACCATAGAAAGGGCTCACTCCCTTGTTGCCAAGTAACATACCTCTCTTGGCAAAGGTACTTGAAGAAAATCTTCAACTGCAAATCTTAAGGCATGGGCAGGTTGGCATAGGTACAGGTGTCCTTCTGGGTACTTGGGTCTCAAAGTCATTTAGAGCTTTATAGGTAAGAACCAGCAACTTGAATTGGGCTCAGAAATGAATAGGTAACCAGTCAGTGCAGCTCTTTGATTGTAATTTGATTCTATCTGACTCTCTAGTTAAGAGTTTGGCCACCACTTTTTGCACTAGCTGTGGATTCCGGGCTGTCTTCAAGGGCAGCCCCATGTACAATACATTACAGCAATGTAGTTGTGAAGTGGGCAAGGTATCCCTGTCCAGGAACACTTATAATTGATGATTCAACTGAAGCTGGTAAAAGTCACTCCATGCTAGCAAATCTACTTGGCTTCATGTGACAATGCTGGATCAAGGATTACTCCCAAGTAATGTATGTGCTTTCTCAGGAGTGGTGCGACCCTATCTAGACTAGGTTGCACACACAGTTTCTGGACATGAGAACTACCTATCCACAGTGCCGCGTCCTTGTCAAGATCCAATTTCCATTTTATTGGTTCTCATCCACCCCATTACTGAATCCACAACTGGTTCAGCAACTGCACAGGCTCAACTGACTCAAATAACAAAATAAATATGACCCCACCAGAGACTTCTTATAGATGTTAAAGAGCATGGGAGATAAGATAGAACCTTGCAGGATCCCACAGAACAAATGCTGTAGGGTCAAGCAGAAATGCCACAATGATGTTATCTCAAACCAACCCTGGAGGTAGGGCTAGAACCACCATAGCACTGTGCCTACACCCAGCTCACAGAGACTGTCCAGCAATAATATACCAGGGTTGATACTGTGAAAAGCTACCAAAAAGGTCAAGGAGCCACCCCCCCCCCCGCACTGGGAGCCCAGCCAGCCAATAGGAGTAGTAGTTTAACTGAAATAAAGAGCCTGCCTGACTCAGGTGTAGAAGCTTACTCACTGACGATGCCAGCCCAACAGCACTTATGCACTGTAGATGACTTCTATGAGTCCAAGCAGAAACGTGCAAGCAACCAGCTCTGCACTCCCTCTCTCCCCCCACGGCCAGAACCACCACCGGGAGCCAGTGTTTCCCATGCCTCATGGAATGTTATCAAAGTGTGCTTACTAATTATGTATTGCTTGTATGCACTACAAATGCCCAAAACACACAAGAAGATTTTTTAATAGGGTAAGTAAATCAAACAGCAGTCACACGGACAGTGGGCTGGCTTGAAAGATTTCAATTGAAACAGCTTCTTTTTTCTGATTTCTAAGTTAAGGAACAGAACAGACACACACACACACAGCTGCCTTGAATGGACTTAAAATAATATTTGAAGGAAAAATTTAAAGAAAAGTCTTTTTAAACAGATTTCTTAAGATTTTTGGACGTGCGCACACTGGGGGTAGAACAGCTCAAAAGAGAGCCAAATGGAAAAAAAACAACAACACCAGGTCTCTCTCTCTCTCCTAAATAAATTCAATTTGCAAAAAAACTGAAACAAATGGTATCTTTGCATTCTCTTCTCTCTGTCTCTCTCTGACTGAAACAGATGCTGCTGGACCGAGAACCCCAATGAGCACAGGAAAATGATTGACATTCTGTCCCCCAAACACTGCGATTGGAGCAGAACACAGTCACAGACAGTGCTGTAGCAATTCTTAATTGGTTAGCCATGGATGTCAACATCAATTATCAAAACTACTCCATCCCATCACACCATGTTCTCTATTGGGAGGTTTTCGATTAGACACCACACACACACACACACACACACACACACAAAATGGTTGAATAATTTCGGAGAAGTTAGATGCTCTGATTGGGTGGTTTCTGCTCTAAAATTATTCTGTGGGTTTAGAAACAGCCAATCTCTGCTCTGGAAGATTGAACGCTCTGCAGATGTTTGCGGTTTGAAATATTTATTTCTTATGCTTAATTCTTGTTGAACAGTATCAAAGTCTTCTTTCTTAGAGATGTTATTAATGGTTTTTTTTTTTTCACCAATTGGAATTTGGCAGTTGTATGTTTACAAAGCAGCAAGGTCTCTGGTGAATATTAAAATATGTTGTCTCAGGACTAAGTTATGTACAAATTGTAATCCCAATGCATAGGGTGATATTTAAATCTTCTGAGTAGAAAATTAAAATAATGATTATGGTCTGCTCCTGAGTACTGTCACACTTGGTAGAAATAATATATGTTATTATTCCCTAAGTTGGAAATGAACCTAGTGCTCAAGAATATAGGAAATGCAAGTTGTGGTGCCATTACAGATAACACATGACTCCTTTGTGTTTAACTTATCAAGTCCCCTTAGAGTAATTTATAGTTGTTTGTTTATTAGAAAGCTTTTGAAACCTTGCTGGTGTGCTGAGATCAAAAAGGACATATGTTGTACTGTGCGAGATTTTTTCCCTTTTGAAAAAAAAAGATTTGATCATGAAAACTTTCATTAAAATAGTACTACCTTCTTTATTAGAGCCTTTTCCTTTCTACATTTTAAACTGCCTACTTATTAGAGGAGCATAATGCAATTTACTGCTTTTCTCTCTTGCTTGTTACCAATGGTTAGAAAAGAGAGTTCTAGAGTAAGCATTTGTCTTTGGGCCTTTTCAGACATCACGCTAAGCCATGGTGGTTAGTGTTTTTGAGGGAACCATGGTGGTTTAGCATGGTGTGTGTGTGTGTGTGTGTGTGTGTAAAACCACAACCATTATGGCTACTTTAACCACCCTGTGCAGTGGGTTGAAGGGCCCTGAGGTGGCTTACTGTGTTATCTGTCAGGCTCCCCATGGTTAAAAGCAGCCATTCCATGAAAAAAAAAAACAGTGACCATTTACAGTCGTGTGAAAAAGAAAGTACACCCTCTTGGAATTGTATGATTTTACATATCAGGACATAATAACAATCATCTGTTCCTTAGCAGGTCTAAAAATTAGGTAAATACAACCTCAGATGTAGAACAATGATTTTACATATCAGGACATAATAACAATCATCTGTTCCTTAGCAGGTCTAAAAATTAGGTAAATACAACCTCAGATGTAGAACAATACATGATTTATTTAACAGAAATAAAGCCAAAATGGAGAAGCCATGTGTGAAAAAGTAAGTACACCCTTACTGCTTCTATAGAAATTAAGATGCTAAGTAGCAGACAAGTGCTGCTAATCAAATGCCCGTGATTAATTGTTCATCAGCAAGTATGGCCACCTCTATAAAAGCCAAAGTTTTTTCAGTTTGCTGGTCTCGAGCATTCAGGTGTGTGTTAACACAATGCCAAGGAGGAAAGGCATCAGCAATGATCTTAGAGAAGCAATGGCTGCTGCCCATCAATCTGGGAAGAGTTATAAGGCCATTTCCAAACAATTTAAAGTCCATCATTCTACAGTGAGAAAGATGATTCAAAAGTGGAAAACATTCAAGACAGTTGCCAATCTTCCCAGGAGAGGATGTCCCAGCAAAATCACCCCAAGGTCAGACCCCGTGCAATGCTCAGAGAAATTGCAAAAACCCCAAGAGTTACATTTCAGACTCTACAGGCCTCAGTGAGCATGTTAAATGTTAAAGTTCATGACAGTACAATTAGAAAAAGACTGAACAAGTATGGTTTGTTTGGAAGGGTTGCCAGGAGAAAGCCTCTTCTCTCTAAAAAGAACGTGGCAGCACGGCTTAGGTTTGCAAAGTTGCATCTGAACAAACCACAAGACTTCTGGAACAATGTCCTTTGGACAGACAAGACCAAAGTGGAGATGTTTGGCCATAATGCACAGCGCCACGTTTGGCGAAAACCAAACACAGCATATCAGCACAAACACCTCATACCAATGTCAAGCACGGTGGTGAAGGAGTGATGATTTGGGCTTGTTTTGCAGCCACAGGATCTGGGAACCTTGCAGTCATTGAGTTGACCATGAACTCTTCTGTATACCAAAGTATTCTAGAGTCAAATGTGAGGCCATCTGTCCACCAGCTAAAGCTGTAAATTCCTCCACAACGATGTGAGAGACTAATAAAGTCATACAGAAAATGATTACTTCAAGTTACTGCTGCTAAAGGTGGTTCTACAAGCTATTGAATCATAAGGTGTACTTACTTTTCACACATGGCTTCTCCATTTTGGCTTTATTTCTGTTAAATAAATCATGACATGGTGTAATATGTCATTTGTTGTTGTTCATCTGAGGTTGTATTTACCTAATTTTTAGACCTGCTAAGGAAAAGATGATTGTTATTGTGTCCTGATATGTAAAATCATACAATTCCAAGAGGGTGTACTTTCTTTTTCACAGGACTGTAGATGGCCACCTAGAGAGGCCACAACTTCCAGTGGTGCTCTAGCTGGCATGGATTTTCTCTATGGTCGAGATCTTGGTGCTACAGTGTCTGGTGCAATCCTATTCCCGTCATGGGGGCTGCTGGGAAACATGCCCACAGTGATGGGAGGATGATGGCCTAACCATGGAGCAGGGAGAGGTAAGGGAGCCACGTGGCGCTGTGTGATTATGAAGTCATGTGACTCTCTCCACTCCATAATTCCCATAACTACCTTCTCCCCGTGTGTGTGAGCAGGCCCTTTGTTTTTCAAAACTACAAGACAGGTTTAAACTTCAAGAATCATTAAGATCCAAATAGAGTCTTACTAATCACAATTTGAAAATTATGCAAAATTATAATGAGGACAATAAAACTAATTTGACTATTATATCTTGGCTTGCGTATAGAAGACCTCCATGTTTGAAATGAGTGGAACTTTAAAAAAAAACTTTTATAATGTTGGTTAATATAGAATTCACTAAGGAATGCAAGTGCATTTTCTGGTTAATTTCACACATTTTGCTTTTAAAGGACAACTGTTCTTCCAAATCTATGCCTAATTGTAATTCAGCATGTCTATTACTAGCTTAAAAATCAGTAACTGAAGGGCTGCTTTGAATCTTACAGTAAGTTTTGCTTTCGGAGTGTTCTGCAAGCATCTTAATGGTGACTTCCCAAGTCTGGGCTTCCAAGTGAGATCCAAGATGCACTGATGCACAAGTTCAGGAAA
The DNA here is from genome assembly GCF_023053635.1 of Elgaria multicarinata webbii. Taxonomy (NCBI): domain Eukaryota; kingdom Metazoa; phylum Chordata; class Lepidosauria; order Squamata; family Anguidae; genus Elgaria; species Elgaria multicarinata. The sequence continues at coordinate 69,062,841 of NC_086180.1, forward strand.
CTATAGGCACATGTATGTGCTGCAGTGTAATCCTGCTCTCCAGAATCATATTTAAAATTAAGAGCCTATGGAATGTTACTTTTTAAAACGTTGTATTTTTTCTTCCTTTTGTTATCATTGCACTTGCATATTTTAAATATATCGAACGTATTTTATTTCCCTTTTTATCTTACATCTCCCTTCATAGTTAATTTTCATTTTTGGGGTATTATTCATGCATAACAATGAGCACTTGGCTAAGAACCACTCCTGAAAATGTCTGTCATAACAGGCAGACTATACCCTTCAACCTTTGGCTTCCTTCCACTCTGAAAAGCTTTTGTGAAAGCAAAAGTTTTCCATGAAGTTAAAAAAAAAAATCCTGAAAACAATGAAATGTTCAGTTGAAGGAAAACTGTTAGTTTACATGATATTTACAAAATATCTTCTATATAGAAAACTAGTTTTAAACTCTCTTTTTTTTTTTTGCTATTAACTAACTTTATATGTTTGAATTCTATCTCTCTATCTCACTGTCATAAAGTAATGTTGAGTATATAATGCAGTAACTTCCAAAAACTTCGTTTGTTGCATTGTGGAGAAAATGTATGAAAATAGACTAAACAAAACAACTATGTACCTACCTGTGAAGAATGCCTGAATGGAGACAGGGAGTGAACAGGATATGGTGAAACATGATAGCCAGACAAGAAGCCTAACACCTACAGCAGAAGATACACACACAGGAGACACCTGTGGAGGGACACCTTATATAAGTATTTCTATTGCTTATGCTAGAAGCCTCTGAGTCAAGATGGGAGAGTTGGAGTGCCTAGTTTTAAAGGAGGACTTTGATGTAGTGGATATAATGAAAACATGGTGGAATAAAAAGAACCAGTTGGATACGATCATCTATAGATATAAGCTCAATAGGAAATACAAAAAAGAGCAAGGGAAATGTTGACCCAGTGTGTAGCTTGCTGTGAAAAAAGCAAATTTAGTGCTAGGTATAAATAGGAAAGGAAATATCATCCCTCTCTCATAATATTAGAACATAGAGTTGTCCAATGAAGCTGATTGCCTGGAGATTCAGGACAGGTAATAGGAAGTACTTCTTCACACAGCAAGAGTTAAAATATGGAATTCACAAGATGTAGTGAGGGGCACCAATTTAGATGGCTTTAAAGAGGGATTAGACAAATTCATGAAAATAAGGCTTTCAATACCTACTAGTCCTGATGGCTACATACTTCCAGTGTCAGAGGCAATATGCAGTATACAGATGCCAGAACATGGACAGGAGGGTGCTATTGCACTCATGTCCTACTTTTAGGTTTTGATCTGGTCCAAAATGGCACTTCTTATGTTCCTATGCAAAAGATGTATGTTTATATAGTCTGCCAGGCCTTGTCACCATAGAGTTGGCAGGTTGTGTCCAAACCCAGCTTTGGACTCAATGAGGCTTTACCAGGGAGTAAAGATTTCTCTGTGGATGTACAAAGCAAATGGAACAGGACAAGGGTGATCATATGGAAAGGAGGACAGGGCTCCTGTATCTTTAACAGTTGTATAGAAAAGGGAATTCCAGCTGTCTGCCTTTCCATATGATCACCCTAAACAGGACAGCGAGGGGCTCTGATCCTGGAAGTGTGAGCCAAGCGGAGAATTCTAGGAAACAGTCATGAGCAATGATAGTAAAAGTAATTTGGACCACACGTTTATTCTCAGAACTGAGACACACCAATCTGAGAGATGGCTAAGCAGAAAGAATGAAAGTGGACTGCCAAAGGGCGTGCACAAAGGGTGTGCCGGGTGAGCCCAAGCACACCCTAATGTCTTAAGCAATAAGTGCCGAATTGAGGGGGCCATTGAGTAGGGAGTCAGAGGGGGATCCAGACACAGCGGGGTCGGCCCTCTAGCTGCTCCGATGCCATGCCAAAGAACCATTGCTTCTGAGAAAGCATCATCGCTGGGACTTGAAGAATGTCTCCTCATTCCCTTCCCTGCAATGGCCCTCCCACAGTAGGGCATCAGTGTTTACAGTGTTTACTAAATAAATGAATAAAAGTAATATCCTTTATGACTGAGTATTCAATAAATGTAAATTTTTAAAAAAAATATCCCTAGGTGCACACCCTAAAGAAATGTGCTGCACACACTTATGCAAGGTTGTTAGAGGTTTGCAATAAAGGGAGCAAAGAGCTCAGTGACTTAGACGCTGATGGGTTAAAAAGAAAGGAAACAACAGTTTGCTTCTGGCAATTAAATAGGGGGCTCAGAGAGGTTCCCTGCCCTTGATTAATTTTTCATCCAGCTGGCCTAAGTGGCATAGCACATTATTTAAAACAAGAAGAGTCATCAAGGATGCTCAGATAGCACTTAGCCTAGGTTACTTGGCTGGGATGTAGGGATGTCTCAGGATTGTACAATTTTTTTCTGCTAGGGATTTTCATGGCTAATTAAAAGGTTACCATCATAGCAGTGGAGGCTGGTGCCTTCAATGTCAGTGGGACTGTGAATCCGCTCTGGGTGTCATAGAATGTACATGCTCCTTTAGGTTAGTTGGCTGGACAGTGGTATGGCATCAAACAGGCATTTGCATATTTTCTCTGGATACAGAGAACAACTATCTTTAATCAGGGAGGGAGCATGTACATTCTATGACTCCTTTGCCCCTGTGGTGGTTCCAGAGCCTTAGCAGTATTCCTGGCCTCCCCTAGTGTATGCCTTCCAGAACAAAATAAATTCTTGAGTCTAGGGGCTCATCTACACCAAGCAGGATATTCCACTATGAAAGTGGCACATAAAAGGCAGGAGCCACACTACTGCTTTATAGTGGCATTGAAGTGCACTGACAACTGTTGGGTCCCATGACACATACCATATACCACTTTCATACCACTTTCATAGTGCTATATCCTGCTTGGTGTAGATGTGTCATGGGCCCCAACAGTTGTCAGTGCACTTCAGTGCCACTATAAAGCAGTAGTGTAGATCCTGCTATGAAGCAGTACTGTGGCTCCTGCCTTTTATATACCGCTTTCATAGTGGAATATCCTGCTTGGTGTAGATGAGCCCAAGGTGTCAAGGCAATGCCAGTTAGATTCATAGCACACAATACATGTGTCAGAGATCTAGCTCATTTGGAACTCCTTTGTAACAAATTTCTGCCACTATTGCTGTTATTGCAAGAAATGGTCAAATCTCCCAATGGAGGGAAGTAAATAGTGGGGTCCCACAGGGATCAGTATTGGGACCAGTTCTTTTCAACTTGTTCATAAATGACCTGGAATTAGGAGTGGGCAGCTGGGAGAGTGGGCATCCAAGTGGCAGATGCAGTTCAGTGTAAGCAAGTGATGCACATTGGGGCAAAAAAACCCAACTTCAAGTACAAAATATAATAATAATAATAATAATAATAATAATAATAATAATAATAATAGTTACCCGCCTCTCCCTCTGGATCGCGGTGGGGTACAACACAAATAAAACCACCATAAAATACATACAACTAATTCAAACGTTTAAAACCAGTGCATCATTAAAAGCAGCACACCATTAAAAAAGGCATCTTAAAATAATAGTAGTAATAATAATAATAATAATAATAATAATAATAATAATAATAATAATAATAATGGATCTGAGCTGGCAGTGACCAACCAAGTAAGAGATCTTGGGTTGTGGCAGACAGCTCAATGAAAATGTTCACCCAGTGTGCGGCCAGTGTAAAGAAGAAAACTCCATATTAGGTATTATAAGAAAAGGAATTGAAAATAAAATGGCCAGTATCATACTGCCCTTATACAAATCTATGGTGTGACCACACTTAGAATACTGTGTACAGTTCTGGTCACCACACCTTAAAAAGGATAATATAGAGCTGGAAAAAGTGCAGAAAAGGGCAACTAAAATGATTAAGGGACTAGAGCATCTCGCCTATGAGGGAAGGTTACATCAACTGGGATTGTTTAGCTTGGAAAAAAGGAGGCTAAGGGGAGACATGATAGAGATTATAGTACAAAATTATGCTTGGAATGGAGAATGTGGGTAGGGAGACATTTTTCTCCCTCAGAATACTAGAACTCAAGGTCATCCCATGAAGCTGATTGGTGGGACATCCAGAACGAATAAAAGGAAGTACTTTTTCACACAGCATATAGTTAACTTATGGAACTCACTACCACAAGATGTAGTGATGGCCTCCAATATGGATGGCTTTTAAAGGGGGTTGGATAAATTCCTGGAGGCAAAGGCTATCAATGGCTACTAGCCCTGATGGTTGTGTGCTATCTCCAGTATTCGAGGCAGTAAACTTGTGTGCACCAGTTGCTGGGGAACATGGGTGGGAGGGTGCTGTTGCATCATGTCCTACTTGTTCATCCCTGGCCAATGGCTGTTTGGCCACTGTGTGAACAGAGTGCTGGACTAGCACTTCTTATGTTCTTACATGTCAGTAGAAGAAAGAGTGGCCAAATCTAGCACTTTGAGTTTCTATCAAGAATTATCTTCCATGATTAGTCGCATGCATGCTGCTATTTTGAACTGAATTTTGTATGGTAAATTTTGTTAGCTGCTTTGAGCATGCCAGTGAAAAGGATGGACCTAAATCAAACAAACAAGTGCTAACAAGGGTTGATAGTGACTGGCTCTTGCGGCAGTTCGGAGTAGAAGGAAAGAAAAGAACAATCTGTTAGACAGATGATCTGTTTGCCACCTAGCATGAATCTAGATGACTATGGGAGATTACCTGGGGAACTGAGAGGTGTCTTTTACATTTTTCTCTTGATAATATTCATCAGTCTTTTTATCTCTGCAGGTAGCTGTAAGAAGTGGGCTGCAATAATAAACCAACAAACAAGGTGTTGTAATTCATTCCATCCAGTAGAGGACAGTGTATCTTTATGTACTAGTTATGTATTGCAATTTGGAGCTGCGTGTGAAAATCAATTTGTCATTTTGTTCCCATTTTATTTTAGAGCGCACGTAGTAAACATTAAGTCGCAGGCGTTGCTTTACTCTTGAACCGCTACAGGTCTCTGTCTAATTCAGTGAAAATGAGGCTGTATGGTAATTAGTGCTTGATTGGTATAGCTGCTTGGAACTATTCTCTCTCACATACTTATTTGACAGTTTCTGTAGTCTTACAAGCTTCATAAAAGGGCACTAAAGGCTCTGTCTCAACTAGACATTTCCATCACCTGTTTCTGCTGCTTGAATCTTGACTTTTCCTTTATTTTTCCATCTCACCTGAAAGAAAACTTTTGAAGTTTGGGAGATGCACAGGCTCCCACTGTAGGCTTGCACATCTCCTGGGGTGAAGAGACAACAATTATATTTCAGTTGTACAGAAACAGGAAATTCTATTTCATATATACAGAAACAGGAAGTGCATGGCACTTTCCCCTCTAATATGCTTTCTGAAGTCATTGGTACAGGAAATTTTCATAGGAGTGAATTAGAACACAGACTGCTACCTTTAGTAGGGGATATGCTATTTGTTTAAAGAGAGTTGCAGTAGATGAGAGATTTCACGTGGGATGTAGAGCATGTAGCTTCTTAACACCACCCCCTCCAGGCTTTTGTATTTACCTTGATGATGAAATTAGCTCCAGCCATCACATGGAGATTGCTGGAAACACCTCAGCTCAAAATTTAGCTCCATGTGGAGAGCCAATAACATTTGAAAGCTGCCTATTACATCACATGGAAATCCCCAAATGCATGGAGTGTCTGTACATGAGTGCAGTACAGCTTAAGCTGGAATGGGGACACTTAGCATGCAATTAGGTTTCTCCATACAACGAACAGCTTAGAAATACTCCCTATGTAGAACTGCTTGTGCATGGTATACATTTCCCTTTTTACGGATAGCCACATGTGAGTAATGTACAAAGATTTTAAGTGAAATGCTCTGTTAGTGCCTTATATTATGCATTACTTCAAAAGTGTCTAGAACTGGCAGCTGCCAAAGATACTGCCTAGATGGACATAAATGGTTAGCAATGTTGCTTTATATTCCTGTAACAGAATCAAAGGCATTTTTCTTTCAAAATGCAATGGATTTAGTTTGCTTTTTTATCCCCTAAAGATCATAATGAATTTTCAGAGACAGCAAAAATTAAATGAGTGTAATTAGATGTAAATTAATTTTTGAATACCATGCCTACTGGATTCCTATGTTGTCCAGTCTTTATCAGGCTTAAATTATACGTTATGCAAATACGAATGAAAAAGCAGTTTGAGGAGAGTGATTCTGAGCTGAAAAAAAGACTTGACGGGAAAGGGTCTCTCCTCAGCCTGCTCCAACTAGGTTTGGTTTTTAAAAGATAAAAAGTGTAGGAAGGAATAAAGGCTGCAGTTCTGTTCCACTTACCTGAGACTCAGCCCACCGCACAGAGGCCTTAGCTAGACCAGGCTATATCCTGGCGCGAACCTGGGATCATCCCTGTGCATCCAGATGACGCACAGGGGATCCCGGGATCAGGGAAGGATCATCCCTCCCCTTTGAGCCCGAAACCGTGGAGCGTGTGGCCCGTTTCTGCGGGTTTACCTGGTTCTGATCGATTAGTCGTGTGGAGCTGCGCACGGGGCACAGCACTCCTCAGGACTGCACAGCACTCCTCATCAGGGTTAGGGTGGGGAAAATGAAATGAATTTTTTAAAAAACACTTACCTTTGCACACGACCGTTCATGCACTCCTCTCCCTTTAAGAAAATAAAAAAAATGGTGGGTGCGACACCTCTCTTCCTGAGGTCGTCGTGTCTTACGTGTAAACGAGGGTGAGATTTCGCATTAATCGCAACGCGAGGTCTCCCCTCCTCTCCCCCGGACTTTCAGGTAGGTCTAGCTAAGGCCTTCATTTATTTTGATCTTGTGACTGAGCTTTCCCATTGTAAAGGTTTAAGTATGGAAGAGGAATTAAAGACCTTGTGCATATGATCCCGAATAATTCATTTTAAAACAATGTTTCAGTTGTATTGAAGTGGGTGACACTGAACAAGATACATTACAAGTAGTTCAGGTGGAGGATATGGAAATACAAGCATTTCTGGTGGAGAACTGTTAAAAATTTGAAGCTATAAAACTGAATAGAATATCAAATTAATATTGTCATGGGTTTGGGTTTGTTGTTATATTTTGATTTGTCCTGTAGCCTCTGGCAGGGTTCATTGAAAAGGTCATCCCAAACTATTTGCTCTGTAAGCATTTTTCTGTGATGCACTTGTGACTCATTATGGCCTGAACCATATAAGTTAATGTGGGTTATTGGGTGAGAAGACCTTCTGGTACCTTTCAGTGTTCTAGGTGAATGCAACCCATAATATTAAAAGAAAAAAGACTTGCACCATATTCTTCAGCTCTGTTGCATGCCCTAGTTTGCAATGGAAATAACAGATGAACATACCAGCACATTGAATGTTGGTTTAAGCCAGCATTCTTGCCATTTCCTGATCTACCACCTCATCATCTTCCAAAACAAAGTGCTCTGTAAGCTGTGTGGTTGATAGGGACATGGCACAGCCTCTTCCTTTGTCAATCACCTAGTTGTAGTATACTGTCTTAACTTTTTCCAGCTGGAGGACAAGGCAATAGCATGGTTGAGACAGAGTGAGAGTTTGAGTCAAGTTACAGAAATTGATCCTGTGTAGACTCAATCAAATTTAAAGTATATCTTCACTGGTTTTGTTCTGTTTGTTCCAGACTGGAGAAACCTGAGCTCACAGTCTGTGGCCATAGCTAGACCTAAGGTTTATCCCTGGATCATCCAGGGGTCAAACCTGTTCACCTAGGTGACGCACAGGGGATCCAGTGCTCAGGCAGGGGCGAACCCTGGATGATCCCAGGATAAAACTTAGGTCTAGCTGTGGCCTGTGTTGACTACTTTTCATCTTTCCAGCTGTTCCTGCACAAAATGTACCTGACCCATATTGTACTCTCTCAACATTACAATGATGAAAATAATGACACTTGCTTACTTTTATTGCATCAAAAATGGTTCCGTGAAAAACCCACACAAACCACGTACACTATTAACACATTGCTGAAGGCTCTTCTCCATCTCCTGAATAATGTATCCATTTACATTGCAATATCTTGCCTGCCCTGCCTTCTGCAGAAATGTGTATTAATGAGCATATCAATTTTAAAAAGCATGTTAGTTTCACTATGGTTCTGATTGTGTTTCCTATAGAAAAGCGGCAGTTCAAGCAAAAAGTACTATCTGGATTAATAGTTATGGGTGGTAGTATGAGGAATGTGTGCACTAGAAATTTGTATCTATGTGCATGCACTGATGTGTTAGAGCACTAGAGTTGAATCAACTCCCTTGCTGGCCTTTGGGATTTTACTTCTGGAGACATGGGGGTGGAGACCAAAATGTTAGATCTGTAGTGCAAATGTGAAGTTTTATAAAGGTACCCCAACATCTTCCTAAAGGGCAAAATAGGGGCAGTATTGTTATCAGGAACATGTACCAAAAAACAGGATCTGTTTTTGGTAAGTTAAGTTGACTATACATTGCTTTTAGTACGGCTCATACTTATGTGTGTGGGCTCAATCAATTTCAGCTTGGGCATCTAAGAGATATGGATCAAGAGTATTTCCTGGGAAAGACTAAAGCAATATCTAAACAGGTTTATTTCTTCAACTAGCATCTTGGTGAAAATATATTGTTAGCACTCTCAATTCATGTTGTTGTTTTTAACAATGTGAAGGACAAAACTCTAGGCTCTTCCATGGGGCCAGCACTGGGGCTCTTCCATGGGGCAAGCAAAGGGGGAAATTAAAGAGACTGCCCTTACATGACTCTATCTAAAATATTCTAATATTTGAAATCTCGCCTCCATGGATACAGTAAATTTCCTTTCTTTAATTTTAACGATTTTTATTATATGTCTGTAAATGCAATTATAAGGTAGCTCCTTCTAGTGGTTGTCACTGAGAGTGTTGGGGAAGCTGTTGAATATAAACACACACACACACACAACTTTGTTTTGTTAATTTAACAAGAGCCAAATCAGGCTTTAATCAACATAATTAAATTACAAAAATATACAGGAAAGCATTGATGTTATATCTTGTGATTAAACAAAAAACAAAAAACCGCACAAACAAATAACTTTTAGTGTCTAGTAACTCTGATGCTATTTACAGTAAACTAAGAATTACTTACTGATATATCATGTATTAATCTAATGTTTTGCAGAAGGAACACAAGGTTAAAGGACCTGACTGTTAAACAGTTCTTAATGGATGATATTTTAAAAAGAGCATATTTTTATTAATGTAACTGCTTTTATTTACCTTATTTTGAAATATACCATTATAAATCAAGCAAGATTACAACTTTAAAAATAACCTTTCACATCTAAGTTGCTGCCCCAAATAATGATTCCGACGAGTGTTGTTGCATGAAATCGACCTCCACTGAACTTTATAAAACGTTTGCCATCCTTACCATGCTTATCCAATACTTATCAACATGATTATTTCTGTAATCTGCTAGGTTTTTGCTATTCCAATGGTTATTATTATTATTATTATTATTATTATTATTATTATTATTATTATTATTTCTTACCCGCCTCTCCATTTTGATCGAGGTGGGGAACAACAGTAAATATAAAATACATAAATCTGAATTAAGAACATAATATACATTGTTGAAACATCCTAAAAACATCCTAAAATTCCCCTGGATAGGCCTGCTGGAAGATGGTGTTTCTGGATTTTTCAGTTGGACCAATTTCCCATTGCAGCTGTTGGTAGATTAAGCATCAATTCCATCTCCACCAGTGGCCCTGGTTCAGAAATATTCATGAAAGAGTTTTGTGTAACTTAATGATGCAGAAGTGGAAAGCTGCATGGGCTGGGCAGTCCAATGGACCTGCTGTGTCAGGGGCCACTAATATAAGCACAATAAAGTTCGGATCCTCCCACCATGAAAGTCAGCAGTATTATCAACCAAGGTGAAACTAACATTTTCTAGTTGATTGGACCACTTTGACATAAACCACCCAGAAAGCTTTGGATATTGGGCAGCATAGAAATGCAATAAATAAATAAATAAATGCTACATCCAGTCAATACACCCCTTCATGCCGTTTCTATAGAGCTTAGATCCACAAATAATCACTTCTCACCAATTCTCTCCAGTCCACTAGAATTTTGTTATCTTGCTATATGTATGATCCCAGGAACCCCCCATCTTGGCTTGGTATTAACACACAAATGCTCTCTACATGTCCCTCTCCAAATGTCTTTGGTTTCCCTTAACTGACCAACTCTCAAACCCTATTGTGTGGTCATTGCAAAGTTCTACCCCATTCCTGTTTGGATGACCTCCTGAAATGAATGCTCCCTAGCTTATTTATTTATTAAATTTATATACCTTATTTATTTATTAAATGTATATACAGAAATACGGTTTATTTCTGTAAACCGCCCAGAGAGCCCTGGCTATGGGAGCGGTATATAAGTTTAATAAATTAATAAATAAATAAATACCATCCCATAGCCGAAGCTCTCTGGGCGGTTTACCAAAGTTAAAAACAGTGAACATTAAAAAAAAGTATATAAAATTTTAAACCATCAAAAATATAAAAACAGTATTAAACAACAGTATCCATTTAAACAATCACAATTCTGGGGTCCATTAAAAAACAAACAAACTTAGCATATGTTGTTAAATGTTGTTAAAATGCCTGGAAGAAGAGAAAAGTCTTGACCTGGCGCCGAAAAGATAACAATGTTGGCGCTAGGCGAGCCTCATCGGGGAGATCATTCCATAATTGGGGGGCCACCGCTGAAAAGGCCCTCTCCCTTATCTTGTCTTTTCTACAGAGGACAAGTTTGAAAGCTTCTCAGCAACCTTTTATTGATATTAAATGCTAACAGTTTTCCTGAAGTGCAGCCTAGCTTCAGTTTGTCTCAAAATATTCTTCAGTGCCTAACAAATCTAAACCACCACTGTTGCATCCAGGCATTAGGGTAGTTTGCACGATCCAAATACAATACCCCATGGAATATTGGAGCATTGTTTCACCCTACAAAAAGCCATACCGCCCGACTTCGAATGACATGACAAGCTGCGTCTGGGCAGTGATTATGGAAATTGTGCCTGACTCGTGCCCCATATCCATTGAAATTTAAATAAGCTATTGTGGCTTAAATAAATAAGCTATGATGGGTTATTTAGATCATACAAACCAGATCAATGAAATCCTTCAACTGTGCCTTGCTATCTGGACTTATGTGTGAAACTAGTAGCATCTCTGAGAATGCTACTTTGGGGGTCTTGGATTTCAGCATCCTGACTAGCAACTTAAACTTTGTTTCTTGGAACACAGAAATATATTTCCCGACATCATTGGTGCTAATGGGCAGCATGGTCACTGACTTGCGCCTTGCCTACTGACCTGTCTACCTAGATGTTATCTGATGTCCACAACCTTTGCATTAGGACTGCAAGTCACCATGTTGTGAACTATCATAATACCCCTGTATTCCTTTTGTACAAACTGTCTGCTAATAGGATGTTCTGATCTATCCATAGCTGGCACTCTTGAGGCACAACATTGAGGCAGGCAAAGCAACAAGGCAGCAAGGCAGGCCATTGGTGGCAGCACAAAGGACAGCTCCTATTGAGCAAGTTACTCCAGCAAAAACAACAAGAACATGATCAGATGGGGTGGGTGGGTGGGAATCGTGTTTCCCTACCATCACTTTGGCTTCCTGCTGCTGTCCCACAACAGAGACTAACAATGTCCTCTTCCTTACATGGGGAAGAAAGAGGAAGCAAGCAATGACTACGTGGCCCATTCAGTGGGCGTTTTTATTGTGCTGCTTCTCCTTGGGGTAGCCTAGTCCATAATTGGATTTTTGTCAACATTACAGTTACACTGGTGTAACATGGTACTGATGTTACCATGGTTCTATGCTGGCATGTCTGTCTGGTGCAAGAGAACTTATTTGGTATCCTATGTTCCTCTAGCTGGCATAACTTGAGAATAGGATGGGGCTGTAAGTGGCCCAGATAGCAATAATCCACATTTCCACCCACATCTAGTTATAGATGAGATTGCACATTCTTATTCCTGAATGCAGAGGAGATGATGATGATGATGATGATGATGATGATGATGATGATGCATTGGAAGGATTGCATATTTTCTGACCACACTCATCGGTTCCTCAAAATCTTCAAGCAGCTTTCCCACACATCAACATATGCAATGGAAGGCTGTACCCTATTATTTCCCATGTATACATGGATCTTAATTTTCTTTGGCAGCCCTGAATGATGGCATGTCTCTTTCAGGTAACCAAATGATACCCTGAAATCCCTATAAACTTGTCATCTGGTCCATCCAAATTGAATAACATTTGCTCAGATTGATTCAACCAGCCTTTTCAATCTTTTGTGGTATTAGATATGAATCATACATGTTCTTATGGTTTTCTTCTGCTTCGTAGAGACAAGTAAGACATTTCTGAACATCTATCACCAAATATAATCTATAATTTCTTTCCTCAAATCATATTTGATTCTTGAGCTTCATTTCTTTAGAATTCGTTGGGTGGGTTGGTTTGCTTTTCCAAAGAAGAGTGAACATCATTTCCAGACACACTCTCATAAGCAAATGCCTATAGTTAATTCCATAAATACATAACATATGTTGTTTAAATTTATCTGTATTCAAATTGGTAAAACAGCAGGTTAGAATTCAAAGTTACAAAAGAGTATCTCAGAATTGACATGTGCACAGAAATAAATCTTTCTCTTCAACCCCTCTACAAAAAAAAAAAAAAAACCTTCCAAAACCAAACATATCTTTAGGTTCTAGATTCAAAAATATTCCAGTGCCTTGTTTGAACAAACGTATATTTAAAGCTTGTAATGATGTTGCTACAGGGAAACAGCAAATGTCTATGAGGCAAATTGGAAAGAGAACTTTGGCATAATATCTGTTCTACCTTTGAACTTACACACAAAGAGCAATGTGCACCAATTAAAAATGCAGTGCAGTATATTTTTAAGGCATTTCAGGATGTGTGGGCTGATATGTTCTCATATAAAAATGGAAACTGTTACCTTGATGTGCATCTTGCAGGAACACTCAGTTTCCTTCTACTTTAAACAACCACATAACATTATTAAAATAAAAAGTAACATCCACAATTTTTACAAAGTTCCAATTCTATCTAAATAAATACGACAAATAAACAGATTAATACAGGATTTTCATTAGTTTATTCAGCTAGTCTTCCTTTACACGTTCTTTTCTGCTTTGGTTACTATAGTTACTAGCTTAATCACAATGCAGAGAGCCATTTCTAATTACAGTACACTATATGCCAGCATAAAATTAATTCCTTGAGTATCTTAAGTCACAAACAGCTTGTAGCTTGTTCTTTGGCATTTTATTACCATGGATCCTGAAATAATGTATTATCACATCCCTTTAATCTGTAAAGTTTAATGAAAATAAAATTAGTTTGTGAGATCTACTGGGGTTTAATATCTCGGTGAAGGGGAATTTCCTTCTGAGAAGTCATATTTGAGTGTATAGCACTAGATACGCATTTATATACTTAGGCCTCAGCTAGATGAAAGGGTCAGAGGGAGACGATCTTGCAATTTTATGACGTCGCTCCTGCCATTTTGTTTGTTTTTGTAAGGGAGACGGAGCACATGAGCACTCATGCGCAAAACTGTAAGTCTTTTTTTTTAAAAAAAAAACCCCACCATTTCTCCATTCCCCCGATTTCTCCATTCCCCACCCCACCCCCGATGGGCACAGAGCTCCTGAGGAGCTCTGTACCCTGTGCCCGGCTCCTGGCTTCTTGCAGTTACTTGCAAGGAACCGGGACAAACTGTGATGCCCGCTCACACGTTCCACGGTCTTGGGATCATCCTGAGACCACAGAAAAAGTGGGCTAGAAGTGTAGGCCGAGATCCCAGGGAAAGGGAGGGATCATCTCTCCCTGCTCCCAGGATCCCCTGTGCGTCATGTGGACGCACAGGGACGATCCTGGGGTGATCCCCGGGATATCGCCCCATCTAGCTATGCCCTTAGTTGTAAGGCCTTTTAGTTCAGTGTGTTTCAAAACAGTTGCAGTCTCTCTCTCTCTCTCTCTCTCTCTCTCTCTCATAGGTGAATTTCCTATGAGATGAATAGCAGCAGTGGCAATGTAATGTAAATCATTGCATCTTTATTATTGACACTTCTTTTAATGCTGAAGCATCACACTAGGCTTAAGGTAAAATGGAAGCGTAGGGTGGATTCACTATGATCTGTCCAAGAAAGGCAACTCCAATCCAGAGAGTTGAACAGTGAAAGTTTGGTTTGGCACAAAAGTAGCTGATTTGGTATAGCCATCTTTATGCCACCCATGCAGATTGTAGAAGTTTATTTTGATTACTTGCAGTTATTACTTAAGAGTGCTTCCAGCAGAGAACTTTTATCGTGCCATCATCCTGCCTCCTTCACAGACTTTTTCAGGAGATCCAGGCATCATCGTCTTCCACTTGTAATCCTCCCATGTTTTCCCAACACCTTTTCTATGTTATAACAACATAACAAGAGTCATACTGGGTTCCTATGTTTTTTTTTTCCAAGCTAAACAATCCCAGCTGTTGTAACCTTCCCTCAGTCCTTTTAGTTGCCCAGGGAAATAATTTTAGTCTTCTTCCTTATTGCAGAAAATCTGTTAAGGAAGAAAAAAACAAAATAGCTGGACAATGTCTGCTGATAGGTAGTGCTAGGAGCCCTTTGTCTGGAATTACCCTTATTTGATCTGGCACAATCCTGTTGCTGCTTGAAGATATTGAGGATGCTGGTGCATTCTTTCAATTCTCTGTGGTTTATGGAAGAGTGATTTGCCTAGAGTTGCCCTAAATGTCTTCCTGTGAGGGGAGGGATAGCATCAATTACGTTTGCGACTATCCTGCCTGTGAAGCATTTCAAACTATGATGCCTGGTATTGGTAAGGAAAATGAGACTACTGTATCTAAGCCACAAATATTCCATTAATACACTGTCAGATTGATGATAAGAACATAAGAGCCATGCTGGATCAGACCAAGGGTCTATCTAGTCCAGCACTCTGTTCACAAAGTGGCCAACCTGCTGTCAACCAGAGACCCACAAGCAGGACACGGTGCAACAGTACCCTCCCAACCCTGTTCCCCAGCAATTGGTGCATATTGGAGGTAGCACATAGCCATCAGGACTAGCAGCTGTTGATAGCCTCCTCTTTCAGGAATTTATCCACCCCCCTTTTAAAGCCATCCAAAATTGGTTGCCATCACCACATCTTGTGGTAGTGAATTCCATAATTTATGTGCTGTGTGAAGAAGTACTTCCTTTTATTTGTCCTGAATCTCCCATCAATCAGCTTCATGGTAGGACCCCATTTTCTAGTATTATGGGAGAGGGGGAAAATGTCTCCCTATCCACATTCTCCATACCATGCGTATTTTTTTACACCTCTATCAGGTCTGCCCTTACCCTCCCTTTTTCCATGCTAAACAATCCCAGCTGTTGTAACCTTTCCTCATAGGGAAGATGCTCCAGTCCCTTAATCATTTTAGTTGCCCTTTTCCGCACTTTTCCCAGCTCTACTATACCATTTTGTTAAGTGTGCTGACCAGAACTGTACACAGTGTTCTAAGCGTGGTCACACCATAGATTTGTATAAAGGCAGTATGATACTGGCAGTTTTATTCTCAATTCCTTTTCTAATGATGCCTAACATGGAGTTTGCCTTCTTTACAGTGGCCGCACACTTGGTTGACATTTTCATTGAGCTGTCTGCCACAACCCAAGATCGCTTACTTGGTTGGTCACTGCCAGCTCAGATCCCATCAGGTCATACTTGAAGTTGGTTTTTTTTGTCCCAATGTGCATCACTTTACACTTGCCTACATGGAACTGCATCTGCCATTTGGATACCCACTCTCCCAGCTTGCAGCGATCCTTTTGGAGCACCTCACGATCCTTGTTTATTTTAACCACCTTAAATAATTTGGTGACATTGGCGAACATGGGGATTTCACTGCTCACTCTTAATTCCTGATTATTTATGAACAAGCTGAAGAGAATTGGTCCCAATACAGATCCCTGTGGGGACCAAATAACTTGTACTTTGTCAATGAACAATGAAGACTACAACATCCCAAGAATTGATAAGAACAAACAAAATTATCCTTAGCATAGAAGTGAAAATAGATGTGGTACAGAGGAAAGGATGGTCAGAAACCTTCTCTTGAGATTCATTATAAGACGGTGTGTTCTTCCTGCTTATATGGAATTAAAATAGATGTCCTGGGAAACTCCTAATATTGAGGCAGTGATTTGGTAGTGAGTGATGTCTAAGAAATACAGATCATTTATTGTTTCAATAATGCATTATATCCTAATAATAAATATTTTCTTATTTGAATAATATGATTCACTTGAAATAGCAAGAAGGCTTCATACTATGGCTTAATTAAAATGTGTCATTTGCATTTTTTACTGTTAATGGAATATTTTGACACTGATCCAAGAAAGATTTCCCCCCTAATCTTGGGGCTTCAGAATAATAACAGTGTTTTGCAGCTGGGTTTTAGCTTGAGCTACAGTTTGTAATTTAAATGGAAACCTATTTTTAAAAAGGTATCTCCAGCTGTCTCCAGCTTCTTTCCCTCCCCCACCCAGAAGCCTCTGCTAGATAGGCAAAATCACCCATCTAGCTAAAATGCAGAGCAGGAAGCTTGAGGTGCTTCTTGCTCTGCCTTGGATACTCATAAGCCTCCGAGTTCGGAGGCTTATAAGTAGCCCGGGTGCATCCCATAGGATTGCGCCCTTATAGTACAATCATCTATATGTCTAATTAGCATTAAAGCCAGTTGAATTCAATGGAACTTGCTCCCAGTTAAGTCTGTATAGGATCGCTCAATCCATGGAGTTGCAGTTTTATATTGAATGCTAAATGTATATTGAGACAAATACATATGTCATGCTATTATCATTCTCTCTGTTGTTCATAAACAATAGACAGGAGAGGACCATCAGTAGCCAAATTGTCATCATCTTGTTATTTATGAGTAGTCTACATTGAAACTCAAGTATGTTGCAAAGACCCATGGACTCACCAGGTCTGCTGACTCCCTGAAGGACAGATTAGAGATGTGACTGAGGGGTTACCAAAGCTCATAAAGCCCAATGACACATATCCTTTTCTATTCATCCATGTGGAAACAAATGATACTCCCAAGCGGAGCTACAAAGAAATCATGTCACACTTTGTAGCTCTGGGAAGGAACCTCAAGAACTTTGGGGCCCAGATAGTTTTCTTATCCATCCTTCCAGTTCTTGGAAGAGGAAAACAAAGGGAAAGAAAAATGCTCTAATAGTGCCCCCAAATAGTCTTCACAATAATGTAGGAAAGAAGCCAGACCATAAAGCACATGATAGGTATAACTGAAACTTGGTGGGATGACTTCCGTGACTGGAATATAGCAACCGAAGGGTATAACTTGTTCAAAAAGTACAGAAGAAATAGAAAGGGAGGCAGAGTTGCACTATATGTTAAAAATACTTATCCCTGCACAGAAATACAGGAGGATGAGCCTGGTAGTCCCATCAAGAGCATCTGGATTAAAATAAGTGGGGCAAGGAATAAAAGGAACATGATAGTCAGAGTCTACTACTACTCACCACCCAATCAAGGAGAAGATGAGGATGAAACTTTTGGTAAGCAAATTGCCAGTATTTCAAGGAAGTGCGATGTAGTGGTAATGGGGGACTTCAATTATCTTCCAAGAAATTCCTGACATGTGTGGCTGATAACTTTGTCCTACAGAAAGTGGAGGAAGGAACTAGAGGATCTGCTAACCTTGACTTGATACTGACTAATAGGGATGACTTAGTGGATAAAGTGGCAGTTACAAGAGCTCTGGAGGAAAGTGACCACGTCATCTCCAGGGCCTGATGAACTGCATCCTAGAGTAATAAAGGAGCTGGCAGAAGAACTCAGAACTATTGTCTATTATCTTTGCGAAATCATGGAAGACGGGTGAAGTGCTGGATGACTGGAGAAGGGCTAATATTGTCCCTATCTTCAAAAAGGAGGCACCTGGGAACTACAGACCAGTTAGTCTGACATCCATCCCTGGGAAATTTTTGTAGCAGATTATAAAGAAGTCAATCTGTTAGCAATGCAGTGATTACTAGAAGCCAGCATGGAATTGTCAAGAACAAACTTGCCAGACTAATTTGATCTCATTTTTTGATCGGGAAGCCTCCCTTGTGGACTGTGGGAATGCTGTGGACATAATATATCTTGACTTCAGCAAAGCTTTTGACAAAGTACTCCATGACATTCTGATTAGCAAACTAGCTAAAAGTGGGCTAGATGGAACAACTATTAGGTGGATTCACAGTTGACTACAGAATTGGACTCAAAGAGTACTTATCAATGGTACCTTCTCAAACTGGGGGGGAGGTAACGAACAGGGTACCGCAGGGCTCGGTCCTGGGCCCAGTGCTCTTCAACATTTTTATTAATGTTTTGGACAAGGAGATACAGGGAATGCTTATCAGATTTGCAGATGACACAAAATTGGGTGGGATAGCTAATATTCTGGAAGACAGAAACAAACTTCAAAATTATCTTGATAGTCTGGAGCACTGGGCTGAAAACAACAGAATGAAATTTAATAGAGATAAATACCAAGTTCTACACTTAGGAAAAAGAAACGAAGTGCACAGTTATAAGATGGGGGATACTTGGCTCAGCAATACTACAAGAGAGAAGGATCTTGGCATTGTTGTATAACTTCAGCTGAATATGAGCCAACTGAAAAAAAGCACACAAAAAAGCAAATGCTATTTTGGACTACATTAATAGAAGTATAGCTTCCAAGTCGTCGTGCAAGGTTCTGGTTCCCCTCTATTCGGCAGTGGTTAGGCCTCATCTTGAGTATTGCGTCCAGTTCTGGGCACTATACTTCAAGAAGGATGCAGACAAGCTGGAGGAGGTTCAAAGAAGGGCAATGAGGATGATCAGGGGTTTGTAAACAAAGCCCTATGAGGAGAGACTGAAGGAACTGGGCATGTTTAGCCTGGAGAAGAGAAGACTGAGGGGAGACATGGTAGCACTCTTCAAATACTTGAAAGGTTGTCACACAGAGGAGGGTCAGGATCTCTTCTCAATCCTCCTAGAGTACAGGACGCAGACTAATGGGCTCAAATTACAGGAAGCCAGATTCCGGCTGGACATCAGGAAAAACTTCCTGACAGTTAGAGCAATATGACAATGGAACCAATTGTCTAGGGAAGTAGTGGGCTCTCCCACACTAGAGGCATTCAAGAGACAGCTGGACAGCCATCTGTCAGGTATGCTTTAAGGTGGATTCCTGCACTCAGCAGGGGGTCGCTCGATGGCCTTTTAGGCCCCTTCCAACTCTACTATTCTATGATTCTATGATACATAACTTAATTGGATTGCTCAGTTGAGAAAGGCCTGTGGAAGTGAACTTACACACCTCTGTTTTGTTTTCCCTAAAGTTTAAGAGAGCAATGAAAGGGTTCTAATATTTCAGGTTAATTACTGATGCATTTTTTCCCAACCAAAAGATTATGTGGTGAAGACAAACTGCTTAATTTAGGCAAAGATCTATTTGGGGTTTTGAAGTTTGGGATTATTATTATTATTATTATTATTATTATTATTATTATTATTATTTATGTATATAGCACCATCAATGTACATGCTTCTGAAATCTCTTCATTGGCTTCCAATTCACTTCAGAATCCAATATAAACTTCTCCTGTTAACCTTCAAAGCTTTTCACGGTCTAGCTCCTTCCTATCTCTCCTCTCTCATCTCACACTATTGCCCCGCTCGTGCTCTTCGCTCCTCTGATGCCATGTTTCTCGCCTGCCCAAGGGCCTCTACTTCCCTTGCTCGGCTTCGTCCATTTTCGTCTGCTGCCCCTTACGCCTGGAACGCTCTTCCAGAACATTTGAGAACTACAAGTTCAACCACAGCTTTTAAAGCTCAACTAAAAACTTTTCTTTTCCTAAAGTTTTTAAAACTTGATGTTGTGCAAACTTCTACTGTTACTTTCTACTGTTAGTTTTTCCCTACCCTGTGCCTGCTTACCCTACCCTGTACCTGTTTGCATTCTCTTCCCCTCCTTATTGTTTTACTATGATTTTATTAGATTGTAAGCCTATGCGGCAGGGTCTTGCTATTTACTGTTTTACTCTGTACAGCACCATGTACATTGATGGTGCTATATAAATAAATAAATAATAATAATAATAATAATGGTTAACGAGAATAACTTTTAGGTGGCTCTGATATTTATTTAATGAATTTATTATATTTCTAGGCTGCCATTCAGGGTAGTAGTCTTCTGAAGGCAGCCTACTAAAATAAAATTTGGATAATAAAAACTGATACAGTAATAAAACAGCCAGCGTTCATAAAAAAAACAAAAACACAAAAAACAAAAAGACACTGGCATAAAACATTTTGCGTATGTAGTATTAAAAAAAACACCTACAGCACAATTACAGCTACAAACATAATTAATTTTTAATTAAAGCAACATGCTTTTTTGGCACGAAGTCTGGAAAACTATATTTTGATCCCAACAGTTATGCAAGTAGTTCTGCCTTCATGGCTACTGTCTGAAAATAAATAAAAGTGACGGGTACTATTTGCATGTAAAACCAGCCATCTGGATCTTGTGTGATTTTTCCTGAATATGAGATCACAGAGAGGACTAGTTCAGACAAACCCTTAAGCCATAGTTAAGCATCATGAGAATGAGCTTTAGCAAGACTTGGACTCATGTGCTCCTCACAGCTTCTGTGGTGCAGCTGCAAGGAAGAGTTTGGAAGCTTTCATTTCTCTTTTAGATTAACTACAGCTTGTCATGTTATCAAAACTTGGATGAACTTTGGTTAATGGAAACAAGCTGACTTCAAACCATACTTTGTGAAGGTGACTTATTTCTACTAAATATACGTAGTTAGCATTAAGCACAGCTTAGGGTTTATATGTCATCTTGCAGCTGTAGCTGAGCTAATATGTACAATGTGTTTTGTTTCTGAACCCAGTTGGTTGCTGTGATTTTGTATGTCATCCTAGCAAACAATCCACAGAAACTGTATCCTGTTGGATTCTCTTACACCTTTCAGCACCTTTTGATCCTGTGTATAATGAGGTGTTGGTTACATGACTGTGGCAACTGACAGGTCCTTCCAGGACTATTCTCACATAGCATGATAGGAATAATAAAACAGAAGCAGAAACTTGGCACGATTTTGTTGCTAATAACATTTTAATTAAAATGGGTGTGGGTTACATTCATGCAAGATTTCCTTTTTTGCTTGCTCAAAGAACTGTTTAAATAGATAGACGCAATCATCTTATTAGGGTACGGTATGTTTGTGTGCAAAAAGGTGTTTTACTTCCTGGAGAAAATGTTTACTGCAGTAAAGAAAGAACAGAAATTCAATTCATTGTATAATTTCTGTGTCGGCATTTTCCCACACTGAAGTTGACATTTTCCTTCCTTTTGTCACTCTCTTGTGGGGTATTTTTTTTAATAACTTCCCTCTCTCCCTTTTTATTTTAAAGTTGGAATTCCCAATAATGGAACAGGGAAAACATCTTGTAATAACATTAAGACCTTTCATAGTATTTTGATTAAAATCCTGACAATGTTTAGGTTTCTTTGATATTAACGTATTGGTTATTACATCATAATGAAACTAAAATTGCTTGATAACATAAAAAGAATAGTAATAGATTTGTAAGAAAATAACTCTTAATTGATACAGTGCAATCCTAGTCATGTCTACTCAGAAGTAAGGTCAGTGGGACTTATTCCCAGGTAAGTGTCTATAGGATTGCAGCGTTAGGGTTATTAAATCATTGTACAGTGATTTAGGCTTGTTAACTCCATTGTACAATATGGAACATAACATAATAAATCAAAGTAATGTGTACATACCATGCTGTGTGTCATGTGTGTTATTGATCTGGCTTACTGGTCTGGCTTCATTCTAAAAAGATCAAACATTTCAAAGAATGTGCACAGTTGATGCCCAATAGCTGTGCAAAACTGCTTCTGAGCACCACCAAAACCTGGGCATAAAGATTTAGGGGCTGAATCCAGGAGTATACCCAATAAAAACCCGAGTATCAACTGCATTACAACCCATTCCAAGTCAAGTTGAATTCATATTCCCTGCTCTGCCTTTCTATTGACCAGGAGCACCTCTGATTCACCTGTATTAAACTTCAGTTTCTTTGTCATCATCCACTCACAAGAATATAAGAAGAGCCATGTGGGATCAGATTAAAGATCTGTCTAGTCCAGCATTTTGTTTTCATAGTGGGCAACCAGATGTTCCTGGAAAGTCCACAAGCAGGAGTATACCCAATAAAAACCCGAGTATCAACTGCATTACAACCCATTCCAAGTCAAGTTGAATTCATATTCCCTGCTCTGCCTTTCTATTGACCAGGAGCACCTCTGATTCACCTGTATTAAACTTCAGTTTCTTTGTCATCATCCACTCACAAGAATATAAGAAGAGCCATGTGGGATCAGATTAAAGATCTGTATAGTCCAGCATTTTGTTTTCATAGTGGGCAACCAGATGTTCCTGGAAAGTCCACAAGCAGGACAGGAGTGCAATAGCACCATCCAGCATGTACCCCAGCAACTGACATGCAGAGGCATATCTGATACTGAAGGAATATAGCCATCATGACTAGCACCCATTTATAGTAGGGTGACCATATGAAAAGGAGGACAGGGCTCCTGTATCTTTAACAGTTGTATTGAAAAGGGAATTTCTGCAGGTGTCATTTGTATATATGGAGAACCTGGTGAAATTCCCTCTTCATCACACCAGTTAAAGCTGCAGGTGCCCTGCCCTCTTTTAAATGTGGTCACTCTAGTATAGCTCCTGCACTTTAAATGTTGTGATGAAGAGGGAATTTCATCAGGTTCCCCATATATACAAATGACACCTGCTGAATTTCCCTTTTCTATTCAACTGTTAAAGATGCAGGAGCCCTGTCCTCCTTTTCATATGGTCACCCTATTTATAGCCTTATTCTTTATCAATTTGTGTAATCCTGATTTAAAGCCACCCAAATTGGTGGCTAACACTACATCGTGTTAGCAAACTCTATAGTTTAATTACATGCTGTGTGAAGAAGTACTTTTTATCAATCCACTTATGATATCAGACACCGATTCAAAACTTAAACAGCTTCCTTGAATTTATATGGAAAGGAAAGACAGAGGTGAGTGTCGTCAATGTATTGGTGACACCATACCCAAAAGCCTGAACAACCGCACCAAGTAATTTAATGTAGGTGTTAAATAGCATAGGAGATACAATCGGACTCAGCCAAGACAATGAACAGGAGTCCCCCAGCACAACCTTCTGGCACCACCCCTCTGAGTAAACCTGGAGTCACCATAAAATGGTGCCTCTGAGTCCCATTCCAGCTAGGAGGTCCAGAAGGATATCATGGCTGATGGTATCAATGGCTGCACAGAGGTCCAGCAGAATCAAGAAGGATGAACTCCCCCTGTTCAGTAGTCCACCAAGCAACCAAACCTGCCTTCATCCAAGCCTTTAATGTGATTGAAATGGATCTAGATAAAATGCATCAAAAAGGAATCTAAGAGGCACCACACAACTTGCCGCAGAGTGGAATATTAGAGATTTGCTAATAATTATTCAATAAGGTAGAGTTCAGAGAGGCTGTTGTTGTTTTTAAAGAGATATCAACAGCACCTTTTTTAGGCATGGTGGAACCACACCTTCTTGTAGAGAGCTTTTCACCACTTCCCTTGCTCACTGAGCCAGTCTCCTTTGGCAGCTTTTATAAGCTGGGAAGGACAAGTTCAAGCACATATGTGGTAGGTCTCACCTCTCCAAAAATGGATCTTTTCTCATGGTGGGGAAGTTGCAGTCCTTGTACACATCCTTAATGGTTCCCAGGTGAATCAGATACTGAGAGGAAGTCAGAGATCTCTTCAGTGCATTGCTGAGAAAACTGATCCTCAGGGCAGTGATGCCTAAAAGAAATCAAGGGAAGAACCGATCTGTTTCAAATTTGGCATGCCTAAAGCCCTACTTAAAAGCTATCACAGTGCCAAGTTTTATCACTTTATCTTTAAAAATGACAGTGGTTTTTTTTAAAAAATAAATAAATAAAAAAGTCAAACATTAAAACAATCCTAAAAATCAAGAGATGAACTGATCTGATTTAAACATTGCATGCCTAAAGCCCTACTTAAGAAATATTGCAGTGCCAAGTTTCATCACTTTATCTTTAAAAATGATGGAGATGTAAGCATTTTGGTTAATTCTCATAGGTGAGGTGGAGATGGAGCAGTAAAAGTCCGTTCAATCAACTAAGCACAAGCCTGTTCGTTTGACACGGCATGCTGGAGAAGGAGAACCACCCCACCCTCCTCTTTCATCAGCCATACCTCACTTCAAAGCACATGTCCTCAACAAAGGACATAACACGATGATGGCAATATACGGGGGTGGAAGAGCGCTTTAATCCTGCATCGAGGAAATAAACTGGAATTTTCCTCTCTAGGAAAACACAAAAAATGGGGGGGAAGAGGCGGGGTGACTGCAGGTCAGGCACGACATCATGTGAGTACTGTGCTGCATGGTGAGAGTGCAATAAAATGCTGGTGTGATGGGTTCCCTTAAGAAGTCTATTGTCAACCCAGGGACTAGTTTTCCGTTCACAGCCCCCACACATAATTTCAGTCTTAGTTTTCCCCCAAAGCTTTCTATATGTCAGCCATATAATCTAGAGAAACAATGCCTTTTTGTTGGTAGACAGAACCCCCTGACAATTTATTGCAAATCACTCAAAAATCATTGTAGCAGTAGATTATGAACTATCTTTTCCCCACCCTATTCAAGAGAAAAGAGATTCTCAGTTGCTTCTGCTCCTGAAGTTCAGATCGAGTTCAGATACTACCTTTGCTGCATAGAAGCTGTGTCCCTGTTGAGCTGTTCAGCATGACCTGGTAATGAAAATACATAAGAGTCATAAGGACAGTGCGGAAAGCAAGATGAGGTAGAGTGGGATGCCGTCTTTTCAGATGGCCTTAAAACCTCATTTCAGTGGATAAAAAACGAACCCAAGATGTCACACGCCCACAGATATCATCCAGTCCATCATGAACACCATTTGTCCCATCCCCCCAATTATGGGTCTTCTGCCCTACTTTAAAGGAACACTACTTCACAGGGGTACTATTTGGGGTTGGAGATCTACCCTGGGTGCCTAAAAACAGGCACCAGCTTTATAGGTAGTGTAGCCGCTTTGGTATCTTTTCAACTATACAGATTTTGTATTTTGTGAATTTTTCATCATATCACATTTTTAATGAGATGCACAGTGACTTCACCAACATAAATGCCTATTTTAAAATAACCTCTATATGGCCAAATTCATAGCTAGAAGTAAAGTGGTCCAAGGGGTTGAGCAATCCCACTACATCAATCAAAAGCACAGCTATTTGCATCAAGCAGAGCTGTCTTACATTCCCTCTTTAGAAGAATTTTATAATAAAAATTCTTAGATTGTCTTTATAAATTCATTCACTAGTCATGCAAATCCATTTTAAAATGTAACAAGTGCCAAGTTCTTAGCATTAGGATTCTACACCAGGGATATTTGATATTATTGCAACGAAATACCTTTTTAGAAAGCTTTCCTGCATGCCAGTTCACATGGGAAAAGAGATATCAACATTAATGTACAAGCATAGCTTTTGATGTAGCCTTTTTCTGGACTATTTTAAAGCAGGGCTTTTTTTTTAGGATCCCAGGAAAGTTATAACACTCCTGACAAATGCTTTATTCTTTCAGCGGAAGTGTCGAAACTTATTATTCTTGTCACTTAAACAGTACTGTAGATTCAGAGAACTCACCCTGCCAAGGTTCAGTGGACACAAGAGCTTCCATTGACTAAGAGTGTAGAGTTATTCTTTTTGTGCAGTCTATTTTATGCTAACTTTTCAAGCACCAGACTCTTTCTTTTCTTTTTCTTATTTTTTTTTAACAAACAATCTTTTTTTCTCACCCTAGAGCCTCCATAAATGTGTAGACAAATGGGTCTATGAAGGAACATTTTGTTTTTATGGCCAACACAAGAGTAGCCTGTTTCATTCTTCCAAGTCTTTGATCCCTAGAATAAAAACATATTTTTTTTCTTTCCTCAACGTTTTTCTGCCTTGTAGTCAAAATTTCATAGGGACTAGATTGGAATTGCTTACACTTGAAAACTCTTTTACAATAAGACATCCTTCTGAATATATATATATATATATATTAAAAAGGTGAGTGGTGTGTGTGTGTGTGTGTGTGTGTGCAGAGAAAATAATAATTTTAAGTGGTCATGGCTTGCTTAGTTTATCTTTACATGAAAATCTAAATTTCTGAATTTAAATGAGCCAGATTACTCTTTACTGCCTTTCAGTATCAGGACTTAGAGTGTGCTCACTTGTATGCATGCACTGTGTGATGGCCACATTTTTCTTTATGGTGGCAGTGCCTTTCACTTTGTGGAGTGCTGACCTGGAGGGCCTCTGACCTCCATGGTAGTTTTGAAGGCTACATGTGGAAGTTTGACATCTGAAAATCTCTGTGTACACTTTGGATCCTGGCTAGGATTTTTACAACTGCTTTAAAGAAATGTAATACATTAAATATCTAGTAAAATGGAGAACGGACCACCAAATGTTTATGGAGTAGTGGTGTTGCTTGCTGTTTATCTTTGTCTACTCACATTCATACTTGATCCTTTGCTTTTAGGGCTGTTAAACAGGATACTTTGTCCTTTAGTGTGAAATGTTTATTACTAGGCATGCAAATAGGTTTGAGATGAGCGTGGGGATTGGCTGCTGATGTCACAAAGGTACTGATGGTTCCCTAAAGCAGGGGAAAGTTGCTTAATAAACAATTCCTAAGGGGGAGGGAAATCAGTGTGACTTTCGCCCATGTAAAAGGCCCCTGTAGGCATCAACAATGGTGTAGGTCCTGGAATTTACCCAACAGTGCTGTGAGGAGATGCCAGGTAATTATATTTATATAAATTGTTTTTATTATATTTGCAAGTGCTGATTTTGTATATAATTAGATCACTTTTTAGAAAACTCATATGGTGACATTGATTGCTGTTTTGATACTGTGATATTTGTATACGCTTAGGCTGTTGGCCACATAAGGGCATCTTTGGAAGAGAAAGATGAGGTACAGATGTATAATAATCTGTCATGATAAAGGATTCATATAAATTCATAGCAACTGCAAGGACTTGTTCTATTCATTCTGGGTTTCAGATGTGTAAATTGGAAATGCCTTGTTCAGCTTTAAACGTCTTTACCAGCACCTTGTATTCCGACCGGAAGCGTATAGGCAGCCAGTGCAGTTCCTTTAAGACTGGTGCTATGTGGTCTCTGTAAGATGTACCCGCCAGCAGTCTAGCTGCTGCATTTTGCACTAGCTGCAACTTCCGCATTGTCTTCAAGGGCAGCCCCACATAGAGTGCACTGCACTAGTCTAATCGGGAAGTTACCAGTGCATGCACTACTGTGGCTAGGTTGTCCCTGTCCAGGAAAGGCCATAGCTGGCGGATCAGCCGAAGCTGACCCCAAGTACTCTGTGCCACAGAGTCCACCTGGGCCTCCAGTGACAACGATGGGTCTAGGAGTACTCCCAAGCTACGTACCTGCTCCTTCAGAGGGAGTGCCACCTCATTCAAAACAGGTCGCTTACCCAATTCCTGGACTCGGGGACCACCAATCCACAGAGCTTCCATCTTATCAGGATTCAGCTTCAGTTTATTAGCCCTCATCCAGCCCATTACAGCCTCCAATCACTGGTCCAGCACCTTCACCCCCCACAGCTGACTCTGATGACAAGGAGAAGTAGAGCTGAGTATCATCAGCATACTGATGGCACCCAACCCCAAACCCCCTAATGACCTCACCCAACGGCTTCATATAGATGTTGAACAGCATGGGGGATAGAATAGAACCCTGTGGCACCCCACAGCTTAATTGCCATGGGGTGGAACAGGAATCCCCCAATACCACTCCCTGGAATCGGTCCCACAAGTAGGAGCGGAACCACTGTAACACAGTGCCTCCTACTCCCATCTCACAGAGCCAATCCAGTAAGATACCATGATCAATGGTATCAAAAGCCACCGAGAGATCCAGGAAGATCATCAGGGTAGCACTCCCCTGTCTTTCACCTGGAGTAGGTTATACTGTTTTCTCTCCATCTCCAAATGCACTTGCATAGTTCAAACTCTCCAACTTGGTAGTAGTGTCCAGCTTGTTCTGGAAGGGGTTATTCTCCTAATAATGGATCAGACCTGCAATTTGGGAGTGCTGGAGGCTCAAGTGGCCTCTGTGGTTTCAAAGTACCCTTAATCTGCTTCAATTTATATACTGGCTGTGCCCGTATCTAGATGGAGGTAACCTGGACACAGTTACCCACACTCTTGGTAACCTCCTGTTTAGACTATTGCATGAAGAGGGGAAATGGTATGGAAACTGTAGCTGATCCAAAATAAAGGTGCAAGACTGTTAATTGAGACTGGATGATTGTATCATACGCCAATGCTTTATCTGCTGCACTAGCTCCTAGTCTGTTTCTGGGTGCTGTTTTTGGCCTATGCTCAGGTTACCTTCTCCAATATGTACCTAGGTAAGCCTTGGGGTAACCCTTGGGGGAGCTAGGGGTGGCGACAGCCGACAGAAAGCTCTGGCGTGGGCTGGTCCATGAAGTCACGAAGAGTCAGAAACGACTGAACGAATAAACAACAACAAGCCTTGGAAGCCTTAGAAGTGTTATGAGATTTTGCCTACTATATTGTCACTCAGTTGTTACAACTTTTTTTTTTATATGCTGCACCATAATTTTGATTTTAGTTTGAAGCAGCTTGAAGACAGACATTTCAGTATTACCGCCTCAGAAATTGTGGCCTGAACCCATTCACAGCTATGTGACACCTACATTTTCATTGCTTGATAACTGCAGAAAGTTGTCATCTGATGGCTAAAATGGTAACAAGAGTCCATCCTTCATCTTAATCTATGCTATTGTATGTTTCTTTATTGCAGGATAATGCTTTCAGCCTGCAATGGGGGCCTTGCTAGACCCAGCCGGATAAGCCGGCAGGGAGGCGGGGCGACGGCGCGCTAAATTTAGCGCGTGCCGCCCCGCCTCCTAGACAGCCGACGCGCAGGGACTATGGAAGCCCTGCAGCGTTGGCCTTTTTTTTTTTTGGTTAAAGGGGCCACGTGCGCCCCGAAGACTCCGGAGAAGGTAAGTGGTTTTTTTTCCTAAAATTATCTGTCCCTCGCCCCCATCCCATCCCCGGTTGTCCGTCCCTCCCCCATCCCATCCCCGGTTGTCTGTCCCTCGGCCCCATCCCATCCCCGGTTGTCTGTCCCTCACCTCCATCCCATTCCCGGTTTTCTGTCCCTCGGCCCCATCCCCGGTTGTCCATCCCTCCCCCCACCCCATCCCGGTTGTCTCTCCCTTGGCCCCATCCCATCCCCGGTTGTCTGCCCCTCGGCCCCATCCCATCCCCAGTTGTCTGTCCCTCGCCCCCATCCCATCACCGGTTGTTCGTCCCTCAGCCCCATCCCCAGTTGTCTGTCGTTCCCCCCATCGCATCCATGGTTGTCTGTCCCTCGGCCCCATCCCCAGTTGTCTGTCCTTCCCCCCATCGCATCCATGGTTGTCTGTCCCTCGGCCCCATCCCCAGTTGTCTGTCCCTCGGCCCCATCCCCGGTTGTCTGTCCCTCCCCCCATCCCATCCCCGGTTGTCTGCCCCTCGCCCCCATCCCATCACCGGTTGTCCGTCCCTCAGCCCCATCCCCAGTTGTCTGTCCTTCCCCCCATCCCATCCCTGGTTGTCTGTCCCTCGGCCCCATCCCCAGTTGTCTGTCCCTCGGCCCCATCCCCGGTTGTCTGCCCCTCGGCCCCATCCCATCCCCGGTTGTCTGCCCCTCGGCCCCATCCCATCCCTGGTTGTCTGTCCCTCGGCTCCATCCCCAGTTGTCTGTCCCTCGGCCCCATCCCCAGTTGTCTGTCCCTCGGCCCCATCCCCGGTTGTCTGCCCCTCGGCCCCATCCCATCCCCGGTTGTCTGTCCCTCGCCCCCATCCCATCACCGGTTGTCCGTCCCTCAGCCCCATCCCCAGTTGTCTGTCCTTCCCCCCATCCCATCCCCAGTTGTCTGTCCCTCGGCCCCATCCCCGGTTGTCTGTCCCTCCCCCATCCCATCCCCGGTTGTCTGTCTCTTGGCCCCATCCCATCCCCGATGTCCGGCTTCCCCCCCCTCCTGCCGGTCTGGCCTTCCCCCCCATCTCCCCCCCCGGCGCGATGGGCACAGCGCTGAGCGCTGTGCCCAGTCCGTGGCTTTTCCCGGCTACTCGCGAGTAAACGAGTAGCCGCAAAAAGCCACAGACCTTGCTAGACATTCTGCAGCCCCGGCCTCAGGCCGGGGCTGCGGAAAAGGCGCGCTATAAGCGACTTTGTTTATGGCGTTAGGGGAGGCTTCAGCACGGTCTGGGCCCGGATTCCCTTGTGTGTCATGTGGACGCACAGCAGGGAAACCGGGCCTCAAAGCGTGCTAAGGCCTCGTCTAGCAAGGCCCTGGGTCTTCCTTTGTTCAAGGGAATTGTACTTATCTTTATGGGAATTTGTTTTAGTCCTCTATGCAATTTTTCTTACTTTCTTGCTGGATTACACAAGTCTTCATTGAGTTTTATTCCCATAACCACTCACCAAAAGTTCAATGAAATGTCTTTGTTTTTCAATTAACCTAAACAGTGCAGATTCTTGAAGTTGCACAGGTCACAAAGCTTAAAAGAATGCTCTCTGCTCCTGTGCAGACATTTTTGGCATATGGCAAAATAACTCTTTCTCACATGACTGGAGTTCCAGCAGCTGGGCCACTGAGCCTAAAGGCCTTACCCTTTCCAGGAACAGGGTCATCATACTCCAGCTGCCTTATGTAGCTGCATAGCTGGATTAGAATGAAACAGATGGCAGTTTGGGAATGAGAATATTAAAAAGTACTCGCAGATATTCTTTAAACAGAACAAACCTGCTGCCCTATTTCCCAGCACAAGGCCATTTTCCTCTACTGAAGAACTATTAACTTACAAAGCCATGTTGATAAGCAATTGGTCTTGGTTCACTTTGTGTCACCTTAAGGATGAAAATCTTCACTAGGACTTTTCCTTTTAGTTTGCACTTACACATCTGAGAACATGGATAGTAATGTGCTTTTACCAAGGCAAAATCATGACAAGGCACATTTCTAGCAGATCCTAGTCATATCAGCCACCTCTGTCTAGGATGTGGTTTACCAAACAAGTAAATTAAGTGTTGTATTTGGAGATTTCATTGAGGGATAGGCATTGTGACTTAGAAACTCTGTATACATGTTCAATACATTCTCTAACTAAGCACCACTACTATTTAAAATGTATTTAGTAGCATGGATAGAAGATAAGGAGGTAGGTAGGCAATTAAATTGACACACTGTAGAATAAGGGTGAGGTTTGCACCAACTGGCATAGAAAGGAGAGACAGTTAACCAATTAATGTTTTACAGAACAATAATAATATCTCATCAAGGTCCTTAGGCTCATAGATCTCATCTCCTGGATTCAAAACAGCTCTCTTTTACTGAATGTTTTGAATGTTAGCATATTGCAGCCTTCCCCAACCTGGTACCCTTCAGAGGTGTCGGACTGCAAGTTTATTTATTTATTTATTTATTACATTTATATACCGCCCCACAGCCGAAGCTCTCTGGGCGGTTTACAACAATTAAAAATGGTAAACATTAAAAGTATACAAAATTTAAAAACCATCAAAAACATAAAAACAGTATAAAAACAACAGTTTTCCCACTCTCTAGACTGCATGGCCCTTGTTATTATTCATTTATTTATATAGCACCATCACTGTACATGGTGCTGTACATAGTAAAAGATAGTATGTACAGTAGTAAAACAGCATAGTAAAAGATAGTATGTACATAGTAAAACAGCAACACCCTGCCACATAGGCTTACATTCTAATAAAATCATAATATAAAATGATAAGCGAGGGAAGAGAATGCACCAAATAGGCACAGGGGACATTGATATTTTAGGATTTTTTTAAAAAAAAAACATTCCCCACTCCAGCCTTCTCCAACCTGGTGTCCTCCAGTTCTATTGGACGGAGGGCACCGTCCCTGCACTGGAAGCCCAGTCACTGAATTAAAGAGCCTGCCTGTGCCTGACTCAGGTGTAGAAGCTTTCTCACTCACCATGCCAGCCAGCAAGTCCAGCAGCACTTTCACACTGTGGAAATGTGGATGATTGACTTCCATGTGTCCAAGCAGAAATGCACCCCCTCTCTTCCTCCCCCACCCCTTGGCCAGAATCAGCAGCCAGTTAGTGTTTCCCACTCCCCCAAACACTGCGACTGGAGGAGAACATGGTCACAGACAGCGTTGTGGCAATTCCTAATTGGTTAGCTGCAGAAGTCAATATCAAAGCTACCCCTCACCCCACTCAGTGTCTTCCAAATATGGAGATATTCAATTTAGACACCCACCCACCCACAGAGTAGGATAATTTTGGAGACTTTAGAAGCTCCAACTGGGCACACCTCCACTCTGATATTAATCAATGCGTTTGGAAGCCGCCAGTCTCTGCTCTGGAAGATCGAATGCTCTGCGGATGTTCGTGGTTACTAAATAATTCCAGGGTGGAGTGCACACCCCTAATGGCTACTAGTCCTTATGACTATATGTTATCTCCAATATCAGAGGCAGTAAGGTTGTGTACACCAGTTGATGGGGAACATAGGTGGGAGGATGCTGTCACATTCATATCCTGCTTGTGGGTTCCTGGTCAACAGTTAGTTGGCCATTGTTTGAACAGAATACTGGACTGGATGGACCCTTGGACTGATGCAGCATGGCTTTTCTTATGCACTTATGCCTGCCATAAGAGAAACAAACTTGCTCTTGATTAAGTTTTGAACAAATAGAAACAAACTTAGAGATAAATTATAGTTCAGCATTTTGATACTGGAGTCTTCCTTTGAAGTTGTTTTGCTGAAGAATGACTTTCAGGTCAGCAACATTTTATTTGCATTAACAGACTTAAATCTCTAGAATTTGTTCTCCTGTTACTTCTTGTAAGCTACAACAAACCCAAACTAATTGCTTGACACCAGTTTGAAAATCTCTTCACTGGCTGCCAATTAGTTTCCAAGCAAAGTATAAAGTGTTGGTTATCACCTTTAAAGCCCTACATGGTTTGGGTCCAGGCTACCTGCAGGATCGCCTTCTCCCATACAATCCGCCCCACACACTCAGGTCCCCTGGGAAAAATCTACTTCAGCTAGCAAAAACTAGATTAACAACTGTGGAATGGCTTGCTGGAGGAGACTCGTCAACTTAACAGTCTACTAACATTCAAGAAAGCTATAAAGACTGATCTCTTCTGGCAGGCCTATCCAGTGGAATTTTAAGATGTTTTAAAAATGTTTTTTTTTAGGATGTTTTTAACAATGTGTATATTATGTTTTAATTGAGTATTATGTATTTTATCATTTATTGTTGTTCCCTGCCTTGATCAAAATGGAAAGTTGGGCAAGAAATAAAATCATCATCATCAATCATCATCATCATCATCATCATATAATAGAGAAGAGTATAGTGCAAGTAGGAAGAAGGATTAACTTCCTGAAACTGCACTGCTACTGTTTTCAGAGATCTACAGTAGAAGCTGTTTTGTTTTTTGCTCTGTAACAGACTGCTGCTCTGACTAGAGATTTGTCATCTGAAGGAACTTGGTTGATTACTTCACAGGGCCAGTCCCAATCGTGTTGGTCTTTAAGGAAGAATAATTTCCTTGAATGTGCTTTCCCAGACCATAGAAAGATTGATTAGCTTGAAAAAGGGCTGTACCTAACAGCTTAGCTTGAAAAGTTACTGCTTCTTGTAGGCTAAGGTGTCTTCTCCCATTTCTCTGAATGAGACTACAGTTTGTAGTCAGAGTCTAATTACTCCTTCTTCCACTCTTCCTGCCTTTGATCATCTCTTATTTCATCTATTTAGTCCTCTAGGCTATCTTTAAATTTAAATGATAGCTTGGCAGACATTTTTACTAGCTGTCAGTCAAGGAAACCACTTAATGGGACAAAGTTGTTCCTTGGCACTCATTCAGGCTGATATGAGAGTGCCCCATGCATTACATATGTTTTGGACTGCAATATACAGTACCTACTAACTTTATGGCCAGAAGCCTATGAGGCAGTGATTATTATTTTTTCTGGAGGAAACCACTGGCATTTTTTTAAGATTGCATACTACTTTCCCTGACTTGTGATGCTCCCATCATACATAATATACTTATTCCTATCCCAGGAGACATAAAAGTGCTATTGAGTAAAACCCCACTTAGATACCTTCAGTATGGATTTTGTCTTATTCGGGCCATATATTACTTTCATGCTTTTTCATCTGTATTATTTATGTCATCTTCATAGCTGGATATTGATAACATCCAGTTTCTTAGCAGTTATAGAATCCTCTCACATCAATGTGAGGTTTCCAAAATATAATGCTTCATTTTCTACGGAATTCACCAAGATTTGGTCCATTCACAAACATAATTTCCCCTTTGGAAGGATGCGATTTATGTTAGGAAAACTGCTAATTGTTGTGATATGTCATTATTTAAATGTGTGAATATCAAGAAACCTAAACCTATAATTATGATTAAACTATGAAAATTTCAGCTTGTAATTGGGGAGAAGATGGCTGCATTTGGTCATCATGATAAATCATTGTCTATTATGACGACAGTGAGCTACACCTTACATGCATCTTATTATTATTATCATCTCTCTTGCTCTGACATGGTTGGAAATAGTCTGAAAACTTTCACTTCTGGTATTGATTAATCACAGCTTGTTGTTTCATATGAACTTGAAAAACTGGTTAATCTGAACAATGGTTTGTTGGAAAAAAGCCACCTTGAAACCAAGGGCTGTTTCAACAAACTGTAGTTAAGTTTAACCACAGTTTGCTGAAACATAATCCAATTTTAATTTTTTTAATTTCTCCAATACCCCACCCCACAACCAGATTTTTAGGCATCTTGCAGAACCTAGTTATTTAAAATGTATGATTTACAATGCTGGTCTTGATCAAGGGTTTTTTTTTTTTTTTGGTGTGCAAAGGGCTCTGTGCATGACAAGTACCAGAAATAGTGCTTGCATATACATACTTGCCTCATGTATATAGTTTTGGAGGACAGTTGCTATCCTTACTGCATTGCCTTTGTACTTGTTTTCACATTTCCAACATCTTGTGAATGCAGAAAAAGTTCTGTAGATCCACTCTGTGAGTACAGGATTCCTTTATTATCTCTGTGGTAGGATCACTTCAAAGAACTGGAAGGCACTGGATCTGCTCTTGCTTTCTGTACACAGCAGAATGCTATCAGTTCATTATACTTTCTGGATCTGCCCTTGTTTTTTGTGCGAAACAGGATTCCATAGGTTCACAACACTTTCTGCATGCGAAATATGCCTACTGTGCATTGAAGAGGACTGCTGAATTGGGACAACTAAGTTTGCAATACATGCAGTCCAACATGCAACCTTGTTCTCCCGGCAGTTTAGCAAGCAATAGCAGGTGGATTAAAAAAACGATTCTCCTCCTATGCAAACAAGTTATTGTGTGGGTTGCAATTTAGTGAGAAATGATATTTGGATTAAAAAGTGGGTTCTCTTCATTCACAGACAAGCCACTGTAGGAGTTGTATTTTAAAAGATAAAATACTAAAGCTATTAGATCAGAAAAATGAAAAATAAAAATAAATTTAATTTATTTTAATAATTGCTGAAACTATGGTGCATAGCAGAATAGAAGCAATATTTTGGGTATGATTTCAAAACATCCTGGCATAATATAAACACAAAGAAAATCTATTCTTTAATTAATGAATGCTGTTTGAAGAACTTGCAGCTAAATCATTTGCAATTTAAACAGGGAGACCACTAGCTTAAGCATCAGTTCATTGATCAGCATAGTTGTATTTTGATTTAATTTTAATTTAATGTTGCCTAGGCCATATAAAAAACTGCTAATAGAGATGACCTGCTGTGATGTTATGTATATCTGGTTGCTGAAAAGGTCTTTCCAAGCAACATGATGTTCATAGTCTACATCAGGTAAGTAGAAATGTAGGTATTTCATGAAGCAGACAGGAAATGTACTAAAATAAAACAATTTCAGGCTAAAATCATACAACATGACAGTTATTTCATAGAACATGTGTCTTCTACTTTATTTATTTATTTATTTATTTATTTAGTTTCTTATCGCCTAATACCTGAAGCTCTCTGGGTGGTTCACAGAAATTAAAACCACAAAATGCAGCATAAAATACAATATAGAATATAATAGCTTAAAACAATTATATAGAAGTGCAACAAGAATAAAACTTAGCATCAGTGCAGAGATTTAAAATGCAATAGCAGATTTAAAACAGCAGAGCTAAAATGCTTGGGAAAATTATTATTATTATTATTATTTATTTATATAGCACCATCAATGTACAATGAAAATAAAAAAGATCTTCAACTGGCACCAAAAAGAGCACAACATACTCATACATAGGTGCCGGGCGAACCTCTCTAGGAAGCTCATTCCACAAACGGGGTGTCACAGCAGAGAAGTCCCTTCTCCTAGTAGCCACCTGCCTCACCTCATCAGATGCTCTAACAATCTGTTTCTCCAAACTGATTTTGAGTGGAGAAAGAAGCATAGAATATAGACGCAGACACCAGAGTTGGCAATAAACTAGGAGCTCTTTATTTAAACAGTAAGGTAGATTCACCCCTCTCTTGATCTGCATGTGAAAATGTAGGAATCGATGTCCTTACCTCAGGCTACTTGCCTGGCATTATGGGCGAGCCACTTTCCTAAGCCAGGAGTCGGGTAAACTGGGCCCCTCTCTTATGTGACACTTTTGCAAGTGTGGGGACACCACCCTGTGTCAACCCCACTCGGAGCCGTAAAACTCTGAGTAGATGAGGCAGGAGGATCTCCAAAGGCATACCATACGGGAGCCGTAAAGACCATGAGGAGCAGGACCTCCGGACATGCCAATCACCAGAAGAGGCCAGAGTTCTCACCGTCCCTATTCTAATATAGCAAATTCCTGCACATCCCGACAACAAATCAACCTATTTATCCCCCTCCTCTTTATAACTTCCAGTATAGAGTAGGCAAAAACCTATCCACCGTTTAGTGGAAGGAAAAATTCCTACTCAGCCCTCCCCCACAAAGGGAGTGACTGGCTAATCCCATACTAGATAAAGGGAGGGATGGTGGGAGCCAAAAAGTGAAAGAGGCTCATGCTTAGCAGGGCCAGCCTTTATAGGCTCACC
Source organism: Elgaria multicarinata webbii (assembly GCF_023053635.1). Lineage (NCBI taxonomy): Eukaryota > Metazoa > Chordata > Lepidosauria > Squamata > Anguidae > Elgaria > Elgaria multicarinata. The sequence goes on from NC_086180.1 coordinate 69,100,382, forward strand.
CCGCCCTACCCTTGCCTCATGAGATATACATATAGCAATCACATGAGGTGCCTTATTCTGCACCTCCCCACCGGCAACGACTGGTTTCCCACCAAAGCCGTCCCGGCTGGGCAGGTCCTGGATTGCTGGTTTAATACTAGCAATTTGGCAATGGTAGTTTTGTGACAGAATCTGAAACTGAGCCTCATATCACTGATGAGTGATTTCCGGAGATTTATTTATTTATTTATTGCATGTCTATACTGCCCAATAGCCGAAGTTCTCTGTGCGGCTTTCAAAATATTTTAGAAACAAGATATGTCAATGCATTTAATCAACAATTTCAGTATTTAAAGGAGAGTATTTCCAGGAAAGTGGAAGGATGTGAATTGCTTTAGGCCTCTATCACAAATTAAACCGGACACAGACACTAATTAATTTATATCAGAATGAATATTAAACTCCAGTGCTTATCAAAATTTTATTAATTTCTAGAACAACCTTGGTAATTAATTATGGTATATCTGGGGCTCCATAGTCTGGGTGCTGGCATGCGTAACATTCACTTATAAGCTGGGGCACCAGTTAATTTGGCCTTTAGGGCACTCTTAATTGGATATGTTTGTGTCTAATAATGAACTCTAGAAATCTGGGGAATTTTGGACCAATAATAATACTTAGCATTTATATCGCACAATTCAAGGATTAAAGGACTTCACATATATTGTCTCAGTACTTTCTATAATAGCTAGGTAAAATAACTTGGCCTCCATGCTTCAATCATTCAGGCCACAAGAAATAAACAGGGAGTCTTCTCTGCTGCCTTTTTGATGTGAAAGAGAATCAGCAAGCCCTGGTATGATGGAACTGTAGGTCAACTTCTTTTTGAAGTAGTGAACCTGTATCCAGGCTGGATAACTTCAGGCCACAGGTAGGAGCTCACGTGATTGAATGCTATGCTGTATATATCTCCAACAACCCTGCCAAACATTTTCATAGAAGCAGTTGGAAAGCGAGAAGGTATAGATATTATCGTTAGATGTGTTATCCCCACTTGGTTTTCATACTTAAGCTATGAATAAATACCACAAGTCCTTCTGATTGTCTTCTAGCTTTGTCAAAATGGCATTTTGAAGAGATGTATTGGAAACAATTGAGTGTGCAGAAGGAAGGTATTACTTTAAAAAAAATATCCTGCTTTTTTCAGCTAGAATTTGGCTCCCAAATCAGCTCCCAAACATTAAAATCCATTATAAAAGTCAATTAAATACAGTAAAACAAAAACCTTGAAACCCAATGGAAAATGAAACAGCACATTCAATGGGCTATGTTTCTGTCCTTTGCTGGGGTTTCATGCCACAACCTTGTCTGCTTGTGGCATTAAATCCTCGAAACAGACTTCTTTCCCCCCTTCCCCCTTGATGGCTACTGGATAGCCAAGAATGTTCTTCCTCAGCTTGGTGCCCTATAGTTGTTTTGGATGACAACTCCCAGCTCTCTTGACATTGGCCATGCTAGTTGGGGTTGATGGGAGCTAGTCCACAACATCTGAAGGGCACCAGATTGAGGAAGGCTGGCCTAGAGAAAACTTCCCAAATCACCACAATGTTGCACCTCTTAAATGTGGGTAGTTCCTGGCAGGATCTACACTTATGAGAAAAACTTTGAGGAAGGGTTACCATAACTGATTGGGACACATGATGCTCACTTTTAAACTTTTTTTCTTCATTTCTTTTCCCTTCTTTCTAGCGTTACATTTTTTCTGTTTTAACGTTTTAAAAGCATTGCATGTGCCCCCTTTCGTCGTTATCACTTCGTCTCTCTGTGATTTCAAGCCTCTTTTTTTAGCCAATCGTTCTCCTGGGGGTATGGACATTAGATTTCCACACCTTAAACAACTGCTCTGCCTGTGCAGAGACCAATGAAAATGGGAGAGGAGGGGGGGGGGAAGAGAAGGCAGCAGATCAGGAAGTGGGCGGATCACAGTATTGTGCGACCAAGAGAAACTCCTACTTACAGTGACACAAGATGCAGTGTGTCCTGGTTTAACGAATAAATACCGGGAAAGTGAAAGGCAAGTAATGTTGCATTCCCTGAGTGTGCCCCGTGATGTCTAAAAGCGACCCAAACAAACATTTCAGGTGGTAAAAAAACACGTTGTAAGCACCGGTGTAGATTCACCCCCTGACTGCTTGCTTAGTTCTTATAAAATGCAGTTCCCTTAAGACCAACTCATCCTTGGCCACAGCTCAATGGTAGAGCATACGCCTGTATCCAAAAGGCCCCAGGTTCCGACTCTGACATTACCTGGAAATGCTGGGAAATATTCCTAAATTAGGGTGACCCTATGAAAAGGAGGACAGGGCTCCTGTATCTTTAACAGTTGCATAGAAAAAGTAATTTCAGCAGGTGTCATTTGTATATATGGGGAACCTGGTGAAATTTCCTCTTCATCACATCAGTTAAAGCTGCAGGTGCCCTGCTCTCTTTTAAATCTGGTCACTCTAGTATAGCTCCTGCAACTTTAACTGTGGTGATGAAGAGGGAATTTCACCAGGTTCTCCATATATACAAATGACACCTGCTGAAATTCCCTTTTCTATGCAACTGTGGAATTATAATCACAGATGACACTGTGGAATTATAACAGCTAAGAAGCTCTTCCTTTATATTTCTTGCTTTCTGGCTGAATATAAGACATGAGACAATGTAATTTTCATGCCATACGCGTGTACTTTGATATGGTACAGATCAATGCACTGGAGACTTGAAGAAGTGAAAACTGCCTTTTACAATGCTTAAATTGTATATAACTTTAAATTCTTCTTCAAAGATCTATTGGCAATGGGTGAGTGCTGCAGTTTCATAGATCTCAATAATTTTATGCACTGAGAGCTATGCTCACTGAATCACTTGCCTTGTGACAGAGCTGGTTTAATAGATCTTGACAAATGTTATTGCTACTTAGAACTATTCTGCTTCCTTCATTTGTGAGGGATGTCTCTGGGGGCAATCCAGCAAAACCCTGGTGCTTTCCAACTTCCATTCACGTTAATGGGTCTTACCCAGCAGCAGTATTTGGCAAACAGCACACAAAGTTATGAAGTATAGCTCTTCCTGTCTACTAAATGCTTATGCCTTTTAAAATAAACTGTAGAATGTATGAAAACACCAACCCCTGCCAACTGTTTCTCCCAACTGATAAAGAAATTAGAACATATGCAATATTTAAATCTTTACTATTTCTTTGATTTGTATGGGAATAGCTGATGTTGATTTCCCCATAATACAAAAAAATGCATCATATTCATAACACTTAAAACCACACACACACACAATCAGTTTTGTATTGAGGAGTGCAAAATTAGAATGGTGTGAAGGAACACATAGTTAATGTTTTATACTTGCAGCTCACAAAGACACATTTCTGAGGCCAGAAAGGCATTATCCCAAGAGCATATTATAACCTAGATTCTACCTAACATGTTTTAAAATTTACTATAACGAATGCTAGAATGTATTAATGTCATGCAAAACAGAGTTTAATGTAATCTGTCAGACACTGTACACTATAGACAAATTTAGGGCATCTTTATAAGCATTGTATCATCTCTGAACTATTCCTTTCAGATAATCAGAAGAACGGTGGAGACAGACTATTATGAATCATGTAGGAGCTGTTTAAAGTTGACCCTATGGTAATTGTAGTCACACTGGACTGGATTCAAAGGTGCCCTTAAGTTCATGGAAGGAGTCCTCTTACCATCTTCTAGAGGGTCCCCCAACCCTCCAGAACAGAATTTTGGGGAGAAGAAAGGGAAATAAAAGAAAACAGTCTCTGTTCCATTAGAGCGGATCATGCTAGGACCATGCTTTCAGTGTGTGGAATTTTGTTCATGGGATCATTGGCTTTAGCATACTGTATGCAGATGGCAATACTGGGTCTTCTGTTATTCTTTCATTACATGACAAGCATTCACACTATTCTTATCATATTGGATGGCCTAAGAGGAAGATGCTTTTTATAATGCTTGGCCTGGTTTGCAGCAATGTATCTGCATGGTTGTATGTCCTTACTACAAGAAGCCCTCTACACCCTACTCAAGTTTTATAACTACAGTTAAGATAATAATTGCTGTGCCAGAGCCAGCATAAATTTAATGACCTCTGCCTTGAAAGCCTTTCTTTCTGCTCTCAGAAGGCTGGTAATGGTTATCAAGGGGTGAAAGAAAAGCACTGTGCATATATACCACCCAATAGCCAAAGTTCTCTTATTTCACAGGTTCTGGGGAATGAAAACTGGTTGGATACTATCTATCTGTCTGTCTGTCTGTCTGTCTGTCTGTCTATTTATTTATTTATTTATTACATTTATATTCCGCCCCACAGCCGAAGCTCTCTGGGCGGTAGATCTATCTATCTATCTATCTATCTATCTATCTATCTATCTATCTATCTATCTATCAAGCTGAGAGTATGTATATAGGTGTGTATGACCAGAAATGTTTACCCATTTCCAGCTGTGTTAGAAACTTGAAATTTGGCACACTAATAGGTCTGGCTGTACAATGTATCAGAAAAATCTAAAATCATGAATGTTTGTGTTTTAAGTATTTTTAAAGAATTTAGTATAAAAAATTATGCCTACAACTTCCAGCATGCCTTGGGCAGAGGCCAGACTTACTGTGTGCCTTTCACAAACCAGTCTCCTAAAGTCAGTCTCAAGCAGTCAACCCAATTCCACATCAAAGGCACCCTGTCCTGATACAGCTGTTTTCTCAGAATTTGCCACCAACTGAAAGAGGGAAGTGAGCTCGTGGCCTTGGCCTTTAAGAGGGAGGGAGGGAGGGAAGGCACTCTGTGCATACCCAGAAACACCCCGTCTGCTGGAGCAGCACAGCATTTCAAAATGGCCACCTGCAGCACTCCTCCCCGTGTTGCCAAGGCAACAGGCGCTAGGGTATGTGCTTCCAGCTGCATGCCAATGATGTTGTTGCCAGTCTGAGGGAGCCTGCGGTAGAAAATAGGGGCCAGTCGGGAGGCTGAGCAGCCACCGCTGCATCAGCAGGAGGCCAAGGGCAGTGAGGAGGATGAGAATGAGCAGCAGCAGCAGATGGCAAGGGGTCCGGGTGGCTCGGTTGATGAGATACCACGAAGGAATACTCTGGGGCTCATTCTGCCCTGTCCATTCCCTCCTTAATGATTAATAAGTTACAGACATATCTTTTATTCATCAAATATTAATCTTATTCAGAATTCCAAGCAATGCCTGGAATATCAGCTAGTAAATTGATTACACCTTTCAGGTTCTAACTCTCCATAGATTTTATTTTATTTATTTTTAAAAAAGATGGAGGATCCAACATTCCCCCCCCCCCCTTTCAGGTTTCCAGCAGTACCAGGGGCAACTACAAGTCCTTCCTGAAACCATCACATAACATGAAGAGCCTAAAATTAATGTCTGCAGACCCCCATTCCATGTTGGGACTCTGAATGTGCAGACAATGTGACTTTACCATCAAGTCAGCTTAGTTTTTCTTCTCTAGTGCCTCCACATCCACCTTCTTTTTATAACATCTTGCCTGACAAAGAGATCTGGAGATCTCAAAAGCGTGAACATTTAGTTGGCAAATTAGTATTACACTGAGTTTGGAATGTTACTTACCATCAACATTGCTACCTTTGCTTTTTATCATCTACAGACTTGTTTTTAAATTCATTTTAATTTCTTGGAATGCTTGATTATAAATTAAAATGCATTCAGGTGTTCTGAGATCGCCTGTTACTGCTGACAATGTGAAATTGGTACATACACTTAATATCACTTGCACTGAAAAGGAGCGCTGATTTTGAACTTCTTTGTCAAAGTGATCCAAGGACGTTGGGGATGAAAGCCAAATTATGTGTTATTCAACAATACTTCATTATCAGGTTTCATTGTAGAAAGAATTTTGGAGGTTTAGTTGATAAATAAGATGACATTCAAGGCAAGTGAGTGCACAAATTACTGCCTCATAACAATGTCAATTTTAGAACCTGAGTTCTCACAGGAAGATTACACCATCTGTCTGCACCTTCCTCACTGCATCATTTGCATTAACCTTTTGACACTTTTTTTTTATTCTCCAAGTTGTTCACAGATCTTTTAAATGAATTTCTTTGTTCTTGAAATAGCTTTGAACCATTCATTGCAACCAGATCCTATTGAAATTAACAGCAGATTACACATGGATGGAGCTGGGCTGTTCCCCTAGTAGACACTTCGGAGCACAATACACCCAAAGAGAAAGGCTCTATGGGCTCATTTACACCAAGCAGGATATTCCACTATGAAAGTGGTATGAAAGCGGTATATAAAAGGCAGGAGCCACACTCCTGCTTTATAGTGGTATTGAAGTGCACTGACAACTGTTGGGGCCCATTGACACATCTACACCAAGCAGGATATAACACTATGAAAGCAGTATATGATATGTGTCATGGGCCCCAACAGTTGTCAGTGCACTTCAATACCACTATAAAGCAGTAGTGTGGCTCCTACCATTTATATACCGTTTTCATACTGTTTTCATGGTGGAATATCTTGCTTGGTTGATCTGCATAGGCATGTTTGTAACATAACACCTGCAAGTATTGTTTGCACGAAATGCAAAGATCGTCTTTTAGCTACAGTGAATGCCTTCGGAAATAACTCTGTCGGATGATATCGTAACACCATGAAATCATCATGTTCACTACAACACAGTGACATCATCTTGTTCCCTACATGGTCGCAAATTGACTGGGATAAAGAAGTATTAACAAATGTGGGCACCAAAGCATCAGCAGCAGTTTAAGGGGAACAATGGCTGTAAACAGGCTTGAAAAAGGGGAATTTTGGAGGCTGGGTTTTGAGGTGTTTCCCCCCCTCCCCACAAAATCCTGCCTCTTCTATCTGAAAACATACAATTCTGGCAGTTTATTATGAATGCAGATGTTTTGGGAATTAAAAATTTCCACTGTTACTAACATAGACAAGCATCTAATTAATGAAAAAAATTGCAGCTGAGTGTCAAATTGAAAAATACTTGCTAGTCAAAAACGGGAGAAGTAATTTTCACTTGGCAGTAGCAATTCACATGGTGCAAAGGAGGGTGTTTAAAAGCCAAGAAAAAAACAATCACCAGCTTGAAATTCAGTGGTACCTAGCCTCTGACCAATTACACTTGATAATTAGTGTTTTCGCAGTTGGAGAGTTTGTGCTCCCCCTCTTTTATCCTGCTAGCCTTGCATTTTTTTGCCTGGTGAAATCTCTGGAATTAGATGTTCCATCTGTTTCCTGTGTCATCCCTTTGATGATCTCCTCTTCCACACTCCTCATATCTTTAGTATTAAACATAGCATCCCCATAGTTGATGAAAACATCTAGGAAAAATAGCATGATAACTAAGACTAGATAATAGGATATATGAGCTAAATGTCTACCTAATAAGCCACAACTGGGTTTTTATTCAATTGCTATTTAATTATTATTTTAATTGTCACATAAGTTAACAATGTTAAAGGCTATTTTCAGTCAAACTGGACCATGCTTTCCAAATAGATTTTAATGTTGTAACTTAACCTTCTGCAGGCAGAGAGAGACTTAGGGGTCCATCACACCAGCAATTTAGTGCACTCTCACCATGCTTGGTGTGCGGATTTGCAGCATGGTACTCACACGCTGCCGTGCCTGTCCTGCTGACACCCTGCCTCTTCCCTAGCTTTTTCTGTCTTTTCCTAGAATGCCTGAAGTCTGGATTACTTTACCTAAGCACGTTTAATGTGACCTTAAACCTCCATGTACTGCTATATTCTCATGTTTTCCTTTGTTGGGTGTGTGTGCTGTAATGGGAGCCTTGCTGTTGGCTTGAATGGATTGCATCAGGTCCTGGCAGGGAAAAGCGATCTCTCCTAGCCGCCGACTCCAAGCCTCAATATAACACCCAAACTTTGCATCCCAGGCTCGAAAGCTGTAGAATGCCCAAATCCCTGCAGAGACAGGATTGTACTCCCTCGAGAGCCAGACTAAACAGTTGTTCCATTTTTGCTGGGCAGAAAGGTGGTCTGGTTGAAGTACTCATTTAACAGGTGCTGTTTGTATAAGTCTTGTTAAGAGAAGGGTGGGGTGGAAGAGCAAACAAGGAGAAAGCAGCATATCCAGTAGGGTGACCATATGAAAAGGAGGACAGGGCTCCTGTATCTTTAACAGTTGCATCGAAAAGGAAATTTCAGCAGGTGTCATTTGCATATATGGAGAACCTGGTGAAATTCCCTCTTCATCTCAACAGTTAAAGCTGCCCTCTTTTAAATCTGGTCACTCTAGTATAGCTCCTGCAGCTTTAACTGTTGTGATGAAGAGGGAATTTCACCAGGTTCTCCATATATACAAATGACACCTGCTGAAATTCCCTATTCTATGCAACTGTTAAAGATACAGGAGCCCTGTCCTCCTTTTCATATGGTCACCCTAATATCCAGGGACCATAAGCTTGATGCACTTATGCATCCCAGGTAAAAAAAAACACCTGAGGCAAAGCAGGGGGGGGGGAATTACGTGTGATGGAGCCCTTAGAGACATAAATAACTGAAATGGTTTCCTCAGTAAAGGGTATGATCCATGTCCTAAGCTGATGTAGATAATACCAGGTGCATAGATTCCCTTAAAGGGCCAGTGTGGTATAGTTGTACAAGTGTTGGACTAGGATAGAGGAGACCCAGGTTCAAATCTCCATGCAGGCATGAAGTTAACTACATGACCAATCAGTCTCAGCCTAACCTACCTCAAAAAGTTTTGTTCAGTGAATTACTAGGCGTTGGACAAGCATATCTAAAAGAAACTTCTACCTATATAAGTGTAAGCCACTTGATGTGTTGCTCACAGTTCCACACCAATAATGGAGTAGATTTTGCATCCCTAGTTAACCTAACATAACACATAAGAGCATAAGAATGTAAGAAGAGCCATGCTGGATCAGGCCAAGGTTCATCTAGTCCAGTATTCTGTTCACACAGTGGCCAACCAGCTGCCCATGGGAGACCCACAGCACCCTTCTGCCCATGTTCCCGAGCAGAGTTCCCGAACTCTGATCCTGGAGGTAGCATTTAGTCATCAGAACTAGTAGCCATTGAAATTTTTGGCCATCACTATGTCTTGTGGTAGCAAATTCCATAGTTCAGCTCTATGCTGTGTGAAGAAGTACTTTTATTTGTCTTAATCTCCCAGCAGCTTCATGGGATGGCCTTGGGTTCTAGTGGTATGAGAAAGGGAGAAAAGTGTCTCCCTCTCCATTTTCTCCACACCATGCATAATTTGCACACCTCTATCATCTCTCCCCTTACCCATTTTCCAAGCTGAACAATCCCAGCTATTTTAATCTTCCTCATAGGGGAGTTGCTCCAGTCCTTTCACCATTTTAGTTGCCCCTTCCTTCAATTTTTCCAACTCTACAATACCTTTTCTTAAGCCTGGTGGGAACTATACACAGTAATCCAAGTGTGGTAGCACCATAGATTGATAAAAGGGCGGTATAATATTGGCATTTTTATTCTCAATTCCTTTCCTAATTATGCTTAACATGGAATTTGCCTTTTTCACAGCAACTGGATTGACGTTTCATTGAGCTCTCCACCACAACCCCAAGATCTCTTTCTTGGTCAGTCACAGTAACATAATTGGGAATAATTTTATAATTAGTAAAGATAAATGAGAGGTGGTGTCTGAGCTCCACATCACAAAACCACTCTTTTGAACCGATGGCACCGGAGGGCAGCACCTCACTTTGCACCATCCCAGCTTCCCAATTAATTTACCCCCTTTAATTAAACAAAATCTTAAGAAATAAAATAATGATCAGGAGGGGCAAGGAATCTTGTGGGCATCAAGAGAGGTGTCCAGGGGCACATTGGTGCCTACAGGCACTAAGCTAGAGACCCCAGCCATACTGAAATATTATGGGGGAGGTCCTTAGTTTAACTATTGACTGCATAGATAGCTTAGGCTCATGCTTTGGGAATCTTAGCCAATGGCTTGACCCATTATGTTCACTAGGAGTTATTCCCAGTTGCTATGGATAGGACTGCAGCCTTAAAGAGAGAGGATGTTTGTTAGTTGAGAAATATCTTGGCATCACTTACTAGCCTTTCTTATTTTCTTGTTTTTTAGTACTGAAAGGAAAGCAATAACCTGGAACAGAATGTCCTTAAGTATAATGGTGTGAATTAGATTTATCACAAGCCTGATAGGGAACACCTCAAAGTATAGTTGTGAATCTGGTAAGATGCATTTAGATAATTACAACTAAACCTTAAACCCCTGATGAACTTCTGTGGATAAATATAAGATTAATATATTGAAACTCCTGTGATTCCTGCTAACTGTAATTGGATTCCCTATGTAATATACATGTTTTGTTAGTTGAAAAAGTTGTAATATGTTTATATAATTAACTACATTGAAAATAAGTGATTAAAATCTAATAAAATGCTTTTTTAAAAAAAGTATAATGGTGTGAAGAAGTTCTTTATATTTTAATGAACGTAGGATTGTCACATAGTTTGTCATATTAATATTTTCCGTGAAAATAACCAGTAACCAGCCATTGGCCAAACCTTTTCTGTTGTTCTAAATGTTTTATTATTTTTCAAGTTTTAGACAAAATTCCACTTTAGAGCAAAACCCTTTACAATTGCCATATCAACTTGTTTTCACAATATAAGGGAAAGGCTCCAGATTGGTCTCTCCAGATCAGCTGATGGTATTTCCAAGTAGCTGAGCTTTGCCATACTTACGTAGAAATTTAAGTTCTGCATAATGCATGTTCAAGTCTTCAGCCTGGCTATTTGTGTTATCTTCTACCTGAGCCTGAGTTCAGTCTGTGTCCCTACTTCCTGCTCAATAGTCATATCATCTGTGGGTCTTGGAGGCTTGGCAAAGACATGTATAGAATGCTATTCCCATTAACAGATACCAAAGACACACTGCCTTTTGTTGTCCCTGGATCCTGGGAGCAAAGGTGTATAATTTCATTTGTTTATTTATTTTATTTATTATTGCATTTATATCCCACCTTTTTTCCTCTTAAGGAACCCAAGGTGGTGTACATAATCCTCCTCCTCTCCATTTTATCCTCACAACAACAACCCTGTGAGGTAGGGTGGGCTGAGAGTCTGTGACTGGCCCAATGTCACCCAGTGGGTTTCCATGGCCGAGTGGGGACTAGAACCCAGATCTTTTGACACTTTAGCCACTATACCACATTGATGTGTTTTCCTCAGAAATGCCAACTGCTTCTGGTAGCTGACATAGGCCAGACTTAAAAAAAACCCAGTCCATCTTGGAAATATACCTTCAAAGAACATGACTTTCCAGAGGAAGGCAACCTTTTGGGGCTTGTAGGCACATTTGACATTTTGAAAAGTGTCCCAGGCACCACCACAAGTTGCCATGGGAGGTATGCTGCAATGACTTTAATAAAGGTGGAGGGAATGGGTGCCTTCAGGGGACACTTGCGGGTCTTGGCAGGTAATACTGACACCTGCTTTAGACCATCAGGTCATATGGTGTTGTGTAAGGATGTTTTTCAAATGCCCTACTTATGATATAGGCCCAAGCACATCTAGTTTTGAACACATACATCCTAGGCTTATTTAGTGCCTGAAGACAAGTCATGCCATCTTGCACTCTTATTACCCATCTCTTTGCCTCTATTACCCATCTCCAAATTGGAAATGATGCTGTCCCAGGAGCTTGGATGCTGGGAGGATGACTACATGCAGACTGCAAAACATTTTGCACAAATTGCAACAGAGATGATTAATGACAATATTTTTACTGCCTTCCTTAGTATTTTTTTTTGTCTTGGATAGTGGGGGAGGAAGCTTAATTTAAGTATAATTTCATATAATGTGACAAGAAGATTTTGAAAAACTAACACAGAAATATAAAAACCAAAATATGTTAGAAACAGTATAATTCATTAAGGAATTATATTTTTATGAAGTCCTTCAAACGTAAGTTAAAATTAAGTTGATTTAATTTTACAACATTAACTAGGTAAAATTTGTCTACTCTGACCCTTTTACTGTTGTTGTTGTTGTTGTTGTTGTTGTTGTTATGGAAATCAGATTTGGGGTAGGCATGTGTGCCTACTTAGAGACAAGAATTTACTTTTTTTTTCATAGCACTTGTCCTTATATAAATGTTACTGCTTCACACTGTCTGAGCTGGGGAAGATAGAAAACATTGCGAGGTGACACTTTATTATTTTGTTCTGTAAGATGTATTACTATAACAAGACAGACTATTTATTAATGTATGTATTTATTTAATATATTCACACCCCACCTTTCCTTACAAAAGCTTGAAGCAGCTCACAAGAATAGAATAAAAATTTAAAAACTCAGTAAAATACAATACAACTAAAGACCTCTTCTCCCCACAATAACTAAGCAATTAGCAACATAGAACAGCAGACCAAGGGATAAGAAGTTAGAACAAGAGCAATAAAATACCTTAAAACTCATAAACTCCCACCCTCAACCCAGAGAGTAAAGCAGGCTAGGTGGTAAAAGACAGCCCTTTAAAGGAAACAGGAATATTTTAAAGAAAACAAACATATTTTAACACCATGGCAAAAAGTCAAGAAGGAGGAAACCAAGTAGGTCTTCCCATGTTCCAGAGGATGGTTGAGGCAACAGGTCTTCTCACTTGTTCCCATCCAGCGTGAGTTTGAAACGAAGAGGAGAACCTCCATGGATGATCTTAATGAGGAGTCAAACTACGTTGGCCTGTTCTACTTTACAATAGGACAGTCTTCTATTTGAAGGGCTGTCCAGTCCAAGTCAAGTTTAAAGATTAAAAAAATAATAAGAAGAAAAGAGAGCAGAAGCCTTGAAATGGCTCAACAATTAACCCCTGCATAACAGACTGAACAAACAAAAAGGTTACTTAGGCCATAGCTAGACCTAAGGTTTATCCCTGGATTGTCCAGGGGTCAAACCTGTTCATCTAGGTGACACACAGGGGATCCAGTGCTCAGGCAGGGGCGAACCCTGGATGATCCCAGGATAAACCTTAGGTCTAGCTGTGGCCCTGGTCACAGTTTTCCCCACTATAGTGAAATGTATTTTATTTCTATTTACATTATAGCAGTTATTTCTAAATTTGCATCTATACATGTAAATTAGCATGTGCAAATTTTACACACTTCTGACCTGTTTTGGGGGGCAGTTCTTATGTGGCCGCCCTAAGTCAGACTCCTATGGCAGGAGATGGTCCTTTAGATAACCTGATCTTGAATGGTATAGTATTTTAAAGATCAAAGCCAGTGTAGAAACAAGTAGGGAGCCATTGTAGTTGTTTCATCAGAGAAGACACATGCTCCTGATACCTTGCTTTTTGAACAAGATGAAATTTCCAAATACTTTTCAAAGACAGCCTCACATTGCAGGACACTATTATTCTTAGACTGCAATACCCCTACCTGGGAGTAAGCCCTACTGAATTCAGTGGGGGGTTACAACTCAATAGATATGCATAGGATTGCACTTTTAGCCTGTTTGATGAAGGAACCAGTTGCATGCTTCAATCCAGCAAAGCCTTGAGATTTTACACTTTCTTTTTGTGCTGCTTTTCTTGTTGATGTTGTCACCGCTGCTGCTGCAGTTGACCCAAAATGCTTAATGTTCTGTAGCTAAAAAATCCCTTTGTGAATTTAGAGATTTTTCTTTTGTATTATGATGATGATGATGTATATCCAAGCTACCATTAGAATCAATAGATTTGAAAGTCCTTCTTCCATCTGCTACAGGACTAAGCTCCTTGCATGTATGCATTTGATAATAGCTATGACATTAAGAGATATTCTACCATCTTATTTATTTATTTATTTATTTATTTATTTATTCATTTATGGTTGGAGCAATTTATTTGTTTTTTGAGATTTTGAGTCATTCTTCTAGTGAGGCTCTTGATAGGGGCTCTGTGGCTAAACTCAGTCACCTGAAAATGATTGGAGGTGGGTTGTCAAATGCTATATCTGGGTAGTTATCCAATGTAGATGAATGTCTCTGTGTAGGCCTCAAAATGACTGTTGGGCATGAGCATGACAGACGTGCTGGGATCCTACCATTAGGCGGAGTGAGGTGGCCCCTTAGACAGCAGATGTGTGCTGTATGGCCTGCCCTGTGCCCTCTAAGCTATATTGCAATCCTCAGGTGTAGTAGAAGGTGTGGTCCCATCACCACTGTTGAAGTAAGAAATAACTGCCTGTTCAATAGGCTTCTGTGCGCGGAAAGGGAATAGGTGAGCGCCATCTTATCATTCTCCTATATCTTGAGTCAGCCCAGAGGGAATATGAGCCCTGTGAAGCTCTGCTCCAGCCCAGATTGTGCAGCCGTGGTGCTTTCCTGGTTGAGGGAAGCACCATGACCCTTCCACCCATTCATTCCACTTGCATTGACATCTACTTGCACCATATGTAGCTGTATGCTTAAACTGGATCCTGCCAGAGATCAACAGGGATAACTTTTTTGAGGTTTGGATGCACTCCTACAGTGAAGCTCTTGATAGGGTCTTAACTTAGGCCATAGCTAGACCTAAGGTTTATCCCTGGATTGTCCAGGGGTCAAACCTGTTCATCTAGGTGACACACAGGGGATCCAGTGCTCAGGCAGGGGCGAACCCTGGATGATCCCAGGATAAACCTTAGGTCTAGCTGTGGCCTCAGTATCCTTTCTTTCCTCGGATATTGCATGTGGTGGTTGGGGGTGAGGTGAGGTGAGAAGTTACACAGGTGCCAGGTGGCTTGCCACAAAAACCATGCTGGGGAGAGCTGAACTGTTTTGTACAATATGGAATGAATTAAAATTTAAATAATTATAAAGGTAGATTATATGTGCTGTGACCTACAAAGTGTCTCATAGCCAGTTACCCTGAGTTGTGAGCACAGAACAGCAAAAAGAATTAGCCACAGTAGAAGAGCTGGAAAATTAGTTCCGGTTTCAGATGTTTATGGGTTACAAGCTCTCCTCCACCTCTGTACGTAATGTATCTATTTATCTGACTTTCTACAATATCTATGATGTGTAAACATGTATGTGTTAAAATAGGTGTTGCATATGCAACTGTAGTGTAAAAAATATCAACACAAAGTACATTTCAGTAAAACTAAGTAGCAGTAAATAGTGGGCAGACCTTAGATTTTTGTCTTTAGGTGTACAGCTTTATATATAACTCATTTTTAAGTGCTCATTTTTTCTTACACAATAAGTGTATTAACCCATTCAGAACTACAACAGTTTTTCTTCTCTGTTCATAATGTAGGTTGTGTGGCTATCTTTCTTTTCTTTAAAAGCAGACTGTGTGCACTGTGCTGTTTTGTACAACATCTTGCCAAAAGGTTACACAAAAAGAAGTCTCTTGTTTATACCCATTAGAAAAAATATATCTGAAAACGGTATATGTTATATTTTCACAAATAGGTTTTCTAAAAGTGCACTGGCCCTTTAACACAGTGCTTCTGTTGTCATGGCAATGGAGATTTTCAAGTAGGTTGATCTGCTGTGCTTTGCTTTTTATATAAGCCTTTTATAGGCTCTCATTGTAAGTTCATGTTAGACAGCATCCTTCCTCTTCAAGGAGAACAGAAATCCTTCCTTTTATCATTCCTTTGTTTCTATTTGATATCCATTAGTATTTGACGATGCTTTCTGGAAATTCTGGGGGTGGGGTTAGATGTTAGATCGTAAGACACCAGGAGCATAATTGGTCAGATGACAAACCCTCAGGGTAGAGAAAGAAAAAAATTATATTGAAAAATGATTTTTAAAAATTAAACTTTTAAATTCAATGTCAAAACAGGCAGAGCTGGAAAGACCAGTCTTTCACAAAACTGTTGATTGGGAACCCCCTCCCCCACATTATTGATTAGGAAAATTCATGCAGGTGTTTAGTGTTATTTCTAAATATGCCTACTCTAGATTCTTCAAATGTGTTTTGTTATATAAAGCACCACAGTTTTGCAGCAGTTTCCACTCACCTAATTCTTTTGTTTACATATTAAAATGTACCTCATACAGGATCGCAGGACATGGTTATTGGGAGTAGGCAATGATCGTGTTGATGAGTGATATTTTTTTATCATACCATATACTCTTTTACTAAAAACTGTGGGTAATATAGATCTTGGCCTACATCATTAACATGCACAGAGGTATTCTCAGGAGTCTTCTCTCTGTCAAAAGAAGGAGGAAGTGTCTCAAAGGCAAAACATGCTTAGGATAACCTGAGGCCATGTTATCATTTGTAATTATTAGAAACTCTCTCTATATATCACTCTAGTAATTTCTCCTTTCTAATGCACTTACTGTTGTTAGATTACCAGCATGACCATGTAATAGCATGGTTTCAATAGTTATGGATTGTATCAAGTTGGTGTCCCTGTACTGATAGGAAGCTCTTTGATCCAGTGGGGGCTTCTGTCAGTTGAACAGAGAGAGAGGCATTCCTCCTCTCCCTGTTGCCCCTTGCCTCCACCTCACATGCTTTGTAAAAGGGTTCCCCAACACTCCAGAGCAGATTTAGGATGGGGCCTGCAGGAGGAAGGGGGAATAGTCACCTTTGGATACATCCATATAAGTTTGGAAACATAAAATCCTTTGCTTTAGTTCTTTATATGGACAGGTTTTCAGCTTTGTTCAGGTATCCATCTGAACGTGCATAGATGTTAGGAACCCTAGCCCTCAGGCTTTCCAGTTTGCAGCAGAGGATTCTGATAAGGACAAAGCACAGGCTCCTCCCTCACTGGTAGGACATCCAGTGCCTTATTCAGGACCCTTCTGGCCTGGGGACACAGCCCTGTCTTCATCCCCTGGCTTAGAGCATGCGTCATCAGCAGAACCACCATCTTTCCAACCTCATAGAAGTCTCTGGCTACAAAATCAGGTGAGAGCCCTCTAACAATCCAGTCAGCTTCTCTAGGAGAGTTGGAGCTGACCAAACTACATGTCTTGTCAACCCACATAAGGCTTCAGTTGGCTTCAGCTATCTACTGAGACAACATTATCCTATTTCCCCCCAGTAGGAGAGAGTTTCAGCCAGCAGGACCCACCTGGAGCTATCCAAGGTCCTACATTCTTCCTGCCTAGATCTTCCACTACCTTGAACTTACTGCCAGTTTCATCTGCAAGCCTCAAAGGACCACATAATGGGAAAGGAGAGGATGGAGTGGGGATTGTGATTGCTTCTGGGCACTTGCTCTGCCCCTATGTGCATTTGGCATATAAAGGGCATGTATTCAGGTACTTTCCACATGATTAGGCAACCGTTGAAGAGGCAGGATTCCTTACTGCATTTACACATCTAGGCTCTTTCAGACATGTAATGTCTTTCAGACGGTACAGCAAATATGGGTAGGTGGTAGGGCCAGCAGGCATTATACTATTCCCTCTCTCTGCACATATTCAGACAGACATCTATACAGTCCTTTGGCTTAATGAGCTATTATGTTTGTCATATGATGTAAAATACAGAAGTGGCAAATGTGGAAGTGTTCTAAGCTTTTATAAAGATCTTCAGGCTGAATAAAATGGCAGAGACTTGGGTATACAAATAACTAGAGTATTTAACAATGAAAATGTCTGTAGTGTTTTCAGTCTTCTTTGTTTTCTCAGCAGTGTCCTTGGAAGTGGCCTTTGGAGGCCTGGTTTTTAGGGGTGTGCACGGACCCCCCGATCCGCTTCTCTTCCAGATCTGCAATTTGCAGATCGGGCTGCTTCGCTCCACCCCGCTCCGCCTATAGTCCGCTCCGCTCCGCTGCGGAGCTCCGGGTCCGGATCGGAGCTCCACTTTCCCCCCCATAGGCTTGCATTGAAACCCAAAAAAGTCTACAACTTTTTTTCTGTTAAAGTTAGAAACCTCAAGTTTGGCACCATGACACCTCATGGACGTATACACACGTCTGCCAAGACTCAAGCTAATCCAAGCCTCCCCTGATTTTTGGGGAATTTATGAAAATTGGACACCCCATTTTCAGACATGGGCTTTTCTCTGACATTTTGACAGATAATTTTTTTGAAGTGGGCACCCTCCCAGATGCCATCTAGATCCACAATCATGCCAAGTTTCAAGCAAATCCCATCATCCCCTGATTTTTGGCGGGGCTCTAACCTCTAGCGCACAACCCATAACCCCAATTCACACCCCTTTCGATATCTCCGTCAGTTTTCACGTTAGAAACCTCAAACTCAGCACTATGATAGATTATCCAGGGATACACATGCATGCCAAGACTCAAGCCAATCCCATCATCCCCTGATTTTTGGGGAATTTATGAAAATCGGACACCCCATTTGCAGACATGGACTGTTCTCCGACGTTTTGACAGATAAAAAAAATTGAAGTGGGCAGCCCCACAGATGCCATCTAGATCCACATTCATGCCAAGTTTCAAGCAAATCCCATCATCCCCTGATTTTTGGCGGGGCTTAAACCTTTTAACTCACCCCGAATCAAGTCCCATGCTACAACTACGTCAATTTGCACGTCAGAAACCTCACATTCGGTCCCATGACAGCTTATCCATGTGTCCACATGGATGCCAAGTTTCAAGCCAATCCCATCATCCCCTGATGTTAGGGGAATTTATGAAAAACGGACACCCCATTTTCAGACATGGACTGTTCTCTGACATTTTGACAGATAAAAAAACTTGGAAGCAGGCACATCCGCATTCATGGCAAGTTTCAAGAAGATTCCATCATCCCCTAATTTGGGGGGGGGCTTTAACCTCCACCGCAGCACCCCTGCCCGCAATTCAAACACCCCTTTTCTATATCTCCGTCAATTTTCACGTTAGAAAGTAAAACCTCAAACTCGGCACCATGATTATCCATGCTTGCCAAGCCTCAAGCCAATCCCATCATCCCCTGATTTTTGGGGAATTTATGAAAATCAGACACCCCATTTGCAGACATGGAGTGTTCTCCGACATTTTGACAGATAAAAAAAATTGAAGTGGGCATCCTCACAGATGCCATCTAGATCCACATTCATGGCAAGACTCAAGCAAATCCCATCATCCCCTGATTTTTGGCGGGGCTCTAACCTCTAACGCACCACCCATAACCCCAATTCACACCCCTTTCGATATCTCCGTCAATTTTCATGTTAGAAACCTCAAACGCGGCATCATGATAGATTATCCAGGGATACGCATGCATGCCAAGACTCAAGCCAATCCCATCATCCCCTGATTTTTGAGGAATTTATGAATATCGGGCACCACAGTATCTCAGGTATTTAAAGCTGCAGACAGCTCAATGGGGCCATTTCAAAGGAAATCCCAACATGCCATGAATTGGGGAGTAGAGATAAACCTAAATATGAATCTTCTTCCACACTTGAAAAATGTATTTGGAACTTCCAAAAGTCTAAGTGAGCGCAGGAAGGACTTATCCCCTGAGTCAAAGCAAGACACAAACCATCCCTGCGAGGCGGGCAGGGGAGGAGGGAGGGAAGGCAGGCAGGCAGCAGACATTTCTGGGGGCATAAGGAAGTGAGCCAAGGATAATTTCAAAGCCAGTAATGCAAACCATCCCTGTGAGGTGGGAGCAGCACAGAGAGATGCCTTTTCTTTTGCATCCCATAACTACTAGGAGGCTAGGAGGATAAGATTAAAGCTTTGTGATCCTTGCTTCAGAGTTGATTGACTGCACTGTGATCACAGCCATTACTAAACAACAAAATAATAATGTTAATACTACTAATTAATATTAATAGCAATAATAATAACAACAACAATAAGGAGTTGAACCACAATGAAAACCTGCCTGACTTCACTGAAGTGGAAAAGCCAGGAGAGCTTGGGCTATGGTGTGTAAAATGGAATAAATAAATAAATAAATAAATAAAGGAGGGGTGGAATTAAAAGCAGCAGTGCTGCTGAATAAACAACAAGAAGATTTTTTTTAAAAGGCTATGTCTGTCTTTTACCAGTAAGAGGGAAGTGGACGTGCCCAAGGGGAGGGGGATTAAGAAGTAACCTTTCACTTCAACTCATGAAAGGCATTAGCTCAGCTGCTTCTATGCCAAGAAGCTACCTGTTACTTCAACTCATGACAGGCATTAACTTCAGCACAGAGCACGTCCACATGCCCTAGGGGACCTCATCCCCTTGCACCACATCTATTCAGTTGTTCCCCAAGGTTATGGTGGGTAGCAGTGCTGTGTTTCCTATCTGTTATTTATTTGCTTAATATATGATTTCAGGTTGTATTTGTGCATTTGGTGGGGCTACTGTTTTAAAAAACACTGGGAAAAGTCCGTTCAGACTAAGAAAGAGAAGTTTCCCAGGATCCCAAGTTACCTGTTTTGCCTATCCCCTCCTCCAACTTTGGGATCATGTGATCATGACCGGGAGTTGACTCTGCCCTTTGAAAAGGTACCTTTCCCCGGTTTTTTTTACATATTTTTTCAAAAAAATATAGCAAGCAAACCGCAGCACGCAGAGAGCTGAGAGTAGGCTCAAAATGACCCCCATCCACAACTCTCTAAGCACAAGAAATTTCAGAAAGATAGCTTTAAAAACAACATAACTATGCCATAATCTTTTCCGCAATGCAATCCTATGGGCGAAATTTTTAAAAATGGCGATCGGATCGGGCCGTGAAAAGAGAATCGCTCCGCCTATGGGTGCTTCTCTTCGCCGTGCTTCTTCTTTTTTTAATTTTTTTTAAATTTTTATTATTATTAACAAAAGAAAAACAAAACATAATACATAAACACAAAATTACATTTGTATCATATATTCAAACTTAATCTATTAAACATAATCATACTCAACATAAAAGTGCACCCCACACCTCGGGATCTCATTACTGTTTCCAAAAACTCATAGCTTCTTCTGTTGGTGGTTTCCCGCTTCCCTTAGAAAACACAAATATTAGGAACTTTTTCCAGATTCCCTCAAAATCATTCGTTTTTACTATACCTCTTTTCACTTTAATATTACATGTCAATTTATCATTAATAGCAATGTCCCACACTTCTTTATTCCATTCTTCAATACAACAATCACCTTGAATCTTTCAGTTCCTAGCTACGATTAGCCTTGCAGCTGTCAGCAAATTCGTTATCAATTCCTTAATTTCTTTACTACATTTAAGATCTTCTTGCAGTGAGAGTAATGCAATTCTTGGTGTATCTTCTATTTTCATTCCAACAATCTGCTCAATCTCAAAGAACACCATCTTCCACAACTTTTGCACAAATTTACAATCCCACCACATATGTAAGTACGTTCCTTTTTCACCACAGCCCCTCCAACAATCTGCTGAATACTGACTATTAATCTTGTTTAATCTAACCGGAGTTAGGTACCACCTCCATAAAATTTTATAATTCTCCTTTATTCTTACTGACATATTTCTCAACACTCTCTGTCTCCATAGTCCTTCCCAACTCTGCTGTCCTATCTGTATCTTCAAATCTGTCTCCCAAACCGATTTTCCTACACTATCCAGCAATCCTTTCTCAGTTAATATATTGTATAATTGAGTCATTAAACCTTTTGTCCCTATATTTTATCTCTTATCAATTTCTTTTTTTTCAATCAATTTCTCAAACTTCGTCATCTCTCTACACTCTCCATTTTCTCTTACCCAATTTTTAGTCCATCGTTCCATTTGTCCATAATTTAACCAAGTTAATTTTTTATCTTTTAAAACCTCTTCCATCTTCAATCTTGTATTCATCCCTCTTAACCATTCTCTTAATTTCATTTTATTTTTCTCCATTAGAACTTTACTTAATCTATTCTTTAAATCTTCAGGAAAATTCTTTAACATTTTCACCGGTGTTAAAGGGGAGCTGCTTGGAAGCAACTCCTTTTTATATTTATTCCAAAGTTCCCAATGGAACTTCAAAAACTGATTACCTAAATCATCCATCCATTTTCTTTTCCCTCTTTCCTTAAAAAATACATTATGCAATTTTAATTCTATATTACTTGTACTTTTTTCCTCCATCCAATCTAAGTCACCTACACCTAAAATTGCTTCAACAGTATGTCTTAACCTATTTGCTACATAGTAAGAACTAATGTTTGGGAGTCCCAATACTCCCTTTCTTTGGCTTAAATACCATTTACTTTTATTAATCCTAGATTTCTTCTCTGCGTTACAATAATTATTTATAATATTCTGCCAACTTTTTAACTCTATATCTGAAATTCTTATTGGTAGCATCCTAAAAACAAAATTAATCTTAGGTAAAATCTTCATCTTTATTAATGCTATTCTTCCAAACCATGAAAGGTTCAGTCTTTTATATTTTTTCAATTTTTCTAATATCTCTTTTTTCAAACCATTTAAATTCTCATTTTCTAAATCTTCTAAATTTTTAGTAATCCTAATTCCTAAATATCTAATTTTTTCTTTAATTTTCAATTCTATAACATCCTCTTCCCACTCCTTTTCCTCCTTTTTAGTATAATTAAATAACATCAATTCCAATTTTGCCCAATTTATTCTTAACCCAGTAACTACTTCAAATTCTTTCAACTGCTGTTTAATTCTTTCCATCTTACCTATAGGATCTTTAATTGTTATCAAAATATCATCTGCAAACATATTCAATTTTATTTTATTACTACTACCTATCCCCTCTATTTCCCCATCATCTCTTATTGCATTTGCCAATAATTCCATAACCAATACAAACAGGACAGGCGAGAGTGGGCAGCCTTGTCTTGTCCCTCTGGCTAGTCTTATCTTGTCCGTAACTCCATCATTTACTACCACTACGGCTGTGTTTTGGGAGTATAACTGCTCTATTATAGCTTTAAATTTATTTCCAAATCCCATTTTATTTAAAACCATCTTTAATGCCTGCTAGTTCACACAATCAAAAGCCTTAAAAATGTCCAACGCTAAGATACCCACTTTAATCTTTGACTTTTTTATCCCCTGAATTACATTCAAAACTCTACCCACTAAAGTGTGCATCTGTCTTCCTGCTATAAAACCACATTGGTCCTCCCCTACATACTTTCGCCGTGCTTCTAAGGGTCCGCAGTCCGCTTCTACTCCGCCTCTTGGCAAGGCGGAGCAGGCCAATTCGCTTCTGATTCTCCGATTCTAATCGGAGCGGAGCACACCTCTACTGGTTTTATATCTTACATTTCTGCTGAAAACTCCTTCTGTGACTTTGGGGAACTTTGTATCTCTCAGTTCCCCATCTGTAAAATAGCAGTAACAATAATTGTTTCTAGAATAATTTAAATAATTTCCTTATCCAAGAACATATGTTTTCTCTCAGTTCAATATACTTTAAAAATTAAACTCCCATGTTTTCCTTTTAAAAGCATCCGTCCATCCATCCAGATAGATAGTTTATCACATTTTGCTTTGGTTCAGGCCAAGGGAAGTATCTAGCAATATAGAAGTACACTGTGATAAAATCTATACTTGCATGCCTAAAATATCTAATCAGGAACTATTGAATATCTATTCAAAACCAGAAAGTAGAACTTTATAGGAGGACATCTCAGACTGCAGTGTGTTCTCAGCAATTAATCTAATCTCAGATGCTTCTGCTGAAATCTCTGAACAGTTTTAACAGACAACTCAGTATACAAAGTGCATTGACATACTCTGCTCTTTAGATTATGAAGACTTGACTTCATAACCAGATAGTTTTAACAAACATTTTTGGGTATCACTACCATAACGAGATCCGAGCATGTTAGTGCACCCAGTAGCAAACAGAGACTGCCATGTAAGACTAAGCCCCATCAATACCAATTGTTCTCAGGTCCACTAAGCAAATTATTGCAAAGTGTTTGTTTCACTTTGGATTGCCTGTAGGTATCTCTGGAGCTTCACTGTTTTCACATTTACTGCTGCTGAATGTACAGTACTGACCAAATATTGCAGGACAATAGAGCAGATAAATATACAAAATGAATTATACAGCACTGAATACTGAGCACTTGAGTGATTTTAGAATGATCTTTGAAGAATTGTAATGTGGACCATAGAAGTGACACTCGTCAAGCTGCCAGGAGAAGCCTAGGAGTTCCCTCAATATACCCCCTATCCTATCTGCTGTCTTGCCTATACCAGAATCACAAACATCCTTGTAGGGTTTGTAACAATGTGACCTGAAAGATGAGATGCAGTTCAGTAGCAAATAGCATGGCAGACATGTATTTCACACCTGTTATAAACACTTACACAAGATCATGTATATCAATTACCATTCTTATTATTTTTGTACTTGCTGATCCATTCTCAAGTATGAGGCTGATTATTTTATAGTTGGGAAGTTATTGCTAGAGCATGGGCATTGTTACATCATTTCTAAAAAAATGCTTCAAGTATTGAGACTTCCTCATGTGTTTCTTTAGATGAAAAACAAAATGCACTGGTAATGTCATTTTGGAATTTAAAAATATATGGTTCTTTATCTATTATTATTTATTTATTTATTTATTTATTTATTTATTTATTTATAGAGCACCATCATCTAAGTGTATGTATCTGCATGTACAAATTATACAACATAGGCATCAGCCCTTAATTTATAAAAAAAATACTATGAGGAAGGGGGCAGCTGGACATTTCACATTTTATGGGGTATGATAAAGATAACGGGAACTACAAAGATTACCTGACGCCAAATAGCTTTCCTGATTTTTTATTTTTTTTGCTTGCATAAGTTCTTGCTGTTTAAGTTTAGCTATGGATTTATTACCTAAAGCTGTAGAAACAACACTATGACATTTATAAGGGCAGACAAGGATCATACGATGGTTGTTTCTACAGCTGCAGATAATGCCTTTAAGGACAAATGCTGGCCCATGGTGGCATAAACTTTGTGGTCTATAGAGGCAGGATGAGTATTCCCATTAGTTTAGAAGGCTGAGTGCAGAGGGAGCTGTCAGTGTCACCTCTCCCCATACCCTCAGCCTCAAAACTAATGGGTATGCATGCGCTGTGCTGCGCACGGATACCATACCTGGTCCGGGTATGGTATTCCTTGGCAGTGCAAGAGTTCGCATTAATTTTGAGGCTGAGGGTGTGGGGAGAGCTGACACTGACAGGTCTCCCCGTGTTCAGCCCTGAAACAAATGGGGATACATGCGCTGCAGAGGGATATTATCCCTGGTCTGGGGATGATATCCCTGTGCAGTGCACACACACCCATTTGTTTTGATGCTGAGGCTGGAGCTCTCTCCGGCCTTGGCTTCAAAACTAATGGGCCTGTCCTGGGAAGCACATGGGGAGCCATAGATCGTGGTGCCCACCAAGGGATGACATGATAGGCAGCTCCCCAAGTTGTTTCTGGGCCTGGATTATTTCCCCTGTCTATAGAACCCTGCTGGGCAAGAGCTCTTCAGGAGCTCTGTGCCCCATGCCTGACTCCTTGCGGTTACTCACGAGGAGCTGGGACAACCCACGACGCCCAGCCACATATTCCATGGTCTCGGGATCATTCTGAGACCACAGAAAAAGCAGAAAAAAGAGTAGGGCGATATCCTGGGCCAAGGGAGGGATCATCCCTCGCTGCTCCCAGGATGCCCTTTGTGTCATGTGGGCGCACAGGAATGATCCTGGGGTGATCCCCAGGATATTGCCTGGTCTAGCCATGGCTTCTCTCTCTCTCTTTCACACACACACACACACACACACACACACACACACACACACACACACCTTTTGCCTTCCGTTCTCATAATCTAATTTATTTTTTTTATTTTTTTATAGCTCCCCTTTCAGGGCAGGAGTGCTCCCAAGGTGGCATACAACAATTAAATGCATATAATAAAATTCTTCTTCTTCTTCTTCTTCTTCTTCTTCTTCTTCTTCTTCTTCTTCTTCTTCTTCTTCTTCTTCTTCTTCTTCTTCTTCTTCTTCTTCTTCTTCTTTAATAAAAGCAGCAAAAGTTCCACAAAACAACAAACACCACCAGCAGAATCTACAACACAAATGCACCTATAGCCCAGGCTAATAAAACATAATCAGGGGAAGGCTAGAGCGAACAAGTAAGTCTTCAGGGCCTTCTTAAAGGCCTGCAGTGATGGGGTTTGGCAGACCAGTGATGGCAACTTGTTCCAGAGATGTGGGGCCAACACAGAGTACAACACATTTGTCCCAGTTCTTCTTTTATGCCATGCACCTCCTCAATTGTATCTTGTTTCTCACTCCCCAGACTCTTGCAGCTGCTGAAGACAAACTTCTCTTTTCTTCCTTTGCTCCCAGTCCTTTGGTTTCATCTCATTTCTGCTCTTATCTTACAAGGAAGGTGTACGTAGTTTGGGGGTGCTCTTGGATCCAGAACTGTCACTTGAGGCACAGGTGAACTCAGTGGCAAAGAGCACCTTTTATCAGCTTAGGTTGATATACCAACTACGCCCTTATCTGGACAGAGATAGCCTAGCTACAGTTATCCATGCTCTGATAACCTCTCGCTTGGATTACTGCAATGCGTTATACGTGGGGCTGCCTTTGAAAACGGTCCGGAAGCTTCAGCTGGTACAAAATAGGGCAGCCCGTTTACTAACAGGGACTGGCCGGCGAGATCACATTACGCCAGTCCTTTTCCAGCTTCATTGGCTGCCAGTCCAGGTCCGGGCCCGATTCAAAGTGCTGGTATTGACATTTAAAGCCCTAAACGGTTTGGGGCCAGGTTATATGAAGGAACGCCTCCTCCCATATGTACCTACCCGGACCTTAAGATCATCTACAGGGGCCCTTCTCCGTGAGCCCCTGCCAAAGGAAGTGAGGCAGGTGGCTACTAGGAGGAGGGCTTTCTCCGCTGTGGCACCCCGGTTGTGGAACGAGCTCCCCAGAGAGGTCTGCCTGGCGCCTACACTGTACTGCTTTCGTCGCCAGCTGAAGACCTTTTTATTCACTCAGTATTTTAACACTTAATTTTAACTTAAATTTAAATTTTACTGTTTTAACTCTGTATTTTAATCTTATAATCAACTTTGCTGTGTCGTTTTATCCTGGTTGCGCTTTTTATACTGTATTTCGTAATTGTGTTTTTAACCTGTTGGATGTTTTTTGTGGTTTTAATTTTTGTGAACCGCCCAGAGAGCTTCGGCTATTGGGCGGTATAAAAATGTAATAAATAAATAAATAAATAAATAAATACTTGCTGCTGCTCTTCATATGAGACTGAGTGAGTGCCTTGTGAAAGCAGGAGTAGAAAATCCTGCCATAAAGGACCCAGCAGAAGTTGTCTTCTTTAAATGGGCATTTTTGCCCCATATCTACTTTTCTGCAAACCTTCTAGGCTTCAAGATTATATCAATGGCTGAATTAACTGCCTTCACCCAGAGGGAGTACTTACTCTGATTATCAGCACGGTTACTGACAGTTTGGTGGTATACAGATGGATGAGATTCTGGGGATGGATTTTTAAGAGGTCTATTCAATACTGTATTGATTATGTGGCCAGCTTTGAATGTGAAAGAGAAGAAAAGGATAGGTTAGTAGAGCAACAGCTGCTCATTCAATCCCTCCATCCCAGATTTTCTTTTTCCCTTATTTCATCTTTTCCACAGTTACTGCAATAAGTGTAACTAATGATAACTTTTGGATAATTATCCAAATATTCCACATATGCACAACAGACCTCTCTGTATTTTAGCCTCGGTCTCTGGTGTTTTGAGTAGATACTATCACGGTCATATTTTTTGGATTATGTCACTTGTTATGACCTAACAATTGTCATGTCCTAGCAATTGGTGACGGACCAGATCCCAGCTACTGCACAATATCAGAAGCCTCCTGAAAATCAACAGCAGTCTGCTCATTACAGAAAAGTTTTTAACTGTCTACCACTGTCTGCTCCAAACTCTGGTGTCAGATGGTTACATCTCCTATTTAATCTGTAGTCTATCTTTCTGCTTTCCATGCAGAGGACTTTGTCCTGTCAGTCTGCCTGTTCACCTCAAAACCCCATCCTGAAACTGGTCTTGTCTGTGTGCTCCAAATAATAATAATAATAATAATAATAATAATAATAATAATAATAATAATAATAATAATAATAATATTTCTTACCCGCCCCTCCGATTGGATCGAGGCAGGGAACAACAGCAAGCATAAAATACATAAAATACTGATTAAAAACATGATATACACTGTTTAAAAACATCCTAAAAGCATACTAAAAATATCCTAAAATTCTACTGCATAGGCTGTAACTGGCCCCATTTATTTCAGTCCATTTGGGTTTGTATGAACCCTGGTACTAATCTTGTCTTAGAGTTGTTTTTATCATGTTGTCAGTGACCAGTCCTGCCTTGTGGTCTTGGAACTTTATTCTACTAGATTATCCCGGATATCCAGTAATTCTGTGTTAATTCAGTTGCATCTGTAGAAACATTGAAAATGCCAAAATTTGAATAATATGTTATGTAATCCAGTATATAAGGGTGTCAAACTATAATACACTTAAACAGATTTTTGTTCCAAAATTAATATACTTTGAAGTTTCAACATAGTTTCATGAAACACTTGTTTTCCTTGATATCATTACTTTACATCATTTTGAAGAAAGGTAAATGGATTAAAATTATTTGGTGGAACATGTGCAAAATAATGCCTCCTTTAGTGGTTTTTCTTCATGTTTTATAAAGAGGGCATTTCTTTGGGTAAAATGAATGTACATTCCCCCCACCCCCACCCCCACACAAAGCAATTGTGAAGTTTCATGCCTCTGCCTCCCCACAGTTGTCCCAGAGGAGGGAAGACCATTTGATGGTTAAACTCACTGGCACATTGTTTTAACTGTTTTAACTGTATCTATTGCTTTTAAATTATATATTGTTTTAACTTGGATCATGGTTTAATTTGTTTTTAACTGTGTATATTTATTGTTTTATACTGTATGTTTTTATCTGTACGCCACCCTGAGATCTTAGTGATATAGGGCGGGATATAAATATTTTAAATAAATAAATAATAAATAAATTTTCTAATCTCACCCTGCAATGGTGTACTGGCCACCTTGGTTGTGGATGCTGGGAATCATTATGGATTGGACAGTGTGAGGCAGAAACCTGACCCATGGCACAGATTCTTCTTTAAGCCCTATTGAAAGGCATGTGGTGAACTGTCATAATTCTTATGGAGATTTCATTCAGCTCAATGAAGCTGGCACAGGAAAACTTCCTAATGGATCATGCCCAATGTTAGTGAGAGGAGAAGGCATCCACACTCAGATCTGGTATTGATAGGTAGGAACTAGAGCTTACCAAATTTTCAGCCTGAAATACTTTTGAGGCAAAAAGAATGCTTTCAGGTGGTTAAAAAAAAAGAACACCCTAGAAATATTTACTTCTCACTTTTGTCTTGTTGTTTTCCCATGCTTGTTCACAGCCATTGTTCTACTGATATGTCGATGCTATGATTAATTTTAAAACTTCAACAGGGCTCTTCATTTCTTCTTCACTTTGTGATCCCAACCAACCAAAAATTCCACAAAAACATCTACACTCTGATGTGTGCTCAGATCCACTTTAATTATTGTAAACCACCCGGAGAGCTTTGGCTATTGGGTGGTATAAAAATGCAATAAATGAATAAATAAATAATAATAATAATAATTCCATTGTACTTCAGAAAAGCATCCAGGTGATGCTTCCTTTTTTGCCATTCTGTACTAGTTTCATAGTCCTAGCATTGCAAAATAGGGAAGTGTCTTCTTAGTTACCAAGGTTATAGAAAATGAATTTCCTCTTTCCCACTGAAAAATGTAATACCATTTTCTGTACTTCCTTAAAAAACACAGCTGAAACTGGGGGTATTTTTGAGGGATGAAAGAATGTTGCCTTGGTTCAGTTCAGCTCCAATTGGGACAAAGAGATCTTGTACATTGTATGTCTAAATTTGTTGGCTGAATTGTGGGGAAAAGATGGGGTTCACCTTACATTGACCTCTACCGGAAGATTTGATGGCTGATCTCGAAAGGCACATCCATGTCCCTAAAGTAGTCAAACAAGTGTTGCTACTACAAATCTTTCTCAGATTGTACACCCCAAATCTAATGTATATAACAATGGTCAGGAAGTACCATGTTTCTGAATGCAGGCTAGTACTGCATTCTGTATTTATTCCGTGCTTGTAAGAAAGCTTTATTATAAATAAATCTGAGTAAATGTAAGCTTTTAACATTATTAGTTTACCCAAGGATTAAGGGAGTGCCTATATTTAGGTTGCAATGTTCCAGCTCAAATTTAATGCAAACTGTTGGCTACTGATGGCTAGGAAGAAAGAGATGCTACTGTTTTAACATCTAAAATGCTCCAGTTTATCATAGAATTGTTACTGTATTAGAGATGACAGTTTGGGCAGCCCAGCTTGCAATGATGATGCTACTTTTAACCAACTGCGCTCTCTTTTTCTGTGTGGGTGTGTGTCTGTGTCTCTGTGTGTATAGGGAGGTTTTGCCATTTGAAAACTGATCTGAAATCCATTTATGTGATTTGGTTTTGCAGATTAGGAGGATCTTCTAATCAAACTGTACTAAGAGATTTCTAATTTGAGTTTATAAAGGGAACAGAGCTTGGATATTTCCCAAAATGTACTATGCTAACCAAGTGTTATTCTTGGCTGGTCTCCCCACTCAGTGCCTCCAAACTTATGAATGATGTTGCTGTGTTGGGCTATTGTAAACAATTTTGGGTCTTTCAAACGCACTAAGTAGCACTTTTTTAAACATCAACGGGGGAGGAGTCTTTACATTTGGTCAGGGCCAGACCTACCATTAGAAGTGGCTAGCCAACCATCTTAGGTAGCAGATGGGTGAGGTGGCAGCAAAGTATTCGAGGACAGAACTGTGTGTGTCAGGCAGCCTGTCCTGCACCCCCCAAACTAGCCTTCTGCCATCAAGTATGGTGGAGGATAGTGTTTCATTAACAACGCAGATGTAATATTGGTTACTGCCAGTCTGGCTGGATTCTGTATGTGGAATGGGCATTTTGACCTTAACTTTGGCCTGTTTGTGCTTTTATATTGTATTTTATATCATGGTTTTATACTGTTGTTTTATACTTTGAATGGTTTTAATTTTTGTGAACCGCCCAGAGAGCTTCGGCTATTGGGTGGTATAGAAATGTAATAAATAAAATAAATAAATAAATAAATAAGTAAATAGCAAATATCTTTTTAAAATGCACCCCAGTGAGTAATATCATATGTGAATCCAGACTTAAATAGTCTGTAATAGTAGGTGATGTAAATTTCATTTATTTATTTATTTATTTATTTAATTACATTTCTATGTAATAGTAGGGTGACCATATTTTGGAAACCAAAAAGGAGTACAACATGGTCGGGCCCAAGGGGGCGTGCCCACCCAAACATAGCCTTGGTCACATGTCTGATTTTACAGCACACATTTAAGACAAATCTACATAGATTTGTTCTACATAGCATCTTAATGTTAAAATCACTGAAATAAAGAACAAGTGAGAGATTCAATGTATCTGAAATTAACTTCACTCACTCCTACTTTTGTAGGTTTTGCTGTACGTTGAAGCTTTTGCTATGCTTTGTGTGATACAGTCTCCCCTTCCCTCAAATATCTTTTCTGACTGTATCTTCACTCATTGCAAGCTGCTGCTGTTGTTAACAGGGTTTGCTACTGGCCAGCCGGATGGCTGGCTTTTTTAAATTTCAATTTTTTAAAAAAGCTTGTGTATAATTGTCACAAGTTTCTCTACTCTAACATTAGGGTGGGTGTTGTGACAGTTTACCTAAAGACTGGAGATCCCCTTAATGCCAAGGGCTGAAACTGCTCAATATGCAAAACCCCAAAGAGGAGGTTTGACAACCTGAGTTCGAAGGATATGGTTCCAGCAGTTTTAAAACACGATCATTTTAAAACTTTGAACTTTTAAAAAAATCCTAAAAAAAACAATGGATGAACAGATCTGATTCAAATGTGGCATGGCTAAATCTCTCCTTAAGAGCTATCATGGTGCCAACTTTCAGCCCTTTATCTTTTAAAAATGTCATTTTTAAAAGATAATTTTAAAACCACAAACTTAAAAAAAAATCCTAAAACTCAATGGATGGACAGATCTGTTTCAAACTTGGCATAGCTAAAGTCCTTGTAAGAGCAATCATGGTGCCAAGTCTCATCTCTTTATCTTTAAAAATAATATTAATTTTTTTTAAAAAAAAATCCTCAAATTTTTAAAATTTCCTAACAATCAATGGATGAACAGATCTGTTTCAAATTTGGTATGGCTAAAGCTCTACCTAAAAGCGATCATGGTGCCAACTTTCAGCTCTTTATCTTTAACAATGATGGTTTAAAAATAATAATTTAAAAACCTCAATTTAAAAATAAATCCTAAAAAAATCAATGGATGAACAGATCTGTTTCAAATTTGGTGTGGCTAAAGCTTTACCTAAATCCTATCGTGGTGTGAAGTTTCATCTCTTTATCTTTAAAAATGACTATTTTAAAAATAATAATTTTAAAACCTCAATTTTTAAAAAAATCCTAAAAAAATCAATGGATGAACGGATCTGTTTCAAATTTGGTATGACTAAAGCCCTTCCTAAGAGCTACCATTGTGCCAAGTTTCATGTTTTTTTCTTAAAAAATGACGGAGTTATAAGCATTTTACTTAATTCCCATTAGAGCTGCTCTTTGGGGAAATCCGGATTTCCCCTCCCCCTCCCGGATTTGTCATCAAAAACATGGACAAATCCGGGCAAATCCGGTCATATGGTCACCCTATGTAATAGTGGGCAGTTCACAACAATGAAAACCGTAAAATTTACAGTGCAATAAAACACAATATAAAAGTCTAAAAGTTTAAAATTACATTATAAAAAAAGAAAAAATAAGAACCAAAATAAAACCAAGTAGCAATGCAAAGATTTAAAATAGAGTAACATACTTAAAACAGAAATGGAAAGACTAAAATGTCTGGGAAAATAAGAAAATAAATTATTGCTTTTATCCCTCTTTTCTTTTCAGGCTTTAAGGCTTGAGTGGAGAACTGGCATTCCAAGGGCTTTATGTATGTATATATTATTGCATTTATATCCCACCTTTTTTTCCTCCAAGGAACCCAAGATGGCGTACATAATCCTCCTCCTCTCCATTTTATCCTCACAACAACAACCCTGTGAGGTGGGTTGGGCTGAGAGTTCGTGACTAGCCCAAAGTCACCCAGTGCGTTTCCATGGCCGAGTGGGGAATAGAACCTGTCATGTCTAACCCTACTGCCCCTGTTTTGGGAGAAGATGTTTCAGGTAAGACACCAGCCAGTGTGTACAAGTGGAGGAGGAAGCTCTCATGGGCGATTTCCCACCTGGAAGTCAGCCCTCTCCAGAGCTTATCTCCTCAAGGCCAATCCTACACACTCGGTGGGAAGTGAGCCTTCTTCCGGAGGTGAGCATCCCAACAAGTTAGCTGATGCTAGGGTCTGCTGGAAGCTCAAACGCATGGGGTGGAAGGAAGGCATGAGAAAGTTGGTTCGATTACGCCAGAACCTGCCTCCGCACTAGGCTCTCTGAAGTTACGGGCGTTTGCGAAGGTAGAAGAGATGTTTGTTGCTTAATAAAAGCTTTGTGGATTACTTAGCAAGCCTCATCATTTGCCTCCTATCGAAAGCAGGAGTTTTCTGATAAACACGACAGAACCCAGATCTCCCAACTCCCAGTCCAACACTTTAGCCACTACACCACACTGGCTCTATGGGTCCTTCAGCCTAATTTCATATGGCCTTCAGCACCCTCCAGATCCCTGGATGGTGTAGTCCTACTCTTCCACTCCGGACAGCACCTCCACTTCTTGTGTATGTGAAGACTTCTTTTTTCTAGTAGAGACTTTTCTTCACCCTCCGCCCCTGTGGGGATGATTTTGAGAAAAGAAAAAGTGAGGTGAATGGTTTAACCCCTCCTCCCATTGCACTATGGCCCTGATCCAAGTCAGGGCTGCATGCATTTACATGAAGGTAAACAAAAGTATCAACCATGGCCCTGAATGCAAGAGGCAGAAAGGTAGAGGAGTGCAGAGATGGCACAGAGAGAAAGAACTATGCATTCTTACACTGCAATAAGCTCTGCCTGCTTTTAGCTCTGGCTGTGACCATCATTGACTCTGCTGCAGCCCCCAATTGATTTTTCTTGAAAGGTAGTGGTCCTTGTCAAGAAATGTTTCTTGGCGGATGAGAGATCACATATTTGTCCATTACTGTGCTACATTTTCAGTGGGATCTTACTCAGCTTAATTCTGTTAAAGCTCCGTTGATGCTGAACCATTTGCATATTGACTGGGTTCACATGATTGCTGGGGTTCATCATGGCTTCTTCATGCAAGGACTTTACTTAAACAAGCTGCATGTTTTAGGGTTATTTAGAGTTTTAGGGTTGTTTATCCCTCACATAACCCACAGTCCCTGGGTTCAGATGACGCAAGACGGCAAGGCTTGAATATTCAAAATGCTTACTGGGACACATTGTAACCCATCATGGCTTAAATAAACCACAGTGGGCTGTTTGATTGTGAGAAGCTGCAGACTGAAACATCTCATTGCTTTTTTATTTTTTTTTAATTTAGTGGAAAATTTAATAAGGTTAAATCTTCCGGTAACACAATTCATGGCAATTAAATCAAGTTTGGATATCTAAGACATAATTACTTTAGAGCAAAAGGTTTACTATGTACAATCTTAGTTGAAAGGTGAAATGGTAGATGAGGCTGCAGACATGGGTAACATACATATTCTTCTCTCTCTCTCTCTCTCTCTCTCTCTCTCTCTCTCTCTCTCTCTCTCTCTCTCTCTCTCTCTGTGTGTGTGTGTGTGTGTGTGTGTGTGTGTATGTGAATTACTTTTGGGGTGAGAGAATAGAGCCAGTACTGCATTTCTATTCATCTTTCATTTGCTACTAGCAGACCAGTTCAGAGACAGAGATAAATAGTCCTTTCAGCAGTACCAGAATGTATAAAATAACTGGTGGTAAATTGCTATGAACACAGCTTGATTTTTTACAAGTTCTCTACAACTAAAGCATTTGTAATCACAATCAGGCAAAGCTGACTTTCAAAATAGTTTAACATTTATGGACTGTGTTGGTTTGTAAATCTTCTTAGCCCTCCTGGGAGCAGCTCAGCCAGAAGGCTTTTGTGCAGTGATCTTTATACCCTGTTGGCTTTAGCCTCCTCTTTTGTGTTCATTTTAAATGTTTTTTTGTCTGCTGGTGAAAAGATGGGATGAATTCCATTTGGCTGGATGAATCAACAAGGAAGGCTAGGGGTAATGAAGGATTATATCCACAGTGTATCTGATGTGGTTGCTAGATTCAGACCCAGAGAAATAAGAAATCAACCTTTCAGGAGACAAAAGACTACTGATATTGTAATCTGTAGTGGACAGTTTAATAGGGTGGATCCTTATTACATCCAGTAGAGCAGAAAATGAGTGCAGTATATGAATGTATCGAACAGTTTCTCACTGTGATTTTCTGCACATGACTTTGAAATATTTCTGTGTTTGTTTTGTGAATAACAGAACTTTAATTTGAAATTTACAATTTCTACTGCCAGTTACAGTGAAAATACTACTATGGAAGTATCCAGTTTCTAGTTTAGTTTTCTGAACCTAAAGAGCAATTGATATATACTTTTCTCTTTGTTGCATTTTTGTGAAAAGCATATTGAATGCTCTGGATTCTCACATCACACAATTAAGTGTTCCTGTATAAAAGATGCTTCCATGTTGATGTGCAAGTTCTGGTATCAGTCTATGTTAGGGCAGAGGATATGGAGCCACATTGTCCTGCAAGCCCTACCAGAGACCATATTATTTAGCTTTAAAATAGTCCCTGTTTGCTGCTACTACTACTGCTGAATTTCAGTGGCAAACCACAACTTTGTGTCTTTAAAAGGAGACTTTCCTTCTGCTGCTGTGCTTCTGAATTTTGGGGTGAGGAGTGAAGAAAAGGCATGGGGAGCCATGGTGTTGCCTATCAGTTGTCTACATAAGGGACAGTTACGACTCTGCTATAAGCCAGAAAAAAGTACATAGTGTCAAAATAAGTGAGTTGGTGTGTCAGATTTCACACCCAGCAGATGTCCAGGGAACTGCAACTATAGTTTTCCTGTAGTTTCCCCAAACTCTCTTCTGTAGATCCTCCATCCACTGCAAGTGTTTTATAACCCAGAGTTCATCCCATGCTGCAATTTATTATCACAGAAATGGCTATGGAAAAAGAAAGCTTTAGGGAGGGTCAGTTGTCGAAGTCCTCTTTAATGCTTAACTGCCTTTCTTCTTCACACAAAAAACATTGACCTCCACAACAAGCAGACGTACATGTACGCCTCCTACCTGAAACCTAGGGCTTTGCTAGATGAGGGTTTAGCCCGGGCTGATACCCGGGATCACCCCTGTGCGTCCAGATGATGCACAGGGGATCCCTGGCTCAGGCAGGGGTCAACCCTCCCTTGCCCCGGGGTAATGAGCTTCATTTTTGGCCCGGTATTTCTGCAGTCCCAGGCTGAGCCTGGGACCACGGAAGGTGTAGACCGGTCCGTGGCTTCTCCTGGCTATGCACGCTTACTCGCCCATAGCCGGGAGAAGCTGCGCATGGTCCGCAGCGCTCCCCAGAAGCGCTGCGCCCATCTGGGGCAGGGGGAGAGATCGGGGGGAGATTGGGTCAGGGGGGAGCTGGGAAAGCATTTTTTTTTAAAAAAAACTCACCTTTGGTTGTTCGTGCACTCCTGCGCACCCGGCCCTTTAATATATATTTTTTAAATGGCAGACACGATGGGGCTTTCCTTTAGCCCGTTGTGTCTGACATTAAGACTAGGGTGACAGCCCGTGATACTTGTATCGTGGGCTCGCCCCTCCTGCCGCCTGGATTCCAAGGTAGGTCTAGCAAAGGCCCTAGTATCATGAATCAAGGTCCTTTTCCAAGGGCACCCACAAGCTGAGATAGCTGCAAGAGTGGCCCCTCAGTGGCCCTTCAGTTTTGGACAGCTCTCACCAGAGTGTTATGTCTATGCTGTGCCAGGTCTTTGCCTGGTACCATAATTTTCACAGGCCTTTTAAACTCCATGCTTTTAAGCTTTGATATCACACTGTGTTTCAGTGATATTGTTTCACTCTGTGTAAGTTGTTATGCCTTGAATTCATTGCCGCTTGACATAATTTTTAGATTTCTTTATTTTTTAAAAAAGTGTTGTTTTTAGTATTAGTGCTGCTATGTAGAAATTTATGCGGATGTTGTGATTTTTTTAACTCTTTTTAAAATAATATTTGTACATCACCCAGAGAAATTATTGTTATTAGGCAACTGCTGACTGAATGAGAATCCAAGCCTGGATTGCTTTCCAAGTAATTCCTATGTTAATTTAGTATTGCACTGAAAATGGGGGAAAGCAGGTCAAGAACATTTAAGAGTAAGGAGAGAAAGATGCAGAAATGAAACAAGGAGTTGTAGTTCAGACACACAGTATCTGCTGTGCCAGTTTAAAAGAAATGGGGAAATGTTATTTCACAGTGATATGCTGTTTCATACACAATAGTAGCTATTGCACTTGAACACCTTTACCTTATTCAGGGTCAATATCTAAGCATTCCTGCATCTAAAATATGAATACACCTCAAGTAAATAAAATGTTATATGCTACTTAAAGATTAAGCTTAATGTTAACAATCTGGAGCGTAAAAGATGTTTGATACACTTCTGGCACACATGGCTTCAATTTCAATTATCAGCTCATGTGGCAATGCTTTTATTATGACCAAAATGTAAAAATGCTTAACTTTAATTGGCAATGTTCTAAGAAAACATCTGGCTAAAATTTAAGGCTTTTAATTGTGGTAATCATCTGGAAGTACATGAAGGTTGCCATTCTGGATCAAAGAATCCATATAAATCTAAGGTATTATGATTATAATTCCTTTCCATGTCAGTAGTTTTATTTTGGGTGCAGAAATAAGAATGTATTTAAAGTTTGATGGGCATAATACAGCCCACGCTTGTGCAAATCTCTCTCCAATAAGGTTCCTAAGGCTGTGCATGAAGCCCCCATTCATAGACATGCCATACTTTGCTTTGCTGTCATGATCCTGAAAGGATCCCACACCCACATGGCCGTTCAGTAGTCCAGGCCTCATGCTCTAAGATGATCCTGCCTGGAATCTGTAGGGATCTGCAAGACAACTGTGCACTACTTTGTATAGTTGGGCTGGATCCAATAAGGAAGGAGACACTGTCAGACTCCTATCACTAATTGGTACTTTGGGCTTCTGATGATGCCTTTAATATGCCCCTTTCACTTCCTGGTAGCTTTGTATCCCTTATCAGTTTATAATCAGCATGCTACCATATATTGAGATGGATTTTTATTTATTTATTTGATTTATATTCCACTTTTCCACTAAAAGCAGGAACGTGTGAGTGAACTAGAAGCCAAGTGCTACACTTCCATCAGCACTCTGCCATCTTCAACAAGGCATGCGCTCAAGGGTAGGACATTTGTCAGTCCAGTTCAAGGCAGTGCCAATCACCCTGACTGCCTATCCATTAACCAACCTAAAGTAACAATGATTTGGTGTCATGAGCAGAGGTTTGCTAAAAGGTGGCTCAAAGAAGGCAGTGCAGCAAAGAGTTCCACGTGCCTCAAATAAATGGGGGCAAGACACATGAATGCATTTTCCCATTACTTTCCTACTTTTATTTATATTTATCTCTGTATACATATCAGATTTCATAGAATTCTTCATCTGTACAAAGTACAAAGAAAAAATTGTACTTTAGGCATCTGTAGTTTCTGACTGTACTGTAATGCCCACATCTGTCTTGTGGGGTCCTTGGTAGTATGCAGAGAAGGACTCCTACCGGGGGAATGGGCAGGTTGAAGAATCGGATATCCAGGATCTGCTGGAGTGTTTCCATAACATACATTAAGATGACCAGTATACAGAAGGTCACAACAAACACTTTCAGGCCAGAGCTACAAAGCACCGTGGTTCTTTCTAAGACTTTTTGGGCATTGAATCAGATAGAGCTCCGATCCCATGCCTTTTTTTGAAGCAAGCTTGGTTTTTTTGAAGCAAGCTCAAGGTATATGGCTTTATTATTATTAGCATGTAAGCTGTTGAATGCTCTCCCCTACAAAGTCCACAAAGCCTTCTGGAAGAAGGCAAAGCCTTCCTCTTCAAGTGTTCTATTTCCCTTCTTGCTGCATGTTTTATAGTCTTTTTAATATATTTGTTTTCTTTTTTCAGAGCTACGTGGCACTGGCTGTTGAACACTGTTTAGATATTATGATGTTTTAAATACTGGAATAATAGAAATGATGGTCACGTGTGCAACATGCACAAGACAGGGGGAGAAGCTGCAATGTCTTCCTCCCCTTCTAAATTCCAGTTGTTAGTTGACCATGAAGCTTTTGTACATTGTGCAAGGTTTTTGTATATTCTGTGAAGTGACAATAGAGCGCAGATAGCTTAAAGAGTTAAGATTTTTGGTGTTGTTTTTAATGATCCAACAAAACTTACAGGAAACATTTCCTGAGCAGGAATTGGGTCCCTCTTGTTTCCCCGTACGCCAAAATATAAAATGTCATTAGATTCCAGCTGAAGCAGTGTCTGTGTGAGGTTGTTAGAGGTTGTCAGGAACATAGATGTGTAAATGTCTTTGAAGGTAGACTTGCATTGAATAAATAAAAAGTAACATCAGGGTTATAACCTCCCTGTTCATGACAAAGCTTGCCTGGTTACATGATTTAAGGCAAACTGGCGGTATACACAAATAGAATTGTCACATGCTAACAAGTCCTGTATACTCTGATTGCAGATAACTATGTCAGTGTGTCAATTCCATGATACTTTTTCATCAAGCCTGCTAACATGGTTGATTGCTCTGTGCAGTATCTGGCTGGGATCAGTGCTTGGATGAAGATGAGATGGTTGTAGCACAGTTCAAACAAGAATTAGGCTATATTGGAAAGTTCAATGAACTAAATAATTGAACACTGAGTGGGCCAAGTTTTCAGCATCTCTCTCTCTCTCTCTCTCTCTCTCTCTCTCTCAATGGGAGCTTACTTAACTTTCGTTACTCATATTTGCTTAACCAGAAAGCTACTCAGATTTTCTTAAGCGGTATGGCACATTTGAGATTCACTTGACAAGGTTATTTTTCCCCCTTAACAAGGATGTTGCCTTTGATTTACAGCTCTGAATAGGAGTGTAATGTATACTTTCCAGATGTCTTATCTTACCTTATGTAGAATATAAGTAATATATTTGCAATCCCCCTCTTCCCCAGCATTTGGATAACCCTGCATTCTTGGTACACAAGAAAGACCAGACAGGGAAGGGAAAAAGAAGACTTGCCTTCCATGCTTTTGCCTTCCCCTGTGAACTCATAATTTCGAAGGCACAGGGCAGTGGGAAAAGAAGGACAGTCTGCTTCCATCTTCTATCATACTCCTTGTATGAAACAAGGAAGCAGAGGCAACATGTCTTCTTCTTACCCTCTGCTGCATTGCAACCATCTTGTTTTAGGAATATTTGCTTGTATGTGGTGGGTCTACTCTAAGTAGAACTTAGGTTGGATTTCACCCTCTGAAATATCTGCAAGTGGTGTGGCATTTCTTAGTACTAGGAGCCACAGGACTGTGATTTTACTGGATAGGCATTTGTCAGGAGAACACATGTGTTCACTTTGAGTATTCTAAATTCATCAGTAGCTCTGTTTTCCATACTTCCAGTTCAGCATTCTTACTTGGGATAGTGCCATCCCATGAACAATACTTACAATTATGTATTCTTTTGCAAAAAACAAAAACAAAACTTCAGATAAACAGACTATGCCCAGATAAACAGACCAACAGCCTTTGAAATTGTCCTTATAGATCTCATGATGCTTGGAGTGGAATTGAACTGGAAATAGAAGTCTCTTGATTCTTTGTAAGATACAACTGTGATGGTAATCATAACAGCCAATGCTAATGTTTCTCCTAGCAACATTTTCACCCATTGGTCCTGACTTCTTTTGGTCTGTTCAGTGGTTCAACAGCAACACTGACACTTTCTGTCCCTGTGCAGGTGAAATGCTAAGCTCCTGAGGAGCTCTGCGCCCCATGTGTGGGTCCCTGCTCCTCGCGAAGAACCGCAAGGAGCTGGGACAAACCACGGCATCCGGCCACATGTTCCACGGTCTCGGGCTGAGCCCAAGACCGTGGAAAAATAGGGCCTAAAGGGTGGGATGAGATCCCTGGGCAAGGGAGGGATCATCCCTCCCTGATCCCGGGATCCCCTGTGCGTCATGTGGATGCACAGGATTGCCCCAGGATAGAGCCCCGTATAGCGAAGGCCTTAGTGTGACTTAGCGTGAACCATTCCTAACCATGGTGGCTACATAA
The DNA here is from genome assembly GCF_023053635.1 of Elgaria multicarinata webbii. Taxonomy (NCBI): domain Eukaryota; kingdom Metazoa; phylum Chordata; class Lepidosauria; order Squamata; family Anguidae; genus Elgaria; species Elgaria multicarinata. Next base: position 69,141,792 of record NC_086180.1, read on the forward strand.
CCATAGTTTAAACACGCTCACTAACCTTTTGCTGCTAAAGAGTTAGCAACCTAACCATGGCTTAGCATGTGAAGAACTAGATTCTGCTGTTGTTTCCTCCTTTTTGTCCATTTATCATGTAAAATTTTTAAAATGTAAAGTGTGTTATGTTCTTCTGTGTAAATTAAGATTATTAGTTGTAGGAGTAGTAGTAGTATTTTAAAAGAGAGGGAATTGAGACTGATATGCAGTGATTTATCCAAGACCACATACTTCGTGAGTCTTTGGTGAAGTTGAATTAGGCCTCTCAGTTCCAAATCTTTGTCTATTGGGCCATCTGTCTTAAGTACTTTTTGCAATACACACCCTGATAGTCAACATGTTCATGCTGGGCTTTGTGGCTTACTTGCTGAACATTTTGATGAAGTGAACAAGACTGTAGGTTTAAAAGCAAAATAAATAAATAAAACATACATCAGGTCAGATGGATTTTGGAACCTGTTTGTGAGCAAAATAAAAATCTTCAATAGTATAATTAGGGTCAAGACTTGCAACAAGTCAGCTTCACAAGCCCAGGAGAAACAGGCATGCAAGTCGTACAGATCTGTTTGTTTTGGATAATAGCCACTAATGGTCCATGAAGCTGGCTCAGTCATAGCTCCCATTTATACCTATGAGAAACAGGTCTGCCATTGCATCAGGGATGGGCAACACATGGCCTGCAGGCCACATCTGTTCTCCACGGGCATTTTTGTGCCCCCATGCCCTCAGACTTGCTGAATTTGTTGCAGCAGCAGCAATTTTTTTTTTTTTTTGCAAGGCAACACACAGTGTGCAGGAAGCATTGTGCTCCCTGCATGCCTTGTTTCCTGTGGTTTTTGCCATTGCCATGTCAGAAAATTGAGCAGCAATTTTGGCAGGTGTAGTGTGGAGTCCCACTGGATTCTGGAGGGGTGTGTGTTGAGGAACAATGTGCCTTCCAACCCCTTGAAGTTGTCCAGCCTAAACGATACAAGCACAGATTTCATGGTCTCTTCACTGCTGGAAGCAGAAGCAGAAGGGAGAATCTGATGAACTATTATTCCCATCATCCCTCAACATTGTCCAAGCTGGCTGGGGCTGATGGAATATGGGGTTGAACAGCATCTGGATGGCCATAGGTTTACCAGCTCTGTGGCAAGGAATAAATGATTTCAGAATTGTCTGCTTTCCTTGTGAAGTATTCCATTCTGCTAATGGTAATATTCTGGATTAGTGGTTGGCTTTAAGATTAAGGCTGCCTTTAAGATTAAGTAAAATAGTCTGCTTCCTATAAGTTAGGAGTCTAAGGAATCTAACATTTGGATTGCCATGTACAGGATATAGGTTCTGGCTAATTTTCCAGCTATAGCTGAGGAAATTCAGACATATCTAAGGGGGGAATGGACTGTCCTCCTCTTTTTCTGCATGGAGGTGTATGGCTATGTTCCCTACCTTTGCAGGAGTATTTCTTCATATGTTTGGGGTGCATCTATAGACTCAGTGGCTGATGAGTACAGTTTTGGTGCTACATGATATGTGAAGTCATAATTTCTATCAATAACATTTTGTTGACTTAGGCTGCAATCCTAAACACACTTACTAGGTGTGAGCCCCTTTGAACACAGTGCACTTACTTCTGAGTAAACAAGCACAGGATTATGCTGTAAATAGACTCTGGGCCTGTTTAGACAACATGCTAAACCATGCTGCTTAACCACAAAGTGGTTAATCGAATCCATTAACCATTTTGAGGTTAAGCAGCATGGTTTAGCGTGTTGTCTGAACGGGGCCAATAACAGTCTAATGGGCTATCAAGATCTGCGTTCGAATCCACATGAACAGCTTTGCTGCTACATGTCAAGTCCCTTGCTGTTTAATCATGGGGGAAGAGGAGGATGTTGGATATGACCTATCAATATTACATTGCCTATTCTAGATGCTCCTACTGTAGTGTGAAGCAGTTTTGTACTATATAGCAACTGAAGCAGCATCTTTTTCATAATAAGTGAGGCAGAGATACCTTGCTTTGCCCCACCATGCCACATTTCCCCCCTCAACATAATGGTGTTGCATGATTGTACCATTGTTTGAAGCTTCTCTGAGGCCTTAGCTAGACCTAAGGTTTATCCCGGGGTCATCCCGGGGTTGTCCCTGCCTGCTCCCGGGATATCCTGTTTGTCATTTACATGAACAGGGATGATCCCGCTACTATCCCGGGATAAACCTTAGGTCTAGCTAAGGCCTAAGTATTTCATAGTGCATAGGGTGCTGCATAATTAATTGCTGGCTCTACCTCTCTTCAACCCAACAATAATTTGGGGTACTGTACTTGCAACAAAACACAGATGCATTGATATTTCTCCTATTATTGGGAAGTCTACTGAAACCATCTCACTGTTTTCCCTAGGAAAGAGCGCATAAGTCAGTAGAATAAAATACCATTTTTCTTCTGTGTTAAATTTTATACCTTATTCACATTTGTAAAATGTTTTTCATAGTGAGATATCAAGGCTTTCTAATTATACTAGTGGGGAAATGGAAATCTTAAATACATACGTTATCATGGGGTTTCCTTTCTACACCCTTGTGGATTGTTGGAATTCCAAAGTAGTTCTCTGTCACCCAGTGATCTAAGGTACAGAAATGCAAATTTCACTTCCAGACTGCAGTATTCAATCCATTTGCATTCAAAATCAGATTGCAGCATTCCCTAAATGAGACTGGGTGCACCTATGATGTACTTAACCTTTGCCTTTCCTTAGCAGTCCACAACATAACAGGGTTTGTGTGTGTGTGTGTGTGTGTGTGTGTTTTGTTATACCACATTGAAGTGATCCCACCTTTCTGGCTTGCTTTTTTGCGTGCAATGCTTTGGATCAACATGCAGCTCACATTACATTTCTGTGTGTCACATAAAACACGTAATGCATTTTAAAATGTTAAACGTTGTCTATATGTCACCTTTCAAATGAAATGATCCACAAGTATCATTTAAATCCACAAATACTGCATTAGAATATTCACACATGAATACTTTTTGACCCTGCTTGGAAATGTATAATTTCTTTAAAGGGTAGATTTATCAGAAAGGGAAAGCTTTGATTTCATGTATAATATTGTGTTACCTTTCTGATGAGTGTGTGTGTGCATGCATACATGCGTGTGTGAGCTCACACACACCACACAAACTAGAAAATTCCTAGCAGTCTTTCAGATTTGCATTTTGATGGTATATTTTTAAAATCCTTTTAATTTAAATGGATAATAGGACACGGATAATAAAATATTAGTAGTCTATGTGAGGGAGAAACAAGGATTGCAGGATTGCAGCATCTAAAGCTACAGGCATCTGGGCTTTCCCACTTTGGTAGCAAATAGGGGGAATTATAGGTTCATGGTCTGCTTCATGTTAGGGAGACACCCCTCCATCTGTTCACCGAGCAGCCTGTTTCCAATCTAAAGCACAGATTTCAATGCAAACATCAATTTCTCCCCCCTCCCCATTTTATATGCAAAGTGAGCCTTATGAATCACAGTGACTCTGCTCCTGGGACCCCAACCAAATTCTCCCCCTCCTCCCCAAATTCACAGGCTTTTCATTTGAATACCTGCTTACAGTGGTATACAATGGACAGCTTTGAGAAGAAAAATTGATAATCTTCACGGAAGAGTAATTTGAATGAAATTACACTTGACAGCCCGTCTCCAAGCAAGCAGGGAGAGTGAGGGGAGCCTCAGCTAAGCTCCGAAGACCTGCCTAAGCTAGTACTCTCGGAGCTTCCCGGGGAAAATAAATCCACAGTTTTCCCAACATCTGAGTGAGGCTTTTGATTAAACCTGTGCTGCTGTTTCTAGTGAAGAAAGGTAGCCATGGAAGAAAATATGGAAGAGGGACAGACACAAAAAGGTATTGTGATAAATTAGGTGTGTGTGTGTGTGTGTGTGTGTCTTTTCTTGTGACTGGGTCGTTACTTGTGCTCTCTATCTCTGCATGGTAATGAAATTTTCCACATAGATAATTTCCCTTCCTTTTGGGGGGCATGTGTGGTAATTGCAACAAGATCGTCGTCTTCTCTCTTTTTTTTAATATATAATTTTGCCAAATTGCTCACCAATATTTCAGGCATAAAGCATTCAGAGCACAGTCCTATATGTAAAATACTAACACTGCAAGCATTTAATGTGAACTGTTTCCCAGACCAGTCTTTGTTAACCTTCATTTATTTCATGTTTTCACGCTTGTCTAGCTGGGTCAAGGGAGCCCTGTGTGAACTAAGAGAGAGTCACTAACACCCAACATTTGTAGCTAGTTGCATTTGGAAATCTAACAAAGTGACCATTATTTACACCTCTGAATGGGTTTCCAGTCTAAACAAAGACCCTTGAGTACATTTTGTAAATTTCTGATAATGGTGCTGCCTATATTCCTTTCTTTCCCTCTCTTTTCTTTTGCTATCTGTTGGAGAGCCTTGCTATATGGTGTATAGTGAGAAAAATGGTTGTAAATGTTGAAAGGTTGCAGGTTGACGTTCCTTTTCTTTCTGATCATGCCTAGTGTATTTTTTTGTTTCCGAATAAAACAGAGTCAAATAACAGTATTCATATTTTATGTATAATCTCTTGTGAGCATTGTATGTAGTGGACACTTCAGAATGTGCCACCTTTTTTTAAAGGACTTGGTATGCTGATTGCCTTGCATACCAGGTGATAGTTCTGCATTTTTACACTGTGTAGAGAGTCCCTTATCCCCTGCCATCTCTTCCATACTCCTGTACTGTTACATCAGTGCTTTTTGTGTTGCTCTGTGCATTCTGGGATTATTTAGACATATTAAGGAAGAAGGATGTCTTGTATAGCCAGTGCAATGGAAATGAAAGCACATTTAAGTCCAGTGGTGCTTTACATAACTGATCTTAAAACAGTTTTCTGAAAATGGCTTTGTGAGCTGATTAAAACAGCTCAGTATCTCAAACATCCCAAATCTCTGTTGTTTCGTGTTCCAGGTTTTAGGTCTATGTTCAGTCTGCCTGCTACATGTAGATGTCATGCTTTTCTCATTAGAACTGACCCACTTAGACTGTGTTCAGCCTTTAATGTTTACTTGCTCTCTGTACAGCAAATTGTCACGGATGCCTGTGTGTGTGTGTGTGTGTGTGTGTGAGAGAGAGAGAGAGAGAGAGAGAGAGAATAATAAGAAATGCTTGTTTCTCCTAGAAATTTATTGTATGAATTTGTATGGTTTCCCCCCACAAATGTCCATAACTCATGTTTTTGAAAGCTATTTGCAATTCTAAGTATAAGGATTTGTGATTGCTTCCTCTTGCAATATAAGCATGATCATCTATACATGAGTTGCATTCACAAAAAATCAGAAACACAGGATAAAAAATGAATTGGAATGCTGGTGTGTGCAATCAACACCATTTTCTGAGGCTTTGGGTTGTAGAGTCTCATCTCACATGTGTGATGAAGTAACACAAGATTATTGTTGTGAGAGAAAAAATAAATGGAAGAGGTCCCACCTAATCACAGATTCCAAACATCTAACCTGAAAGGAAACCTCAGGAAGCAGTTAAAGTCTGAACTGGGGGCATCTTCGTAAAAGAACTTAAATATGTTTAAAATGAAAAAAGATGTGTATCAGTTAATAGATTCTTTTAACAGGTTGGCATAGGCAAGGCTGCGTTGTTATTCAAAACATGGGCATTTAGAATAGCCAATGGCGACTCAAAATGCCATGATTGATAGTGTTATTGCCACAGCTAACACTTTCCCCAAACCCAGTGTGCCATGTGTGAGAGTCCTTTTCTTTTTAGTGAAGCCTAGCTGTGTTCATACACACTGGCAGATTACATTTATTTTCATTTTATCTTGAAAGTAGGGCAGGGTGGTCATTAATCTAGCATTGTTTGAGGAGCAGTGTAGGGGAAATGTTTGTCTGTTAAAATGAATGCTTTTGCTTGCTGAAGAAAACTAGAATGCAGAGAGTATTAAAAGATCTGGATTGGGAAGATATTTCTGCAGCAGTCAAATTCAAACTACAATCTTCTGGTCTCTAGAAATGAGTTAAGGGCTGTCCTTTGCCTCAGAAGAGGCAATATCCTTGTGTCCTTGTGGTATATGCATGTTATTTCTTGCAATCCAGAGCCCATTGTGGCTTGACTTGTTCAGTTCCTTGTTGTTTTCCATTTTTGTTTGTTTGTTAATGCTTCCATCTTGACTGGAATTGTTGGTACCTCCCTTCTCTGAAAATTGACTGAAGTATGAATTGTGTCACTGCCGCCTACCAACTCCTCCATTCTTCACACCAGCAGAAAGCTTTGAACCTCCCCTGCACAGCACTGCATAGCACAGCACAACACAACACAGCAAGTTGCTAGCAGCCATGATGGAAATTAATAGTTTCATATTATTGTAGCTCACAGATATGATGCATACAGTGGCGATAGATGACAGTTTTATATTGAATATAGAAAAATAGCACCTTTGGAATAACGCTGCCAAAGATGCTATTTCTAAATTTAGTTTGGGGTCATTGTTGGAATAATTACTCTTATGTTTAACTAATGGCAGAAATCTAACAACCCACTACACAACTAACAATCTGTTCCACAGAGATCTAATAATCCGCATCTAACAATCTATTCCACAGATATCTAACAATTCTCCCCACTAAGTTGCAAATCAGCTAGTCCTCAGTTCAAATCTCACCTCTGCCCTGAACTCACTAGATGGCCTCAGTCCTCTCATTTGCTATATGGAGATATATACACCTGAGTTACCTCACAGGATTGTTGTAACAATTACAACTAGATAATGTATGTGAAGTGCTTTAAACATTTGAGAGTACCTGTCCAATGTTATTATTTTGTTTAGTATGATTAATTGCCTGTTAGTGTTCGAATAATATGTGTTAGTTATGTTGACTTTTGGAGCTGTGTGGGGAGTAAGTAGCGCTAGGGCAAGCCAATAATAACATAGGACTTTTAATTAGAAACTCTTTTTGAAACCTGACTGCTGGCATTTTTTCTGCTTGAAAAATATTACAAACCTGTTTTGCAGGATGCTATTCATTTCACATTCATTCAACAAAATCTGACATAGTGCACCAATGCCAAAAAGAAAGATGATTGTGTAAATGCTAACTCTGGCAGTGCTGACAGTAGACCTCCATTACCCTATATATGAAATTCTCGATTATCTAAATTTACAGCACTTTCAGTGGAGCCCTCTGTCTGTGAAGCTGTATGTGAATAATGCTCTAATTTAACTGATTGATTAACCAGATGTTTTGGATCTTCTCCAAGCCATCTGAATAAACATTGTGTTTTCAGTATTCAAATGATGGAAAGCTCTTTTCATTCTGGGCTACATTCCTCCTCTCCTTCTTCTAAGCCATAGCAGAAAAGAAACCGCTAGATTGAATTCTGGATGCAGAATCCAGTTCACCTGCAAATTCATTGACCACATTGGCACAATCCTGAATGGTATTTAGAAGGAGATATTGATGGAGTAAGGATGAAGTGAGATAAAGATTATGTGCCATTTTTCTTATTTGGCTCGTATTGTATCAGCAAGAGCACAGTTTCTAAGACCTGAGGCCAAATGGAATGATATGTTAAATGTATGAATACATTTGCTCATCTTTAACAGGAAAAAAATAAGCATCAGCTGTGGGGCCTTTTGCAATAAATTGAAGCATAGGGAAGGTGGGGGTTACCACTTTTCCCCTGTACTATTTTCCCAGCTTCCCCCAAAGCTATGGATAAAAACACCAGCTTCCCTTCTAGGGCAAATAGGTCTGGTGATGGGAGAAGGCAATTTTCATTGTGAAAATTGTAGAGGAGAAAGGGTTGATCCTATCTCTATGCTGTGATCTGGATCACCTCTTCCATGGCTGCTTTTTTTGCTCTTTATGTAAATGTAAACAAATGCATATTATTTAGTTTGGCCTTTAGGTTGGTAGGCAGCAAAGAGGTAATTTTCTTCTACTGCCAAAAGGCATGCATGTGCATGGGGAAGAACTGGGCTTGAGGAAGTGCCTCATAAGGTGTTTCTCTTCCAGCCAATTCCCTCTTCATTTCTGAATCCTTCTGGAGGTGGAGGTTGAACCAGAGGGTTCCCTTGGTATGCTGTCCCTCCTGATCCCTCACAGTCCTTTCAAAATCACAGTGGTCAGCAACTGTTGCTTGTTTTTCCTTGGAGGTTTCAGGAAATCAGCAAGCAAGAGTATCCTTGTGAGACTAGTGCTGAGCACCAGTCATGCTTGAGACATGAGAATGCCCCGAGTCGTCCCACTGCTGGCTTGCAATAAGATGAGAAGACAATGGAAGATGAGAGTCAGGTGGAGAAGACATGTCAGATTACAGGAGAAAAGTATTAATGAGCTGGCTATGTTACCAGCAGACTGTCCCTGACTTGGATCTGGAGGTAGATGCAAGATAAGCACAGAGCCCTTTCATGGTGCTGAGAGCCTTCTAACCTGAACAGTTAGACATTCCAGCAGACTGTATGCTGGCCACTTGCTTGCCCTTGCTGCTAGCGCTGTCATCTGCTACTGTCTCCTCCAACTCTGTCTGTGGGATGCTTCCCAGCTGGACAAAGAGGAGGCAAGATTGAAATACTTCTTCAGCCAGCATTTGATTTGCTGGTATTAGTTCAAGCCTAAAAGAGGAGTGCTGTGAACTGCACTTTGAGCTTTTGCTATATCTTGCATCGGCCTCCTGCCAACCAGAAGGCCAAGCTGGGGAAATCTAAAAGATCCTGTAGCCAGCAGAGAAAAAGAAAGAGAGTTGGAAAAATTTCAGCACTTGTCAGGTCTTCCAGTCTGGACATCAACTTGAATTTTCTGTTTCCATGTTCCAGTTGCCTCACGAGTCAGTCAATGCCTTACACCATAATGCTACTGTTTATAATGTATTTTTAGATACTCATCAGATGTGTGGAATTGTCAACATCGCCTTGCTGAGTGTCTTAACATTTTGAACATTAACTGTAAGGCAACTTTCCCCAACCAGTTGCCCTCCAGATGTTTTGGATGACAGCTCCCAGAATTCCTGACCATTAGTCATGCTGGATGGGGCTGATGGGGATTGAAATCCAAAACAGCTGAAGGACATCAGGTTAGGGAACACTGCTCTAAACCAATAAAACAAATAAATATATAAACTTTTGCCAGATTAGAAAAAAAACAGATACAGTGTTTATCATTTGTTGCAGACAATATGAAATCTTGTAAGAGGTAATAGTCATAGTAATAGAAACAGACCATTATACATTAAATATGTAAAATTGTGGCAGCTTTCATTATTGGCAGCAGTGTTTTTGGCAGAAAAGAATGTTTGCTTGTCTCTTTTGGGCAATTTTTATAAATTTTTATGTGGGTGGGCATGAAAAGCATAAGCAGGCAAAATAAGGCATAGCTTCTTGTACTGTTCCTTCCAATATTATATATTTGTAAAAGAGATTGTGAGTTCATTCCTTTTTGGTGCTGATCAATGTATTTATTTTTGTTCAATTAGCAGTATCCAATTTGGCACTAACACTAAATTACATTCTATTAGTGCTCTAGCGCAATGCCAATAGCATTTTCTGGTACAATGGGTTTTCTGGGTAAATCCAACGTGCCAGCATAAGCTATTGAGATTGCACTAGAGCTCACTTATGCTAGTGCAACATAATTCACGTTAGCACTAGTGTCCACTGGATACTGCCCCTTGATTTTGCTACAAGGTTAGAAATGTAAGTGAAGTTTGGAAGCCAAGTTGTACGCTGGTAGTTCTGAGATGTGTAGAGACATGCATATGTATTGATCCTGAGATCTATGCCAAATAACGCTTGGTCACAAAAAAACCCTTCCTGGGTAAGGTGCCTAAGAGAGTGATGATGTCACAGCTTCAGGCTATCTTGTATGAAATTGATTAAATGGAGCCATACCAGTCTGAATTCAGGCCTGATTTTGGGACAGAATTAGCCTTGGTTGCCCTAATGGATGATCTTCTTTGGTAGAGGGACAGGGGGATTGTGACCCTGTTACTATTTCTTGATTTCTGTTTATATATATCTATATCTATATCTATATCTATATCTATATCTATATCTATATATATATTACTATGGTAATCTCCTAGACCGTCTCTGTGAGTTGGCAGTTGGGGACACAGTCTTACCGTGGTTCGGCTCTTACTTGCAGGGCCAATTCCAGAGAACAATATTGAGCAACTGTGCCTTGGCACCTTGGTGGTTGAACTGTGGGGCGTACCTGGGGACTATCTTGTCCCCAGTGACATCTGAATCAGGAGAGGCTGTGCACATTCTGAACCAGTGCCTGCATACAATTATGGCTTGGATGAAGGCTAATACAACTGAAGACAGAGACCCTATGGGTGGGTGGTTCCTAGTTCTGGAAATTGGGCTGTTTGCCTGTTCTGAATGGGGTTGCACTCCCTCTGAAGGAGCATATGCACAGTTTTGCGGTGCTCCTGGATCCATCTTTGCCACTGGAGAGCCTCTTACTAACTTTGGTTAGTGTGCCAACTATGCCCATTCCTGGATAGGGACAGCTTAGCTACAGTGAACTTCACAATTAGACTACTGTAATGCATTCTATGTGGGGCTGCCCTTGTACCTGGTTTGGAAGCTGCAGTTAATGCAGAATGTAGCAACTAGGGTGCGCAGTAGTACACTTAGCTAAGTTCACATAAAATCAGTGTTAAAAGAACTGCACTAGCTACTAAGCCATGTTCAAGGTTATGTTGTTGACATACAATGCCCTGGTCAAGTTGGGACCAGGATAATAGCAGACTGTCTCCCCCTATATATACCCATTTGACAGTTAAGATCTTCGGAGGAGGCCTTGCAGGTTGTTCCATTACCAACAAAATGTCACCATGTAATATCTCAAAGGTGAGCCTTCAAGGTGCCCTACCTATGGAAAACTGTCTCCCGTGCATTTCAGGAGGCAGAAAATGTGGTACATTTCAAATGCCTCCTGAAAACACACTTGTTTAATGAGGTGTTCCCTGGTTTGGAAGTAACTGCAAGTGATCATATACTACATCATCTTACTGCTTTTTGTATTGCTATCATAACTTTAAAATTTGTTTTTAATAGTACTTTTTAAATATATTTGTGTTGCTTTAATTGAAATTGCTTTCAATCGTGTTTTAATATTGTATTTAAATGTGATTTTTAATATTGTATGGAAATGTTTAATATGAAGTAGTATATAAATTAAATTAAATAATAATGACTTTAGGCCACTTCCTACATAGGGTTGTGCAAGCAGAAGGTAGCTCCCCCAACCCATCCTTATTTATTTATTTATTTATTTAATTACATTTATATACCGCCCCACAGCCGAAGCTCTCTGGGCGGTTTACAACATTTAAAAATAGTAAACATTAAAAGTATACAATTTAAAAACACACACACACACACACACACACACACACATAAAAACAGTATAAAAACAACAGTATCCATTTAAAAACAACAATTGTGGGGTCCATTAAAAACAAACTTAACGTTGTTAAATGCTGTTAAATCCTTCTCTTCTTCTTCTGCCTGCAGGACCTTGTACACCTCCACCCCTGATATACTCTAGAGGGTCATGGAACCCTCCTGATTACCTCCACCTTGGAGAAAGAGATACAGTGTCCTGTATCTCCCTCCAAGAGGAGAAAAGCAGCTGGGGACCTATTTTGAGCAGACAAATGGCCCAAGAGAAAAGTGCCAGCAGCCCTTTCACCCTTTGGAGCTCTGCATCCTTTGTGGTTGCTTTTCCTTGAAAAAAATCGAAGTCAGTGGGAACATGTACACGCAGCTGCATGTAACATGTAGCTTGGCCTTTGGAAACCTTAATTTAAAATTTGTACTCAATTTATTTACACACACACACACACACATACACAACTGCACTTTGGGTTGGATCTAGATGAGCTTCCTTCAGTGGAGTGGTTTATTCCATTAAAGGAAGGTTCTTTAGTCCAACCCTCCAGTTTGATCATTATTCATGATCAAATAATGAATTCATTTAATGAGGTACTTTTCCTTCACTTGGCTAGGTTTGAACTTGTGCCCACTAGCATTGCCTGAGTTTAACCATAAACAGAACAGGGATACTTCTTTTTATTTTAATGTATTCCTTGAAGGTAGTAAGGTTCATTGCCAGATCAATTCGCTATTCTGCCATAATAAAAAGTAAGCATTAAATAAAGTGGTATGTTTTCGCAACTGATGAGCAACCTTGTCTGGCTTTGATCGATAATTTGAATAAAGGGAAATGTAATAACAGCATTCGGGCTGAAACTAAAGCCACAGTCCTATGCATGGCAGGATCTACACTACTGGTTTGAAATGGTTTATAACAGTAATGACAACTGCTGAGGCCCAGGACACACACCATATACCGCTTTCAAACGTTTTTCAAAGTGTCATATCTTGCTTGGTGTAGATCTGCCCCCAGTTTAGACAGAAAAATGTCCTACAACTCCCAGCATTCCCAACCAGCCATGCTTTTTCCTGTCTAGATTTTTATAGGATTGTGCCCTAAATTTAAATATTTTAACCATATGATTTTTTTCTACCTAAAGTCAAAAAACTATGTATGTAGCACATGGTATTATGTGTTTATAAAGGATTATGTATTCCTGGTGCATAATTTTCACTTTGATTCACAGTGAGAAAAATAAGTATACATTATCCCTGAATGAATTGCATGGTATCCCATCAATGGTACATTCAGAAACTATTATTCTTATGTGTAACGATATACTCTGCCCTCTCCTGATTTGTTGCTGAAGTTATTCACTGTTCATTGAGTTCCTAGATAAAAATGGAATTCCTTTTTCAGTATTAAGAGAATTATCAGTTGATGGAAATGAATAAGAACATATGAAGTCCCATGCTGGATCAGACTGAAGGTCCATCTAGTCCAGCACTCCATTCATACAGTGGCCAACCAGCTGTGGACCAAAGCAGGACTTGGTGTAACAGCACCCCCCCACCCATGATCTCCAGCAACTGGTGCACATAGTCTTACTGCCTCGGATATTAGAGGTAGCACAGAACCAGTAGGGCTAGTAGCCATTGATAGCCTTCTCTTCCCCCTTTTAAAATGATCCAAATTGCTGACCATCACTACATCTTCTGGTAGTGAATTCCATAATTTAACTATGCACTGTGTGAAAAAGTACTTCCTTTTTTTGTCCTGAATTTCCCACCAATCAGATTCATGGGATGCTATTAATAAAACTGTAAAATGGCAAGATACCTGGAAGACATCGTGACCAGTCTTCTGTACTTTGAAGCAGAAGAACTGACACACAAATAGGTTCATACAATTCTAGTCATAGACCCTGTTCAGATGACATGCTAAGCCATGGTGGTCATGTGAACCAAGAAAAGGCATGCCGTGTGAACTATTCCTAACCATGGTGGCTATATAACCACAATTTAAATATGCTCACCAACTGTTTGCTACAAAAGTTTTAGTGGCCTAACCATGGCTTAGCGTGTCATCTGAACAGGCCCATAGGCTAGGATTCGAAGAACCAGGTAACTAGTTCGGCATGCAGGAGGGCATTTGTTTTGTTCGAATGGCAGTCCCTACGTTGCATAGCAAATTACCTTTGAAATTAAGATGGGTTTCTTTATTCAATATGGGTTGCTTCTCTGGAATTGATATTCTTTGTTTACTCGTGTTTTATGAAATATCCATGTAATATCATTGTTAAGTTATTGGAGTCCAGTGTTTTCTGTGTTGTATGTGTATGTTTTTCCAGACCTGATTTGTAGCAATTTATTTCTAATAAAACACAATTGCAACACTAGTCTGTCCAGTGTTGACAGGCAAACTGCTTTAGGTCTTGTAAGGACTCCTCTACTTTTAAAATAAGCTCAGACCATTTTATTGCTTCCTGTTGTTTTTGGTGGGCAGATTAGTGGTGAATTGTCCCTTTAATTACCTTTCTGATTTGCCCTGCAGCAAGTTTCTGTTCTTGTGGAAGGGATAGTTTTATTAACTGATTATTTCTCATTATCTCATTTTCTTTTCTTTTTTAAATAGCAAAATACCACTATTTCATTATTATTTTTAAAAAAGAATTCAAGGAAATCACTAATTAAAAGGATGTTCAAGGCATAATTAAGGGGCATCCCTAATTCTCCACCAGCAACAATAAAATAGGCTGAGCCTTCAAGCAGAAAACATTTAATTTAAATTGCTTGGGACATTTGCTAAACAGAACCTACCTGTGAGTAAATATTACAGAAGGATCCCCTGTGTTTGTTGGCAGTAATGGATTGGATGAGGGTGAACAAATTGAAGCTTAATCCAGATAAGGCAGAGGTGCTCCTGGTCAGTCGAAAGGCAGATCAGGGAATAGGAATTCAGCTTGTGTCAGACGGGGTTACACTCCCCCTGAAGACACAGGTCCGCAGCTTGGGTGTACTTCTGGATTCAGCCCTGAGCCTGGATGCCCAGGTCTCGGCGGTGGCCAGGAGTGCATTTGCACAGTCAAAGCTAGTGTGCCAGCTGCGCCCGTTCCTAGAGATGTCGGACCTGGCCATGGTGACACATGCCTTAGTTACATCCCGACCGGATTACTGTTACGCACTCTACGTGGGGCTGCCTTTGAAGAGTTTTCAGAAACTCCAGCTGGTTCAAAGAGCTGCAGCCAGATTGTTGACCAGGGCTGGTTACAGGGAGCATACAACTCCCCTGTTAAAACAGCTCCACTGGCTTCCGGTCTGTTTCCGGGCACAATTCAAAGTGCTGGTTATGATATGGCTCGGGTCCAGGTTATTTGAAAGATTCTTCCTTATGAGCCTGCCTGTGCTTTAAGATCTTCTGGAGAAGCCCTTCTTTCAGTCCCACCATCTTCACAGGCGCGCTTGGTGGGAACATGGGAGAGGGCCTTCTCAGTGGCTGCTCCAGTGCTCTGGAACTCTCTTCCCGAGGAAGCTAGGCTGGCTCCCTCCTTGATGGGCTTTCGGAAGCAGGCTAAAACTTTTTTGTTCCAGCAGGGCTTTGGAGAATAATCTGGCCCTCCATCTATGTTAATGTCTTATAATTTTGTTGTGTATTTTGTTGTGTAAGACTAAGCAGCAGGGACATGCAACAAAAAGTTGCTGTATATCCTCACCCCTTAACAGAAAATCTCTTGTCCAAGATATCAGCTATCCAGCCAGTCATTTGTTCCTCTTAGATAGTATAAGCTCTTAGGATCTCAAGCAAGCCAATTCACTCCCCTTTCCCTCAGCTTTCATTTTTTCTTTGCCATCTAACATTCAGCATTCTGTACCTTGGAGCTTGCTGAGTGATGAACCTAAGTCCCAGATTTGTCTGTTTGCTGGAATAGACATACTGAGTCTATGCAACTGAAATTTTCATTCAACTAAAGCTACCATTCCATGTTACAAGTACTCAACTGGCAACCAATAAAGAAGAAGCAATCTCAGATGACAAATCCAAACTTGAGATCGTTCTTTATTATAATAAAATTGAAGGTGGCATAGGCACCTGTGCTCAGATGATTTCCATATATTTTTCCAAATGCATGATCAAACAGTGGGCAGTGGTCTTTCTTCTGCCCTGTTCAGAAGACACCTTAAACCATGTCTTTAACCACAGTGAATAAGGAAAAAAGCCTTATTCACCATGGTTAAAGCTGTGGTTTAAGGTGTCTTCTGAACAGGCTGATTGACTGGGTTCACACTACATGCCAACCCACATTCAAGATTGACTATGGGTTGAGTATAGATTGGCATTGAACTGTGGGTTTTTGTTGAACCATGAATGGGTTATGTTGCGTGAACCCAGCCATGTTAAGAAACCATGGTTAACCACGAAAAACCCATCATTCACAGCCCAACAAGTCATGAGTTCTCTTCATGTGTTGTTCATGGCTAACACAGTAACCCATGTTTTGACAAAAATCCACAATTCAATGGCAACCCATACTCAACCTTGGATGTGGGTTGTTGTGCTGTGTAAACCCAGCCATTGCCTATTTTTGCTGGACAGGCCATGACAGAGTGAACATCTCAAAAGACACCTCTTCCTAGTAGAAATGAGCCTAGAGCTTTACTTTTCTTGTTAGTTGTCTTTAGATTTTTTTGGGAAAAGGCAGAGTATAAATACTTTACATAAATAAAACCCTGCGAGCAATCTAGGAACATAGCCAGCTTTTCTAGAGCAGTGAGCGAGGGAGTGTTAGAACTGCTAGGGGCTGCCACTGTTGACATCAAGAAAAGGGGGAAGTATCTCTGGGTGAAATAATGACCAAAAATCACAGCAACAACATGTTTCATGTAACCATTTCGTCAGTTGAACTCCTGAAGTTGGGAAATGTGCTCATGTAGCATGTGCTGTGGTTGCACACTCTGTAATACTTCTTGTTACAGGTAACCTTTTATATCATGGATAGCCAACTTCAGGCAGTCTGGGTGCCAATTTCCAGCCCTCAGACCCACCTTGGGGCTGCACTCCTGTCATAGTGCCACTCCCCTCCCAAATCAAGACTCAAAACTTCCAAAATCAGCTTGTTTTGAAGCTCAATTGAAAACAAATACATATGACATTTTCAAAGCTCCATAGTGCTTTGCTACCAATTTTGGTGCAAATCGTTGATTTCTTTTGCCACTGCATAATTTCTACCAGGGGGGCGTGTGCATGTGGCCTGCAGACTGTGTGTTGCCCACCTTTGTTTTATATCATTATCCTGAATGGGTACCATTCATAATTACAGTATGCTTTCACCCAACCTCTAAAGACAGCAGGATGAAAATATTACTTTTAAATCTAAATACATTAAAATAGCAGGTGGGTAAATGCTCAGTCACTTCATGATTACTTTGGAAGATGAATTTTTCATAAGGGACTTCACTTCCCCTCATTTGTCTCCATTTTCCACATGAGTACATGTAGCAATTTTTGCTCTGTGCATTCAGTATATAGCAGAATCTATAAAGTAGCATTTATGTTTTGTTTAGATTCTTCATTTAGATCTCTGGTTTTAGCTCTGTCCCCTTTTTCCATTTAAAGTGTATCTAGCATTTTCACCATTATGCATGTACTTTTTTTTTTTGCTGTTCTTTTGGTGACAAAACAATATGAATTCTGCTCTTAATGTCAGCATAAATGCATAGTACAACACATGGAACTGTTTTTGATCATCATATTCTATAATTTGGGTGAAAATCTATGCATTCTACAGAACTTTCCCTATGAGTTTGTTTCTTTAGTTGCGCAATCAATACTCCACAACAAGGGTCCCTGGCTATGAGTGATTCTGCAGATAACACGCAATCTAACATAGAACCTCAGTGCCACACATACATGTATACAGAACACTATGAAACATCCTTTTTTTCCGCTAACCCCAGTTCTTTTCTGCTGTACAGTTTCCATCCTGTTCCACCCACAAACACCTTCACATCTGTAAGTAACTAAAAATCCCAAGCCACAACCAGCCAATCCTGGTCACTTCCACACCACAGAGCCACTTTCTGTCCTTTCTAGGAAACCACAAACACACTGCAAACAGTCAACTGTATGCCAGCCCTAATTTGCCCAGGAAATATTCTGGCTTTTGTTGGGTCACATCCCCCTTTTTTCCTTGTTACCACTTTAGTTCCTGGAGATCTGCAACCTGGACCTCTTCCTGCCTCTGACATTGATGCAGGAAACCCAGACTGCTGTTAATTCCACTCTTCCTTCTCTCAGGCTGCAGAATCTTTTCTGTCTGACCTTTCTCCGCTTTGTGGCTGCCTGTGGGAAAGGGCTGGTGGTGAACTGAAGGCACCGATAGGAGCGTTCCCTTTTTTGTCCAGGCAAATGCAAAAGTACTCTCAAAGACACTAATGCCACCACTTGTCCAGAACAGAGGCATCTTTCTGCCACCTCCTTTCAGTTATTTCTTAAATTTCCATTGTCTGCTTTCCAGCTACCTAAGCCTGCTAGATTCTGAAGCCACAATGGCAACCCTATGGAAGTAACACTTTTCCATATCCCTATGGTTCTTTAGCCATAGAGATGAGAGAACCAGAACTGTTATGCAACACAAAGTTAATGAGCTGTGAATGTTTGATCTCAATGTTCCTGCAAGCCCCATAGAGATGAATTGGATGTGTGGGTGTGCGCATGCGCTGCAACAGTGGCAAGTGCATAAAGCAAAACTGCAACATCATAAAGCAAAAGTATTCTGCCTTGTACCCAGCTCACTTTGGATGTTGTTTTAGAGCTAATTTGCAGAGGGATGTGGTGTGTAAGTTAAACACATGGTTGGGCAGAGGAGGAAAACTGGTGGTCATGTGCCGTCCACCTCCATATGCAGAGCCATCCATGTAATTGATGGAGTATGTAAATACCTGCGAGAGACGCTCCATTCATGGGATCCATCCCTTTTTTTGCAGCACATAGATCATGTAAGCAGACCGTTACTGGTGTCAGTATTGACATGTAAAGGCCCAGGAACACATAAAAGCTTTCACATGTGGTGGTTTGCTCCTTGCTTCTCTAGACGAGTAGCCTACATGCTGGCACTATGCATGAACAAGGCCTTTGTTTCCCTGTACTACTCTTCCTATGTATCCTTCAGCTGATATAAACTGATTCTGAGGTAAAATGATTTTGCTTAAAATATGTTTTCGGTAAAAGAAAACGACAGCATATTGCCATTTTAATTCCCCAAAACCTCTTGTATTAGGATTTGTAGCACAGACTCAAATAAATAATGTCTTGGTCTACTTACGTACCACCACCACCACCACCCAATAGATTATTCTGTGTTGAGAATATAAAAGAAAAGGGTGGTATCTTTTTCCACTGGGGAAAGTAGATCATCATGGTGCCCAATTTCACATAAAAGTGATTTCATTCAGTGAGCTGTCGTCCTTTTACTTTGAAAGCGTGCTATGATGGTTTTACAGCTCTGTTCATGGAAGCTAATAGCTTCATTGAACACTTGTCCCTAAATTCATCATGGTTTGTTGAGAGACATTGGTAAATAAGAAAATATTCATTAAAATGCTGTGAAATATTGAAGATGGCATAGAAAGTGTGAAACCCTACTTTGCCTTTATAGCCATTTACAAAATGGTATGTTTCACATGCAGACACATAAGGTGTTTGGATGTTCTCGTTAGACACTAACAAAGGAGATGGATTGAAAGAATGGAGTCTAGTGCTTACACCAGGGAAATGTTTTGAGAATTAGGCTGCCAACAATCACTTGTGATGTCAGGTTGCTGCAAACAATAGAAGGTATCAAGGAAGAAAAACAACTTGCAGAACAGTACAACTGCTGCAAATCCTCATTGAGGAGCAATCATCACTAATTAGCTTCCTTGTTCTTAACACATTTTATGTTGGAAGGGTTAAATACAGAAGGTTGTATCCAATGTTAGTCCTACTTTATTTATTGATTGATTTTTACATTTATGCCCCACCTTTTTTCCTCAAAGGAACTCAAGGCAGCTTACAGGATCCTCTTCCTCTCCATTTTATCCTTTATACTTTGAGTTAGGAATGTATGGATTTTCAAAAATCCATCCTCTCTGTATTTCTTTATGTTGTTCACTCATTGATGGAATCAGATTTTTTTTAAAAGGGTGTATGAGAATTTTGTTCCACTTGCACAAGCGTGCATTATTACAAGTGCGCATTAGTATTAATGAGCATTAGTGCAAGTACAGTTTTCACAAATCTGCTCCCCCAGTAAAAAACCAAACAAACCTTGTCTGCAAGTCTGTGGAATCCATGTGACTCAGAAAAAGTTGGTCTGCTGCTAGACACAAGTTGAATTCATAGAAATCTGAACCCATCTGAATCTATTGTGGACTTCTCTGATCTCCTTACTTAAACTAGATCTACTGAAATGGATGGGATTTACCAAGATTGGAAATGGGATGTAGAAGTGCTTGACTTCAGCTGGCTTATTATTCTTATTTTTAATAATGTTTAAAAGATTTATTTTTCATTCATTCACACATATAATGCATTGTGAAATGGCATACAGACAAAGAAAGGGACCAAAATCTATAAAGAACTTAGTTGTACAGGTCCATCTAGACCAACATAGACTAATTTGACTGCCACAGCTCTCCAAGGTATAAGGCAATTTAAGTACCTTTACTATTTGTGATGCTTCAACTGGACATCCCAGGGATAGAACCTGGGATTTTATATGTGAAAGTCCTGTGCTTTCCTAGTCTTATGACCTTAAAATTAAGAAATAGCAGCTCTCTCATCACTCCAGACAGACATTATGGTTGATTTTGACCAACAGCTCCCTTATGGTACCAAGGGAATATTGCCCATCTCTAAGCTGAGCAGCTCTTAGATACCCCCGTGTGCTTGCATGATGGCTGCTATAAGTGTGAACTTTCTGAAAGACCAGTTCACACTTATGGTGGCACCTGTGATTGACAGGACTACAGAATTCAAATGTATTGAGTCAAAAATGAGATAAAGTTGGTCTCTGATGTAGCTTTTTTTTTTTAAGAGTTAGGAAGATAGTTTATCCTACATAACATCTAGTTTGGCCCTGACATATTATATAGTGTAAATATGAAATGCTGTTGTCATTATATTCTTCTCAATAGTTTTGGTTATATGAGGTGTTGTTGTTTTTAAAGCAAAGGATGCTCAATTTTTGCATAATCTGTTATGAGTTTATTAAAATGCTAGTTAGCAATTTGATGATTATAGCTGAATAGCAAATGAACCTTCTAGGTCAGCTGCAATTTTATTAATGGGCTAGTCCAAATAGATCATGACCCGATATGGTCCAGTCATTAAAAATTAAAGGCACTAGAGAAGCTGCCATGGGCATTTGGAATATTATCTCCCTGCCTTCTTATTTGTTTGGATGTGGGGAGGTTTCCCCCCTCCATGAAACAGCTGTGCACTATCTGTGCCATCTGCATTGCCTGGGCTTCTAGCATATCACCTTCCATTGCTGCCATCCTCTTCCTTCAGCAAATATCACACCATCACACCCATTGTCTGCTTCATTGCTTTCAGACTTATGCAAACAAAAATTCTGCTTTATTTTACACATTATTTATGTGTATGCAGTAAAGCTGTTAAATCTATTTAAACTTATGGCTTAGTTATCAAGTGGCTTTGTGACTCTCAGATTAATGAAAATACCATTTGGGAACTGAGAAAGAGACTGGAGTTTGGACACTGCCTTTTCTTGACTGCATTTAATTCTCCAAGGTGGTTTCCTTAGAAAAGCTGCCCTCACCAATTAATAGCCCATCAATGAATTTATTTATTTATTACAGAGGTTTATGTATCACTTTCCAGAAATGATAAAAACAAAATATAATACTAAAAATACAGTAAAATAATCACTACTCAACTATAAGCATGCAAGTTGTGTCACTTTTCAGAGAAATCCTGCATGTATAAATGGGTCTTGAGCAGACAGCTAAAGATCAAGACTGAAAATGCCAGCTTAATGTCAGTGGGGAGGGCATTCAAGAAGGCAGGTGCTGCAACACTAGATGATCTATTACAGGTCCTCCTAAGGTGGATCTCAGGAGTATGTGGCATAATCATAAGTATGCTTCCTCAGGACTGCAAGGATCAGGTGGGGCCATAAGGGATGAGACAATTCCTATGGTAACCTGGTCCCAAGTTGTTTAGAGCTTTATATGTTAATATAAATGTTTATATGTTTATATGAAGAGGCCTCTGTTAATAGCCTCACAACTGCATTCTGCACCAGCTGCAGTTTCCAGGCCAGACCAGACCAGATCTAAGGGTAGTTCCACATAGATCTTGCATTACAATAAGCCAATGTTGATGTTACCAATACCTGAAACACTGTTGCCCATCTATCATGGTCCAGGAACGGCTGTACCTGGCAAACCAGTCAGAGCTGTTACCGTATAATGGCTATATGGGACAGCATAAGTTGGGAGAAAGACTTTGGGAACTAAGTAGTAGCAAATGTGTAAATCACATTGTGGGTCTACCAGACCCGGGGGTGGAAAATCAATTTAGTAGCTTTTAATGTCGATCAAGTTGATCTCCTTTAACAGCTTCTCTGTTTCTAAGAATATAAATAAGGTGAGCAACTTGTGACCCTCCAGATATTTTGGCCTACAGTTCTCATCAGCTATAGCCAGCATATCCAAAGGTGAGGGATGATGGGAGTTGTAGGCAAAATCATCTGGAAGACCATATGTTTCCCATCCCTGATAATATATCCTTAGAATCCATTGCTCTTCATTTTTTATGTGCTTAATCCTTTATGTTCCTGCATTCATAATGTCTCATCTTTTCTGTTTAGCATATTTATTTCCTCAAGATGTTTGTGGGTATTGCAACTCAATGATATCCCAACCATTACCATTTTACCTTAGAAGTAGTGGTGGCATTGTGCCCTATTTTACAGAAGACCTCTATTTTGAAGGGTCTAGTCCAAGTTTTGTTCAAAGATGAAGAACCATAGGGGAGAGTCCAGGGGTCTTGAAGTTGCCCTTCAACATATCTATATTTACCTCTCTCTATATAAACCAGCATATGCAAATTTATGTCAACTTTTCCCCTCTCTTTGTTAGGGATACATTAATCTTTTTTGGTGATCCAGAAGTGGACACCCTACTTGGTAGGGCAATGGACTACAATACTGCTATAGACAAAGATTGCTTGGCTTTATTGCTAAAGAGATAATTTTACAAGCCTGTTTTCTAGTTCTTCTGGGACAATGAATTATACAATGGCCTGGATTTAACAAGAAACAGAAGTGTCATAGTCATTAAAATGCATGATAAGGAAGATTCTTAACATCTGGGAAGACTAGTTAGTTTGGAAAAACACACACCACAGTAACCATTAGGTTATTAATCAAAGTTTTCCTTACATTAGAGTAAAAATTAATAATTTGGTTCCATGGACAAGTGTAGTAAAGCTTCCCGATATTGCAGAGAGTCATAAATTCAGTAATAAATTAACTCAACAAATGGGGCAAGACACACTTGCATGGAGCTAATATAATGGAATCAGCTCTCCATAAACAGAGAAGCATGTGATTGTTTCTCTCTAGAGGCTCATTAAAAGTGCACATTTTTGTAAGCATATTGGTGCACATTCGGTAGCTATCAAATAAAAGCTTCCACTTTCTTTTTTCCTGTACCCAGATAGTTTTTATACATTCCTTAGTTTTAAAAAAAGGATTCTTTAACATTTATATTGTCTGTTGCCAAATGTGTAACCTCTTCAGGAGAGGTATGAGAGATGGAGAATAGACATATAAAACTTTGCTCAGAGTGTGAAGGAATTAATTTTTCAGTCCTGTTGCGTTGGGTTTTCGGGGTTGTAAAATGGTTGCTATTTGTTTTAGAGGTGATTCTGTCAAGGAGAGTTCAAAAGTACACAGGTTAAACATCGAGCCCAGAAATCTAGCATTTAAGATTAAGATCTAGCATGTTAGTTTTTCCCTACCCTGTGCCTGCTTACCCTACCCTGTACCTGTTTGCATTCTCTTCCCCTCCTTATTGTTTTACTATGATTTTATTAGATTGTAAGCCTATGCGGCAGGGTCTTGCTATTTACTGTTTTACTCTGTACAGCACCATGTACATTGATGGTGCTATATAAATAATAATAATAATAATAATAATAATAATAATAATAATAAGAGGGAAAATGAGCTAGCATGGGGATCAAAAGTCCAGTCCAGGACTGTTAAGGAGAAAGTCCAGTTAAGGAGAAATAGAAGCTTGACCAGGGACATGTCTACATCATGCCTTTTCCACTGGGTTATCCCTGTGCATCCAAATGATGCACAGGGGATCCCGGGAGCAAGCAGGGACAACCCCTCCACTTTGTCTATTAATTCGATAGAAATTTGTGGAATTGCTGAAATCCTTAAGGATTTTCTAGAACTGCATAGGAATTGTTAGTATTTTTCTGCTTTTTTCTTGACTGTAAATAAACTCTTCTTACACCTGTAAAAGCAGTCATTAGGTCTCCTCCCCACCCCATATCTCAAACTGAAATATAACTAGTAAAGGAACAACAACATGCAAGTGGGAACTACTATTTAATCCCTACTGATACTGCTGTTACGACACTAAACTATTTAACAATAATAGCTGAAAATGCTTGTAGCATAATACTCCTGTCCTGAAAACAATTTTCAGGTCAAAAAGGAAAGCTATTTTTCAGCATTCCCTAAAAATACATCTAAAAAATGAAGAAAAATAACATTTAGGTACTGCGATCTGCTGTTTCCACATTCTTGCAGTGACAGGTACCAAAAAAGGTTTTAAATTAGTACTTTTTGGTGATTTGTACAAAACGTGAGCAGTTATCTGCTAAGGGAATTTGTGACTGAAGAGTGTAAAGTAGCTTGAAGAACTATTCTGAGTTTGTTTGGAGAAAAGCATACAAATACAACACCCTAGCTCTAGTGTTTATGAAGTTCAGTTCTAACTTGAGCTAAGTAAATTGACTGAGATTGACTCAGGTTTTGATTTCACAGAGCATCATGTGTGATGCTGCTGATGTGTCCTCCCCACTTCGACTGGCCACTTCATGTGTGGGAGGAGAACAAGTAGCTGATAGCAGAGCCATCTGCTGGAGCTGTGACAATTTTTGTGTGTGGCAGATCTCAGTCGTCTTTGAGCCTGATCATGCTGCCTCAATGCTTGTTGTCACTAAGAATTAAGCAATTAGGTTGCATTTCTGTTCAATGAAGGCTTCATAAATATTAAAAGAGGACGGGGGGGGGGAATGCTGTATATTTTAATCCTCATGTAGTAAGCCTCTGCAACCTTTGAACCCTCTCTGTGAACACAAGTAGCCCCTGGCAATGCTTTTCAAATGCTTTCTTGCAGCTTTAATTTGAGCTGGGGCTGGATTCAGACAGCAGGAGAGCCTTTCAACAGGAGTCAGGTTAAAACAACCTGGAAAGTAATGCCTTGTTTGTTTTGCAAAATGTTTAGAACAGAAGCAAACCAAAGTTATCTAAATTTAAGCTAATCATTGAAGTCATTAGGATTAAATAAATGAAATCCAACTTATCTTTGTTTAGTAAAACTAAGGGCGCGTCTACACCAGGGGAGGGGAGGGGGAGGATCTTGCGATATGCTGATTGCGAGATCCTCCCCCTCAGTCCACATGGGCTGCGCGACATCCTGGGCATCGCGCCCGTCATGGTGGCCATTTTTTTTTAAAAAAAGAAGAGCTGGAGTTCATGAGCGCTTCAGAGAAAAATAAAACGTAAAAAACAACAACAACAAAAAACAGACCCTGCTCCCCTCCCCACCCCCGATGGGCACGGAGCTCCTGAAATGCTCTGTGCCCCCATGCCTGGTTCCTGGATCCTTGTGTTTACTCACAAGGAGCTGGGACGAAACTGGGACAGCCACCCGAGACCGTGGGGAAAATCATGCTAAAAGCTGTCCCAGTAATCCTGGGGAAATGGAGGGAACATTCCTCCCTGTCCCCGGGATCCCCTATGACGCACAGGGGTGATTGCGGGGCAATCCCTGGGATAAGGTGTTGTCTAGACATGCCCTAAGTCATTAAGCTGGAAACAATTGCACAGCCATGTATATCCCACACCTGCATTCATTTTAAGCTGCATTTCTTTAAGCTGTGCATCCTTCAAGAATTAAGTCATCCATCAGAAAAGTAAAAGGGAAACAAAATGATATTGTTTCCATGTTACTTGTTTTGCCAATGTTAACAATGAACACATAAAATGGGTAATAGATGCTTCATTTTTCAGGAGTCCTGTTACCCATGGCCTTTGTTATAAAAGGGATGGCAAATGTAGCCACTTTTTAAACTGTACACGATGGTTAAATAGGAAGGAGTTTCCTACATTTTTTCTGTCTCTGGTAAGTCTTGTTCACAGTCAAGGTTGTACCTAGTTTGTTCCTACAATGATAATTTAAGCAACAGGAGTCCAAAGAACATTCCACAGAACCGGGGTACAGGTTATTTACATCTATTTCATTCTGATTCATACAATCCTCAGCAGGCATACTGGTTCTTAAAAGTATTTTTTTTAAAAAAAAATATGTATCATAAAGGTTTTATTAAGTAATTGGAAAATAAATAGGCTATAGAAAGCTGAATACAATGTATAAAATCAGCAGGAGTGTAATTAACTAATTAATCTATAAAATGTTCACTATTTAGTATGTTTGCAGACAAATATTATGCCTTAATCTATTCATCCATTTATTTACTATGTTGGGCAGACCACAAATAAAGCCAAACCAGATATAATAATCTTACATACAAATATAGACTACACTACACTACACACACACACACACACACACACACACACAGAGTAAATGATCTAAGGAAATCTCCCCAAAATGACCTCTCCAGCATCAAATAGTTAATTTCCTCCTTGTTCTCGCTGCTATTGGTAAATTTTTTAACACTACTAAAGACATCCATGGAATTTTGTCTATCAGCAAAAAAATTACATAAAATTGACCTCACCTTCCTGGTAGGGGCAAACATTTGCTTACGAACTCCAGCATAAAAATTATATAACAGAAAAACATGTTTCAGAGATTCCACCTCCTGTTTGTTACAAGACAGGACAGGAGAACAAATGTATTATTTGAATGTAATTGGGGGAGGAGATGAAAGGCAGAACACTTTTTACTTAAGTGTTCAGTAGTTATGAAGAGCAGCCCCTTGGTGATGGGAGGTGGGCTGTGATCATAGGTAAAAATATTCACCAATTCACAGTGAGGAGAAGATGCATTGCTCTTACTCTAAATGAGTTTTGTGACATCACATGGCCAGATCTGATCAGCTCTTGTGACTATGTTGTGATATTGTGTTTGCTACTTTTTGATGCACACCCACTTTGATTGGTATCCTCCTGACTTTGTATGATCTTGGGAAGCAGAGGAGATAGGATGGCAATATCCTTGGAGATATCATTTAAAAAGCATATTTTTACATTTTAAAATTAGATACCACTAAGTTTTCTTATAGTTTGGTTTAGAGAAGATTGTAACACCTCACTTTTACACCATACTCTAATATGCCAGTGATGCCCATAAACTTTTAGTATCATTGTTGATTTTCCTTCCTTATCTTCCTAAAAGTGTGGTAACTAGAGGTTGAAACAATTCTCCAGTGGACTAAGAAGCTCTGAATATAGCACTATTGTTATCTTTCCTGGTAACCAAGTGCTCCATCACACAAGCATTTTATCGTACACTCATTACTGGGCATTCACGGATTTTCGCAGGTCCCTCTCACAACGTTGTCTGCCTCCTGTGTACCTGCCGCCCCTTCTAGTCTTCTTTGCACCACAAAGAAACACCCTAGTAAGTCCAACTTATTTTTAAAGATGGAAATTGCTGGACAAGCAGCATGATCAAAATGGCCCACTGAATGGGCCATGTGCAGGTTGTTTACTTCCTCTTTTGAAAGAGGAGAGGAAGTAATGAGGGACAAATGTGTGGCTGGAGAAGCAACGCTAAGGAAACACAATTTCCCTCTCGTGATGACCTTCTAAGAAAAGTCAACAAGTGTGAAAAGAAGCAGGTTCTTCTTAAGAGCAACTGATATTCTATTTCGCAAGGATACTATTTTTGACTACTGTCAGTCAGGGGAAGGTGGTTTCAAATTGGGGTGGAGGGCAGACAAATAGAAGAGGAAACACCACATTAATATATTAGCAAAAGGATTCAACTTGGGCCTGAATTCAGATACTGTTGGTCATAAATAGATTTCATGGCCTGGGTAAATTTCAGGGTGTTTTTTTAATTCCCAATCTGTAAAATACATATAACAACAATTTTTACAGAGTTGCTATGGAGACAAGCTCAAGCTGGTAACACACATTGTACATTAAGAGTGCTCAGTAAAATAACTTGATAGGGGTTAACGCTGCCTTACGGATTTATCAGTGGAAAGAAGAGAGGGGAAACGAAGAAAAAGCCAAAGGAAATTAAAGTGAAATTAAGAGCTATAGAAAGAAGATTATATGGATATGGACCTCCTGCTCCAGAATGGGTACCCCTGTTGGCATCTTTTTCAGATTATGATTTGTCAAGTATTTAACATCACTGTACAGTGAGAATCCCACAGAGCTGGTGCAATCTGTTGTTGCTTTTGAGCAATGAGCATATTCATATGCTCAAAGAATGCTGAATAAAATGTTTCTGGTAGCTATGGAGGCACAGTCTTTCTTCTGGTCCTGCCCTGGTCAAATCGCAGACTTCTTTCTACTCATGGGCTCACTATGGCCACACGTTTTTCAGCCTATTGGAAATAGAATAAGTAAACCCATACATACTTTTCATAAGACATGTAACCTCCTTTCTTTGGGCATGTCTACACCCAGGGCAGATTAATTGAAGGCAGATTTATAAAACAAATCATGTTTAGTAGAAGTATTTATAAAATCTGCAGATTACAAGCAACATCTTAAAAGGCATCCCTTCCTCTCCCCACCCCCACCCCGGGGATTATGCCTTCTATAAAATATGTGCACATAATCTAAAAACAATGAAGGAAAACTTCTGGCATCAGAGAGATTGTTTTTATCCCAATGCAAATGTATGCAAATTTAATCAATAGATGAATAAATTAATACTCATAATTAAGAAAACAATCTTTAATCAGCTTGCCAGCCCTATTACTGAAGGGGAAAAGTTTCAATGATGCTGACAATTAGTGGAACCGCATAGATGGGTGGTTAATTTAGCTGGCAGAAAAGTTCAAAAAGGAAAACTGGGTAGAAAACTGGAAGGAAACTGAATAGAAAAAGGGCTTAGAAGGCAGGATTGCTGAAGGTCACTGAGTGAGAGAAAGGGTGACCAATGATATTGGAGGGATATGTTGGGGAGGAAATCCATGGGCTATGTGTTGCAGAAGGTCTGGAAGATGAAGAGAGGAGAGTGTCAGGGGACAATATGGCTGATAGCTAGGGACTCGTGGTTGCGAAGAAGCAAGAGAGGGGACAGGAGAAATGTAATAAATGCCTCAGGACACCCTTTCTCCACCTGGTGGCTTCCAGATGTGTTGGACTCCAGTCATCCTCAACACCATGGCTGAGGGTGATGGGAATTGTAGTTTGGCAGATATGGAGGCCACCAGGTTGAGGAAGACTGGCCAAGGTAGAAAAGGTTCTATGTGCTTTTGGTGGGAAAGACAGTAGTTAAGCAGTTGACCTTCACACATTTGGAATAACCACGTGACACTTCTGATGTTTTGCAGGCCTCTAAACTTTTGTAATATCAAATCTCAGTGCTACATACTGGATTATTTATTTCCTAACAGTTCTTTCGGGGTCATAGCAAATGTATTCATGATGTGGAACAAGGACCACATGACCTAGAGTCATTTTTACAGTAATATAAGCCTTTCTTTTGCAAGCCATTTCTAAAATCTCATGAAGAGTTCAAACAGAATGTGTCTTGTCAACTGCTCTAACCAACCACCCTCACTGGGTTCTCACATAACAGCAAACTATTGTCCTTCACAGTTTAAATATTCAAAATTGTGGCTGCTGTCATAACACGAAAACCCAGGGAAATTCACATATGGTTGTCTTCTCCTTACATGCAAACCAGCTCAGTGTATCTTTGACAGTGGAGTGCCTGTTCAGCCTTGTTTTGAAGTATGGCATAAAATGCCATACATTTTGCAGTGGGTGTTACAAAACATAGTTTACTTTTGGATGCTCTGAGAACATTTTTGTTTTACACTGGCTTGATGAAGTTATTGCTGCTGCAAATAATAATAATAATAATAATAATAATAATAATAATAATAATAATAATAATAATATCTTATTCATAAATAATAACATAATAATTATATTATATAATCACCATCATCTTCAAACTATTAATAAACTATTCATACTTACATTAGAATGTAAGCCTATGCGGCAGGGTTTTGCTATTTTATTGTTTTACTCTGTACAGCACCATGTACATTGATGGTGCTATATAAATAATAATAATAATAATAATAATAATAATAATAATAATAATAATAATAATTTGCTGATGACACCAAATTATTTAGGGTGGTTAAAACAAAGTGGGATTGTGAGGAGCTCCAAAAGGACCTTTCCAAACTGGGAGATTGGACATCAAAATGGGAAATGCCGTTCAATGTAAGCAAGTGTAGTGACTCACATTGGGTCAAAAACTACCAACTTCACATATCTGTTGATAAAATCTGAGCAAGTAGTGACTGACCAGGAAAGATTCTTGGGGTTTTGGTGGACAGCTCCATGAAAATGTCAACCCAGCAAGCAGTTCTTGGGGAAAAAGCAAATAACGTATCAAGCATAATTAGAAAAGGAACTGAAAATAAAATAGCCAAGATCACACTCCCCTTATCCAAATCTGCGGTGCAACCACACTTAGAATACTGTGTACAGTATTCTAGCACCTAAAATAAAGTGCATTAAAGTGAAACTAAAATGATGAAGAGGCTGCAGCAACTCCCCTATGAGGAAAGGTTACAGTAGTTGGGATCGTTTATTTTAGAAAAAAGTTGAGTAAAGGGGGACATGGCAGATGTGTACAAAATTGTGCATTGCGTGGTGAAAGTGGATAGAGTGAAATTTCTCTCTCTTCCTCAAAATACTAGAGCTCAAGGTCATCCCATGAAGCGGATTGGTGAGAGATTCAGGATAGATAAAAGGAAGTACTTCTTCACACAGTGCATAGTTAAACAATGGAATTCACTACCACAAGATGTAGTGATGGCCACCAATTTGGATGGCTTTAAAAGGGGATTAGACAATTTCATAGAGGGTAAGGCTATCAATGGCTACTAGTAGTCATGATGATATCTTTGACTTAGCTCCTTTTTTCTTTTCTTTTTTTTTACTGTTTTAATAAAATTTCAAAATCTGATTTAAATAAAAAACTATTTAAATTCTAAAAAAAACTTTAATTTTTTTTAAAAAAATCCTTTTTTAATCACTGATTTTTATTTGCGTACACCAGTTGCTGGGGAACATGGGTAAGAGAGTGCTATTGCACTCATGTCCTGCTTGTAGGTTTCTTCTGAGCAGGTGGTTGGCCACCGTGTGAAAAGAATGCTGGACAAGATGGACCCTTGGTGTGATCCAGTATGGCTCCTCCTCCTCCTCCTCCTCCTCTTCTTCTTCTTCTTCTTCTTCTTCTTCTTCTTCTTCTTCTTCTTCTTCTTCTTCATCATCATCATCATCATCATCATCATCATCATATAGGTTTTGGATGTGGAGCTACACCTTGCACTATAGTCTATTGCTGAGGTGGTGGAGTGGACCATACCACTTCAGAGTGCATATGGGGATGCTGTTTTTAAATGCTGTCTCAGGTAAACAACTCTTTGTAAGTTAAAATAAATTCCTCAAATATATGTGAGATAGCAGTCTAGACTAGAATCTCCTTGTTGTGCTAGTTTTGAGCTCATTGTGATTTTTTCAAGTAGGAGAGCCCTAAAAATGTGACCTACCACTTGCAGTCCAACATGGGAGGGACACTCCACTCACCTCAGAACTCTACCAGCTCATTGGCACCTCATTTTATTACAGGTGTTGAATAGGCCTGAGAATCAGGCCAGCAAGGACCGGGAACCGTAAGGTCCTGTTTAGGAGACACCTTAACCCCTGCTGATTAAGGCATTTGGTTAAGCAGCAGGGTTTAACGTGTTGTGTGCAATGTGTTTCGCTAAACCTTGGTCACTTTCTAACCCCAGGCAGACCGTCTGTAGCAGGGTTACCAGCTCTAACTATGGCCTAAAGTGTTATGTTTGACAGCACAGCTTGTAGTTAGTGCTAACCCCAGAGAACCACAGTTTCTCTAACCACAGTCCCTGAAGTATCATCTGATCAGGCCCTAAGAGTTGCAGCATTAACACTGGACAGTAAGAATAGGGTAATGGAGGAGTGCCATATTTGCTTCCAATAAAAAAAAATAAAAGCAGATTGGGAGAAAGGTTCACTTGTTCCAGGATGCCCTGTTTGGATTACATGCAAACAATCAAGAGTTATTACCTTTGTTCCTCTTAAGAGAGGATGTTTCTTAAACAGCTGCTCAATAGGGGGAAAATTCAAGTTACCTTCATGCTAAGTAAAGTGGGAATAGCTGAATTTCTCTTTGCCAGCTAACCTTTTCACTTTCACAATGGTTATAGTCAAACTGTGGATGGGACATGTATTAGCACATATAACCTGCCCCAAGGTGTCCCAGCATGTTCAGCTACCTTGTGGCTTGTAAGTACATTTAATTGAACATGCTTACACAGTTCATAGGATTGCAAACCCTGTCTTATCAGGGTTCCCAATTGTAAGACCTGTGTAAGCACATTTATCCAAACATGCTTACAAGCCCCTATGCATAAGGTGACCATATGAAAAGGGGGACAGGGCTCCTGTATCTTTAACAGTTGTATTGAAAAGGAAATTTCAGCAGGTGTCATTTGTATATATGGGGAACCTGATGAAATTCCGTCTTCATCACAACAGTTAAAGCTGCAGGAGCTATATACTAGAGTGACCAGATTTAAAAGAGGGCAGGGTACCTGCAGCTTTAACAGTTGTGATGAAGAGGAAATTGGTTCTTGAAATCATAGAATATCTGTAGCACTCTCTGCACTTCTCCAAGTGCTGAGACATTTAAGGGAAACACTACCTGGGGATGGCTTCCTTTGGAAAGGGAGACCAGTGGAGACTTAAGGTGCTTTTGTAATATTTGGGTTCATTTACAAGTGGAGCATAGATGGAAGCAAACAGCATAGCACCCCTATAATGAGCGAGTCCATTGCCTCCATATCAGTTCTCCAGAGAGAGCCACCCCTGCATCCCCAGATGTTCTCAATATACAACTTCCAACTCAACTTTTTCTTTTCTTTTTGTCCTTCTTTCTTCTCTCATCTCCAAAAATGTTTTCGTGGTTCCCTTTTTCTCACACAGACCTAAATTCTGTCATTCATGTGTGTGTGCCATACACCTCCTTCAAGACTCCTCAGGCAAAATCCAGTTATGTCCTAGCTATTGACAAAATATCTAGAAGACATTTTGGGCCAGGTCATTTGCCTGACAAAAATATGGCTGGCATAGTTGGCTGCTGACCATTAAGGGACTTCAAGAAATTTGTCTGGTCCCATTAAACTTGCCCAGGCCCCCAGACTGAAAAAAGGACAAAGGTGCAAAGGGATTCAAGACTTAAAGGAAGTGGCCAAACATGGTAGTCTAGTTTCCCATTTCTCACAGTGTTTTCCACATGATGCATCTTTAAAGCTTAATGCCTGATTCTAGAACAATGACTGCTCTTAGCCTGTTATGGTGATTTAATAACCCTACATTCTAATTGTTTCCCATTGATGAAATATTCTTATTGAAATTCTCTATGTCTTATTTAGTGTTTTTTTCTCATTTACTTTTATATCTTGCTCAGCTTCCTTTAGTATCTACCGACAAAAGTTCCACAGAGATTTGAGAGATTTCTCTCAAATGATTATACTTTGCAATTTAATTGACCAGGGACTATGTTCTTGGGCCAATAAGCTACATTTTCTTGAGTATGACACAATTTTTTTACCTGGCTTTTAATCAAAGCAATTTAAAGTCCATTTTTCTCCTACCAGGAATAAAAAAAATGATAAGGCGACAGAATGCTGTTTAATTCCGTTTGCTATTTCTAGTTCCTTGGAATGTTAATTGGCTGATTTCCTGGTTGAGTGAACCTGAGGTAACAACTCCTTTTATTGAATAGAATGATTGAAAACCCCACCCCTAAATGGGAAGAACATCAATTCTTTCTTTGCTGACACCTTTTTGTATGTGTAGAAGATGAGCTTTTGCCATACACAGTGACTGGATGGTGATTGGTAATACCAGTGAAATCTACAAATAATAATCCTTTATATAGCATAGGAAAATAAGAAACTGCCTGGTACCAGATCTAAATATTTGTCAGTCTAGCCCAGTATTCTGCATTCTGATTGGCTGCAACCTTCCAAGGTCTCAGGTAGAAGTCATCCACTTTTTCTCTGATCACTTTTTAACTAAAGACAACAGAGTCTTGTGACACTTTAAATACAGACAGATTTGTTCTGGCACAAGCTTTTGTAGATACTGTCCAACAGATACTTGAAGTGTTCACTTCAAATTGGCAGATTTATATACACAAGTGCGGTTGGGTGGAAAGTAAGCCCTGTGGCCAGAGGGTTTTGAGCCTTACCTTAACCATTGCCATTCACAAATGGCTTAATAGCTGCCCTCTGGAGTTTGGGAATAGCAGCTGTAAAGACAGTGATAACTTTCTGTACTTTTTGCTTTTCAATTAATTTGCATTTCAGTTAATAATTTGAGGTTAACACTTCATGCATCTAATGAATTGCACAATGTCTATGATAGCTTAGGCCAGAATAAATTTGCTGGTCATTAAAGTGCCACAAGACACTTTATTGTTTTTGCTGCAACAGACTAACGCCAGCTAACGATCTGGGATTTTTTTAAACCAGAGATGCTATGAGTTGGACTTGTGACCTTCTGTATGCAAGGCACTCTGTCACTGAGCTATGGTCAACACATTTCACATATATTATATCTGTAATTCTTATAAAATCCTTGCAAAATAGGTCAGATTATGCCTATATTGCAGTTGGGAACTGCAGTTGAGAGATAGTGATTTGCCTAAAGCAACCCAGTGAGTTAGATTTTGATTAGGGATTCTAGCTCATACTCTTAGCCACTAACTACAAAAGCTCCTTTGTGTTTGATTGTGTGTGCGCAATGTCATATAATGTGTGAAATACATGTTTGGTTGGGGCTCTTATGATATTGCTATGCACCAAAACTGTGATATGTTAATATATATTATTTATATGCTTGTGGGATTGGCTTTTTGCCAATGGTGAGTTCCTTTTCCACTATGATGTTTTTCACCTGAATTATTTATATCAGAACAATCCATCTGCTGTTAACAATGGAAGTATAGGACCAAACATGGATGCTGAACAAATCGTTAAATGAAAGCAGAGGTTGATTCACCTTGAAAAATCCCCTTTGCTTTGTTAAAAATTGGGACTCTGTAGAAAACAGTTGCTATAGTGCTAGTTTATTTTTTTCTGAACAAATGTTCTGTAATTATCAAGAGTGGAAATACTATGTGGGCTACTTTAACTAGTGTCCATGTTTTCATTTCTCCAATGCTCATCCATGTTGTGCAAAATTGAAACATTCACCCTTTACATTCAACTCTTATATTCAGGAGGAAAATTTATGCTGATTAAATATTTCCAGATCTCAAGAAAATGGAGTTTACAAGGAACAACAGTTCCAAGTAGCAAAATTTGAGCTATGGGACATATTTATTTTCTGAGAGAGATTATCAAAAGGAACACTGGATGGGCAGAAATCATTATTTGAGGGTGTGTTTTTAAAGAAGCTCTTTAAAAGCTACGTACACATTTGAAAGATTAGAAGGCATTACTGCTAACTCTGTTTATAGTGTTTTGCCCTGTGAAACTGCCTAAGATTTTGGTTCCAGACATTTTTATAGTTCAGTCTTTGTGATTTAATCTCAATAATGTGTTACACTTACCATTGTCCCAGTGAATTTGTTGACAGACAGTAATTGGGTCACTGCATTGAAATACCAAGTATAGGCTTAGAATTCTCTTTGCTGGTTGGCATGACAACCATAGTGGTCGATTAAACATGCGCAGAGAGGAATCAGCAGCCTGTGGTTCTCAAATGCTGAAAAATACAGGGTAGCAAGACACCCTGCCTCCTGTTGTTTTAAAGAATATATAGACAGAAAATTCCAATCACATCTTTTTTTCCTGTGTCCTTTTTTAAACACACACACAAACCAACCAGACAATGTTGTAAACCAAACATGCAACAACCTCATCACCAACAGAGAAAAGCCGTTAAAAGCTGGATAGCTTTCTTTGAACTTGAAACGTAAAGAAAGAAAGAAAAACCCCAAGTCAACGAAAAGACCGAGCCATGAATAATTAATCACCACAAAGAGAAAATTAAAATCCCTTGAGTTAAAACAATTTGACAGTGTCAATGTCTAGAGAGAGAAAATAATTTCTGGTGTCCTATGAAGCGCACTTCAAAAACCCAACAAAATAAACAAACAAAGAAAAAAGGTCCAAACTCCATAGGCTCAGCTCCATTAAAGACAGTTGTCATTGATTGGGTGATAATGTATACATGAGGTAGTCAGAAATCTAGGATCAAGTTGTGTTGTAAAGAAACACAGTACATTTATTACAGATAGACATTAAAATATGCAAGACTCAGGGCTAGCAATAACAACCAATCTCTTGTAAGAGGCAGGCATGCTTAAGGGACATAAATGAAGTCTCAATAAAGCATCACACTGTACATGCCATTTGGTGTCACAGAAGATGCTGGACACACACCTTGCCTCTGCAACATTGGTTGTGGTACTGGGACGCAACTCAAATTGGGGCATTCTGACTAGAAGTTTTACTATGTAAATCCTGGGGTCCCCCCCATTATCATGAACATTGCATAAAACTGGTCCTTCACTTGTTCTGTTTGTTTTTTTAATGTGCATTTATTTAGCATTTGCAAGAAGAATATAAAGCAACCTTCCCCAATTTCCCCCCTCAGCTGTGCTGAACTATCAATTGCCAGCCACTATAGCAATTGGTGGTATTAGCTGGAATGATGGGATTGTAGTCCATCACAGCTGGAGGGGCCTGGTTGGGGATTGCTAATGTAAAGGAAAAATAACAAATGGTTCTGTCTCTGTCAGCATAGTAATCATGTCACCATAAATTAAGGTCTATGGATTAGGTTGTTGTGCTTATGAAAGTGGACACCAGCAACAAAATATAACTTAAATTATCGTTATGGTTCTTTAAGAAGAAGAAACAATCTGGAAGATGATAGAATACATTTCTAGTTTCAAATTGGTTGCTTGTCTCTGCTGTTAATTTTGAAAGATCTGGATGATGATAGAACACAATGTGACTTGAAGGGCTTATCTACACCAAGCAAAATATTCCACTATGAAAGTGTATGAAAGTGGTTTATAAAAGGCAGGAGCCACACTACTGCTTTATTGCGGTATTGAAGTGCACTGCAGGATCTACACTACTGCTTTGTAGTGGTACTGAAGTGCACTGACAACTGTTGGGGGCCCACCACACATCTTCACTAAGCAGGATATAACATTATGAAAGTGGTATGAAAACAGTATATGGTATGTGTCAATGGCCCTCAACAGTTGTCAGTGCACTTCAATATCTCTATACAGCAGTCATGGGGCTCCTGCCTTTCATATACCACTTTCATAGTGGAATATCCTGCTTGGTGTAGATGAGCCCGAAGTGTAAAAGTGATAGTGTATCAGAATAAAAATGGCCAACTTAAAAAACCACAAAAAACTTCAACAACAACAACAAAATAGGTTTTTTTTAATGGAGTTTTTCAGCTTAGTAACTATCAAGCCTTGCTTTGACCTTCCACATTTTTAGTTGCTACTTTGTAACTGAACAAGAAAGAAACAACACTGACAGGAAGATAAAGAAAAAAGAAGGCAAAATTGCCCCATGGGCCATGTGCATCATTCTGTATTCCCATACTAAGCCTGCAATCCTATACCCACTAACCTGGGAGTAAGCCTCATTAAATTAAATAGATTTTTCTTGGGAGAAAAGATGTACAGGATGGTCATAAGAAAGTTTCTATACAGGAATATTTTAAAGATATTGACCTGGTTTACATGTCACAGTGGGGAATCGTGGGTTGCCTACAGTTTGCCTACTGTAGGGAAACTGTTTCTGTTTTACTTAAACAACACCCCATTCATAGGCTGTTGCATGATGTGTGATTGTTTGTCTCTAATTACAGATTGGAGATAGCGGGGAATCCACAGCACTGCTGTTTTGCTGTGTGTGGGCTTTCCTGGTTAGGCAAGTCCTATGTGCAGTGAAGCTGTGCCTAGGATCTGGCTGCCTCAATTCAGTCTGCCCTTCCTCCTTCCCCCAATGGAGGAGGAAGAAGATGGGGCAAGGAAAGCCACGGCAGAGTGTCCTTCACTCCTCCGATGGCTACTTGCTGTCTTATGGCCTGTGGAGGGCTGGGTATCATCTAACCCCAGACCCAAAATTGTTTCTGCACCCCTGACCTAGGGTCTTACAGCATCTCAACACTTATGACCAACTGATACTCCATTCACTTAATTTTCCTGTCTTGAAGATTTGGTAAATATTTAAAGCATAGAATTATGGAGACAAGATAGGTGTTGTCTTGGTGATCCTACCCTTGTCATTTAATGTCTTTTTGGTTGACTCACCATATATAAAATAATTATGATGGTGCTGCCTTGTGCTGTGGTGATATGATGTTTGACTTGTTAATATTTCTAAAGCAATTGGATATATATGGAAGAACAACATAAAAGACTAGAATGATTTACTCACTTCATTATATTTTAAAAATGCTGCTTCTGTTATGACTTTTGAGCTTTCTTTCTTAAGTATATTAGCACATATATTTACAGCATACTATAAAAAGAAAGGGGAAAATTGAAGGTTAATTTGTGGGGGAAACTGTTGTTAGTTTTGCACGTCTAAACAATTAGCTACAAAATGTGTACCTGTGAACCTAGCAACTTCATATATTTACTTTTTATGTTGTAATGTAGTTGTACATCTTTCTTTTTGGCTCGCATAGAACATTATTTCTAGCTTTGTAATAGTTATATAGTTGTAATAAAAAGGAAGACTTCAAAAACAACAACAACAAAAAACCCACCCTCTGGCACATATGAATTCATGCTTTCACCATAGACTATTCAATTAAAGTCCTGGATCCAATATTGTCTTGTTCCTTAGTAAGCTATAGAGGCTTCAGATATAAGGTAGAAAAAGATAGTGATGGACGATAAGGAAAAAGGTCAATCACATATGTGGCCAGGCCAACTTGAAATACTCATGTCTATCTATGATATGACTTATTTCTGAATTTCACATATGAGAATGTAGAAGGCATTTGGCACAATTTTAATGTTCACAACCTCTCACAGTTCCTATATGGATCATTCCATCTTTTCTCATTTATTACTGTTTTTTTGAGTGGACTTCTGTATTTGTTTGTAAGCAACTATGTTAAATGTTGTATCCCCCTCTTCCCTTCTCTTGTTTTGGACAGCGTATCCGCAGGAGCGTAAAGATCCCTCAACACACCTACCTTTAATGCTTGGTAACAAATGCGTTTTAAGTACTGAAAAATGAGCTGTTCAATTCACAATCAGCAAAGTGTGTATTAAGTCAAGGCTAATTTGATAGCATTCAAAAAGAGGCTGACATTCCTTTTCTGATCTTTAGGTTAGATATGTGGACAGGAAACTGTTCCTTGACCTTACAAGCAAGTAGGGAAGCCCCTGCATGAATACAGTTTCCATGTGTTTACTGGAGCTGCCGCATACAGAAGACAGCCTCTGAAGTTATATATTTTAAATGAGTATTACATAATCCCTTTCCCAGGCACATTTTCATAGTTCAGACTATAAGAATCATAGCTTGATTTTTTTTTGGTAGCAATTGCAGAGCTGAGGTTACAATATAGTTGTACTGTAAGTTAAAGCAGAAAACGGACTAAGTGAATTTCGGAAGCATTGGCTTGGATTCCTAAAATAAGATTATGAATGGAAAGCTTTTGGTTCCCTTCCCCCATCTCCCCATGGAGGTACCTGCACTCCCCCCAAAAAATATCTCTGGGGGATTGGGGGCACTCCTGACTATGAATGGGGAGGGGTGGCTGTTGGGAAGGAGGAAATGTTCCCAATTCAGCAGAGATTTGCCCATTTCCCCCCATTCCACCTTTTTGGTGGGGGTTAGCAGGCAGCTGCAGGGGTGGGTGGGGAAGAAGGATTATGAAACTTTCCTTCAATGAACTTCCTTCCTTTCACTTATCTGAGGATCTGATCCATTCTGTTTTTCTCACTCTCTTCCATCATTTTTTGGTCTGTCTGCATTTAAATTAACCAACTGGAGTATGTATGTTCTAGTTGTTGCATAGTTTTGCCTTTGGCTTGTTTATG
The DNA here is from genome assembly GCF_023053635.1 of Elgaria multicarinata webbii. NCBI lineage: Eukaryota > Metazoa > Chordata > Lepidosauria > Squamata > Anguidae > Elgaria > Elgaria multicarinata. The sequence continues at coordinate 69,181,845 of NC_086180.1, forward strand.
AAAATTGTATAAATTACAATGTGCAGGTTAGCAGCAGCCTGTGGCTTCAGTTTATGCTGCTATTTCAATTGTTTTTCTCATGGCTAGAAAGTTCCCCCCACAGTTGCATTTGACTCATGCTATACATGGCTTTGATATCTAGGCTGATCTGCTGTGTGACTAATTCACAATATATGTCGTTGGTTATTTTTTAAAAAGTGTTCCTGAACCTGTGGTGGGGAAGAGCAGAGAGGAGGAGGAATTTTAGAACAACTCTCTTCTTCATATATATGAAGGTTGAATCAGCCCTGGGTTTACCCTGATTTATGTTGGCAGAGAGAGAGAATTAATCTGGCTTGGCCCCATCATCCATTATCTAGAGGAAGTCCCACCTTGCTTCCTTGTTTTGTTCCCGTTAGTACTTTCCAATAAAACAGGGCTGGCAGATCTTTTACACAAGGAGGTTGGTTATAAATGCATTTAAACTGGATTTTAGTACATAATCCAGCAGCTGAAAACCACAGCCTGGTAGTTTTTTGTTTTAACCCCTTTTTTAAACAACAACAACAGCAACAGACTGCTTTTTTCACTGTCCACTGTGCAACCTTTCACTCAATTATTAAGGGAAGAATGTTCCACAGATTCAGGAAATGCTCCCATATACAGTTTCCATGTTTATTTAATTTGATTGCATTAGTCATATACTTAATTTTTTTTCTGCCTACTTGGTGTTTACACCTTTCAGATATGGGCAGTAGGACAGGGAGAGAGGAAGAAATCTGCTTGGTTAACATGCACCTCACTTGCCATCGTTTAGGTAAGCTGTACATTTGCTATTCTGGTTCCTCTTGGGCAGCATCAGAGCATATGGACTCAACCAAGTATTGTGTGGAAACAGTGAGCAGGTTCTCAAAAATCAGTATAAATGTCTGTTGCATTGAATATCTTTCTGGTATGGAATGTTTGGGTACTGAACATGCTCTATGCCTACTAGCCCAAACTACTAGGCCTCCTAGCCACACAGGCTCTATGACTAACACATGTATAAGAAAAATGGTCAGGGGTTTTCCTGTTATGCCTGAAGGCATACCTAGCTTTCCACAACTTCTAGGTCCACCTCTTATTCCTTTGGTATGACAATAATAATGCCTAAGGACAAGTAACTGGCCCAACAAGCCCTTACTTGCTATCCCATGCCCTTGTGTAAGCATTTCAAGAGTCACTCTTGGTAGCATCACCACAAGGACTGTAAGATCAGCCTCACACTTACAAAAACTGGTCTTAATACACCTTGTTTGTGAATACGACATCAAGCTTCAGCTCCTCGACTGAGGCCGGCATCTCCTAGAGAATTGTCTAACTTTGTACTTTTGAGGCCTGCATCTCCTAGAGAACTGCCTAGCGTTGCAACTTTGAGTCCTCCTCCCTACTTGCACTTATTCTGGGAAAGGTTATGTAGCAGTCACTTACTCCCCACATGTACTGCCAGCAACAGACAGAGAGAGCGAGAGAGCTCCAGCCCAGCAATCTTCAGGGTTGTTCTCAGTGGCCACTACTACTCATCAGGAAGTGATTCTTCCAACAGAGCAGAGATTCATTTTTCTGCTTAGTGGGGGGTGGGGGGTAGCGATATCTTCCAGTCCTTTATGGCTTGAGCTCAGCTAAAAATAACCACCATATTGTCTGACTCTTCCTGAAGCACGTAGGCTCTCCCTTGGACTCCCGTCACAATATTCGCACTGAACTCTCAGTAGGTGAGAATGGCACAATATCAGTCCTTCCCCAAGCTTCCCCTCTGTCAGTTGCTTAGGAATATACCCCCCCCCCAACAGCATTTAAGAAGGATTTCAGGGAAAGGATAAATTTACATTTATAATCAATTCAAAAAAAGGTTGTGTATTGTAAAATTATTTTTCAATGAAGAGTGGGAGAGTCTGAACACAGAGAAGACCAAATTTCTCCACTTGAAGTCTCTGTGGAAGACTCTATCTTACGGTGATTTATTTATATTGTGCCTTTAAATGGAGCATTCATAAATGAGATGTGAATAATTTATTCAATAGATATGATGAAATATAGAAACTGTTCTTTTTAAATTCTGAGTGTATAATGTGGGTAATGGAAGTACTGTGTGTAGCACATTTAGGTGTACACAAAATAGCTTTCATGTGGTGCAGTACGAAAGTAGGACAGTGACATAAGAAGGAATCCGCTTTGCTGAAGATCTCACACCCCCACCCCCCCGATGCCACTTTCTATTCTGAGAAGTATCAACCAGAGGAAAATGCAGAAGTTCTTTTTTGGGGTGGGTGGGTGGGTTGGGGGACGAGGAGCAACAGAGAAAGGACGTATTTCCTATTAGTAGGTTGTCTTGGCCTCTATTAGAATTATCAGGGCCTGTCTATCTCCCTCCAATGCCTTACAGTAGAGCAGACGCTCCCACAGTGACCATATAAACACATACATAAGTGTATGTGATGTGTGCAGAAATATGTAATATCTTCTCTCTCTCTCTCTCTCTCTCTCTCTCTCTCTCTCTCTCTCTCTCTCTCTCTCTTTATTTAGTCTGTCCTCTGCATTCACATTACGTGCGGTTCTGAGGCTGGGGTATACTTTTGTACCCAAAGACCTCACTTAAGAACCTAAGAAGAGCCATGCTGAATTAGCTGGCTGGCCAAATGGTAAGGAAGAGGCAGCAGCCACCGCCGTTGCTAATGCCACCACTGCTATAGTTTTCCAGAAGGCAACATGTTGTCTTGGTTCAGCATTGTTTACATGGAAGGGAAGGAAAGAGAGCGAATAAGGGGAGTTACATTGTTAGTTTCTACTTAGCTCCCCATACCTGCTATTGCTTTTGTGTTCTTGCAGGAAGGAATAAGGAATGCTTGGAGAGGTACAAGTAAGGGCTAGTGAAGTTTAAGTTCACATAGCCAGGACTAAGATGAATGTGGTTTCCCAATGAGTAGTTCAGTAAACAGTTATGACTCTGTGAACATCATCGGTGCTATGCTATTGCAGGTGCTGCCATTGCTTCAGTGTTCACAAGCCAATCTGGTACTTACTTACTAGTGCACTTGGAAAATCCTAGAGATTATAGTTTTGCAAGGGCAGTAATATCCCATTTCACAATTTTTAAAGGATGAACTTTTATGATGGAAACTCTAAGTCTCAACTTAAGCCATCCTCATAATCAGAGTATAAATGGAACTCTTTTGTGTTGCTGTTTAAAATGTATATTCAGCACAAGTAACAAATCAACATTTGACATTATTCTCCATGTTTGGTACTTGTTAGCTCCTAGAGGTGGACTTTGCTATTCTATTCTATTCCTTTGCTGATCACTCTTAAATAATAATAATAATATTTCTTACACACCTCTCCATTTTGATCGAGGTGGGGAACAACAGTAAGTATAAAATACATAAAATACTGAAGATAAAATACTTAAAGATTCTGAGCTGATGAAATTACTCTTTTAGTGGTCAATAAATGTAGGTGCCTAATCAAATTACTATCAGAAAGAAGAATCTGCTAAAACACTTATAAAATAACTTGTGTGTTGGCTCTTCTAAGTTAATGTCTTGATTCCTTTCATCCTATATGATGGTCTCAGCCACCTCAAACATGCGATGTTTCATTCAATGGATTGTCCTAAAGGCATATTCATGACCTGTGATAGTAGGAGCTAATGAAGATCTTTGTATTGCTTTCCCCCTTTCCTTTCCATCAAGTTTCCTGTTTTGATTTAATTTATCTATATAGCTTGAGGGTACTGAAGTCCCAGCATTGCTCCTGAACCCCGTCAGCTATTCATTAGTATGTTCAATATGATGATTAATCACTTCATTGCTTGTATGGGTATTCTTTGGTTTCACTTCACAAAATGTGGCCATATTGCCCATGTTGGTTTAGCCTAACCCATTAATGGAAACCACTTAATATCCTTCAGTGTCCATATTACTAGATATGAAAATGCACCAGTCAGGCCTTTTATGCTAAAGAATGTCACCCTGATCTAAGACTATGGGTGCACCCAAAGAGGGTTTCACAAAGAGAACTGTCTCCCCTTTGAAGAAAGTGGGAATCCTGCATATGCCCCGGAGCCCCCATCACCACCACAGTAAATCTGTTCAAGGGCAACAGCTTGGAGAACTACATAAAATGTTCCATAGATATCTTCGTAAGATGTTCAGTGGCATTTCAAATTTTAATTCATAGGCATGTTCTTGTATCTAAATCTATAGTTTCGGAAGGATTTGTACATCAACAAAATCAATATTGGATGAGAATCCAAGAACACCATAGCCATGTCTTCCTCAGAAGCGGTCACATCTATAAGTGATTCTGGTGTTTGGATTTTCAGCACAGGCTTGACTGGCAGGACAACTCCTTCATTTTATCAGCACACTGCCTGGAGCACCTCTCATATACAATGATGGGTTTGCTCCATCATTACAATTAACAAGGAAGGCCTACTTGTCTATGTATTTCCCCATTCACTTTATTGATTATTTTTTGCAGTACTTTGCAATCAGTTTTTTTTAAAAAAAATCTGCCTTAGCTTGCTGTAAATTGCTGGATGCACTGACCATGTAATGGTTAGATTGATTTGGTTCCATGTTGATTGACAATGTGCTGTACTGATTGTAACCTTTTCATTTTTATTTGAAATAACTTTTGTGATTACTGGTCTGCTTCTCCTTTTAAGTAGCCCCATTTCAACATCATTTAATGACAAAAGAATCCCCTGTCTTTGGATCTAGCACTGTGTACGTGTGTGTGCGTGTGTGTGTGTGTGCGTGTGTGTGTGTGCGTGCGTGCGCGCATCCTTAGATTCTGTCCTCACAGATCACTCTTGATAGATGATGATGATGATTTCTGAGACACCATTCTCAAAAAAGACTCAAAGTGACTTACAACAAAATTAGAACATACAAAATTTAAAATGGCTAAAAACAATTATCCATTAAAATACCACCAGCCCATAAAACAGCTAAAACATCAATGACAACCATAAACAATACAGGAATGCTTTAAACTGGATCCCGGCAGATAGCAGGGGGTTGGACTCTTCCAATTCTATGATTGTATGATACATTATGCCATAAAGCACCTGGGAATAGAGGAAAGCCTTAACACGGTGCCAAAAAGTTGACAAAAATTTGCTGCAATTGGAAGAAATGTTGTGAGGGGAAAAGCTGCCTAGCACCCCAACAATAGATAGCTTTGTTTACAACCAACAGGTACCACATGCAGGGAAACCTCATTTTCCCAGGGATTTGCGAAACATGTTGGCTTTGGGAACACAGGAGGCACAGCCAAATTTGGAAAACCTGACCCAAGCTCTTGCTCTGCACAAAACAGAGTTAAGGCAACAGAATCAGGCTTTCCAAACAAGGCCCTCCAATCAGATTCACTGTAGCAGCAGCTGGGGCCAACTATATAAACAGACCAATGTAAGACCAATTTTTAAAAAAGGAATCTAGGGGGGATCCGGGAAATTACAGGCTGATTAGTTTAACGTCCATTCAGGTAAATTGATTGAAAGTGTTATTAAAGACCAAATTAATAAGCATATTGAAGGACAAGTCCTTCTGAAAAGAATCAACATGGGTTCGGCAAAGGTAAGTCATGTCTCACTAGAGTTCTTTGAGAATGACAATAACCATGCAGACAGCAATGATGCGGTGGACATTATTTACTTGGACTTCCAAAAGGCTTTTGATAAAGACCCTTATGAAAGACTCCTGAGCAGTGATGGAATCAAGCGAGAGGTCCTCTTATGGATCAGTAACTGGTTAAAGAACAGAAAGCAGAGAGTTGGAATGGTAAATTCTCCCAATGGGGGGAAGTAAATAGTGGAGTCCCACAGGGATCTATATTGGGAACAACTCTTTTCAACTTGATAATAAATGATCTGGAATAAGGAGTGAGCAGTGAGGTGGCCAAGTTTGCTGATGGCACCAAATTATTTAAGGTGGGGATTGCGAGGAGCTCCAAAAGGATCTGTCCAAGCTGGGAGAGTGGGTTTTCAAATGGCAGATACGGTTCAATGTAAGCAAGTGTAAAGTGATGGATGTTGGGACAAAAAATCCCAATGCTCAAGTATAACCTGATGGGATCTGAGCTGGTGGTTTGCAACCAAGAAAGAGAACTTGGGATTGTGGTGGACAGCTGGATGAAAATGTCAACCCAGTCTGTGACCGCTGTAAAGAAGGCAAACTCCATGTTAGGCATTTTTAGAAAAGGAATTGAGACTAAAATTGCCAGTATCATACTGCCTTTATACGACTCTGTGATGTGACCACACTTAGAATACTGTGTTTAGATCTGGTTACTACACCTAAAAAAATATATTGTAGAGCTGGAAAAGGGCAACTAAAATGATCAGGGGACTGGATCATCTTCCCTAGGAAGGAAGGTTACAACAGCTGGGATTGTTTAGCTTGGAAAAAGGGAGGGTAAGGGGAGACCTGGTAGAGGTGTACAAAATTATGCATGGGGTGGAGAATGTGGATAGGGAGACATTTTTCTCCCTCTCCCATAATACTAGAACCCAGGGTTATCGATGAAGCTGATTGGTGGGAGATTCAGGACAGATAAAAGGAAGTACTTCTTCACACAATGCATAGTTAAACTCTGGAATTCACTACCACAAGATGTACTGATGGCCACCAATTTGGATGGCTTTAAAAGGGGACTGCAGAAATTCCTGGAGGAGAAGGGTATCAATGGCTACTAGTCCTGATGGCTATGTGCTACCTCCTGTATCAGAGGAAGTAAGCCTGTATACACCAGCTGCTGGGGAATCTGGGTGGGAGAGTGCTGTTGCACCGTGTCCTGCTTGTGGGTCTCTGGTCGACAGTTGGTTGGTCACTGTGGAAACTGAGTGCTGGAATAGATAGACCCTTGGTGTGATCCAGCATGGCTATTCTTGTGTTTTAGGTTCTTAAAGTTGTGTTGATGCTGCCTGTGCTACTGTAGGGTGACCCTATGAAAAGGAGGACAGGGCTCCTGTATCTTTAACAGTTGTATTGAAAAGGGAATTTCAGCAGGTGTCTTTGGTATGCATGCAGCGCCTGGTGAAATTCCCTCTTCATCATAACAGTTAAAGCTGCAGGAGCTATACTAGAGTGACCAGTTTTAAAAGAGGGCAGGGCACCTGCAGCTTTAACTGTTGTGACGAAGAGGAAATTTCACCAGGTTCTCCATATATACAAATGACACCTGCTGAAATTCTTTTTTCAATACAATTGTTAAAGATACAGGAGCCCTGTCCTCCTTTTCATATGGTCACCCTAGCTACTGTGACTTGTGTTTCCAAGAGTTTTAATTATCAGGATTTTGAAAGGTACTGTGGGAGGTATACACTTCAAGCCAAATGCATTCCTCACTTCAGAATGAAATCTAAATGCATAGAAAATGAAATAAAGAATAGACAACTTTCTCATATTTCTTTATACAATGTGCTGTGGATCTGGTTTCATTGTTGTCCTCCCCCCCTCCGGTAACAATAGAAATCTATGGGTAATTACACATCCATACAAAGGGGTAAAACAACACAGCACTTAGCTCTATATTAAATAAAACATTCTATCATGAATTTGGTACATAAGAACAGGTTTTATGACACATGAACCCCAAATCCTTGTTGCTTCATGGCGTATACCAAAACATAAATCCCTCCCAATGCTCTTCTTGTGCATGGAAACTTCTTTTTTCACTCCTACAGAGAATGCAGTCTTTATATGTAAAGACGTGTATGTATATCTGTGACAGCAAAGTGTTCCAAGCAATTGCACTGGAGAAGAAGTGTGTAGCTGTTTTCATAGTCTAAATTCTCCTCTAACAAGCTGCTATTAATTTGTAGCAGAGTATTCCCTCTCCCATCAGGGCAAATAGGTTGTGGATGGAGATTTAGAACATTTCTACACAAGGCTTTTATTGCATGTTTGTGATTGGTCAGTCATGGAAGTTTGTATGGCCTTTACATGAGGTCCTTAACCTCCAGGGCATTTCCTGCACATTTTGACCTTTATCTTGCCTTTAAAAATATTGGAGATAATGCGGCGAGGAGCATTAATCTGATACATTGGCTGTGTGTAATGGCAGAGTTACACTATATGGCAGCTCCATCTAGAGGCTGTACAATGAAACATAGAGCTTGCAGACAAATGAATCAAAGCACATGTCTGCCTGTGTAAAGAAGCCGATCTTAATCCTGCAAAGAATCTGGAAGCAAAACCCCTGGTAAGTTTGGGATAAAAAGCCTGGTGTGATGGCAGCCTTAGACTGGAGGACAGGGATCAGCATCCCCTTTGCCAGTGTTGCTCGTTCTTCTGTCTGACTTATTCCTGCCTCCCCCACATTTGCTTTTAAGTAAAAATCAAAATTGTGGCAGATCTGATTATTGAGCTCCAGTGTGACAGGTAATTAGAGCAGCATCTTTCAAAATAACATTAATATTTTATACTTGTATACTCAAAACACAACTAGTAATTTATCTTTCAATGAAATATCTACAAAAGTACTTTTTTTTTAATGATTTCACTCACATGCTACTGGGGGAAAACTTGTCTCTTTTAATAAGGTGATCACTAGGGGTGTGCACGGACCCCCCGCTCCGCCCTGCGGGCCGATCCGAAAATTTTGGATTGGCCCGCTCCACGCCGCTCCGCCCATACTCTGCTCCTCTTCGCCGCGGAGCTCTGGCTCCGAATCGGAGCTCTGCAGTGGAGGGGAGTGGCGCCAGGTAAGGCCGGGAGAGGAGGGCGGGGGGGGGGGTTACCGGGCCCTGCCGCCGTCACCACCCGTGCGGTGATGGCGGCAGAGCCCGGTAAGGGACCAAGGGGGAGGGGGGCCTTACCTGCCTCCGTCCGCGGTCCGTCGGCTTCTTCAATTGAGCCCGCAGTTCAATTGAAGAAGCCGATGGACCGCGGACGGAGGCAGGTAAGGGAGAGGAGGGCGGGGGGTTACCGGGCCCTGCCGCCGTCGCCGCCCATGCGGCGACAGCAGCAGAGCCCGGTAAGGGACCAAGGGGGTGGGGGGCCTTACCTGCCTCTGTCCGCGGTCCGTCGGCTTCTTCAATGGAGCCCGCGGTTCAACCAGGAAGTCTGGGCCGTGCGGCCCAGACTTCCTGGTTGAACTGCGGGCTCAATTGAAGAAGCCGACGGACCGCGGACGGAGGCAGGTAAGGGAGAGGAGGGGGGATTTTACCGGGCCCTGCCGCTGTCGCCGCATGGGCGACAGCGACAGCGGCAGGGCCCGGTAAACCCCACTTAACTTTCCGGCGGAGCTCCGGATCGAGGCGAAGGATCCGCCTTCACTTCCATCCTCTTCGCCATGCTCTGCCGGCCCCCCAATCCTCTTCACCTCCACCTTAAGGGCAGGCGAAGCCCCCCACTCCGCTTCTAATTCGCCGGTCCGATTAGAAGCGGAGCACATCCCTAGTGATCACCATACAGAATCAGGTGCTGAATTTCAGATGTGTATGTGAAAGAAATTCTTATGTTATGCTTCTATGCGCACCTACTTGGGAGCAAATCCTAATGAATATAGTGGAACTTATGTCCAAGTCATCACTGGCTATTAGAGTATATGTTCCTTGAGTCAGTGTTGCTATATTCTGATATCCTATATACATGAAGTGCTGTAGAAATGAGTATTGGTAATAGGCACAGTCCAATGGGAAGTTCTCCTGTACAAGCCCCACTGAAATGAATGAGAGCCGTGGGATCCTATGCTCTTGTCCTGTTCTTGTCTGTTTAAAGAGCTTTTCTGGAGTGTTCCTCAGTGACTTGTGCCCATGAACAAGAGCAAATGGCCACTACTGTCCTTCTTTTTGCTCAGCTGCCATAATTCTACAAAGTTGCTGGAGGGCTGTACTGTATCAAGTGTTCTTTTTTGCTAATAGCAGAAAACTCACTTCCAAAGAGTACAGCCCAGCTTTCTCTCCAGTGGGGGCAAAGATATCTTTAGGTATTGGTTTAATAGTATCATAGTATTAAAAGGGCATGCAGAGGACACACTGCACTGTATGTAGCATGCAACCTTTCCAGAGATTGGAGAGTTATTTAAAGAGACGTTAACTGAATAGTCTCTTAGGGCAGAATCCTATGCATGTATATACAGAAAACATCCCACAACTACCAGCATTCCTCAGCCAACATGGCTAGCTGGGGAATACATCTTTAAAGGATTGTGGCTTCAAATGAAGAAAGATTTACTTATGTGTTGCGTGGAGCTAGGTTTGTATTATTGCGAGTGGAGAAGGAAGCATGGAATAAAGACACAGACACCAGAGCTTGGGATAAACTAGGGCCTCTTTATTTACCCCTCCCTGGATCTGCATGTGAAAGTGCGGGAATCTATTAGACCCTTTCTTCAGGCACCTAGCCTGCCAATCAGGGCGAGCCACTCCATTGAACACAGCGGTCGGGTAAACCCGGCCCCATATTCAAGCTACATGTCAGTGTATGGGGTGGGTGGGGGGAACAGCCTACGTCATCCCCACTCAGTGCTGCAGAGCTCCAAGTAGATGAGACAGGAGGGTCCCCAAAGGCAAACCATATCCTGACGAGAGAGCTGCACAGCCCCTGAGGAGCAGGACCTCCGGATATGCCAATCACCTTGTTGTTACTGGATTAATGTTGTGCTGGTCTCGGACTGTAATAAAGTGATTGATTATGCCAATCAGCAAAAGGTGACAGAGGGATCACCGTCCCTATTGTAATATCGTGCAAATTCCCGCACACCTGCACAGGAGGGTGCCTGAGCTTCAGCAGGGCAGGCCTTTATAGGTTTTGCCCCACCCACACCTTACGCTGCCCACATCCCATTGCACGTGCAGCATCCTTCTTCCTCCCCAGTTCCGGCTGGGTGGGAAGTGGGCTTATGTGCATCCCACTTCTCTGAGCCCCTGAAATTTCAGGGGCTCAGCTTTCCCAGCTTTGGTTCCCTTTGGAAGGAGTTTTCTGGATGCTTATTGGCATTTTGTAATATTTTGTTTATTTACATGTAGACAGGTTGATCATAGGTTGAAGTACAGCCTATGCACTTCATAGCCAGAAGTACATAGATAGCCAAACTCCACGGCTCCTACATCAGATCTCTGGACTCCTATGCATGTTTAGAGAGAGAGAAAATCCTACAACTACCAGCATGCCCCAGCCAGGCTTGGGCATGGTGGGAGTTGTAGGACTTTTTCATCTGTAAACATGCACAGGATTGAAACCTAAGAGTATTTGTTAATAATTGCTCTGAGTCTATAGTTTCCTGAGAGCTTACTCTGGTAAATTTAATGTGCAGCCTGAAAGCTGGAACATTTTTACTCCAAGCCAGGATATAAGCTTCTGCCAGAAACACGGAAAACTATTCACTGTGTTCCTCTTTAATGCAATTCTTTGATTAAAGCCTGCCAAGCTTTAACATCTCCATCTCTCTCCATCTCTCTCTCTCTCTTGTGTGTGTTTCCTTTCATAAGGAAGGATCCCTGAAGGCTGTGAGTTGGGCAGTCTTAGAACTCATGAACATGTGCCATTTTTTTCTGACAGTGGTATCTTAAAAATCTTTACAGCACCTTCATGATTTTGTTTGTTAAATCAATTAAAAGTGGCAGTCATTTCTGGTTAGTACATTTCAGTCGCAACTAAGCAGTCCATTTCTGTTTCAGTATTGCGATGGTTTTAAAACACTGTGATTTTCTTTGGTAATTGCACACACAGAGGAACATGGAATCAATGGAGGCACAGCAGTGGATAAGGGAAGAGCAGCAGGTGGCTGGTGCTATGCATACTGAATAGAGAATGCCATCTGCTTGTGAAAAAAAGTGTGACTGTGGGGCTGTCTTGCGGAAAGCAAAGACCAGTGTAAAACAAAAGGGGGAAAGAACCGTTTTGCAAATAGAAGTCATAACATGGACAGTAGCCATTCATAGCTTTCTCCTCTATTACATGTTAAATTACTCTAAATACGCTAAACTGGAATCCAGAGCTGAGGTCAAATGTATAACTTCTTTATTTAGCACAGTCAACCACAAACTACAACACCTTTCTTGCAAGCTTACAATGTAATACACACAACACAAAATGAGAAAGGATAGGTAGGGACAGAAAAACAAATTCAGGTACTAATTCTTCATACATGCTACATTTTATTGGTGGGCAATGATGCCTTTGGAGTGATAATAATGTGTAAGTCTTAGGTGCTGTTGCTGCTGCAATGGCTATTCCACCTAGAGTTGCCTGAGAAATCTGTAATGGATTAAAATGAATTTGGATTTCTATGAATTTCATCTGTAGCTTCCGCAGCGGTCTGTCCTCTTCGAGTCATGCAGCATCTGTGGACAGTTGGACTTTTTTTTTTTTACTTTTCCAAAAATCTCCACAAAATTATTCACTGGAAAATATATGGTAATACTTCTGAAGAATTCTAATGGCAGCTTATTGAAAGTCATAGTGACTGAAGAGGAGAATACTGTCCTTTGGCAACCAGGTCCTGAAACTCCTGGCTCTTGTCAGTGGCAAAGATGACTGACGAAGGTTCTGGGTAGCTAGGACACAATTATGTAAAATGTCCACTTCCCAGCCCTTAGATAGGGCTGTTGCTGCTGTTCCTGTTCTTTCCAACTGGATGGGGCTAAATAAGGCAAGAAAGAGGTGATGTTAGACCAGATGCTCTTCAAGGAGCAGTGTGTGTGTGTGTGAGAGAGAGAGAGAGAGAGAGAGAAAGAGAGAGAGAGAGAGAGAGTGACCAATAGGCCCCTGTTGGCCTTTAAGATCAGCTCCTAATCTGGACTTTAGCCTTATTGCTGTGGCTATGGCCAGGGCCACCTTATATTAATTACCGTATTTCTTTGATTCTAAGACACCATTGATTGTAAGACGCATACTAATTTCAGTACCACCAACAGGAAAAAAAGCTTTGATTCTAAGAAATAATAAACGCAGCCGCGATTCTAAGACGCACCCCGTTTTTAGAGATGTTTATATAGGAAGAAACATGTGTCTTAGAGTCGAAGAAATACAGTACATATAATATGGAAGATACTAGAACATGTGTTGATTATTATTTTATTTTACGTATTTAGTTTTGCTTACATGTACTCAGTTAATAGCACCTCCCTATCTCTGGTTCAGTTGCTATAGAAACCGTATCCTGCTTGCTTCCCCATCTAACAATATTCTAAATTCAGACCATAGTATTAGACAGTAAAATTAATTATGTACCTTATACTTAACTATAATCTAGCACATATTAAAATACTTATGGTATGCATTATGACAGAGCTTATGTGTGAATGCCTCACTGGTACAATGGATGTGCTGTGACATTTGCGATTCTTGGAACAACAGATTTCCATAAAACTGATGGGCAAAAGCTGAAGTTATCCACTTCAGCTTATAAAGGAAGTAATAGCAGACAAACCATTCTGTCCTGAGGCTTAGTACCACAGCATCCTATTGTTGGCAATTACTTACAAATACAATAAAGTCTATTGCAATATAAATCAACATAAATATATGGTCATGTCAGGACAAAATGCTGGAACTTCATGGTTGATTTTGACTTAATAGCTACTGATAGAACAGGAAAACTTTTACATGGACTTATTGGTGATTGGACTTCAACTACACAGCACCCAACTCCAGAAAAGAATGCAACCCATTAATACTCTTTAGGGAATATTGTTCCAGTATCAGGAGCTCTGCCTATTATTAGTAGAAAATGTTCTACAGACTGAGTTTGTCCATAAGTTCCTGAAGGCCGATTTGTTTGCCCAAATTAACTTGAACCAGTCCTGCCCTTGATTTCAGTGTGTCTGTGTGTGTGTGTGTTTGCACGCCCGTGTGTTTGGGGAGGGGAAAGACCCAAGGAGATTTGGAGGAGACAGCAGACAGTAACAATAATAAAGAAATTATAAAAGTAAGTTTTGTAGAAATGTTTGGGTCATCATGTTAAATCTTGAATTCTAAAATAGCTGTGTAGGATAACATAGCCCATGGTGACTTGCAAGGCCGGCTCCAGGTTTTCATGGCCCTTAGGCAGCAGGGTATCAGCAGGTCCTAGGGGTCTCCGGTTTCTTTTCAAGCCACCACTCTGCACCCTTTTCCCCCTTGGCCAATATAAGAAGCCCTTATTATTAAAGGGAAAAAATGAAACTTTTGAACTTCACTAGTTGCCTTTTTAATTTTTTTTATGAACAACATAATAGGAATAATAATAATAATAATAATAATAATAATAATAATAATAATAGTAGTAGTAGTATTTGTTACCTGCTTCTCCATCTGGATATCAAACTTTAACTTTAACCAAGATATAAAATCTGCTCCACCACTGAGAGCTACAAACTTTAAGCAAGCATTTGGTAAAATGCATTGGAATCATACTGCAAATTACTTGTAACAATTTGCAAACTGCTGGTTTCAAATGGATCCATTCAGTAAACACAGCACTAATATAATTCTTACAGAGCCACTCACCTGAGATCAGAGGAGCTGCCTTATGCTAAGTCAGACTATTGGTCCGTATTAGCAACACTGACTGGTATAGCTAGGGTGACCATATGAAAATAAGGACAGGGCTCCTGTATCTTTAACAGAAATTCCCTCTTCATCACAACAGTTAAAGCTGCAGGAGCTATACTAGAGTGACCAGATTTAAAAGAGGGCAGGGCACCTACAGCTTTACCTGTGGTGATGAAGAGGGAATTTCACCAGGTTCTCCATATATACAAATGACACCTGCTGAAATTCCCTTTTCTATGCAACTGTTAAAGATACAGGAGCCCTGTCCTCCTTTCCATATGGTCACCCTAGTGTACTACCACTGATCTACAGTCCCTTCCCTTAAGATCAAATGAGAAAAGCTGTTTCTCAGGCTCAGGGTAGACAGGTGGACTGTATGAACAGCTAGATCTCCCAGCACAACATCATAAAAATCAACAAGTGCTTTGCAAAGGGGTCTATCTAAAAGAGAAAAGTACAACAGCAACCAATTGAGACACTTCGGGGCACGTGGGTGGGTGTTATAAAAGTATGCCACTGCTTTAGTCCAGTTTCACTTTTATCTTCATGGTAGGATGCAATCCTTTACACACTTACCTCTGAACTCAATTGATCACAATGGGGCTGAAGTCTGAGCAGATATGAATAGGATTGCACTGTTATCATTGCATTGGTAGTGTTCCAAAAATAATTAGAAACCAGACAGAGAACATGGGCAAAAAGAGTTAGAGATGGGTTTTTTTGGCTACTAGTGCTGACAGCTATGTGCTACCTCCAGTAGCAGAGGCAGTAAGCCTATGTACACCAGTTGCTGGGGAACATGGGTGGGAGGTTGCTGTTGCTTGTGGGTTCCTGGTCAACACCTGTTTGGTCACTGTGTGAACAGAGTGCTGGACTAGATGGACCCTTGGTCTGATCCACCATGGCTCTTCTGATGCTCTAATGAATGGGGGGCTAGGTGCAGCCTCCATTCTCCATGCTACTACTCACTGGGCAGCTTACTCTGTAGGGTCACTCACTTAGGGGTGTTGGCACACAGCCTCTCTGCTCTCGTGCCTCCTCCTGGTGTGCAAGGCACAAGAGGTGTTTGGATGGCTAGCTGGTGTGGAGACACCTCACAGCAGACACCTCACTTGTGTTGAGCCATAGATCTGGGTGGCTCATCAGGTGCCACCTCTCCTCGTGTGGCTCCTGGCATGCAGCTCAATGATTGATGGATGGATGGCAGTGGGAGGCACATGCATGCTGCAGTTGCAACTACCTAGGCCTACATGAGCAGTTCAGCTAGCCCAGCTTTCATCCTCCTCCAATCACCATCTTAAAGTTCACCTCCTCATTTGGCCGCTCAGTAAACAGCTAGTGTTTTTGCTGTTGCCTGCCACTCCTTACGCATCTCGACAAAGAGCCTTGCTTGGGGACAACCTTTTGCCTTGGTATGCTCAAGCATAGGTGCAGTTGAAAATCCAGGGATTGAGAAAGCAAGCCACAGCAACCTCCTTTGTGGCATAGCTGCTGCAGAGAGCTCAGAGCAGAATAAGTTGAGAGAGATGCAGCCCTGACCAATCGGCACGGGACACTTCTGAGCACTAGCCCCACCTTGCCGATTTTGATGCAAGCCCTAGTGACCTGCTGCCAAGTAAGTGTTTAATAACTAAGATAATTGGAATGATGGGGCTAGATAGATACACATGATTATGCTATGACCATAATAAGTCACATATGTCCTACTTGCCCTGTTGGACTCTGTAATTTGCCAGGTCAAAAGGTGGCAACTCTAGTTAATGGCCAACCCCTGCTGCTCTGCAAATTGCTTTGAACTTCTCATGAAAGCCAGTTTGAATGTAATGCAGAATCATAATGAGAAATCAGAAGGCTAGGGGAACCCATGCTTTGGGTTTCCACATATAACACGCAATGCAGGACTTGTTAATCAATAGTAAGATCCTTAAGCCCCTGATTAATGTTTTGAGCTCATGGATGAGATCTGTAGGTTGCTCTTCAGGTGAAAGGAGTGCTGAAAGCATTTTTTATGATACTATGAACAGTCTTCCTTAAACTGATGCCGTCAAGATGTGTTGACTACAACTTCCAGCATCCTCAGCCAGCATGGTTGGCTGAAGCCAGCTGGGCGGTGCAGTCCAATACATCTACAGGACAGCAGGGTGATATGAAATCAAATTTAACTAACCCCCCCCCCCAAAATATCAAGTTTTCTTTTCCTTTAGAAAGTGCTATTTATTGGTTCTTTGTTCTTGTGGACATTAGCACTACCCATGGCAAAAAGGTTATATGGCTACTTGTATACAGGAGATTAGAAATTTGTTCTGTTTTGTCTATGGCCTAATTCTCACTGAATTGAGCCTTGACCTTCTGTAAAGATGGCTCTTCACAGACTGTGGGTGGTATCTCACATGGTTGAATACGTCTTCATACAAAAGTTCCCTGCACAGATACACTAGGCATTCTGGCAAAGCCTTCTTCCTGACACAGTAATTTTGTCTGTGTAGAAATCTTTCTTCCTTGATGGAACATTCCATCATGTGAGTCCTCATTTTCATTCTGAAGCCAAGGCATGGGTTTCCTGTCTCAGTGGGAACTAGGCTTCTATGCTTTCATAAACTGGAGGCTTGATGATTCTGTTCTGCATGCCTTTGCCTTTGTCATCTGTTTAAACATTGTTGATGGATGCAAAACATTTACATCTACATCCAGATGGGGATGATTGACACTTGAGACACACCTGTCAGAGATGCTTAGATATTGGATATCCTGTTTTAGGATAGGAACA
Organism: Elgaria multicarinata webbii; assembly: GCF_023053635.1. Classification (NCBI taxonomy): domain Eukaryota; kingdom Metazoa; phylum Chordata; class Lepidosauria; order Squamata; family Anguidae; genus Elgaria; species Elgaria multicarinata. The sequence goes on from NC_086180.1 coordinate 69,199,119, forward strand.
GACTACTAGATCAATGGTGTCTCTTCCAGTTCTATGATTTAATGAATGTTCCAATAATTTGTCTAAACTTGTTTCTTACAGTTAAAAGTCAATCTTTCAGAATTATTTTGCCTACGCTAAGCCATGGGTATTCTGAATTTACACTATATTTCTTCATTTATTATAATTTTTTATAAACTATACTGTCATCCAAAAGTGGACCACAGGGCTGTGTGCATTTTTTAATAAAATAAAATAAAATATACAGTACAATAATAAAACAACACGAATCTTTAAACAACAATACAATGAAATTGAGAGCCATGAAATTATTCAACCAGCTAAGTATACAATAATTTAAAATGCCTGGGCAAATAAAAAGGGTTTAACCCGGCAGCAGGAAGAATATACGGATGGTGCCAGGTGTAACTTCATTCGGAGGCCGTTCCAAAGTTGGGACACCACAGAAAAAGCCCTCTGTTTAGCCTCCTATAATGATCATAATGCAAGGGCAGGTTCGTCTGGGAGGGGACATTTATAGCATTTACAGTTAACCTTGAATTGTGCTCAGTAGCAATTAGGCAGCCAGGATAATTCTTTCAGAATTGATGTAATGTGGCTCCAACTAGAGAAATCAGTCAGAATTCTAGCAGCCTAATTGTGTAATAGTTGAAGCTTCTGAACTGTTTTCAAGGGTTGTCCCACATATAATGCCTGGAGATTATTAAAACATGGATCACCATAATTTGAGACTACAGGATGCTGCTGGAAGACTCTTTTGATAATTCCCTACCTAATATCTTACCTCTTATTAGACCAATATGTTCCATTTCAGATAAATGAATATAATTGAGACAGGACAGCATATTGAAAGGGAAAGCTCCTTTATGTGTTAATGACAGTTCTCTTGCAGATAAAATTACATTCACTAGGATATCTTTGGATAAATTTCATGAGTGAAGGTCACCCAAGAGGTTAGATGTGGTATAAAGATTTACCTTAATCTCACTTTTCTATATATTGAATTTACACCTCCTACAAATGTGTTGCATATTATATTCTGAGTTGACTTTAATGGTTATCTACCTTTTAGGGGATATAATTCAATCAAATTAATAGAAGAATTGGAAGAGTGATTCCAATGTTGCAAGAAACGTTGTTTATAATCTAAAAATAACTTTTAGGGACTCCAGAGAAATGCCAATTGCTGAATTATATTTTACAAATCCTATTCTTTTTATTCAAGAGAAAGTTAGCAGTTGTATTTATTTAGTGCTGCCTTTATATGCAGCCAAAAATACTTTGAAAAGGGGATTATACAATGGTAGGTTGATTTCCAGTTTTGGCAAGTAAAAGTCATTCATAAAATAAGTTCAGACAGAAGAGATTGTTGTTGGAAAGGCACAGTTTTTTCTTTCTCTTACTCATTCATTATTTCTGAGTGTAATGTCCATCCCTTCCTCATTAGTGTTAGCATTATTATTATTATTATTATTATTGTGCATTTCATAATATTTTAGATGTTTAAAATACAATGTATAATACATAGTAGATTTGTTCATATAGAAAATTTAGAATAGAATTGTTGAACCATGCATATTGTGGAACTGTGTTTAGAATGTTTGTATGTTTAATATAATGTTATATTATGTTTATTATAGTGTAGTTTTTGAGTTTATTTTTATGAATTGTTGTGAACTGCTCAGAGAGCCTCGATTATTGGGTGGTATAGAAATAAATAAACACTAGAATAATTATTTTAATAGGTTTTTATCAAGCATTGTGGGTTATAAATATCACAGGATAGACAATTAGGGATAATTGAGGGCTAATTCACACAACCATCAAGCAGGTGGAAAAACACTTGAAAAGCCTGCCCGGATTGGTTTACAGATTACGGTGAACTGGCTGTTTGTATCTACTGCTACTTGCTGGATTGAGTTTTTGGCATACCACTGCAATTGCTAAAAAGCAACATTTTAAATAATGTATCAACAGCCAAATTGTCCCCAAAGTGCCCATTTGTGCAGATGGTTGTGTGAATCAGCCATATGTAACCGTGCTGAGATGGTGAGAATGTGGGCTGAATTCTGCTTGTGCCAAAATAGATGTGTGTGTTTTTTCACCATGGGCACATCTGGCAAGCCAACCCATATTTACTGTGCTTCTGAAAACAAGTTGAGTGGCAGCACTTCAAAAATGTGCTGGGGTGGGATTGCAAGTGGAAGGCTGCCCCCTCTCTTCCTCAGAATTCCCAACAAGGCAGACAACCAACCTTATCAATGCTTTTTCATACTAAAAAGTGAACTGAGCCTGAATCGAATCTTTGTGGTTTGTAAATCAATTGTAAAATGTATGAAGATTATATCAGAGGTTTCACAAGAAGTGAAGGTAGCCCCTACTGGCCAAAAGAACAAACACACCCACCCAAAAAAATCCTTATTACTGTAATGCTTTTATTAGACCTACTTAGAGGTCACACAACATATCACAGGACAGTCCGAGCCTATGAGTTCTCCAAGTCCAGGGTAGGCTGGTGGCTTCAGTATCAATGGGGCTGTGAATCCACTCTGGGTTTCAGTCAGAACCAGTCAGAACTCTAAAGGAATTATCCTTGGATGGAGACTCCATGGCTTGAACCCCATTGGGTTCAGCAGCTTGTATAGCTCCTTTAGAATTCTGACTGGTTCTGACTGAAACTCAGAGTGGATTCTCAATCCCACTGTCCAAAACTCTTCATGGTAAACAGAGCCAAAAAAGGGGTGAGTGGGCAGAGGAGAGATTCAGCCCATGGACTCTACATTTGGATACAGTCTTAAGATGGAAAGTGGGAGGATTAAGCTCTACCAGGTCCAGAGGTTGCACGGTGGACCCTCCCAAGGGTTGCCGGTAAAAAGAAACAGCCCCCACCACTATTGCTTGTTTCCTGGTAGCCCTTGAGCTGCAGGTTCCATGGCTTGAACATCAGCCACTTTGTTTACCAAGATGGTTGTTTTCCATCTTGCCTGACGAAGTGTTCGGGAGAACTTGAAAGCCTCTAACAGTACCTTGAGTTGGCCTAATTGAGGTATTACACTGATGTGGATTTGGGAGATTTTCTTTCGGGATTTTTTTTTTTAAAGGATTGTTGTCTTTGCATTTTATTACGTAATGCTTGCTATAGAAATAAAGCAAATGTACAAAGGTTTACCCACACCAAAAACATTAAGCATTCTGCAGTTTGCTTTGCCAGCAAAGAATACATGTGATATACCTTGTCAAGATGCTGAAAATTTGAACTTCTCAGATTTAACAGTTAACGCAACACGTCATTCCTTTGTTGTGAAATTCAACATGATTTCAACAGTAATTGAAATTGTACTGCTGGACTAGGCATTTGTTAATACTACATTGTTAGTATATTGTATATTTGAACTGTAAACATAGTTAAATTGTATATATAGGGCTCATCCCTGGATAGGTTAGAAATATTTTTTCTGTAATCTGCTTTTTCATACACAGGACAGTAATTTTCTAATCCTTCTGAGTGAGAGAGATAACACAGGCTGATTGTAAAATGATGGGGATGAAAACAAAGGCAGAATGGTGAAGAGAAAGAGATGTCATATTTCATAATGATCAAAAAAGCTAAAAATACATGCTGTCCATCATACTGAGTCACATGCTGAGAGTAACAGAGATCTGTTTTTCCCAGACATGCTAATCTATATCTAGGGAAGCCTCTAGCTGAAATATGATCTTCAACCTTTACCGCTTCTGGTTTTTCATTATCATGACCTGGAATATGTATATCTATACATTTTGTTAAAAATATTGAGTAAAGCCATTGAAATCAATTGTGAATGAAGAGTGTCTAGTGAACAGATGCATAGTTCAAAGGTTTTTCCTCATCTTTTTTCATTGCACAGATGTTGCTTCTTACAATAACTGCACAAAGCCTGGCATACATTTGGCATGTCCCTGCCTCCTGCGGAATTAGAAGCCATAGAAAGATATTTCTCATTATGTAGGCCAGGCTCCCCTAACTTTGTGCCCTCTAGATGTTTTGGACTTCAACTCCCATCAGACCCCATCAGCATGCCCAATGATCAGGAATGCTGGGAGTTCTAATCCAAAACAACTGGAAGGCACTAGGCTGGGGAAGGCTAATCTATGCAAATCCCTGTGAGAATTAAGGAAAGCACCATGTAAATGTTATTAGTAAAAGCCTTCATTTTTTCCCCTCTATCAAAATACTAGAACCCAGGGTCATTCCATGAAACTGATTGGTAGGAGATCCAGGACAAATAAAAGGAAGTACTTCTTCACACAGTGCATAATTAAGTTATGGAACTCACTACCACAGGATGTGGTGATAGCCACCAATCTGGATGGCTTTAAAAGGGGGTTGGATAAGTTCCTGGAGGCAAAGGCTATCCATGGTTACTAGCCCTGATGGTTGGGTGCTACCTCCAGTATTCGAGGCAATAAGCCTGTGTGCACCAGTTGCTGGGGAACATGGGTGGGAGAGTGCTGTTGCACCATGTCCTGCTTGTTCATCCCTGGCTGATGGCTGGTTGGCCACTGTGAACAGAGTGCTGGACTAGATGGACCCTTGGTCTGATCCAGCATGGGACTTCTTATGTTCTTATGTTCTCCAACTAAGAATTGGCTACATAGTTTGTATCAGTAAGTGAAATATAGCTCCCTCCCCTCTCCACTCCTTGACTTTGTTGCCTCCTACAACTTGCCAAGTCACAAGGTGATGTGACTGTATGTGAGATGGTGGGGCATCAGGGGCAGAATGAAAATGCACGGCAGAGGGCTCAGGCAGACAGAAGGGGGAGCACTGAATGAGTGTGCAGAAGACCAGCAGGTGGCACAGAATAACATATCCTCTTACCTTCTTCTCACATTAGCCCCAGCTCACAACAAATCCAAGGGCCCTTCCACACGCCGTAGTAAAGGCGCTTGCATGTGCCCCAACTATGGCCCCAAAACGATAGTGTGTACCTGTAGCCTGAAGAGACAGAGGCGGCGGCGGCGGCTGGGGAATCCGGGCGCGTCTGCTGCCGGGGTAAGAGCGACCCGGGTCGGAGAGCTCGGCAGAAGCGGAAGCCGAGCTCTAACCCGGCAGCAGGAGGCCGGCGGGGAGGCGGTGGCAAGGACGCGCCCGGATTATATAGCCGCCGCCGCCTCCGTCTCTTCAGGCTACAGGTACACACTATCGTTTTGGGGCCGTAGTTGGGGCGCATGCAGGCGCCTTCACTACGGCGTGTGGAAGGACCCCAAGCAATTGGTGTTACTTGGATGGGTGCAACAAAGTCCAGACTCTCAACAAGCTTTTTGTGGGTAACACCCACAAGAAAATCTCCAATCTTATAGTGAAACCCAGCTATCACTGGCAACTAGTAGATGATGCAGAAACCTATAGGTGAAGGTGACTTTCTTCTTGAGGAAACAAGTTATTTTCTCTTCCCCTTAAAGTGATTGAGATACTTTACTTGGCCTGTGATGAGGGAGAGCTCCATGTTTCCTGTTTAGGGTCTTGGGCTGTAACATTCCACCATACCACTTATTTCTGAGACCTGCATGTTGAAGGGAAATGTACTTTACTAAACATTAGGAGAAACTTCTTGAAGGTAAAAGCTTTTCAAAGGTTGAACAGACTGCCTTAGGTGATTGGATGGCCATCTGTCAGAGACGTATTGCAGATTCTGTATTGAGCAGTGTGTTGGACTAGATGATTTCTAAGGTCCTACTCTGTGATTCTTTTCCTTCAGACCTTTCTTGGGGCCTCTTCCCAGTCCTCAGTCAGCTCCACAAGGGCTGTATGAGGTTGTAATTCCAAGAGCTGTATATGGTTGTAATTCCAGCCAAACTGATAACAAGTTTCCAATCTGTAACAAAGTGGCTGGGTAGATTATGAAAGCTTTATTCCAAGAGGTGTTGGAATACTTGTGAACATTCCTTGCCAGTACACCAGCTCCGCAATGTGAGAGGCTTCACTGCCACAATAACGGTGCAATAAAGATCCTGAAAAATGGGTCATTTTTCCAGTATTTAAGGAAGTTAGTTGTAGGATTAATTGTGGGGGGGGGGGGGTTTGGACAGGGGAGATACCACACTTTATATTTAAAAACATTTCTGTTGAGAATGTAATACATTTGCATTGAGAATTAAGGATGCCATTGTATGATATAGTTTGATATTTTTTTTAACAAAGCACTTGTATTATTTTCAATTTAGGGTTTTGTGTGTGTCTAGGAAACTGGTACAAAAATATTTCATGAGAGCAAAGTTTAGTTGATAAATAATATATAATTTATATATATATATAAACACTTGGTACTAAAAGGGTAGTGCACGTTTTCTCTGGTGATTGTGAAACTCTGAAAGAACTTGATAGTCCACGTCTTAGTATTTATTCTGGCACAGCTGGCATTATACCCGGTCCTTACAATTTTGTCTGTATGTTTTAAATTATTTCAAATTTTGTGTGTTAATTGTTTTTAGATTGTTCTTATCATAATACCATATTTTTGTAATATGAATTGTTGTAAACCCTCCAGAGAGCTTTGGCTATGTTGTGGTATAGAAACAACAACAACAACAACAATAATAATATCATCCCATCATGTCCTTCTAGAAAAACTGCCACAAGTGAGAAAAGAGAGATAATAATATACAACAACAATAACAATACATTTAGCCCAAGACACAACACCTTTTAAAGTGTTGCATATTTCTTCAGCAATCATTTCCCTGTTCTCTATGGGAAATTCACCTCGACACAGCATGGGTATTTTACTTTTTTTATCTTTCAGCAATAAGAAATCTGCTGAAATGGGCCTTTCAATGAGCTTTCCATTTAGATTGTCTTTAGAGAGCATTCATGTCCTTTGAGGAAGAACTTCAGCTTATTGTGTAATGCAAAATGTGAAGCAGAAATGTGCTTGCGAGGATGGATGTATGAACAATCGTATTTAGAATCTTATATAAGGATGTGGTAGTGTAAGGCTTATTATTTGAGATCTACCAGACCGATTTTGCTCATTTTTGTTTTAAGTTGAAGCTTGAGCACTGCAGATGTGCAGAAGATTTTGAACAGGTTTTCTCAGCACCTTCTTGTGCCAGGGGAATGGGTGAACATCTCTTTCTTGGTCTCTCCTCAGACTTGAGAGGCAAATAATGGGTTACCTTTCCCTCTCATTACCTCCCATCCCTGCTCTGATGTTTCCCACTTGAGATCTGTTGCTGTTGGTGCTTCTAGAGGCAACAGCTTAGAATCTCTCTTTTCAGGCTGCTAGTCTGCTCCTTCATCCTTCCCCATTTCCATGTTCTAAGCTCCTTATCTAGTGGCTCCAGGACATTGGCTGCACTGCATAACATTACCTTCACATTCCGTATTCTGTTTTAGCTCAGGCAGTTTCAATTCCAGTTATCTGATGGAAGAGGAGCGCCGGAGCACATCTCTACCCTTTCCAAGCTCACCACAGTTCATTTTAATTTTCAGTGGATTAATGGTTTTTATATTCATGCTCCTAATTTTAGATATAGTTCACCATTCTTTCTTTTGTTCACCCTTGCACAGGTTGAATTGTTCATATTCAAACAAATGGCTTCCTGTTATCAAACTCATGTTGTTAGTGCAACAAAAACAGAAAGTATCCAAGTGCACCAGTGGCCCCGTTCAGACAACACGCTAAACCATGTTGCTTAACCACAAAATGGGTAACGGAATTCTGTTAACCCTTTTGTGGTTAAGCAGCATGGTTTAGCGTGTTGTCTGAACAGGGCCATAGGTTTAGTAAAATTCACCTACCAAATACTCCTACTTATAGCTAAAATGAATGCACAGCTTACACAGTGTACACACAGTTCATGTTGCATCAATATGATAAGCATGCTGACAATGCACCCCTCCTTATGTTCCTTATGCTACTGCCTACACCAGTGCCACTGAGTTCTATTATAGCCTGCAAGGCTTTCGGTCAGGTCTACATAAACTTAAAGCACCATCTGTCCATCCTAAATCCTCGCCTCCACTTTGCTTTCTTGAATCAATTTCGACTGTCACTATTTATTTATTTATTTAAAATATTTATATCCTGCTCTATATCATTAGGATCTCAGAGCAGTGTACAGATAAAAGCATACAGTATAAAACAATAAATATGCAGAGTTAAAAACAAATTGAACCATGAACCAAGTTAAAACAATATATAATTTAAAAGCAGAAAAAGCAGTTAAAACAATGTGCCAGTGAGGTTAACCATAAAAGGCTTTGTTAAAATCTCTTTCCTTCCTTTCTAGACTTGAGCAAGATGATAATATTATGCTGTTCAATTCAGTGGCAGAATACAATTGTAGGAATATAACTAGCAGTGTTCATTCTTTGGCCCCCCTTACTTTTACTGGGTGTTGGGGTATCTTTGCACGAAACTAGAAAGTATTAAAAGAGGAAGTGTAATTGAGCATGTGTCTTCTTTTGTCACTTTTAGAATAGCATGTGAAAGGAAGAATGTGCACATCTTTTCTGTGGGGATATGTATACGCTTGCTGCCAATGTGGGTACAGCACATTTATCTTCCCTGGCCAAAGATATTGAAGTTGCATGAGAATTTTATTTATGATTCATGACGGCTCATCACAAAAGACCACATCACATGTTTTTTGCCCAATAGGGGGGGTGGGGAGGTCCATACACTTAAGGGGCAGCAAGTCTGTACTGCTATACATACCTCTGATGTTGCATAGTTCCCTCCCCCACTCCAACATCCACATATTGGAGCATGGATGTCTGCAGTGGCAAAACCTATACGCATATACCTCTACGCAAACTTGAACCCTATGTGGCTGAAGTTCTCACTCGTGTAGAACCCTACACACATAAAGGTTTGTGTACATAAGGTTTCCCACTGCAGAAGTCCATGTTTAACATGAGGATTTTGAGGACCAGGACTGGAGAACCACATGACATTTGAGGTTGGCCAGTGGTGTAGCCCTGCTTCATGTGGATAAATGTGAAGAACATAAGAACAGCCATGCTGGATCAGACCAAGGGTCCATCTAGTTCAGTACTCTGTTCACTTAGTGGCCAACCAGCTTTTAGCCAGGGATCCACAAACAGAACACTGTGCAGCAGCACTCTCACACCCATATTCCCCAGCAACTGGAATGCATAACACATGCAGGGAGGGGGGTAAACTTCCATTATATTAAGCTCGTCCATTGACCAGAAAAAAACCAAGCCAAAGTTTCCATTGTGTTTCCATTATGCATGGCTTGTGGGGCAAGGCTTCAAAATTCACTAGTTTACTATTAGCAGTAATTTATATGATGTTATATATGCTTAAAAGAAGGGTTTAAGGCTTATTTTTATATGAATTCAATCTATTCTCTATCTCAACTACAATATTTGGAAATTACATTGGGAATTCAATTGGAGTTGGGTTTTTTAAAAGTTAAAGTAGCAAGTAGTCACTAATTAAAAGATTTCAAAGGAGTGGAATCTGAAGTGCTATATCTGTAAACCAGTATGGAAGTACAATAAATACATGCTAACAAAAAACAAAAGTAACTTGAAAAGCCAAATTAATTTAATAGGTTTTATTCTCAGCTGACATGTAGAATGAATAGAGGTGGGCTAAGATCATGGGAATATCATCAGTTAAGTTTGGAGAAAGAAGAGGAGTAGAAAATTGGAATGAATTGATGGTAGCTAAAGAGTGAAAGGGAACCGAGAAGGGCTTTCAAAGATGTATCAAGGGAACAGTGAAAGTAGATCTATTAATAGGGGAGGAACATGAGCATAATGATGACTCAGTGACAGAGAAATATTGAGATTGATCATCATTCAGCTACTTGTCCCTTTCCCGACCAAAGTTTTATAAAGTTATGTTATTTTCAAAGTTTTATAAAGTTATGTTCTTTCGGTCCTTTCCTGACCAAAAATTTATAAAATTATGTTCTTTTCAAATGGGAATAAGGACAGGTTCATGTCTGTCTAAGGATGGAGCTGGCGATTTTTATTTTGAGCTGCAAATTGCAATTTGCCTATGACTGTCCGTCCACCATCACCTCCAATACAACAATATTTGAGAGCCTGTGAGAGTTTGTGGGTACAAAGGAGTAGTTTGGGATGTTTGTGTTAGTGCTGTGTTTATGCAATAGAATGCTGTATTTGTGCATGATTGTGTGTGTGCAAGACTGTGAGAGTAGCTTTGGGTAGTAATAGTGCAAGTATGCTTATGTGTCCCTTTTCATGGATACCATTGATAATGATCCCAAGTCAGGATTATCTGTCCTAGAAACTTTGTACACCTTGGGTCTCCCAGACCCAAAGTCTACCTGGAACCCCTTAAAAACTACTCTGAGAAGGAAAAATTACCAGACTTTAAACCTTTCTAGGCTTGGCACCAGATGTTAAAATCAACATGGGACTGCTGACAAAAAAATCAGCTCTGTGTGAAGTTCCTCTCGCTTTCCATAACATCTATTTCAAATGGCCTCTTGTCTTGGTATCATATTGATGCATATTTCCCCAATCCTTCCTGATAGGCTTTTCTAGCAGGGGCAATGAAACACATTTATGGGCTCATCTACACCAAGCAGGATATTCCATTATGAAAGTGGTATATAAAAGGCAGGAGCCACACTATTGCTTTATAGTGGTATTGAAGTGCACTGACAACTGTTGGGGCCCATTGACACATACCATATACCACTTTTATACCACTTTCATAGTGTTACATCCTGCTTGGTGTAGATGGGCCCCACCAGTTGTCAGTGCACTTCAGTACCACTATAAGGCAGTAGCGTAGATCCTGCAGTGCACATCAATACCACTATAAAGCTGTAGTGTGGCTCCTGCCTTTTATATACTGCTTTTGTGCCACTTTCATAGTAGAATATCCTGCTTGGTGTAGATGAGCCCTAAATTACATCAGTATAAAGGGCTGAGTCAAGCTAGATGTGACAGGATGTGAGGAACTTGACATGGGATCGCTGTTTTCAGCAGACATGTAATTTTATACTCTGACTTTTCAGGTTGGGGGAATCTGAATCACTCGAGCCACCACCAAAGGCCAATTATTACTTTTCTTGGGATTGTTGTAGGAGGATACCATCCAAAACCATTCAACAGCTCATTGTTTCTTGCACTCCAGCAACCTAGGTCTTTTCTGATTTTCTGAAAGGTGTCCATGAATGGGATAGACACAAAAATAAATGAACGTGAGTGCTGATGCCACATTTGCTTTTTAAATTTTTGTTGTTTTATCTTTAGAAATACACAATTAAGACTGAGTTTAATAACAAATACTTTCTCAATGGTACCTTAGAGTCCTTTGAATCAATGACGGTTTTCACATGCAACAAAAACCCAGGTTTTTTTAAAAAACCTGGACTGTCATGAATCAGCCAGTGAACTCACAGCTTGATCATTCACACTGTCCATGGCAGTGGCGAAATAACTCAGGGGCACTCCATCCAGGGTTGTTTTGTCCGAAAAGCTGGAGATGGAACCCAGGAGGAGCCAAGTTGGAGTGATCAGACCATAGTGGCTTGCACACTGGCTCATTCACTGGGGCAGGATCTACATGATTGCTTTAAAATGGTTTATAACAGTAGTGACAACTGTTGGGGTCCAGGACACACTCCATCTATAGTTTTAAATCCCTTTTCAAAGTTTCATATCTTGCTTGGTGTAGATCTGGCCTGGGTTGCTGTTGAGTGCAAACAGGCCAGTATCACCCTTGCCTGGGAACTCTCCCTGGTCCTGAGACGTCTGCCCACAACTTTGCTAAATGTACCTGAGATCTGAATATACCTGAACAGGCTGTCATTTCCCCCACTTTCCTCATCTTCCAATCTATTAAAAATAAGATTGTGGTATTTGCTGAAAATAGGCAAGGAAGCTTCTTGACTTAATCATCCATTTTTAAAAAGAGACATCTGAAATTATATTTGTGTGCCAAAATCAGACACTTTTAATATTTAATGCCATATTGATGATCTATTATGATTCTTTCATTTAATTGCTTGGGATAATTTTTATAGGTTCAGCAAAACCCAGGCAGCCACAATGTTAAGATTTCCAAGTAATTATGGAATTGCTTTTAATTTTAATAATGGTTCTGGTATGGTGAAAGCACTCTTTGGCTTCTAGCCTTAAGTTTGTAATTTGTCTTCCCTCGTTCGTATACAATATTTTTGGCAGACATTGTTTTGTGATTTTTTGAACCTAGGTCTGAATTCCAAATCTGAAGGAAATTCGTTGAAATGGGAAGAGGAGGTGCAAATTGGTGGGAAGCCGAAAAACATTGGCCCTGTTCAGAAGACACCTTAAACCATGGCTTTAACCATGGTGAATAAGGCAAAAAGCTTTATTCACAGTGGTTAAAGCTGTCATTTAAGGTGTCTTCTGAATGGGGCCATTCAATCAGGGACAGCCATTCAGTCAGGGACAGCCCTACCATTAGGCAGAGTGAGGTGGCAGCCTCAGGCAGCAGATGCTGGAAGGCAGCAGCAAGGGCTTGGAGGAAAGAGTTGTGGGCCAGCTTAGGGCCTGGTCTGTGCCCCTAAGCTAGCCTGCTGCCTTCAGATATGGTGGAGGATGCTATTCCATTGTTGAAATTGAAGAAAGATTCAGCTATCAGTACATGGAATGGGAGGGGGTGCCATTTGTTCTACACCTCAGTCAGCAAGATGTTGTTGGCCAGGCCTGTTAGCCAGTCATATCTCAATGTTAGGCTGTTCGTAGCTGTCAGGGGTGGGCCATGAACATTGGTCTGAGATGAGCAAGTATCCAAGAACCAGGAGCTGTGGGATGAAGCTCAGTTATAACTAAAGAGTATGTCAGGACTGAAGAAGAAACAAGGAGGTGCAATCAAGGAGCACGCCAGGACCAAAGAACAGCACACAGTTAGTGGTTCATCACTCAGGGCAGCTGCCCATAAACCGGAAGCTCCTGGCAATAGCCCGCTGGGAGCTTGTTAGTTTTCGGTAGTTGCTCCAACAGGGACAGCACAGCATGCCCTGATCCTTGTCCTTCTTCTAATTACAGTTGTTGCCCTAGGGCAATTCAGTGGCTCAGCTCACTAACATTTGTGATCTGTTCAGCATCAAATGAATTATTGCAGAAGCTTGGTTGGGGAGATAACAGCTGTAACCCTGTTTGGAAACCCCCTCCACCCAGTGCTGGCAACATGATGATTACAGGCAGTAAAGTTATATAGATCTTAATAATGAAGGAACTGGTCTTCAATACAGCCATCAAGCTATAGCCCATATTTCACAAAAGCCCATAAACATTGTCCTTTTAGTGCCACTTACCAAACAATGCGATGTTACATAATAACAGCAAAATGGCTTGTTTACATCAGACCATAAAGAAGGAGCTGCATTCTGTCTGCATTTCCCCTCGCAAAAGATTGAGACCACTGTGATTTTCTGATGTGAATAAATTGGGTTAAAAGGGAACAAATCTAAACTCCTTCACATTCCCTCCACCCCTAATGGAGCAATATGGCTACCTACAATTTTGGGACTATTATGCTACATATGTTGCCTTTGTTTAGCAACTGAGAGGAAGCATTGCTTCTTTATTAGTGATTCCTTTTATTCCTCGCCTCTACTTGTACAGCCATCCTTAGAGAATAGAACTGGGATGGCATTGCTTTTATCCAAAGATTTTAGGGGCTGGCTTCTTCCTATGCAGACCATGCCCTCCCCCATTTTAATTCCACACAAATGCCTTACTATTTTTTTTTTTAACATTCAGCAATTCTATTTCAGTAACCTACCAAGGGCAGCATATTTTGCATCCAGTCCTGCTCCTTTCATTGCACCCTGTTCCAAGAAGCATATATTTAAATTATTAAGAACTGATCTTTTCATGACACCAGCGGTGTCAACAAAAACCATTCCCCTTCCTTTGAAATAAAGGATTTCATGAAGAAAAGGTATAAAAGTTTTGGGGAGGCCAAGTTAGTCCCAAATAATCATTACCTAACAAATCTTCAATAGCCTCTTATAGTGGGCAATCCGCTGTAACAGACACGTGCAATTTGTGAACCACCCAGAGAGGTTTGGCTCTTGGACAATGTAAAAATATAATAAATAAATACATTTGTGAGGCTCTAAGAACAAGCTTAGAGCGTCCTTCTGGGACCCCTTGGGAGAAATTAAGCAAAGTTGATGGTGAACTACTGGCACCCTTAAGCATCAGCTGCCACTGGTGCCTACAAGTTAAGTGATAAAGTTTTGAAAAGCTAGTTTTAAAAGCAAGTATTCATAGTTCTCTTATACAGGTTAATGGTAGGCATGTTTGGGAAGGTTGGGGGCGGGGGCATCTTTGTCCCTCTAGAACAACTTGCAATCTTTTTGCTGCCCCAAGGAATTTTGTGAGACATTGGTGGCAAAGACATGCCAATTTGCCACAATTTTTTTTTTTTGACAGCAAACAACTGCAGAATTCTACAATTGCTATATTTAGCTTGAAACTAGGTTTGCCGCCTATTTTCAGTGGTAGGTCTGTGTTTGTTATGGTGGGAGCCTGGAAGGGGTGCACCAGGTGGGATGTTGGTGGTGGCTTCATGCAGCTTCTGGGCCACATGTTGCCTATCTCTGGCTTAGACTGCAAGCCCTGTGCAGGTTTCAGTAGGGGGACAAAGAAATTTTGGAGGGAATGCAGGTGTGAGATTCACAGCAAGGTTCAAACACCTTCTCTTGGATATATACTGGATTAAACTGCAAAAAGGAAAGAAAACCAGAGTATTTTAAGAGTGCTTGTTGGGGTTTCATTCCTCATAATACACATAGATCTATGTGCTCGTAAGAAATAATCATATATTGACTAAGGTGTAGGGAGAGTCAGGACTGCCCCCTTGCTCTCCCTAAATGACACCTCAGCTTCTGGGCTGAAGTACACATAGAATCATAGAATAGTAGAGTTGGAAGGGGCCTATAAGGCCATCAAGTCCAACACCCTGCTCAGTGCAGGAATCCACTTTAAAGTATACCTGACAGATGGCTGTCCAGCTGCCTCTTGAAGGCCTCTAGTGTGGGAGAGCCCACAACCCTCCTAGGTAACTGGTTCCATTGTCGTACTGCTCTAACAGTCATGTCCACACAAGGTAGCAACCACGGGAGAGGGAGAGCAAATGGATCTTCACCTTCTTCAATATTTACTAACTGGGCATGAGAAGGCAAAACTCTACATTTTGCATGATTTCTTCACTTATCCCTAATATGTTCACTTTGCAATTAAGCCCCATTAATTTAACTAGAACTTAAAAAAAGAAAGAAAAGAGGTGTCTTGTGCCACCTCAAAGACTAACACATTTATTATGGCATATGCTTTTGTGGACTGTTGTTCCCTTTAGCAGATGCATGAAGTGTTATCCTGAGTTGCAGGTATGTATACACATTATGTTTTAAAAAGTGAGAACAGAAGGAAATGAAATGCAGGAAGTACAGACAGTGATACTTCCTTTATTAACAGTGCCCATTCATAAAAGGTGATGTTGGTGATAACACAGACTTCCTGTCATTGATAAGTTAATTAACATGTAGTGTGATAAGAAACCTTTATCTTGAGTTAAGCTATGGGTGATAGAATTGAACCTGTTAATTGAATTGAACCTGTTGGGTTATTGCCAGAACTTTTCTCCTTCTGGAACTCTGTTTGTGCTCAGAAACAAACACACATCACGCAGGTCTTACACAGCAGAGCTGGTTTATTTCCTTCAGGCTTCTGTGCAGTTCAATTCAGATCAGTTCAGATCAGCACACTGAGGCATACACAGAGAGCAGTGATCAGTAAGCAGTGATCAGTTCCATTTTACACAAGTGAGAAACTATATACACATCTTACACAATTCTTATCTACATTACATACAGCTGTGATGAGGCTAACTTAGAATCTTGGCAAGGTTCCCAGAACAGCCTCTATCTCAAAGTAATTGCCCACAGATATACTTTCTCTGTTTAACCCTGAGATAGCCATACACACACAATTTTAATGACTTAGCAAGTATTTCTTTTCATATACTTAACAGTCCTCCTCTTGCGCATGTTGTTTAAATTGTGTTACAATCTGAGACCCAGCTTTAAAAGCATCTCTTTGTGTTTTACGTTCCACCTGTCCTTTCTCATTTTGTTTTACTTTGAATACCCATTTACAGGTAATGGCTTTACGACCTTCAGGTAAAGGTACTAGCTCCCACGTTTCATTTTTTTTCCATTGCTCTGATTTCCTCTGACATTGCTTCATGCCAGCCCTGAGCTTCTTTAGGTTCCATTTCCTGAATTTCCTCAAATGAAGTAGGTTCATAGGCTATTAGTAAAGCTCTATGAGAAACCTGTTTGCTTTGGTATTCATCGGAGTAACGAATTGGAGCTTTGCGTTCCCTTTCTGATCGTCTTGGCATAGTTACAGGCATAGTTTCCTCCTTTACAGTTTCTTCCCCCTCCCTCTCTTGCTGAGATTGTTCAGGAATTTCTTCTGTTTCTACAGCTTTCTGTTCTACAGGCAAACTTACATACTGTTTTGTTTCCTGCATTTGTTCATGAAAAACTACATCTCTGCTCACAATTACACTTTTGTGATATGGAGACCACAAACGATAGCCTTTTGTTTGTGTATCATATCCCAACAGTTTACATTCCAAACCTCTTTGAGCTAGTTTTCCTGGTCTGTTTTCTTTCTGAATATGAGCAAAACATTTACTTCCAAAAACCCTTATATGTGACACTCTAGGTTTTCTTTTGTAAAACATTTCATATGGAGTTTTTTCATGTACAGAGTGGTAAAGCCTGTTTAACAAATAATTTGAGGTGGACAAAGCTTCTGCCCAGAACAGATTAGACAATCCTGACTCTTTCAATAGAGCTCTTAACATGTTCTGCAAGGTTCTGTTTTTCCTTTCTGCAACTCCATTTTGAAATGGTGAATATGGAGCAGTAAGGTCATGTTGTATACCCTCATCACTGAGGAATTTTTTAAATTGGTTGCTAAGAAATTCACCTCCCCGGTCCGTTCTTAGATTAGCTATAGGTTCTTTAAATCTATTTTTACTCCACTTAACAAACGCTTTGAACTTTCCAAAAGTTTCACTCTTCTGTTTTAACACATACACAAATCCAAATCTACTGTAATCATCAACAATAGACAAGAAAAATCTGTTTCCTCCTTGACTTGTCTCAAAAGGACCTGCAAGATCTGCATGAATTAATTCAAAAATTCTTTTTGTTGTTCTCTCACTATGTTTTGGAATCTTTGACTTATGACACTTGGTTTCACTGCATACATTACATTCTACATAGTTAGAACATGGTTTGATTTTCACCCCTTCACACAATTCTGGAATCTTAGAAATTGTTTTATAGTTAGCATGACCAAACCTTTTATGAGTTAAATGGATACACTCTTGGTGTGGTTTGCAATTGGCTATTGTTTTTGTTGTGACTTTGCTGGCTACAACTTCATTTTCTGTACAAGTATTAATCACATACAAAGAATCTTTCATTATTCCCTGCACACACACCTTGTTTCCCTGTTTTATAGTACAATTTTCTTCAGTAAAACAAACCTCATACCCCATTTCTGTTAACTGAAACACACTTAGAAGGTTTGTTTCTAATTCTGGTACATATAAAACACTTTGTAGTTCAACTCCCAGACAATCAAAATATACATTACCCACACCACAAATTTGGATTTTTGTTCCATTTGCAAGGGTAACACACTTTTGCTTTGAAGTAGAAGTTTCCAAGGTAACAAATGAAAGTTTGTCTTTTGCCATACTTATTGAAGCCCCAGAGTCCAAAAACCAAGGATTCATTGTCTCTTTGACTCTTGCTAGAAGACACTTCTTTGTTGATTCAGCTTCATTCATGTTGTTTTCTTCTCTCCACTTTGCTGTCAACAGCTTCTTCTTCTTCTTGTTGCAATCCCGCCTTAAGTGTTCTGTGGAACCACAGTTAAAGCATTTCCTTGCCTTTAATGCAGCCACCACATCAGAAGATTTATGGCTTTGTTGAAATTCAGCCACAGGATGTTTAAAGCTCTGTTGTTTTGAAGCTTGTCTTCTTTCATAGGTTTCCAGTAGTTTTCCAGCTACATACTCGAGGGTTAAATTTTTCTCCTCTTGACTTTCCATCATGGTGACAACCGCGTCGTACGATGAATCAAGACTTGACAAAATCACATAGACTTGGTGTATAGTTGTAAACTCCATCCCTCGTGCCCTGAGTTGATTGAAGATTTCTCTCATGCTTTTCAAATGGTTTGACATAGACTCCCCTGGTTTTAGCTTCATTCCATACAGCTTCCGGGTTAGAATTATTTTACTGCCCGCTGTTTCTCTTTGATATACAGCTTGTAGCGCATTCCAGCACTCTTTTGATGTATTCAAAAACTGAATGAAGGAAATTTGAGAGTCTTCCACAGCTAATGCAATAACTGCCATTGCTTTTGCATCGTCCTTAAACCATTTAGCATTCTGTGGATCTGCTCTATCTGGTGGATCCTCTGTGACTACATACCACAGTTCAGCCTGAATCAGATACATTTGCATTTTGTAAGACCATAATGCATAGTTAGAGTCATTCAGCTTTTCCAACAATTGATGCAAACCAGACATATTAGCTCCTGCCATTTCCTCTGCTTTAGGAATTTGTATCTCACCGTCCTCCTGCTCAGAGTCCTCCTCAGAGTCAGCCGACTGAGATTTTTCCTCACTTTGCAGCACTGGCTTTAGCTTGATGTCTTCCTTCATCAACAGTCTTCTGTTTTAGCAGACTCCTGGTTCTGATACTGCATCGTTCCCACCAAGTTCTGGTTCTTCTGCCTGGGTTAGGCTGGCGTAGGCTGGTCTAGGCTAGACTGGGCGGACTGGACTGGACTGGGCCCATAACCTTTGTTGGGTTATTGCCAGAACTTTTCTCCTTCTGGAACTCTGTTTGTGCTCAGAAACAAACACACATCACGCAGGTCTTACACAGCAGAGCTGGTTTATTTCCTTCAGGCTTCTGTGCAGTTCAATTCAGATCAGTTCAGATCAGCACACTGAGGCATACACAGAGAGCAGTGATCATAGAGCATTGATCAGTTCCATTTTACACAAGTGAGAAACTATATACACATCTTACACAATTCTTATCTACATTACATACAGCTGTGATGAGGCTAACTTAGAATCTTGGCAAGGTTCCCAGAACAGCCTCTATCTCAAAGTAATTGCCCACAGATATACTTTCTCTGTTTAACCCTGAGATAGCCATACACACACAATTTTAATGACTTAGCAAGTATTTCTTTTCATATACTTAACAAGACAGTGATACTTCCTTTATTAACAGTGCCCATTCATAAAAGGTGATGTTGGTGATAACACAGACTTCCTGTCATTGATAAGTTAATTAACATGTAGTGTGATAAGAAACCTTTATCTTGAGTTAAGCTATGGGTGATAGAATTGAACCTGTTAATGAATTGCAGTCCAGCGGTTTCATGTTGCAGTCTTTGAAGTTCCTTTGTTCAAGGATGGCACTTTAAGATAACGTAGCTCCATGTCACTATTGCTGAGCTTTTGGTACAATCCCATGTGTCAGTGCAGGTTACAGTATCAAAATGAAAGTCTTGATGCTGTTGATTTCTCGTTCCATGAAATGCTAATTAAATCAGTGCATCAAATGCAATATTTGGTCCATGGGCACTGTCAGCCAGCTCTGAATAAGCCATGAGAACATAATTGTTTTAAAAGCACGTAATGAGATTTTGCTTTGTCTCTATGATTCCAGAAAGGGCATTTATTTATTTATTGCATTTCTATACCACCCAATAGTCAAGGCATAACAAAGATTAGGACCAAAAGCCCTATCAACAGTCAGTTTATGCTTGTTTGTATATAATTTGAGAGTTGTCAAAACTGTACATGGTAATGATGTAAAATTGCAAATTCTCCTCTCTGCTTCAGGAATGAGTTATACAGGTGAACTGGCACCTAGAGAAAATGGGCAGGATCCTGTTGAATTAAGCATTCCATTCATTTACATAGGAAAGTCTCAAGCACCACCTTAAGTGGGTATTAAAGTGTTTACCTTCAGCTAGACCAGGCCTAATGTGGTTGTTCAGGTCTTAGAGATGCACAAAATGTTGTGAATATAGTTTTGTTATGAAGATGGAAAATGAGTTGCTGTTCTGTGAAATGCTTTGTTTGCTGTTTGATTATTTCATCAGACTTATGTAGACATTTTAGTCTATGCAAACTGCGGGGATCAAGTTTGCATTCTCCCACCCTGTTCCTCTGTTCTACTTCCCATGACTGCCCGTTGGTCTAGCACATTTGCATGGGGGTGAGTGAAGCCTGGTGCATTATCTGTTTAATGGTAGGAAAAGAGAGACTGGCTCTGGTGCTGTGTGGGATAAAGAGTCTTTTATGATATTGTCCAAAAATTAAGATTTTTATTTAAAAAGTTTCAAAAAAGCTCGACGTTTCAGATGCCAAGATCTTTCATCAAGATCCTTCATCTTGGCATCCAAAACGTCGAGTTTTTTTGAACCTTTTAAATAAAAAACTTAATTTGGATAATACCATAAGAGACTCTTTATCCCACACAGCACCAGAGCCAGTCTCTCTTTTCCTACCAGATAGTGGTGCTTTTTCTCCCTTTTTTTCTCATCAGCATTATCTGTATAACCCAACCCTTTGCTTTGAGTAGACTCAAACATCTCTGTTGGCTTATTGATACCATTCTCTCAAATTGTGTCCAAAGAGAATATTCTGCTGTTATGGTCTTGGGGCTCATCTACACCAAGCAGGATATTCCACTATGAAAGCAGTACATAAAAGGCAGGTGCCACACTACTGCTTCATAGCAGTATTGAAGTGTGCTGACAAATGTTGGGGCCCACTGACACATACCACATACTGCTTTCATACCACTTTCATAGTGTTATATCCTGCTTGGTGTAGATGTGTCATGCCCCCCAACAGTTGTCAGCGCACTTCAATACCACTACAAAGCAGTAGTGTGGCTCCTGCCTTTTATATACTGCTTTCATACCGCTTTCATAGTGGAATATCCTGCTTGGTATAGATGAGCCCTTGAAAACCGTTTAAAGCTGCTGAATTTTACAAAACCAAGTAAAGAAATTTTGTTTGTATACAATGAACACTAATCTTTGTTCATACTGCTGACCCAGCTCTGTCAT
The DNA here is from genome assembly GCF_023053635.1 of Elgaria multicarinata webbii. Classification (NCBI taxonomy): domain Eukaryota; kingdom Metazoa; phylum Chordata; class Lepidosauria; order Squamata; family Anguidae; genus Elgaria; species Elgaria multicarinata. Next base: position 69,220,300 of record NC_086180.1, read on the forward strand.
ATGTAGTTATAATTGGCTATTAATTTATTTTAAAACACATGGGTTTGGGTCCAGACTAAGTTAGTCACACTTAAGTCCCATTGACAAGAATAGAATTTCACTTAGTCATAACTAAATTTTCACATTAATTTCAGTGTAACCTAAGTAAAACTTAGTCTGGATCCACCCCCTGTCTTTTCTCCTATGAGTAAAGTGGCTAAAAGCAGCAGTAGTAGTAGCAGCAGCAAAGATACTTTCTGCTGGCTGAGAAAGCCCCATGGGCCTCTACAGCATTCAAGGGACCCTTCTGTCTTTTGCTGTTGTGATGCATTGACGGCCTTCCCCAATGTGAGATGAAGGTGATGGGAGTCTAAGCAAAATCGAAGCATGGGTCCTGTTCACAGCTGACTTGATTCAGCTGACAAGAATTTGAACAGGTGTGATCGTATGGTTGCACATCCCTGCATTCAGTGTACAACCCATCCCTAGTTCAATTACTCATAAAATCCATGTCTTAAATCATCAATATGGGGCCTATGTTAGGTTATGTCATATTTATAAATACAAGAGTTTAAAAGACAAGGATGACTGTAGCTTGAGGCTTTGTTTTCTAAATCCCCAACCCCATGTTGCTAAATGAAAAATGTATCTAACTGCAGATCCTGCATTATAAAACAAAATCCTCATGTAACTCAAAAAGGTTCAAAATGATTTCCTGATTATTCTGTCCTTTCCATACATTTCCCTTATCGTTATGTTTCCTTCCAATCAGTATTTGAGTCCCAGAATGAATTATCACCCCAGCAGAGGTCATCTTGTAATGTAAAGGATGGAATTTCAGTAATTTTGCCAAATTATTCCAGGCTTGCTGTGTTAGGGACACCATAAGAATTACAACAGGGAGCTTCGGCTATTGGGCGGTATAAACATGCAATAAATAAATAAATAATAAATAAATAAATAAACAATGGTAGAGGTGATAGACTTAGACTAGTTTCTCTCTGTTGAAAAACTTTATGTGCATTTCACTCCTCGGAAGCTCAAAGAAATTCCCTATTTCTTACCAAAATAATGTATGCTCAACATGGAGTCTAACTCAGTTCTATTGTAGCATATAATTAAAAAGTATAGCATCAAAACCATTACTTATCCCAGGCACCTTCCACTTACATAGCTGAATCTGATGAAATGAACAAATAAACTCGCTGATGACATCTCATTCTGGATCTCTGGATGACCTTATTCAGTTTTATTTAGATGTCGAATAGCATGGAGACAAGATAGAATGCTGTGAGACCCTGAGGCAGAGGGGTGTTGAACCTCAGACCTGTGGGCCAAATCTGGTCCAATTAGTCCTTCCAGGGCTCCCCAAGATGTCGATGCTTAGCCTGATGGTGGATTGTTTAGTAGTTTCCTAGTTTTTCCATGTCCCCCTGCCCCTTCTAAGAGGTTGAAATGCCTCTACTAAGGCTTAGCTACTGGCATTAAGAGCTTTAAGCTAAAATATGCAGCTATTTTTGGCATTTCAGCCCTGCCCATTTTGCCTTCTACCCCACCCATCTCTGGAAAACCACTTCCAAGAGCATTTCCAAAATTTAATTTGGTCCTCAGACTGGAAAAGATTCCACACCCCCTGCTGTAGTATGATGTGCCATAAATGAGTAGTAGTGTCCTAGCACCCTCTTCTGGAATCAACAACTTAGGAGCAGTCTACTGAAGTACGGTGCTTCTCCCCCAGCCCCCAATCTCAGCTGCATTCCCTAAATTTACTATGGTTGGTGATAAATGTTTAGAACAATTAGCAGGGTTGGCTACGTCCCACCATAAGTCATCCTCCAACAAGGCAGTTTTGGTTTTGAACCCAGGTCTGAACCCAGATTGAAATGGATCCTGATAACCAGTTTCATCTAACAGTGCCTGGAGTTGATGGCAAGGTATATTTTATTTATTTATTTATTTATTTATTTATTAAATTTATATACCGCCCCATAGCCGAAGCTCTCTGAGCAGTTTACAGAAGTTAAAAACAGCGAACATTAAAAAGTATACAAAATTTTAAACCATCAAAAATATAAAAAACAACAGTATCCATTTAACAACAACAGTTCTGGGGTCCATTAAAAAAACAAAAAACAAACTTAGCATTTGTTGTTAAATGCTGTTAAATGCCTGGGAGGAGAGAAAATTCTTGACCTGGCGCTGAAAAGATAATAATGTTGGCGCCAGGCGAGCCTCATCGGGGAGATCATTCCATAATTGGGGGGCCACCACTGAAAAGGCCCTCTCCGTTGTTTGTTTGTTTATTTATTTATTTATCATACTTATACCCCGCTCCTCAGCCAAAAAAGGCTCTCGGAGCGGCTTACACTTAGCAAAAAAGACAGTCCCTGCCCTCAGGCTTACAATCTAATAAAGACATGACACACAAGGAAAAAGGAGTCAAGGAGGGAGGGAGGGAGGAGAGAGAAAGAGAGAGAGAGAGAGAGAGAGAGAGTCCAGCAGGAGCAGGCCCCGATGTTACTTCTGCCTGCTCCTGTCCCCTCAGTCCTTCTTCTTCCCCACAGGGCCAAGATGGCAGTTTGCCCTGTGGGGGGTGGGGGAAGAATCCAGCAGGAGCAGGCCCCGATGTTACTTCTGCCTGCTCCTGTCCCCTCGGTCCTTCTTCTTCCCCACAGGGCCAAGATGGCAGTTTGCCCTGTGGGGGGGGGGAAGAGTCCAGCAGGAGCAGGCCCCGATGTTACTTCTGCCTGCTCCTGTCCCCTCGGTTCTTCTTCCAATAGCTTCCCTCAGAGTAGGCACTGTCCTTTTTTCCTTTTTAACATAAGAAGATAGAATTCTCTGGGATACGTGTGCCTTTGAGCTTTGATATGTTATTTGATAAAATATAAATTACAATTTAGCAGTTTGTAGCATCCATTACAGCTTCTTGCTTTGCTAGCAAATGTGTGTGTAAGAACTGAACATACGCTTTAAGGAAAGAATTGCCTGCAAATAAAGCAAATGTGGCCAGACTGTGTGGTTATTATGATTGCACACTGGAGGGTAGTAACCATTTTATAAGTTACCTGCTAGGGTGGTAAAATACAATTCCATTTATTTTGATGATGTTAATCTCTGCTTCTCTGCTAGGGTTATTAAACGTAGGATATTCAGCAGCTTTCATTACCTTGGCCTAAAGGAGAAGCTTTAGAAGCAAGAATGCTTTAAACAAAGTGGTGCCAGGAGCAATAAAACCCACTCTACAATGGATTATATAACTTTGCCTCAAAAGTAACCTGACCTCTCAATCCTTGTTTCGGAGGTTAACCTGTATGATATTTTTAATGCATAAAGGCATTAAAATCCAAGGTCTTGTTGCAGGCAAAGTATGATGGATCAAAGACCTTGGGGTTTAAGGGCTTTATAGCTAAAGGGCAGCTCAAGGATTGTGGGATCTCATGCAGGGTTCTTTGCATAAATGGTACCTGTCCCAGCTGTGTACCGTGAGTCAAACAGCCAATTAATGGTGAATTATAATCTGTATTTTATTCCGGAAATGTTTGTAGAGAAATATGTGCATGGTGGTTTCTAAATTTATTTTCTATGAAGGTTTTGATTTTAATGAGATGGTCACTTCCCATACAAGCATCTCAGGGTCTCAACTTCTTTCACATAAAAAGGATTTGCCCCTTTACCGGCATGAGAACAAAGGCAGACCATAGCATCACTGGAGATTCAAGTAGCACCAAGCATCAGTAGTTGAAAACATTTTGTGTAAAGCTGGGGGCAATTAGCAGCATAATCAGAAGGAAATGTTTCTAGCTTGCCAGGAATTTACCCCCATCCCCACAACTGACAAACCATTAGGGTTATTAATCATGCCCCTTATATGAAATAAATAAATAAAAACAAAACCTTACCTGTTGTGCCTGCTCTTTTTGAGCAAATAATCGATGTTCTTCCAAAAGAATTCATCCCAAGGACATTCCATGCTACAGACATTAGAGCAATAGAGCAATATTTCCTTGGCCGGACCTACACTACTGCTTTAAAGCACTTTATAACAATTTTGACAACTGTTTGGGGCCCAGGACAAACTCCATATACCGTTGTAAAAACTGTTAGAAAGCGCTTTAAAGCAGTAGTGTAGATCCGGCCCATTGCCTATTTTTAAAACATGAATTTGGCATGCAGTCTTACGAAGATCCCACAGCAAGATTTATTGGCCTGCCAGAGGAGATTCGTCAATTTAACAGTCTGTTAGCATTTAAGAAAGCTATAAAGACTGATCTCTTCTGGCAGGCCTATCCAGTGGAATTTTAGGATGCTTTTGGGATGCTTTTAGGATGTTATTTTTAGGAAGTCTTAACAACGTATACTATGTTTTTAATTAGTATTTTATGTGTTGTCCCCCCCCCCCCCCCGATCAGGATGGAGAGGCGGGTAAGAAATAAATTTATTATTATTTATTTATTGCATTTTTATACCGCCCAATAGCCGAAGCTCTATGGGAGTGGAGTAGGAAAGAAAGTATAGAAGAGCGGACATTAGAAAGCATAGCTTGGTAGCAATCACAGAGATGTGCTGCACTTGGCATCAGAGAACTCAGAACTCACACCCCAACTCAGTCTGTATGATCATTCACTTCTGCAAATCAATGGGACATATTCTCTAAAAGGATTATCCAGTACATGTCTCAGACCTAAGTCCTAGTGAATTAAATGCAGCCGACTCCCAGTAATAGTATAGAACTGCAGCCTGAAATGCAATGGAGTATAGATATGGATACAAAGCACACATTATTGCACCAGTTTTGCAAAACTCCTGCATATACCTGGTGCTTAAGCCTGGGACCAGGCTTCACTGTGCATGGTGCTCTCCTGCTTAGGGAAACCCAAAGCACCGCAAAGCCAAGCCAGCATAGTTCCTATCACTCCTTCGATAGAGGAGCAATGGGAACTAGCTCAGTTCTGCCCCATTCTTTGTAGAACCCACATCCTTCCCACAATGGAGGACGGAGAGGCAGCTGAATTCCCTTCATTTCTCTGATGGAGGGAAAAGGGGACTCGGCTGGCTTCGTATGACTTTTCTCCTTCCCCCATTGCAGGAAGGAGGTGGGGTGGGCTAAGCAGAAGGGGACTTGCCCCTCATTCCTCTAATAGTGGGGGTTCCACTGCTGACACCTGCCAGTAAGAGAATCCACACTGTTATTTCAGATCTCAGATCAGAGAGAGCAGGTGAGGGGGGGGGATGATCTCCAGAGGGATTTTTTTCAGGGGGTGGGGCTTGAAGACTAAGACCCACTCCTGGAGGAACCCCAAGAGACCCAATTTGGGTCAGACTGGGGTGCTTGCGGACTGAATTAGGCCTGCGGGCTGGAGGTTTTGCATCCCTGTTTTAAAAGGAAATGTAGCTGTTCTTACATAAATACATAAATGTGATACTTGTGTTTTTGCATTCAGATATCTGTGCCTGTGTATGGGTCATAACACGAGGAGCTGCTCCTAACTGACTGCTATCCATATATTTAAAAGACTTAGCAATTATTTTTCTATATGGAATAGATTGGGGTGGGCAGATGGTATTCAGGATCTACTGGTAGTTGTCTAAGTGATTCAAGTAGATTGGCAATGGCTTCTGACTTCTAATAATTTAACAATAGCAAAACCAAAAAGACTTTCCCCCATTCCACAAGGGGAGTACCATCCCTGATTTGTAGTAACTCAGAAAAGGCCTATATCCCAATGTATGGCTCATGGCTCTATACCTGAGCCACCATTTTGTCCCATCTATCGTTAGTTGGAGGATCTTGGAGTGCTAGTAAAAATAAAATAGTACATCCTGCAAGCCTCAAGTCTGCCTACACCTGGATCAGACTGTATTACTATGCTTGAGCTCCACTGCTCTGTGTTCCACACTTAGAGAAGGAAATCTTTATTTCGCTATTAAAAAAAACACTAAAATGGCAATCGTATCTGACATGCTATTTTCTTCTTATTTACTTGATTATTCTTCCCATATCAAGGACTTCTATGTATGCTTTTATGAATTAATTAATAAATGAATAGATAGCAATGGAATATCATGTCAACTGTTTTTAGCTACATGTCCTCTACTGCGAGGCAACTACTCTGCTGGGTTTTCCCAGGATGTCCTCACACGTCTTAATGATACTTGGCTAACTGTATTTCTAAGGGTCTAGGAAGGATTTTTCTCACAACACACTGACCTCTAGTGTTGAATGTGTTTGCCTGCATAGTAGCAATGATGAACTTGAGAGTATGGTGAGACCCCCTGAAGTGAGCAATATTCCTTGAGAAGTAGTTTGGGAGGAACACTTAGATCATAAAATTGAAGCAGCTTTGCCACCGGCTGCTTTTGAGAGTGACTTTGCATTGGGGACTAATAGAGATGTTTTGAATTCAAACATCCTGCTAAATTGTCTTTAGGAAATTGGAGTTCATCCTTTTTTCTTTTGTGTTTCCTAGTCATGTAATAACTGCTGAAGTTCTGAGTGTTACATACCATGCAAGAAGTTTTGCAGAAGTAATGTTCTTGGTTATATTTACATATGTGGCAGGAACATTAGCCATGTGTTAAAATGGTCTTTGAGCATATTTTCTAGCATAGAATTTTAGCATATAATTGTCTTCTAAGGATTCACTAACATTTTGTCACCTACTTTCAAAAAATGAAATGGGATGGATTATGTTATGGTTCACACATAATGCTGAACTACAGTTTAGTGTTGCATGCATGAACCTCAGGTTCATGTGCTTTGTCCTCCCCTCCTCTCCTCCAGAGTAGCTGTGAGGAGGTTGGAAGCATCTATTTAAGGATATATGAGAATTTTGTTTTTGCTTGCAAAACCTGGAAGCATTTCCTGTTTGAACCCCCAAACATGAGTGCCAGCACAAGGATGTGTCTGCCAAACATGTTCACAAATAGTTGAGCATGTATGTTTCGTTCACGATTCCCAGTTTGATTTGCCCAAATTACCTAATTTGCACAATTTATCTCAGTAGACTGAATCAGCCCTACATTAGTCTATGGAGGACATTTTCACAAATTTAGGAAATCTGTGCAAATTTTGGGAGATCCGCACACAATCTGCAGTTCGATTGTTGTACGTTTTGTGCAAGTCTTACAGGCCTTAGCTAGACCTAAGGTTTATCCCGGGGTTTTCCCTTCCTGCTCCCGGGATATCCTGTGTATCATTTACATGAACAGGGATGGCCCTGGGACGATCCCGGGATAAACCTTAGGTCTAGCTAAGGCCCCATTTGTGCAAAGCAAGCAGCGGTCACAAATGGGAATGGGAATCAGGCACAAGATATATGGCACGATGATGTTTGGAAAATCCTAGCAATCTTGAACATTGTTTGTTCGTCCACTTCTATTTTCAACGAAGTCCAGATTTTCATTATGTCCAAACTGGAAACTGAAGCTTGTGTTAACTACGGTTTATCTAAACAAGATGGTATCATTAACCATGGTTTGAAGTTAGCTTGTCAGACAAATCATAATTAAAACTAATCATGGTCTGTCCAGGTTCAGACATAATGACAACCTATGGCTAGTTGAAAAATGTAAGCAAATCTCCATGCTGGTGTGCCAGAAGATCAGGGATAGGGATAACATTACAGTGTGGTTTAAAGTTATATGAAAACACAGCCTAGATGTTCTATAGTAGCCTACACAATGCAAATCATAGTTTTATATGTCCAGCTAAGAAATGGTGTGGATTGAAGGTGGAACAACAGGCATTCTCATTGTATTGTTATATTGGGTATTCTAGATATACTTGGGTTCCTCTAAAAGATATACCTGGAATTTTCAATGGCCTATTGAAAACTAGCTGAGGATATAAGTCTATTACATATGAAATGGAAATACACTTCTTATTCAAGCAGGCATGTAAACTGAACTATTGCTGGAGGGGGTTGGTCTTCTAATAAGTTGGTCTTTTATTGTTCTTTTAATTTATTTGTTTTTATAATAGTTTTAATTAAGTTTCTGCTTTAATCTTGGTCTTATTATTGTTTGCCGCCTTGAGCTCCAGTTTTTGATGGAAAAGCAGAATAAATCAAATCAATCAATAAATGAAAATAGGAGAGTACTGCATATTAGTACTTATTTAACACTTAATTTTAACTTTAAATTTTACTGTTTTAACTCTGTATTTTAATCTTATATCAACTTTGCTGTGTGGTTTTATCCTGGTTGCGCTTTTTATACTGTATTTCGTAATTGTGTTTTAACCTGTTGGGTGTTTTACTGTGGTTTTAATTTTTGTGAACCGCCCAGAGAGCTTCGGCTATTGGGCGGTATAAAAATGTAATAAAAAATAATAATAATAAAAATTAGCAGCTGACTTGAGCAGTAATTGACTTACATAGTGGGAAGCCAGATGTATAAGAATACTAGGGCCACAGTGCTCCTTGAGATACCAGCTTAGGTTTTTACTTCATCGATAATGAGTGGAAATGAGAGAAAGTTATTTTCCCCAATAAAAAGGATTTATTCACAAATAATATTTATATGCATAACTCAGTTAGCAAAAAGGAATGCTACTAGCAACATCTAAATTTTAGGATTGTCTGCTCCCATGTGAACCTGCCCACTCTCTGAGATAACCTACTCAGGCCATTCTCTGGGTGTTTGTGCCTTTGGAGGTGTGGTGATAGTGACTGGAGACAAGAATGTTTCTATGGCGACAACCCAGCTGTGAAATTTCCTACCTAAGGAAAATTACCAGCTGTCTACTTTGCTGCTTTTCACCCAGGCTTTTGACAAGCAATAAAGTTGTTATAGTGGCTGCAACTATTTTAGTTTGCTTTAGTCTCTTATTTTACTGCTATTTTATTTTACTGTTTTAGTTTGCTTTAGTCTCTTCTTTTACTACTATTTTATTTTACTGTTTTATTTATTAGGATTTATTACGCACACTGCAGTGGGAGGCAACCTTTGGTCCACAGGCCTAATCTGTCCAACAGAATCCCCTGCACATGAGTGGTGTATAAATGGCAGGTTCTAAACGATAACTGGGATATAACTAATCCTAATAAATATGTTAGAGACTGTTCTAATTTTCATTATGGTAGTCTCAGGCCTTTGCTAGACCTACCTTAAAACCTGGGTGGGAGGAGGGGAGAGCCCACGATGCAACTATTGCAGGCTCTCACTGTAGTCTACATCTCAGGAGCGAAGAGGTCAAGAAAAGACCCATCACGTCTGTCATTTAAATTTTTTTTCTTAAAGGGGTGATGCGCGCTCAGGTAAGTGGGGTTTTTAAAAATTAATTGGTTTTCCCACTCCCTCACCCTGCCCCCAATGGGGAGTGCTGCACCCCGTGCTTGGCTTCTCCTGGCTACGCACGAGTAATTGCGCGTAGCCAGGAAAAGCCGCGAAAACGGGCTACACACTTGCGGTCTCGGGCTCAGCCTGAGACTGTGAGAAAAACTGGGGCCAAAGGGTAGGCTAATATCCCAGGGCCAAGCAGGGTTGATCCCTGCCTGAGCCCAGGATCCCCTGTGCATCATCTGGACGCACAGGGACGATCCCGGGTATCACCCCAGGATGTAGCCTGGTCTAGCAAAGGCCTCAGTTAGCTCTGATCACAAAGAGGAACAATCACAAAGGCCAGATCTACAACTTGTGTCAAATTATTATTATTCCATCGTGGTGACGCTATATTCCTCATGTGCATTTATACCACATAGGACACACAATGACAATTGTTGCAATATTTTGGATAATGGGGAATAAAAAGTAGGAAATAAAACTATGAAAGCGGTATATGGAATGTGTAATGTGCCCCAACAATTATCAATGCACATCAATACTATAAAACAGTGGTGTGGATCTAGCTTAAGATAACTGTTAGAGCTTGGTTTACATTACAGTACATTGTTCTCCCTCTGCTTCTCATTTTTAATGCTAATGTACATACAGCCTTGTCTTTACTGAAAATAAATAGTTGGATTTAATTGTTTACAATGTGTCCTTCTCCTGTTGTTTATCAGGTATTAGTAGATACATCCTCTGTTCTTATATGAACATCTTCGGCATGCTTACCTGTTTTGTCTTGTTATTACTTCATCTCTTTAAAAAAAACTTTATCCATTGGAAGCCTTTTATGACATGTACATACAGAGAGCTTCAGCTATTGGGCGGTATAGAAATCGCAATCAATCAATCAATCAATCAATAATAAATACATGTTTTAGAGTTCCTTAAAAGTAATACATTTTGGTAAAACTTCAACCTGGTTTTTTTCTTATATTTTTTGGTAAGCTCTAAAGAGAATTATAAAGACTCTGCACTCCTTGAAGTGGAAGCTAATAAAAAGCTATTATTTGCTAATCTGTTTTCTGTGTTTTACTGGTAATCACAGAAACCACTGTGCAGCCATATTTGGCAAATGATAGGGTTTTTAAAACTTGTTTCCACTCTGTCTCAGTGGCAGAATCCAATGGGGTGCTTATGCTCCTCTTGATTCTCTTGCACCCTGCAGATTCTGTTGCACAAGCATTGGGTCCTGCTGATTCCATTGTGCAAGAGATTTTACACTTTCCAGTGGAAGTCCTGAAATGAACGGAAACATTTGTTTCTCAATTTGGACAGGTTGATGGAGCTCTTCTACTGGAGCTCTGCTCACCTGCCCGGTTTCAGGAACAAGTATTTTGCTAATTTCTGATTGCTCCCAGAAGCACAAAATCTTTGTTCTGCAAGCGGTGGGCACCACTTGCCAATGGGAATTAGTTGGGAGCAAGAGAATCAGCAGGCTCATAATTGCCCCATTGGATTCTGCCACATATGCCGCTAAATTTACTCCTTTGCCTCTGGGATTGCATAGTATATCAAACATATTTTATTTCCAGCCCTATTTTTTTAATTTATTTTTTTCTGAGTGGCCAGATTTTTCTGGCACAATGGGGGAAATGAAGGTTAGTTTTCTGTGCAATGTATACATTGTACTTGCAGTTTTCTATGGATACAGAAGAGGAAAGTGCTCCTGCAGCTTTAAACTGTTGTGATGAAAAGGGACTTTCACCAGGGGCTGCAAGCATAAAAATGACTCCTGCTGGAATTCCCTTTTCCATACAACTATTAAAGATACAGGAGCCTTGTCCTCGTTTCCATATGGTCACCCTATTCATGGGTTGCCCTAACATCGATGGCACCTTCATACATTTCCAGGCCACAGTACTGCATGCTCCCCTGATGCTTTGCTGACTTACATTTCCACAATTGCAGTTATGTAAGAGTTGGGTGTACACATAGGCAACTATTATTTAACGTTAAATAATAATATGAAATGAAAAGAGGCAAGGGAAACCCATTAATCCTTGGAGACTGTTTCAATACATTAGCTGCTTATATATTCTTATCTTGCAGCTTATTTCATTTTTTTAAAGCAGTTTCAGAATCTGAAGTAACTGCATGTGATCTTCTTATTCTTCACTGTGGGCACAGTTTCAAGATACCCCACTAAAATCAATGGTGTTGCATAGATGGAACTGCTGGGAACATTTTTACATTGGCATTACACTGTAGAAATAGAAAACCTACCGTCTTAACCATTTCTGTCTGGTTATGTGCAAAGAGAAGGCATTAGATTAGGGGTGGCCAACCTGGTGTTCTCCAAATGTTTTGGACTGCACCTGTCATGTGTCTCAACCAGCATGGCCAATGGTAAGGGATTCTGGGAGTTATAGTCCAAAATATATGGACGGCACCAGGTTGCCTATCCTTGCATGAAAGGAATGGAGGGGACAGCCACATTCCATGCACAGTGTTTGGGTAGAAGGTCCTGATATATGCTAAGAAAAGAGAGCGAGGCCAGCATAAATTGTGAGTTCTATCTTCTCTGAGAATGGCATTAAGTGGTATTCTTCCTCTGAGAGTCCCACAACCAGCCAGGGAAATTTAGGAGTTGTAGGATTTTTTTTTCTGTCTAAACATGCATAGGATTGCACACATGTTATATAATTCATAACCAGAAATGATATAAGCATTGTTATATGAGGTTTCTCCCTCCCCCACTCTCCATATAGGAGCTCCCAGTGGTAACAACATGCTGTACTAAGGTTGCTTCCAGATGGAGGGCTCCTAGTGCTAGCAATCGAAAGCCATTGTGCAGCCATTCCATCTTTTTTCCTTAATGGATTTTCTTTGGTAAAGATTTTCTTTGCAGCTACAATTGGAAGATGTCATCATCTGGAGCCCCCATAAAATTCCATGAATAAGGCAGGGTGGTGGCAGCATTTAACACCTCTTCTGGAGGCATCCTCAGACTCAAGAACTGCTTTGCATAGCTTCTGTTTAAATTTGCCTTAAAAGGCCTCTGTGCTGTGTGTGTAAGCAGCCCCAGAATGTTTCAGCACATATTGCCTATCCCTTTTCTACTTCCGCTTATGCCTTTCTTCTATACATTCTAGAACCTATATCAGGCCTCGACAATTTGTGACCCACCAAGTGTAAATGAGCCTATCATCCATGTGTGGCAGACCAGTGCCTTGTTGCCTAGGAATACACAAGAAAAGAAAGAAGTATCACACTGGACCCATTCAGATAACACCTTAAACCATGGCTTTAACCATGGTGAATAAGCCCTTTTTGCTTTATTCATCATGGTTAGAGCCATGGTTGAAGGTGTCTTCTGAACACGGCCTGGCTTTCTGGCTTAACCACCATGGTTTAAGGTGTCTTCTGAACGGGGCCTGTGTTTGCTGTACCTGACAGGCTATGATGCCTGGATGCTGGCCTGCGTTAGACTTGATGCATCACAGGCCTGGCCTGCGTCAGTGAGTAGGAGTAGCCCCAGCCATACCCTCTACTTTTGACAGAGGAAAATTGGTACCATTGAGTATTGAGTCAGCTGGGGATTAAAATGCAATGTATCTTCATGCATTGCATACAGATCCTATTCAAAAGTAAGGGCTAGCATTGATTCTCGCAATTTTCTCTGGTGCCTCTGGCATGATGAATTGCTGGTCCTACTGACCTATATCCAGCTAGACTATGAAAAGAGATGGTTGTAATTGACCAAGAGCTTGTACAGAACTGTGGATGTTCTATTGTTGTATGGTGTCACTATAAGTAGAGTTGGACAATTACTTATGACTATGGTGCTTTATTGCTCTCTTACTTTTATGATAAGATGCAATCATTAAATCTACTCTAGGTTTAGGAGTTCCTGAAAGTGTTACACATTAATTATGTTAGGTTTGTGTGTTAAACATAATGGTAATTTCATTATTATTAATGCACCCTCAGCTTCGCAGGTGCTCAAAGCAATGTATAATAAAACATTAGAACATTAAACATTAAAAATACACACACACACCAATCCTTAAAAACCTGATGGGACAGGGCAGAGCAAGGAAAGAATCAATCTCACCTCCCTTGGGAAGGAGCTCCACAATCATTATGTCTCACCTAGGTGCCAAAAAATAATTAATTGAACTAACATAAAAACATCAAAAAATTAAAATGCAGACTGACAAAATGAGTAAGCTTTATCTCATATCAGGCCTAAAAAAACCAGACAGCAGTATAACATCTTGGCAACAAAAGCCCTTAGCCAGCAATCAAGTTGCAGTTAGTAGAGGCTAGGGAAGTATGGGTTTTGTTAAAACCATTCTGTCTTCTTTCACACATTGTCCGGTGTTTTTCATTCCGTTGCCTGCTCATGGATGGCATTGGATTTTTTTTTTAACCAGAACTCTGTTCTACTTGTGAAAACTTGCACAAATGTGTATTCATTAATGTGACAAATTAGCTCTAATGCACATCAGCTTATTAACTAATGTGCATTAGTGCATTTGTACATGTGTGCATTAGTGTTAATGTGCACTTGCACAAACATGAATTAGTGCAATCACACACACCCCAAAGTAAAAAAACTGGTTTGCAAGTCCACAGAATCTGCATGATTCAGAAAAAGCTGGTCTTCTAAGGAATTTGCACTTAAATCCATTACGGATTTCTTCGACATCCCTACCAGTAGCCCTCCCAAAGAGCCATGTTCTACTGTATGATGAAAAAGAAAGCTTTCCACACCAGGAGCACTGCAACTATCAAGGCTCCGGGCATGTCCACACCAGCCCTATATCCTGGGATCATCCCGGGATCCTTCCTGTGGATCCAAATGCCACACAGGGGATCCTGGGAGTAGGCAGGGACGATTCCTCCATTTTCCTGGGATAACCCTTGGGTATAGAGAGGGCCTCTGTCTCTCAAAGCCAGCCACCACATTTTAAGTGGCAGGGGACACAGGACAGGACTTCTGATATTGTTCAGAGTGAGGAGAAGGCCCTTAAGATACCTTGATCTCAGATTATTTAGATCCTGAAAGGTAACCACTGAAGGATTAGAGTTATACATTCTGACCAGCCCTAGTTAAAATTCTTGCAACAGTATTTTGAACCAACTGAAGTTTCCAAACTCTTTTCAGCCCTACGTTACCTGAGTATTTGTCAGATAACAGACTATCCTTTACTTTATAACAAATTTTGGGTTTTATTCAGTCATTTTCAAAAAGTGAAATTAATGTTCAGAAAGGTTGGGAGGGCTCTTGACCTTAAATGTGGCCTAGAAAAATAATAATACATCGTCACAAATAATAGTGTTCTAAGTTGGTAGATTGCTTTATGTCCATCACAAGCCTGGATAGTGAACTTCTGTTAGGGCAGGGTCAGGGAACCTGGTGCCATTCAGATATTTTGGATTACATCAACCCCAGCCAGCATGGCCAATTGTAAGGGATTATGGGATTTGCAGTCCAACAGCTGGTGCTTCCATAGCCAATCAGAAGTGCAGGGAATATTCATGCGAGAGGCAACCTTCTCTGGCTCCAATGCTGGGGCATTTCTATTGTGGCAAAGATTAGCTGTCTATCCAGACCATGCAGCCTATGTGTTCATGCAGTTCTTTATCCATGCAGATAATTTTCTCATTTTGAAAACGCCCCTTTGTGAAAATTGTCCCATATAAAAAGCTTTCTACAGGAGAGAGAAGATTAGATTGAATCTTCACTCTCTTTAATTTTTTTTTAAAGGGGAAATGTTTTGTACTTTCAAACATACATCTGCTCACATCAATCTTGAGGTGGTACAGGTCCCAGTGTTGGGCTGTACCACTTAATTTTGCACATACTGCACAGTTTGGCCTTGAGCTAATGTTGTGTACTAAATTGCTCCTCTGTTCAATGCATTTCCAACAACTCCTTCCATTTGCAGCCCCCTGCACCATACTACATACCATTCCCAAAGGTCCTCAAACCCACAGGAGTAGATTTTAGGGGGTTCAAAGTGAAGGGGGAGGCAATGAAGCTCCATTTCCACGAACGTGACCTCAGTTGCATTCACCAGGGTGGGTGGGTTTGGGATTCAAGCCAATGATCATAAAATTGTTAGCTGATCTGCCAAGAGCGTTATATTTGATGTATAGTGGAAAGATGCATCCAGTTGTCCCCTTTTTTAACTTCACAACTTTATGATTGTGGTAAATATGACAGATGGACAATTTGGATGAATTTGTTTTCTAAGTTTTTAGATGATAGGGTCTGTTTGCAGTATAGTGTATTAATTTACCTTACAGGCAGGCACTGCTAAATATCCATATCTTCGGTGTTTATTAGCTGTGGGAGTAGGATGTCTCATTTAAATTGCAATAAACTTAATGTACTGAAAACACATAAAAGCTAATCACAACACAATTTTCTCTGCATTTTCATAACCATTAATGCCCCATAAATGAGGGTTCTCAGTTTAATGAAATATATGCAGTGCAATTAGTTGTCGGGTAGATTGATTAATTTATTTCCACTCTTGTGTGCTTTTGGGCTCTTATATACTCTACTAACCCAAAATTATAAGTAGGTACATTGAGAAGCCTTTGTAGAAACAGCTTTCAGTTCTTTAGCAACAATTCCAGCCTCAGTGTGTATATCAATTTGGGACATAAGTTAATTTACATATTGCCTGTTATCCACTACCCAGAGAGCTCCCTTTGACACACTCCAGAACATGTACACTCAGCAGGATAGCTGAGTTTTGTTCCATTGATGTATTTGCGTGTGTGTGTGGAGAACCCTCCACACATTCCTGCCATATGATGCAAGTGGGGGTGCTATTTGAACAAATAAGTAAAATTCCTGGTGGGCCTGCATCAAAGTCCATTTTATGGCCCTCTGGATTATACTAATTGATTATAGAAGATTCATAGGTACATGGAGGGAGGAAATGAGAAACAGGAATACTGATACCAAGTCCATGCCTTTCCCCTTGAATATCATAGGACATTCCTGTACTATTTAAATGGACATGTATGCCATGCAGCCTGCCCCTCACCATCAATTCATTGAACTACAGAATGAATCACTGTGTCCTACAGACTTGATCTGCACAACCTTTGTGTCCACCAATATGCAAGAAATGGACTAAGGCACCGTTGCCTGCATTCCTTCTGTTTCTTTTTTCAAAGCCAAGTTAGTAAATGTATGATTGTGTTGGGGGCAAAGGCATTGACAATGTCATCAGCTGGGAGGAGGACTTAGATCTCTCAGCAGCTTTCGAGACCATTGACCATGGAATCCTTCTGGATAGGATGTCTGGGTTGGGAGTTGGAGGCACTGCACTGCACTGGTTCCACTCCAATTTGGGTGGCCAATTCCAGAAGGTGTTTCTGGAGGATTATTGCTCTGTGCTTTGGAAGGAATCCAGCTTAATTGTTCTTTAGCCAGATTGTGAAGGTTTCCCAAGCATTATGCTTTTGGTGTGGTTTGGGGACAGCACAGCTCCTGTCCACCAGTGCAGAACTTGTCTGAGCCGGGCTTAGAGATATACAGCTTCTTCATCCCTAAGATTGAGGATGGAGACCTATTTTTTGTTGAAAACATATGCTTTCCAGAAGATTGGCCTGCTGCACTATGACACTGCTCCATTCTTTTGGAATTCTAAATTTCACCCATCATACATGGATTTCTGTGCCAACTGCAATCCATATAATTTTTCCTACAATCTGTGAAAAACCTACATAGAATGAAGTTAGGGACACAGCTCCTCATAAATCTTAGTGTATACTTCCCCTTACTCCCAATATTCAATAAATCTCAATACTTCCATTAAGTACAGCCTTTCTGAATTGAGCTGAAACCAAAATACTATCATTCTGGACTGTCTTCTTCAAGGAAGGGAATAAAAACATTAGGAATGTAAAAGCTGATGCAGAGGTCTTCCTAATCCACACAGAAAGCATTAGCTAACTGTAGGCAGGAGCATAGACCATGGTCCCATGATCTTCCTAAATGTAGCCTTTGTACTGAAATTGAGAATGAACCTTGTGAACAGAAACCATTGGAAATTAATGTTGGATATGAAGTGTTTGACTATCAATTTTATTTTTGTGGTTTCTAATTTTTGCCATTGAATCTACTTTTGTTGTGAAAATAGAGTTTTGGCAGAGTGTGTGTATATGTGTAAAATATTTCCCTAAACTTTTTATTCATTCCATTTTCATTTATTACATTCTATATCTTTCAAGAGTTACTCTTACACTTACTCTTTTTCACCTCTTCACTCCTACATATATATTTATTACATTTCTATGTCGCCCAATAGACAAAGCTCTCTTCAGTTTTTCAAGGCCTGTTTGCAGGAACTCTTGGTTGCAACTGGTATACAGCTGCGTATTACCATGTTGTGGTCGTTAATTCCATAGCGTAAGTATGCACTGTATAAAAAAGTACTTCCTTTTATCTATCCTGATCACCACTTTGTGTTCTAGTATTCTGACAGAGGGAGAAAAATGTCTCCATATCCACTTTCTCCATGCCATGCATAATTTTGTACATCTCTATCATGTCTTCCCTTACTCACCACTTTTCTAAGATAAAGAGTCCCAGATGTTGTAACCTTTCCTCATTGGGGAGTTACCCTTGCAATGAGTTGATGTGTTCTGTTTCATCCCCATGGACATTATAACATACCTTCATATGGCTTCTTGAAAAATAATTGAAAATGAGGACAATTTGCTGGGTGCAAAAATGTTCAAGAGAATCAGCTCAGCACTTTCATCACATACACATGCGTTTATAGGAACAAACAATTGCAAAAAACTCACTTTCATGTATGTTTGCTGTACACGTAAAGTGTAAAAGGAGGCTAGATTTTTCATTCTGAAGCTTTCAGATAGAAGCCCACCTGCAAATAATGTTTGATCATTTTCAACCCACCCACTCTCATCCTTTTTATAAAGGCAGTGGGAGGAATGCACTGGTGTGTTGTTTTTTTAAAGGTTCCTAGTAACATAAGGACATGCGTTATTTCAGCTGGTGATGTATGGTGCATTTGAAAAGCACATTTACAGTTAATATCCTTATTTTCAGCCAACATCAAAGGAAAGCTTTCTGTTTCTTTGAAGCTGTAATTTAATATGAATATATTGTTATGTGTTCCTGACTTCCTTGAGCAGTTGAACATTCTAGTGGCAACACTACCAGGTTTAGGGTGCAATCCAATGAGGCTTCCAAGGTTCCTATGCGCTGCTGAAGCCACCAGGGTTTGATCTAAGCCTACCTGTCCTCTGATCTTTGATTTTTCCACTAGACAGGCTTTGGATGGGTAGGGAAGGAGGTGGAGGAGGTTCAGGATAGACCATATCCTGGTCTCTGGTCTCCTGCCTACAATTCCAAAAATGTTCACTGTTTCATTCTTTCCAAGTTCCAACTTCAAAACTGCTGCTACACGCATGCGCATGCACACTCACCCACCCACCAGTGGTGCATCTGCCTCAGATCCCACCCCTGAAAATGTATTGCCTTTTCAGGGAACAATCTACAGTCGTCAAGAAAGATTCATATTTTGTTTTGTCAAGTCCCTGTTTGTTCATCCGTTCTGATCAAGTCAGCCAAATATTAACAATGCAAGTAATATTATTCAACAGCCCAATGGCAGACACCTTCAACCAAAGGGATGGTCAGGAGCTAGTTTGATGTAGTGGCTAGAGTGTTGGACTGGGAGTTGGGAGATCCGGGTTCTAGACCCCACTCAGCCATGGAAACCCACTGGGTGACTTTGGGCCAGTCACAGACTCTCAGCCCAACCCACCTTACAGGGTTGTGTGAGGATAAAATGGAGAGTGGGATGATGATTATGTACATTGCCTTGGGTTCCTTGGAGGAAAAAAAGGTGGGATATAAATGTAATAATAAATATTTAGAAGTGCTGTTTCAGGCCACTCATTAGGTGCGCCAGCTGTTTGTTTGTTTTTGACAAACTCATTGTTTCCACACTCCAGATGACTAATATTATAAACAATTAAATGGGCCTATGCATGCCAAAGGCAGTATTCTATTCACATAGCATAATCTGCGTTCGGTTTAATATTTAATAGAACGAAAAGTAGACTGTTAAATCTTGCTTCTCTTGCCATCTCAGATTTCTCTTTCTGAAATGGCAACCTAGACGTATGGCATCCAAACATCAATTGATCACTACATGCAAATTCATTTTATGGGCATAGTTTAATGGTGTGAACTTTGGCACAGCCCACCTAGAAAAGTACAAAAGGTTAGAATTTTTCCTCTCTACTGTCCATGAAACCCATTTTCTACATGGAAGACTGATTTTTATTGACAGAGAAGATGGCATTAAAGAATAGGTCTTTCTTGATAGGAAATCCTCACACAACTGAGCACATTTATTTTTTTAAAAATAAAATAAATAATTTTCATTGTGAGCCTATCAGAACATTACATTCTACAGGCCTCCCATTTTAGAATATCTATGTGGTGAAGCATTTGCCATATAAAACACCTCTGAGGTATGTTGGTTTACGTGCTTAAGTTCAAGTAATATTATTTGAGCTACATGATTAAATATGGATCGGTATTGCCTAGTATTGGGTAATTTAATGACACCATATTACCTTGTGGGGCATTAATGTTTTATAATACAATCCTATGAATGTTTAGACCATTCCCAGTATGTCCCAGGTAGCCATGCTTCTCGGGCCTGTTGGAGATTGCAGGACTTTTTTTTCTGTCTGTACATACATAGGATTGTGCTCAAAAGCATCTATCCTAAAACATCTTTACTGTTTAAATATGTTTTAAAGGTACTGGTAGACATATTTTTAAAATATGGATAGCAGTATATAAATCTATAAAATAAAATAAAATAAATAAATCCAGATAGTTTGATATTAAATTCAAGTTGCAAACTATATTTCAACAAGCTAACAGAGTTGAAATTAAGACATAAAAAGAGGTACCATATATACATCCCAAACGTAAAGACAAAAGAAAAGTGAGATGCAGTTTGCTAAATATAGTTTGTTGTTTTCATCATTCATATTTTCCTCCTGGAACAATGATTTTCCTTCTTGAATTAAAACCGTATTCCACATCCTCTCTGCTCTGAAGCAAAAAAGCTCCACACTGATTAAATAGGAACCAGTCAGCCAGCCGAGCTGGCATTTATTCCCTGGAGAAGAAGAGAAATAATACTGTCAAATCATGTGAAGAAAATGCTAGAGTTACTCAGATTAGGCACCAGAGATTTGTGTGTGTGTGTAAAGAATAGCGATGAACTTTTCTTCATCTTGCTGAGCTGTGCTTAGTATCATTTTAAGAACTTAATAAAAAATAATATGTTATACAAAAGCATAGGAGAAAATGACAAGCTCCTCCTCCTGCAGTCTGACAGATGTGACATCAGAGGATAGCAAAATGCAGGAAGGCTGTCTTGTTCTGAAGTACAGCAGTAAACAATGGAGTTGATACCCTACTTGCTGGGAAGTGTAGTCTCACATCACAGGAAGTGGAAGGAAAGAGATTTTTGCCCTGCCTAGAATGCCTTTATTAAGTGATGCAGCAGTTGTGCAGAGTTTAATAAGAACATTAGAAGAGCCAATGGCTCATCAGACCAAAAGTCAATCCAATCTAATTCTGCATTCTGTTCACACAACAGACAACCAGCTTCCCATGGGAAGCCTACAAGCAGGAGATGGGTGCAACAGCACCCTTCCATCTGTGTCCTTCGGCAGCTAGTGTACATAGTAGAAATACTGCCTCTGATACTGGAGCCATCAGCACTAGTAGCCATCAATAACCTTCGCCTCCACGATTTTGTCCAGTCCCCTTTTAAAGCCATCCAAATTGGTGGCCTTCACTAGATTTTGTGCTAGTGAATTCAACATTTTAACTATTTGTGAAGAAGTACTTCCTTTTATCTGTCCTGAATCTTCCACCATATAGCTTCATGCAAAACCACATTGAGTTCTTGATGGAGGCAGAAAAATGTCTCCCTATCCACTTTCTCCATGCCATGAATAATTTTGTACATCTCTTATTATGCTAATCCTTATTGGCTTTTTTTCTAAGCTAACCAGTCGCAGATGTTATAACCATCCTAGGAGTTGCTCCCCCATGATGTTTGGACTTAATTTGTGGCTCATTTGCCTGACGATTCTGGTATGCTCATCTTGCATAAGAAGTGGAGTTGATAAAAGCTGTTTATAATGTCACTTACATTACATAGATACAGCCTATTAGAAGAGTGTATATTATATGCCCCCTAATCTAGAGATCTTTGGCTTCAGTGCTATAATAGTGATGCTGAGCTTCATTGCCAAGGGGCTCTATACATTAGGGGAGGGACTATAGTTTTGTGGTAGAGCATAACATCCCTGTTTCATTTCCCAGAGTAGACAATACTGGGCAAGATGGATCAATAACCAAACTACATAATAGATATGGGGAGAAGGGAGCATCTAGAACAAGTCTCTCCCATACTTAAAATCATCACTGGCAATGATGTTTGGAGGTGCCTGACTTATCCTCAAATATAGTTCCCCCACCCCAACATCCAGCAGGTCAGGCATGGAAACCTTTTCCAAACATAGATGACTATTGCTAGAATGATGCCGATGTCTACAAATATCTTGGTACATCTACAAATAGCAGCAAGGGGATAGTAACAATGTGTGTGGGTTGGCACATCCCTTGGAACTGCTCCAAACATCCCCTGGTCGCTTCTCCTCCTCTGAAGAACCGGAACATGAGGGTCAAACCAGACACAATGCGGAAATCCATAAACAGGATCCCAAGCTTTATTTTTTTTAATAGCAACTATTGTGGGATGGGGAGGGTTACAATTCAAAGTGGGCTTGCAGCCAGGGCCAGCACTTCCCTTAGGCCAACTAGGCAGCCGCCTAGGGCGCAGACCTCAGAGGGGTGCAGTACTGCCCTTTAAGGGTCACAGTTTTATACAAAATAGCTGTTTTAAGAAAAAAACAGAATAAGTTCAAGCTTTGTGCTTTTTATTTTTTCTACAAAACATCTGTTCTTAAAAATCGAAGTTGGCAAGTTTTGGGGGGTCTGGCACCGGCCCTGCTTGCAGCATTGTGTATGGCGGGTGGGTGGGGGAGTAACCTATCTCTGTGCTGTTTTCCTGATCAAAATTATTCCCATTAAATGCTATTCGTCCTGTGGGGCAAAACTTAGAGATACCTCTCTCTCTCTGTGTGTATTGTGTTCAGACATTCAAAACGAACTGGCTTCCATAACATTGCAGAGCTTCAGCTGTAGGCAGATGCCAAAGAAGCAAGGTAGTTCCGCCTTCCTGCAAGAGTTCTTTCTAGCAGGGCGTGGGGAAGCAAACTTCCTTCAGCTGTGCCTTTGCTGGCCAGTGGATGGGGCTGGACAAGCCCTTCCCTTGCTGCAATGTCATTCCTGGGAGGCAGGGATTGCAGTCTCCCAGTCAAGGCTGGCCCTAACCACGAGGCAGAGTGAAGTGGCCACCTCAGGTGGCAGGTGCTGGGGAGACGAAAGCAGCAAAATGTCCTGGGCTGCTCCTGCTCCCAGTGGCCCTTGGTCCCCAGCCAATGGCAGAGGCGAGAATATGCTTCCTTTCATCTCCGCAGCTCCAAGGTGACTGGCTCATGTGCTGGGCTCCACTTCTGCCTCTGCTCCTGAATCCGGCACTGCTGTATGCCCAAACCGCAGCCAGATACCAGAATCCTATCGATTACGCAAACAGTAAATGCAGGGTTTCCATCTTCTTTAATACAGGAATGCCAAGTCAACCGCCCTTGAATAAACTCTTTGCAAAGCATAACACCTTTCTGAATAGAATTGCTGCTGGAATGTAGCCTTGTGATTTTACTGTGAAATCCCATGGTGGTAAATAGAGAGTGACTTCTAAGCTTACCCACCTATAATTTATGGGGCATCTGAATGCAAACATTGCACAAAAGCATCTTGCTGTCCCTTTACATGAAGGATGGGCAACTAAAATCCCCATAATCTCCAATACTGGCTATGCTGGCAAGGGTTGATGGGAGTTGTAGGCCTAACCATGTACAGGCTTTGTATGGGTACAGTGCTTAAGGGCTTTATATACATAAAAAAGATCCAATCATTACTGTAACTCCTATGGCTGAAAAGCAAAAAGTGTCTTTGATTTAATCAATTTAATTGATTTAATCAATTTAATTGATTTAATGTTTTCTTGGGGAGGGGCGGAGGGCTGGGAACACTGTGAATCCTGTTCATTTTCTCATACACCCTGCAGAGTTTAAAATACATGTATAGGCAATATACGTGGCCATAAATACTGTCCTGCCAACAGAGGAAGTGGGTTGGCCTTGAGGCAGAGGAAAATTGAAATGTGTTAAGACGATTTTTCTTTTCTGTTTTTATTCAGGGTGCTTTGAGTGCTGCATCAAGTGCTTGGGGGGTATTCCCTATGCCTCATTGATTGCCACCATCCTGCTGTATGCTGGGGTCGCCCTTTTCTGCGGCTGTGGTCATGAAGCCCTTTCGGGAACTGTCAACATTCTTCAAACCTACTTTGAGATGGCAAGAGCTGCTGGGGACACCATTGATGTCTTTACCATGTAAGTCCCTGCTTAATCTTTTGTAACTTAGCTGTTATACTGCTGCAAAATTACTACTCCCCCACTTCTAATATCCTGTAACAAAGTGAGCAGAAGACATTACTTGCATTCATTCCAAATGCACTGGATAACAGATGGGAATAAAATTGTTTCCCTATTATTATTATTATTATTATTATTATTATTATTATTATTATTATTATTTACATTTGTATACCGCCCCATAGCCAAGGCTCTCTGGGTGGTTTACAAAGGATAAAAAGACTTAAAAACACTATACAAAAAATTAAAACCACAAAAACATACAAAAACAAACCCAGGCTAATTACATATTGCTAAATATTTCTATAAATAACCTCGTTCTGCAAAATAGGTGTACATTTCAACATTGGAATATGATTTCTTATGTCATGTAACTGAAGATAAGGAAATCCAGTTGTGTGTAAAATATTTAGATGTGTTTTAATGTCTGTCTGTCTACATTTAATTCGACTAATAATTAAAGGTCTTCAGTTGAATATTTCTGAATTTATCCTATTTAAGTCAAATGTTTATATTCCATTTTAAATTTTAAATCAAACTAGCCATATTCCTTGTTAAATTAATTTAAATGTTTAGGATTGTGACTTCTAATAATTTGCCTTCATTAATGAAATGGGCATTCTGTAATTGAATAAAGATGGGTGTGTTTGCTTTACACAAAACAATTAGTATGAATCTCCACTATATACTAGAGGTGGGCACCAACCATATAATTCAACTTGGACCCTATTCAGCACTGCAGAAAATTGTCCAGTTCTCAAAGTGATTTGGAGGGTGTCTGGTTCAACAGTTACCGAACCTAAGTCGAGATTTAGACCTCCAAGGTTTTGTGCTTTCCATTGGCTATCATGGAAAAACAAAAAATGGCTATAACTGTTTCTGTTTATCACAAGTGGATTAAATTTGCTGGCATAGTAAACGCTTAAGATGGAAATGTGCCTGCCAAATTTCAGGAAAATGGGTGTAGTGTTTTTTTCCACCTTTATATTTTCATTTTTTCCCCAAAGTAACAACCATTAATGTTTTATTTCTTGGATAATTGCTCCATTGGAGGGGATCAGGTCTGCCAAGTTTCAATAGGTACAGAGCATTTTGTGCAAGAACAGCTATTATCTTTTGAGGAGACCAAAAAAAGGATGCTATGTTCCTTCTAGACCATTCTTCTAAATGACTGACAGGCTAAAAGTTGCCCTATGTAAGAAAACTGCAAAGTTCCAGAAGGTTAAGAGCAATGCTTTATGTGAAATAGTACTCAGATTTTGGGGTTTTGAGTGATTTTCTTCCCCTTCTCCCTCCCTGTTTCTTTTAGGAGCAATTTGTATTAAAATAGCTTACGTTAAAGAGGTTTTACAGGCAAGAATCCTACAAAGTTTGAGAAAGACAGGTGAAGGAGCCCGGGAATTATAGTGCTTGAAAACCAGAGTAAGGCTTTTTTCATAGGGAATGCCTGGTAGCATCGGATGAATGTCCATCTTACAGTCCTATCCGTGCCCTCCTCCAAAGTACAGTGTTTGGAGACCCCCTGATAAAAAATGTCGTATGATTAGAAGATGGACCTGTAGGTCACCAACTCCTCTTCTTTCCCTGTCTTCCCCTGAAATGAAAGTAACATATGTATTTTTTTGAGATACACTGTCTGCCTTTCCAAAGCCAAATTGCGACAAAGCTTTGTGCGGGGTCCCGCTTTGATTCTGTTCACTTCAGAATTCTACCAACTAATTTCAAAGTCTCAAGGAGTGGCTCAAGGGAAGCTTGAAGAAGCCTGAAGAAATCATGTAATGAGCAGGGGGTTGGACTTGGTGGCCTTTTAGGCCCCTTCCAACTCTACTATTCTATGATTCTATTATATTTTTATCCTTTTAATTGTTATGCTCTTGTTGTTATTTATTAACAGTTATACCACTACACATCCAAAAGGTTTCAGAGCAGTGAACAACAGACAAAATAAAATAATAAAAACACTATATTAAATTTTTACTATTTTTAAGAACAAGAGTTCTGATAAAACGCAAGTTCTGTAAACTGCAGCCAGTTACTCAAGGAAAGCTTCCTGAAACAATCATGTTGCACCAGTAGCAACATAACGTTGGTGCCTGCCTGATCTCCAAAAACAGGGAGTTCCTTAGGAATTGAGCCGCCACACTAAAGGCTCTTCTCCTGGTGGACTCCAATCAGACCATAGTTCCATGTGTAACCACCAGGAACATGCCTTCAATTGACTTCAATGAATGGTGGAGGTGATTATAAACCAGGAATGCAAAACCTCTTTCTGCCTGAGGGCTGAATTCTATTTTGGAAAAACTCTTGGGAGCTGCTGTCCATTGGTGGGTGGGCTGAAAGCAAAAGGGGTAGGGTCAAACCCCTCAAATACTGGCATATTTTAGCATAAAGCTCTTCCTGTCAGTAAATAAACCTTAGGGGAGACAATCTTGGGGAAACTGTACAAAAGCTGTGAAACCACCAAATGATCAGTTGTTAGGCAAAAGAGGGTGGAGCCAAGGTGACGAGGCATGACCTTTTGGGGAACCTGACCTTGAGGACCCTGTTATAAACAAATGTAAAAGTATTGGTGTTTCAGGTCCATTGGTGCCAGAAAGAACATGCCCATCCAGTAGTCAGGGTTTTCAACAGCATTTCCCTGATAGGGAAGGATAAATTTCCCTTTCCTTTTCAGAAATAGGAGAAAGCTTCACTGGGAGCTCAATAAAAATGGGGAGGATCCATGTGTCTTAGGAGAAGTCTACACCAGCCCAATATCCCAGGGTCATCTCTAGATTGTTCCTGTGTATCCAAATGCACAGGGGATCCCGGGAGCAACCTGGGATGACCCAGGACTTTCACTGAGATATTTGGGACCATGGAAAACCCAAGGACAATCCCAAGGAGCGCAGACCATGTGGCCACTGCTCCTGGGTCTTCCCTTCCTCCCCATGAGTAGTGGGGATCTTAAAATTGACATGGAGTTGTGTGGAGGCAGTCCGTGCCCATCTAGGGTGGGGAGCAGGTTCGCCTTTTTAAAAAAACTTACTATTGCAGAAGAGCACAATTACACTCCTTCTCCTGTTGTAGAAAATAAATGGGGGCCATAACATCTCCTTCTGGGATGTTGCACGGCCATCAAGATGCAGGAGCAGGGAAGTCCAAGATCCTTCCCCTATGCCCTATGGTATAGACATACCCTTAGCTTCATTGCTTGATGGTTGGTGCTCATTCCTATTGCTTATGCTGCCTTTGTTAAATGGGTTATATTATTTTTAGACATGCATTTAGAATAATGCCTCTAAAGCTGACTTCACAGCTAAGGCTCTGGTTTATTATTGAATGAAAGCTAACCCACTTTTCTAGTTAATGAGTCCCTGGGTAGCCATTATTTCAGAAACATACTAAATGCTTTAAGCATTATTACGAATTATCCATGTTTACTATGTCAGAGCTATACATGGAATATCAGTCTAGGAACAGAATTACAATGGGAAGAATTCAGAGACAATGACAAACAATTATATTTATCTGTGTGTGAGTTTTTCATTATTAAAACACATTTGATGCTCAAAGATTTTTCCCATCCCTTTGGAATTGTGTATCTCCCCACCCTGGCTGTTGTTTGTTCATTTTAAGACAAGGAATTAGAACTGATGGGTACTGGGTTTAAACCCACACTCATTCGTAAGTGAGTGATGGTGATCTTGAGCCAGTCACTGTCTCATGCCTTCTCCTACCTTGAAGGATGATTGAGGATAAAATGGATGGTAGGTGGGAGAAGCTTGTATGCTACTGTAAGCTTTGTACAAGAGTCCAATTAGTGCTGGGCCGAAACCTGCTGTCACGATTCAGGGCGTGGGCGGCAGGGTCCTTAGGCAGGAACACTAGGGCCAGGATAGACAGAGACGAAACTGGCTTGGGTGGTTGGAATACTGGTGGAGCTAGCTAAGGGTGAGGCACAGGTCTAGGGTGACAGAGTCCAACAGAGGGCCAGAGGCAGGAGGCAGATCCAGGAAGCAGGCACAAGGTCAGACACAGGTTCAGAATCCAAGCAGGGGCCAGGGGCAGAAGAGAAGTCCAGTCAACAAGCAGGCAAGGTCCAGGCAGGGATCAAGGCAAGAGGCAGAGTCCAGGAGGAACAGAGTCCAAACAAGGGCCAGAGGCAAAAGTCAGTGGTCAAAGGCAAAGCAAGGTTCAGGCACATACCAGGTAGCATAGGGGGCAGAGGCGTGGTTGAGACAAGCAAGAGGTCCAACAAGGCAAGATCTGAGGGAGCAGATGATCAGTAACCAGCTGCAGCTAGCATGAGAGACCATGTTGCTATGGCAAAGGCTGAAGGTGAAATGCAGCTCTTATATAGGCCTTTCCTGGCAGCTCCCAGTTGTTCCGTATGAGCCCACCTGGGAGTGACTGCTGGTCTGGGCCTGAGCCCTGCAAGGCTTTACCAGCCAGGGCTCGCATCCTGCGAAACCCTGTGGCTGGTTATATGCAAAGCTACTGCCAGATGGTTCTGCAGGACAGATCCTGACACCTGACACCTATTTTCAGGATCGTTCTCCCTGCAAAAGAGGCATTGTTTTTTCTGCCTCTTTCACAGGGGGGGGGGGGAATTATGAGAATTTTCTCTTTGGGGAGAGGGCCAGGGTTTTCACATACTTTTTTTAAAAAGTGTAACTGGTTGCTGAGGGAGCTTCTTCCTATTTTTATAGGTTTTTTTAAAATAAAATAAAATACCCCCCTTCTGTCAGCATTCGGATGAGCCCAGCAGTGAATGCCTATTGGAGACCATGTGACCTCTCACTCTCCAATAAGCATTTAGGAAGAACTCCTGGGCTCCTGAAAATGCCAGGAGTGTTTTAAAAAAATAAAAAGAAAGAAGACCACCCTCAACAACTAGCTACATTTTTGTGAACCACCCAGAGAGCTTCGGCTATTGGGCGGTATAGAAATGCAACAAATAAATAAATAAATAAATAATTTTCATTGCCTTATTCATGGAATTTATGGGGGCTCCATCTTTTCCATCTTCTTTCCACCATAAAAAGGGGGCTGGGGGGTTACTGCTAAATGCAGCAGTCCTTGTACACACAGCTTTCCAAGGACATGGAGAGAGGAACATAAGGAGGGAAGGAGGTAAATAGATGACACAATGACTTTTCATTGACCCTGTTCAGATGACACCCTAAGCCAGGTGGTTAAACATGTTGAGCTAAACATTGGGCCTGTTCAGACAACATGCTTATCCATGGTTATGCTGCTAACCTTTATGCACGAAATGGTTAGCAATAGGATGACCATATGAAAAGGAGGATAGGACTCCTTTTTAAAATAAAACAGTTGCATAGAAAAGGGAATTTCAGCAGGTGTCATTTCTATATATGGAAAACCTGGTGAAATTCCTTCTTTATCGCAACAGTTAAAGCTGCAGGAGCTATAGTAGAGTGACCAGATTTAACAGAGGGCAGGGCACCTGCAGCTTTAACTGCTGTGATGAAGAGGGAATTTCACCAGGTTCCCCATATATACAAATGATACATGAAATTTCCTTTTCAATACAACTGTTAAAGATACAGGAGCCCTGTCCTCCTTTTCATATGGTCACCCTAGTTAGTAAGTGTGTTTAAAGCCATGGTTATTTAACTACCATGGTTAGGAGTGGTTCACACAACATGGTAAGCTATAAGGTTTAGGTCAAAATGCATAACCACTGTGGTTTAGTGTGTCATCTGAACAAGGTCATTATGGCTTGGCGTGTCATGTGAACCATTCCTAACCATGATGGCTACAAAAACATGGTTTAAACACACTCACTAACTATTTGCTGCAAAATGGTTAGTGCCCTAACCATGGCTTAGCATGTTGTCTGAACAGGCACACCGTTAGCATTAGAAACCCTCTGCCTGGAAGCACCCTCAATTTCATAGGCAATGATCTATCACTCTTATCCAAGTCCTGTGCAAAAGTTCTTCAGTTGGTGTTGGCTGGCCAGGGCTGACAAAGTCCATATGGCTATTCATATGCCAGGAGGGTAGAAGAAAGAGAACTGTGGATTCCAGGCTCAGCTATTATGGCAGACTGTAAGAGAAGCTGCTTGTCTATATTAGTAGTCAGGGCAAGTTCAGAAGTTAGAACAACTTTTCTCATTTATTTGAATTGCCTGGAATCCCTGACTGTCAGACATGCTGTCTGAGGCTGATGAAAGTTGCAGTCTAAAAGCATCTGAAGGGCCACAGATTCCCCATCCCTGCTTTAGAGAGTGGATTCACAGCCCCACTGACATTGGCGCCACCATCCTGCACTGCTTTAGATGCTCTCTTGCAGACTGCCATCTGAGTTCACTTATATGGAGGGGAAAGATCTATGCAAGCAAAAGAACGCATGTACGGATTTGCACTGAAGTGAATAAAATGAGCCCATCTGGGAAGGAGGCTAGGGAACTCCCTGAGGATGCTACTGCTTCTATGCCCGTAGCAGAGGGATGGAGCAAGAAAATTATTTGTAAAGTTGCAAAAGCATATATATCACTGCAATTGTTTTTTAAAACTTTTGAGAATTTTGCATAGTTCTATATTAGTGAAATGGAAACTCAACAGAACACAAATAAATGGTGCAGTAAAATAATGAAGCAAACCTGCAGAAAATATCAGTCTTTGACATCCCATATTTGTCCTTCAGTGACAGGACTCCAAAACTGATTGTGCAAGGGAGCTTATTGTGGTAAATTATATTTAATTATGCTTATGGTTTATCTAATATTTATTGGCAGATTTGTTTCAGTATCACCTGAAGCTCATTCTCTATGTGAAAGATGTAATGTGGCTTTTGGGAGAAGATTAAAATTACTAGGAGTGGGTGAACTATGCTCTGCTCAGCTCACAAATGAAATTCAGTTTTATGAATATTCTTTGCAAGTGCTCAAAAACCTTTGCGGGATTTTGCCCCCTAAGCCTTATAACAATGGCCTGGTTCAGACAACACGCTAAACCATGCTGCTTAACCACAAAATGGTTAACAGAATGCATTTTGTGTTTAAGCAGCATGGTTTAGCGTGTTGTCTGAACCAGGCCATTGTGTCTCTGTGTGGGTAATTACCAGTAAAATCATTACCAGTAAATTACCAGTAAACCACTAGTAAAACCATGTGTGTGTGGTAATTACCTGTAATTACCAGTAACATTACCAGTAAAAGCCCTATATGTGTGAGGGGTCTCAATAACGCCCCTCCCAACAACTGTTAAAAACAAAAGTGAAACAATTTTCAGCTACCTCTTTAAGGATAACGTGTAGTTTGTCTCTGTCTAGTTCCTCTATCGTTCCAACATTTGTCATCTCTTCCTTGCACTTCCACAATGCAGGAGCCTATGGCATATGACAAATCAGTGGTGTTATTGTTTCCTGTTAACAATTAGAATTATGTAAAGGGTGGCTGTGTTTTCTTTGAACAAAGCATCTGTTTCCTTGTATAGAGTATGTTACATTCTCAATCACCATAATGCAGCTTTCATAGGAAACATTCTAATTTCATGCTGTCTGGTTCCTAATATTTCAACACCCATAATTTGAAAGCACAACAAATTTTAAGCCTACACCATATAATAGTTTCAAGATTCCTTCAGCCTTTAATCCTTTCAGTGCATAGTAAAACCAGTAAGGGCTTGGCACTGACATGGGTGGAAATACTCTGCCTGTATGATTTCGCAGCTGCATTAAATGTATAATCTTGAGAGACACAGGAGCGGCAATTTCTAAATAATCAACCACGTTAATCAAAATTTTCTGTGTTCTAAATCTTATTGCTTCTCTTGTCTTGTTCTATAAAATAAAATGGAGTTATTAAAGGTCGCAACCTGTGATGGGCTCAGTCAGGAAAACCTCTTAAAAAATGGGTGGCAGGTCATTTGTTGTTGTGCTGTAGAACTGCAGAATAAAACTATTAGACAGCTCCTGGTGATCCAGAGGCCACGAGGGAGAAATTGGCATGACCTGTGTCAGAATAAACCATTTGAAAGGTGTCTTCACTTAGCATGCTGAGACCACCCAGTGAGATCTTCAAACCATATAGTTCAGAAGTCATCACCAAGGCATACCTGTCTTCTTGATACATTTTTAAAGACTGTTTAATGACTCTACATTGCACAAAATGAGAACGGTGTGTTATTGCAGCAATTCAGGATCCCTGGGAACTGTGCGGAATTAGCTTTGATTATAAAAGAGTCCCTGCCTTTTTCAGTTAATTTAATTCAGGCCAATCCACATTATAATGCAGGGAAGCACAAAGTGTGGGCCTCATTCTGCCTCATGAGCCCTGTGTAGAGGCCCTCTAGAACACCAGCCTCTTCAGCAACTGAAAAAGGAGAGAAGAAAATAGCTAAGAACGGGATTTATGCTTCCTACCTTCAAAATAGAGGTCAGTGAGCCATTAGGTGGAGGGCTCACATTGATGAGAGAGGACACACAGCTACCCTGCAGTCAAAGTTCAATAAAGGTCAGAAGGGTAAACTATTCCTACACAGCCCTCACAACTGGCAACCTATTACCTCACTCTGTACTAAGCAATGACAGGTGGGTGCTAAGCCTAAACCGAAAGGGAGTGAGAGCAAGGAGTGGAACAGGACTTCGAGCATCATCAGATGAGTGTTTTATAGCATGCTCGATACTGGCCTCTCACAGATTTTCGTAGGTCCTTTTCATGACGCCGTACAACTCCTGCGTGACTCCTGCTTCTCTGCTTGTTTTTCCGTCACAAAAAAAGACCTGGAAAATCTGATTTTTTTGGGAGGGGGAGAGCTGTTTTATGAACCACCCAGGTAGCATTGACTATTGGGCAGTATAAAATGCAATAATAATAATAATAATAATAATAACAACAACCCACCCACCCCACAATCTGATGATGCTCTCAATGTCCTACTCCAACCCCTCACTCTGCACACGGCCCTCTTTTGGTGGGTCCAGTAGAGGTGATAGTGTTCCATGTGTATCATGTAAGTAGAGTTCTGCTCATTAAAATGGGAGTGGGGTAAGGGAGAGAAAGCAATATTTACAGATTCCACCTTCTTCCCAGTGACTCCCCCCCCCCCCCAAAATCTGCTCTGGAGAGTTGGAGAACCATCAGTAAGAGCATTGGAGCTGGCACATGGAGATGCAATGGAGACAAGGAATTGACATAATTGCCTCCCCCTGCTGTTAGTGGAAGCCTTCTCTGGTTCAAAGACCCTTCCACAAACAGAAGGGGATCTTGGGATCCATACCTACTATGTGCCATGGCTTTGTGTGCTAGCTGTACTTCAGCTAGCAAAAACTAGATTAACAACTGTTACCCAGAGGACCGTCTCTTCTGCTTCTCCCAGACTGTGGAATGGCCTGCCGGAGGAGACTCATCAACTTAACAGCCTACTAGCATTCAAGAAAGCTATAAAGACTGATCTCTTCCAGCAAGCCTATCCAGTGGAATTTTAAGACGTTTTTAGAACGTTTTAGGATTTTTAAAAGATGTTTTAAACAATGTATATTATGTTTTAATTCAGTTTTATGTAATTGTTGTTCCCTGCCTCGATCAAAGTGGAGAGGCGGGTAAGAAATAAATGTATTATTATTATTATTATTATTATTATTATTATTATTATTATTATTATTATTATTATTGTGCAGTAAGGTTGTATTTTAAAAATAAAACAAAAGAGTTGAAAAACACACAAAGCAGACTTTTTGTCATGCTGCCAGCTTGAAAATTTGCTCATCCCAAAATGGGGATGTGTATCAAAGTCTTGTGAATCAGGACTAAATCCTTGGGAAAGTTTTGGATTGAAAATAGTTCGATTTAATGAAAGTGAAGCGTTGCAAAATGTTTGGGGGCAGGGTTGGTTAGTCATGATTCGTATTCTGTTTAGTGTTCTAAAAGCCTGAGGCACTGGTGTGGTCTTGCATGAAATTAATAGGGAATGCACCCAGTGAAGATGGGGAACCGTCTGTTTCTAATGGCACAATACTACGCATGTTAGACAGAAAAAAATCCTACAACTCCCAGCATACCCTAGCTGGTTTTTTTCTTTCTAAAATGCACAGGATAAGTTTTATTCCTCCCTCCTTCTTTCAGACTTTTCCTGTAAATTCACTCTCAAGGTGGCAAAATTCTGTGTCCAAGCATGCTCTGTTAGGAACCAGTTTATTAAATCCTACTATAATTCATTTTAACATCAGCTGATACTAATAGATACTATCGCTGAAGTTAGTGTTGATTGAATCTTATACACTATGTATATTTTTGCATATGTAGTTTTCATTTATATTTGTATCGGCTAGTTGATCTCATATATTGTATTTTCAGTGGCTGGGCTGTGACCATAACTAAATAAACTCTCACTGCATAGGATTATGCATAGGATTACGTAGGATCACATTTGGAATCCTGGCCTTTATTTTCAGGTTTCAAATATGTATTCTATAGGAAGGAGAGGGTTATAGAAGGCTTAATTTTACACGGCAACAAGCACACTTTCTTACACCTAGGCCATTCTTACTGAATGCAACATTTACCAAAACAAAGAAAGCAAACAGAAAAAAGAGGAAATATGTTAGCAGTATACTATATATACTGACTGTAGCAGCAAACAATTGATTAGGAATAGGGAAAATGGCTTTGAGTGCACAATCCTAATACTTGAATGAGATGAATCATCTCTGTCTACCCAACTCTTCCGAATGGTTCTTGTTATACTGAAAATAACAACTGCACATTCAGCTGTGCATGTGGGAATGTGTTTCACATTGAGTAGAAGGGTGATCCAAATATATCAGAAATAAATAATAAATCTTGTTAAAGTTGCTGCCAGGCTGTGTGTGTGTTACAGAACTGCATTGCACCCATCAGCATACAGTGTTTGAATAAATACATAGAGGTCAGTATGGTGAATTGTAATGATGAAATTTAACATGAAGTTTTAACGTATCAATAGTATTAACTTTTATACATTTATGGACCTTTTAATTTAAATTCTTAGTGTCTCTTATTTGAATTTGTATTAAATTAAACTTTTACATATTTGTGGGCACGTTCTAATGAACCTTTTTGGTATCTTTTGTATTTTACTTCTTTGCATTGTAGAGTTTTTGTGTGCTTACCTGTATTGCATCTGTAAAGTTGATAATGACCCTGATGGTTGAAACAACAAATAAACAAAATGAAACAAATAAATTACACTGGAAGGAGTCTATGGGCATGGCTAGACGAGGGGGGTTTAGGGGGATGATCTCGCAATTTTATGATCATGAGATTGTCTCCCCATCTACACGTGGCATGCGACATTTTGGATTTTTTTTAAAGGAAAAGAGGCACACGAGGTTTTTTTAAAAAAACAACTCACACTCCCCACACTCCACCCCCGACGGGCACAGAGCTCCTGAGGAGCCCAGTTCCCGGCTCCTCGCTTTTACTCATGAGGAGCCGGGAGAAAAATCATCCCAAGACCATGGGGAAAAGTGGGATGGAAGCATAGGGCGATATCCCAGGGACCGGGAGTAATCATCCCTCTCGGCTCCCAGGCTGCCCTGTGCATCATGTGGATGCACAGGGACAGTCCTGGGGCGATCCCTGGGATATCGCCCCATCTAGCTACGTACTCTATTTCTTGCATGAATGTTTCACTGGTCCTGTGATGTATAAGACAAAATCTATAAGCAACCTCAGAGATCATTATTATTATTATTATGGAATGACAACTGGAGACGTTGCATCTGGGAAAAATATCTACTTTTTAAAAAAGTTCTAATAGTTCAGAGTCATCATTAAAACCTTACTAACATGGATACTTTTTCATTTTACAGGATTGACATCTTCAAGTACGTGATCTACGGAGTAGCAGCTGCCTTCTTTGTCTATGGCATTTTGCTGATGGTGGAAGGATTTTTTACAACTGGCGCCATCAAGGATCTCTATGGGGACTTCAAAATCACCACCTGTGGCAGATGTGTCAGTGCCTGGGTATGTTAATAGGGCAGCCTTGATTACCTGTGCTAATTCAGCTGGGCCAAAGAGTTTTAATTAATTCCTAGACACTTTCTTTAAACAAAAAAAAATGTCCCTGAGAATGTATTTGGAGCAGACTGCTCTATTTTCTCAGGTTTAAGGATTTTGCACAGGCCTCAAATGTAATGTTTTGAAACTTTATATTCTATGCATTTGGGCACCAGGAGGGTGACTCACTAGGGTGACCATATGAAAAGGATGACAGGGCTCCTGTATCTTTAACAGTTGTATTGAAAAGGGAATTTCAGCAGGTGTCATTTGTATATATGAAGAACCTGGTGAAATTTCCTCTTCATCGCAGCAGTTAAAGCTGCAGGTGCCCTGCCCTCTTTTAAATCTGGTCACTCTAGTATAGCTCCTGCAGCTTTAACCGTGGTGATGAAGAGGGAACTTCACCAGGTTCTCCATATATACAAATGACACCTGCTGAAATTCCCTTTTCTATGCAACTGTTAAAGATACAGGAGCTCTGTCCTCCTTTTCATATGGTCATTCTGTGACTCTCAGCATTTTGAGACAGTGGCCAAATTATAATTGACTTTTTTTCCTTAACAAAGCAGAGCTGGGATTGTGCTTTGGAAGCACACTGTTTTAGGCAGGATACTTATATCATGATGCTATAGTCCCTTTTAGTTGGTCAAAGCTGTGCATACATTGCCGCTAAAATTAATTGTGCTGCATATGTCTCTTTTCTGTGAGATTGGTTTTGGACATTACAAGAAGTCTCCTAGTTTTTGCGCTTCCACTGTGATGACAGAAGGGGAGCTCACATGGGTGGGATGCACAATCTGTTCTTCAAGGCATTCACTTGTTAATTCTCTTTTTTGCAATGTTCAGAGCCCATGTAAGTAAATAATTGCATGGTGCAGAGAGAAAATAAGTGTTGTGTTTCTCAGAACGCTCTTACTTTCGATGGGAGGGAAATGACGAGGCTTGCTAAGTAATCCACAAAGCTTTTATTAAGCAATAAAGGTTTCTTCTACCTGAATAGAGTTTGACCTCTTGGAAACGTCTCCCTAGGCAAAACTATGCAAACTAAGCAAGACAATTGTCCGTTCAAGAAGAATAGGGTAGCAACTTCTCAAACGTCTGAAACTTCAGAGCGCCTGTTGCGGAGGCAGGTCCTGGTGTAATCTAACCGACTTTCTCATGCCTTTCTTCCACGCCGTGCATTTCAGCTTTCGGCGGATCCTAGCATCAGCTAGTTTGTTGGGACACTCACCCCCAGAAGAAACCTCACTTCCCACTGAGTGTGTAGGATTTGGCCTTGAGGAGATAAGCTCTGGAGAGGGCTGACTCCCAGCTGGGGAATCGCCCGTGAGAGCTTCCTCCCCCACTGGTATGGGCTGGCTGGTGTCTGGCACTGTGTCTTCTAGTTCTGAATCTGATTCTGATTGATTACCTGAAACATCTTCTCCTG
This sequence comes from Elgaria multicarinata webbii, assembly GCF_023053635.1. Lineage (NCBI taxonomy): Eukaryota > Metazoa > Chordata > Lepidosauria > Squamata > Anguidae > Elgaria > Elgaria multicarinata. The sequence continues at coordinate 69,257,634 of NC_086180.1, forward strand.
AAACAGGGGCAGTAGGGTTAGACATGACAATAAGCTCCAAATACACACACCAAGATCCTTCCACTCCCACTTAGTCTGCACCTGTGCTATTATAACAATAAAGGCGGTAATTATTAATGTATTCTAAACTATGCATAATAATCTCAGCCTATAGGAATTAAGAGTCTGTATCAGAATATTACATCGCATTAGATGGGGCATTATGCTTAGCTGCAGTAGTAAAAGCAGCCAGAATGAAGATGTAGCCACACGTAGGATAATATGCGCATGTAGCCATATTTAGGCATCCAGAAGCATACTTACACCAACACACAAGGAGTAAGAGTGAGAAGTGTTCTCATCACCTTCCTCATGTGCAGGGCTACCTTCTACATTGTGTGGGAAGCCTCCATGAATAGAAGGTATCCTGCTTCAGAAGAACATGAGGAGATTGAGAATGGTGACAGAGGGAGGTGGGAGAATATGCCTGCTCATTCTATGTCTTCCTCCTCACACATTGGTGTAAGTAATTTTCTGAATGCCTGAATGAGCATGCATGTGAAAAAGAAAAGTGGTTATTAATTTGATTTGTGTGGGAAAAGAAAGTTGATGCACCTTCCAGTTGCCTTGGTAACTTGAGGCATATGATTCCATAACTGGGTAACGGGATGATTGAAATAAAAACTATCTGGAAGACTGTGCATCACTATACTATATAAACAGATAAAAACACTGGAGTACAAGAGTGTTAATGAAAGATGAAACTATTGATTATATGTGAGACTGATAGAAAACATACAAATATAAGTTAAATTAAGGGCATGGCTAGACCAGGGGGGTGGAGGGGTGTGTGTGATCTCACAATATGATGATCGCAAGATCCTCCCCCTCAGCCTACAAGCACGCGCGACATCCCAGGAGGAAGAGGACGTCACGCCCGCCATTTATTTTTTATTGGAACTGAGTGCAGGAGCGCTCTAGTGTAAACGGTAAGTTTTTTTAAAAAACAACCACCCAACAAGCTCCTGCTCCCCCCACCCCACCCCCGATGGGCATGGAGCTCCTGAGGAGTTCTGGGCCCCGTGCTCAGCTTCTGGCTCCTCGCAGTTACTCGCAAGGAGCCGGGATGAAACCGGGACAGGTGCCCATCCTGAGACCATGGGAAAAGTTGGGATAGAAGTGGTGCCCATTATCCTGGGGAAAGGGAGGTAATCATCCCTCCCTGGCCCCAGGATCCCCTGTGTGTCATGTGGACGCACAGGGATGATCCCGGGGTGATCCCAGGGATATCGCCCTGTCTAGCCATGGCCTAAGTAAAGAAGAAAGAAACAATCTTCATTTTAAAACTGTAAAAATGAAAAGCTAAGCCCATCTTCAAGAAATGCTGTGTGCCCCACAACGTTGCTCTTCACCATTTTAAAGCGCTTATATTCTGATCGAAAATATGCGTAATTGGAAATTAATGAAACTGCTTTCAGTGGAATGATCTTTCAACTCAATGCCTTTAGGATCAGGATATTAGGTTGCAACCCAATGCTTTCTTGGATAACATGGGCTCATGTCATCCACCATGAGACCCAGTTATGCACATAGTGCCAAGAAAATGTGGGATGGCAGAAATATGCCTATTTCTAGTCCATGTCACTTTTCATGGGTTCACCCTTAAATCCATTCTGACCAGAATTAATTGGCAATTATTTAAAAAGCTGCATGAAAATTTGCATTTAATTTTATCCCACAAATGTGCCTTTTATATGCATTTTGATATATCTTTTGGGCATTTACAAAAGGCGGGGATAACTTAAACTATGATATGTAGAATAGATTGAGCATTATGAATCAGTTCAGTTTTACTGGAATCAGTTCAGTTTTACTGGAATTTGCACAGATTAAGTTCCAGAAGTATTCATGAAAATAACATATGAAGCTCTATTTAACAAAACAACACAAAAGTTTGCCATTATATGCCTAGCCCAAATTTTGTGATTGCCATGTGTATATAGTAGTGAAACTTATGGCAATCAAGTTTTTGCTATATAAAGGTTCTAGTATGTAGCACTGACTACAAGAAGAACTTGTTCATTTCACAATGCCTGATTTCTAGTGGAGCTTTGTAGCTTCCTTTTAAATTAAATTGAGCAAGACGTTTGGTCATAGAGACTTTTGTATCTGCATGTTTCAAGAATTGGAAACCATGGATGTGATTCTAATTTTGAAAAAGAGCTCTGCAAAAAATTAGGTATATCTGTGTTTGCAACAAAATTAACATCATAAGAACATAAGAAGGGCCCTGCTGGATCAGACCAAGGGTCCATCTAGTCTAGCACCCTGTTCGCACAGTGGCCAACCAGCCATCAGCCAGGGATGAACAAGCAGGACATGGTACAACAGCACCCTCCCACCCTGGTGCATACAGGCTTACTGCCTTGAATACTGGAGATAGCACACAACCATCAGGGCTAGTAGCTATAGATAGCCTTTGCCTCCAGGAATTTATCCAACCCCCTTTAAAAGCCATCCAAATTGGTGACAATCACTACATTTTATGGTAGTGAGTTACATAATTTAACTATGTGCTGTGTGAAGAAGTACTTCCTTTTATTTGTCCTGAATCTCCCACCAATCAGCTTCATGGGATGAAGCTAGTATTTTGAGAGAGGGAGGAAAATGTCTCCCTGTCCACATTCTCCATAACATGCATAATTTTGTACAGCTCTATCATGTCTCCCCTTCGTCTCCTTTTTTCCAAGCTAAACAATCCCAGTTGATGTAACCTTCCCTCGTAGGGGAGATGCTCCAGCCCCTTAATCATTTTAGTTGCCCCTTTCTGCACTTTTTCCAACTCTATAATATCATTTTTTAGGTGTGGTGACCAGAGCTGTGCACAGTATTCTAAGTGTGGTCGCACCATAGATTTGTATCACGGCAGTATGACACTGGCCGTTTTATTGTCCATTCCTTTTCTTATAATGTCTAACATGGAGTTTGCCTTCTTCTTTACAGTGGCCACACACTGGGTGGACATTTTCATCGAGCTGTCCACCACAACCCCAAGATCTCTTTCTTGTCCGGTCACCGCCAGCTCAGTTCTCTCTTGGAGTTGGGTACTTCGTTTAAAAGACCCCTTTGACGTGCCTCTTAGGAGAAGGGCTCTCTCTGGGACTGGGTGGATGCTCAGCCTCTGCCTCTGAAGCAGAACTCCCTTTTTCTCATAGGAGAAGACCCATGTTCCTCTCCTCTGAGGGCCCAGGCTCCCCCATGTGTCCTGACAGAAATGGCTCTGTGGCTTTATCTGTCTCAAGGAGCTCTAGCTCTTGAGAAGTGTAAGAGGATCCCTCAAGCAGGGACGTGACCATTTCCCCAAGGAGCTCAGGATTCTATCATTGTTTATTAGCGTACTTTTCACTACGCATAACTCATTGTATTTGTTCCAGAAACAGCTTGCAGAGTAAACACTTTGAATTTCTCTGCTGGTATCTGTCCATCCTCTTGTGATTAATTTTTTTATAGTGACAGTAGCTCTGTGTCATCCTAATTCTCTCAGTTAATTGTTTTGCCTTTACTGCTCGGTTATTTATTACCTTTTACACAAACGTTAGCAGAAATTCTTAATCATTAATGAGATTTCAATCTCTGTCTGTAAGATAGCCTTCTATCTGCCACATACATCTTCCTTTGAGCTATTCACATCAATTTAACATGATAGTCTTATATCTTTTAGTATTGTTATCTTGGTGTTTAGTAGGGTATCACCCTACAGTTTGATGTATTGGAACAGAAATGGCTTATATTTTCATTTTGCAATCTTGTCCTTTCAAAGGCAACATGTGGGTTTCTTTTTGTATATATAAATCGTTACAGTACGCTTTACCAGGAAACATTAATTACATGTGCATCTTTATTCCTAAACTGCACTTTCTATATCCCCACTTTTTAACTAAATTTAAATGGAGTTCTCTAAATTTAATTTTTCTGAATTCCCAGAGAATTTTTTAAAGCAGTTGTTAACTTTATTGGCCCAAACAATCAGAAATAAGGTCTCCTTTAGAACAATGTAATAAGAACATAAGAAGTACCCTTCTGGATCAGACCAAAGGCCTGTCTAATCAAGGACCTCATTCCCACAATGACCAACCAGATGGGCAATAGTTGTTTCTCCCTGGCAACTGGTATTCAGAGTTGTTCTACCTTTGATCCTAGAGGTGGCATAGAGCCACCATTACTTGTATGCCATTTAGCTCCCCTCCCCATGAGTTTGTCTAATCACCCTTTAAAGCCATCCAAGTTGGCAGCTATCATTACATCTTGTGGTAGCAAATTCCATAGTTTAACTTCTTTTTTTTATATCCTGAATATCCCAACATTTTGCATTACTGGATGATCAGACCCCGAATTCTAGCATTATATGAGAAGAAGAAAAAGTTCTCCGTATCCACTTTCTCTACACTGTGAATTATTTTATATGCCTCTGTCATGTCTCCTCTCACTTGCCTTATTTCTAAGGGAAAGTCCCAAACATTGTAGTTCCCCCCCCCCCCTCATGTGGGAGTTTCTCCAGCCCTGAGTTCATTGCCCTTTTCTAGCTTTACAGTATCCCTTTTGGAGCTGTGTTGACCAGAACTGAACACAGGATCACAAAACAGACTTATATAAAGCATTATAAGTTACTGGCAGTTTTATTTTTGACTCCTTTCCTAATGATCCCCAACATGAAATTTGCCTTTTTCACAGCAGCTACAAATTAGGTTGATATTTTCATTGCACTGTCCACCAGAACCCCAAGATCCCTTTCCTGGTCAGCCGCTGCCAGCTCAGATCCCAATAGCACATATATGACAATTGGGAACTTTGTCCCAATGTGCATCACTCTACTTTTGCTTACATTGAACTGCATTTGCTATTTTAATGCCTATTCACCCAGTTTTCGAGCTCTTCTCAATCCTTTTTTGTTTTTTTTATCATGCCGAATATTTTCTGTCATCAGCAACCATGACTACCTCATTGCTCATTTCCAATTCCAGATCAATGTCATTTGGTTATAAGAGTAAGTAATCTTTCAGATTACGCTCTTCACCAGGCAGAATGGAAGATGTTCCAGACCTACCCAACAACGGGAAAAGTCAACAGTATAATAATATTACTACAGATTAAAAGTCACTAATACTTTTGGTATTTGCCACACCAAAAAAATTGGATAGCTGGGCTGCATATAAAGAATTGTATAAATAACACCTGGATCTAATCTTGTGAGATAGATTTTTATGTATTAGTGATTATTATAATTTTTCATATTTGTAACAATGTATATTATTGGATATGTTTTTAAAAGAATTAATCTTTGTTTTGATTCAAGTCACTGAGGAAGGCCATATAGGCCAAAATGCGCTTGGCTTTGTTTTGGGATCATTGTGCAATTCTCTCTCTGAATTCAATGAGCATCCAGCAAGGAGTGATTTGAACTATTATTCCATCATTTCCACCTTATGGATCTCTTTCATTCCTATGCAGCCAGAGCTGGGCTCTATGAGAATTTGTCATTCTCATAGTACTGCACAGTACTGCACAGAATTGTTTGTACTGCACAGAATTGTTTTTCATTATTTCTTTATTGTTTTTTTTTTTTAAATAATACTTGGGGATTACACCCACAATTTAAATAAAACGTGTGCTCTATATTTATAGTTTAGTGACTTTTAAGTTGTAGTAATATTATTATACCTTTAACTTTTCCTGTTGTTGTACAGTGTTTGTCAAGGGTGGATTCCTGCATTGAGCAGGGGGTTGGACTCGAAGGCCTTGTAGGCCCCTTCCAACTCTGCTATTCTATGATTCTATGATTCTAAGGTATATATGCATTCCTCTTTCTTGGTTTGTTCCAGACACATCCAAAGCATTTTCTCGTTTAAGGAAGTGAGGGTTAATGCAATGCAATGCAATGCGTGATTATTTGGAACTAAATTCTCAGCAATAGTCTGAATAAGATTCTGTGACAGTTAAATATGTTTCATTCCTGGTTATTTCAATGGAATAGTTAAGTTCTGAGAATTGAAATCAATGGGACTTAACATGGGAAAGCCCAGGGCTGTGCCTTGTTGCTCTCTGGAAGAGGAATTCAAGGTCTCCTGGTGACACTGCTGCAGATATATTCAGAGTTCCAGGTGTTTGGCATGTGTTCTGCATACCTGTGCCAAACAATTTATTAAAATAATTTAAGTCACTGGAAAATTATGGTAGGAAATGGGGAATCTGGCTTTCACCTTTCTTTCCTGACAATAGGGAAGCCAGAATTGTTTATTAAAAAAATAGCCAGGATAGTAGTTCTCCCATTAGTTGGGAACCCTATGTGTAACCATGATAAACATAACTGACCAGCAGGACTGTTTACTGTTACGTAATAGTTGTATAGAGTATGTAATGCTGGAACAGCTATCCATAATAATAGAGATTTTAGGTTCACACAGTGGCCCATAAGCAGGAGATGAGTGCAAGAGCCACCTTTCTACTTGTGTTCTCAGCAGCTGTCATAAAGAGGCATATTAGAGATGACATGTAGCCATCATGATTAGATCGCCTTACCCTCCATGAATTTTTCTAATCTCCTTTAAAGCCATCCCAGCTGGTGGCCATCACTACATCTTATGGTAGCAACGATGCACTGTGTGAAGAAGTATTTCTTTTATCTGTCCTGAATCTCTCGCCATTCAGCTTCATGCGATGAGCCCAGGTTTTAGTATTATGACACACACAGAAAAATGCCTTCCTATCTTCTTTCTCCATACCATGTATAATCTCCATCATGTCCCCTTTACTGGTGTTTTCTAGAAACCAAACAGCCCTAAACATCGTAACCTTTCCTCATGGGGGAGTTCTTCCAGCCCCTTTATCATTTTTGTTGCCACTTTCTGCACATTCTCCAGCTCTACAATATCTTTTTGAAGGTGTAGTGACCAGAACTATGCACATTATTCCAAGAATGGTTGCAGCATAGATTTGTATAAGGGCATTGTGATATTGGCAGTTTGGTTTTCTTTCCTAATTATGCCCAACATAGTTGCTATGGGGCATGAAGGGGAAGAAGAGACAGAAAATAGAATAGCCATGAAGAAGGAAATGGCAAGAAAAAACAGGGAAGGGACTGTAAAATAATTTGAGAATGGTAGCAAATATGTGTTTGCAAGAAGGTCTATTTAAACTAAGGGAAAATGCTCTTCTACTCTTCTTCTCAGTATTGTTTCATTTATTGTGATCAAATGTAGCTTTTATAATAATGAAATAATGAGGAGTGAGTAACCTTTTTTTGTCAAGAGTTGCAGTCCCTTGGGGGTCGTCTGTCAGGGGCTATATGCTGGTGGTGGGTGGGGCTAAAGCCAGTGGTGGGTGGAGCCAGAGTGAAATGAAGGCAGGGGCCTCCCCTTTTCTCTCTTTCTTTCTGCCACCCTCTTCTGATTGTTGTCTGAGTAGGGGTATACATGAGCCCCTCCACGTTTGAATGACCATGTGGAGAGGGGTGTAGCTCCAACCACTGTCACTGCAACAATACTTCCCCAACAAACAACTGCTTAATGTTCATGAGAAAGAGTTCTGTGTGGATAAAGACATATATGCAGAGATCTCCTACATCCAAGGATGGGTCTTGGCCAATCAGGACCCTCCTTGCCTATAAGATCTCTCCAGATATACATCTGTACATGCAGATAATTCCTTCCAATAAACATGGTGGCAGCAGGCAGAACTAGCCCTTAACCTCCTTCATATATTCATTTATTGCTTGGAGAGAGCTTGTACAACTCCTTCTCTCTCTCCCTCTTCTTTCCTGAGTGCCAGGGGAGAGACTGATCAATCTTGCCAAAGGTCTGAATTGGTAGTTTGAAGAGGACTATTGAAATTAGGTCGAGGGCTGCAAGTTACCCTTGCTCTAATTCAACAAGAAGAGGCAGAGGCGAGGCAGGCCCTAGCGTTACACAGAATGAGGCAGTCACCTCAGGTGGCAGATGCTGGAAGGGAGTAGCAAGGTCTTGGAAGAGAGTGCTATGTGCCAAGCAACCTACCCAATGTCCCTAAGCTAGCTTGCTGCCTTTAGGTTTGGTGGAGGATGCTGTGACATTGCCAGTGTTAATGAAAGATTAAATAGCTAGTTCAGTTGGCTTTTGAACATGGAATGGGACAGGGTGCCATCTTGTTCTTCATTTCAGCAAAACATCTTGCCCTGGCCAGAGAGTTCTAGTTAATCACTCTCCTTGGAAACACGGATCTCTCCATGGCCGGAATGTGTCTTATGTATCAGCTAACAAGGAAAAGAGAGGTAGAAAAGACTGTTTCTATGAAGGCTTCATGATTAGCAGGATTATTTTCATAGTAGAGGCTGAGCAGATGGTTCTAGCTCTTTTAGAACAACAAAGGGTGCTACTTTAATGTCTAACTTTTGTAAATAGTTTTGTTTTGTTTTGTTTATGTGTGTGTGGATCTGAAGGATCCTTGTCACACATTCAAAAGATGTTTGGCCCTTCGAAACAAAGTGTGCCTATAGCCATACATAATTTGAAGAGTGAATCCCTCACTTTGTTAGACATAGAATCTTCTCTCCCTAACTGAGCTCAGGAGGAAGCTGGTTCTGAGTGCTTACTGCAGAAACTGCCGGTGCACAGCACTGGTGGGCTGAAAACTGGTGATATCACTAATCCACCTCCCACCGCCTCTCTGAGATGTTTGTTCAGTGTTTTAAAATGGGGGCAAATACACAATTAACTATATAAATGTGTGTGCCATGGTTTAAAAAATGCAGACAGTGTTCCTGAAGCGGGAGGGGCGGGGGAGGAGAGGGGAGGGCAAGACAGACGACTGAATCAGCATTTGGTTGCTGGCCAGTGCATCTGTCAAAGGCATTGCAAAGGTGGAAGGAAGCCAGGCTCAAGTTGCAGGAGGGGAAAATGTAGTGAGACTTGATTTGCATGTTCACTGGTATGATCCCAAAGGCACCGCAACAATTATGATCTGTTGTGGTTCTTTTTCTGACAACTGCACCCAACCAGAAGCTTCTAGAGTAGCAGAGCTTCACTTGACATTGCTACACTCATCAGCTTCCCTTTCCTCAGACAGCAGGAAGATCATTCTTTTCCTTTCTCTCTGCAAGATGCCATTTCCTGCTGATCTGCTGATTCAGCAACATCTTTGCTGAAGCTGATCTTTGCATCGCCCTTCCCACATCCCAGATGTTTTCGGGGAACCCACAAACTGCAGACTCAGGCAGAGTGCTGTTCAAGAATGATACAGAGAAAGCTTAAATAAAGACAGTCAAGTCTTCCACCCTCCTTTCGTATCCAGGTCACCCCCACTTGCTACCACATGGCAAACCATATGATGCAAACTCTGTGCCAACAGCAAATCTAGGAAATGGTCCCAGATAAGTCTTGCCATAGCACAGGGGCAGGCCATCTTTTTGCCCCTGAGTTCAAAGCTGATTGGGGCTGTGAGCAGCTTTTCCCAGTGCCAGTCAGGTGGGCAGGAGCACAGTTTAACTGGGGGTGCAGAGATGACTCTCTCCATGTACCTCCCTTCTCAGTTAAATCACACTCCACAGAGTCCATCAAATCACTGTTTTTTGGACTGTGTTGAACATAATTATAATGGTGCACAGGGAGTGTCATCCTTGTGCACCTTCCTCTCCATCTCAAATGTGCTCCCCACACCTTGCTGCATGGGGCAGTGGGGGATATATTTGGTGTCAGCAGCAGCTTGGGGACCTGAGAGTCATACACAAGTCAAGGTAGCAGTACTTTGGGCTTGAAATCTGTCATACGTAAGTCATCAGAGACCTTCTCCCCTCCAAATTAATTAAATTAATTAATCAATTAAATTAATGTACTTGCTTTTATAAAATTACAAATATAATAGTAAAACAGAATACATAACAATAAAATAACAATCAAGATAATCAACATAGCCCACTCACCCCCCCCCCTTTTACACTGCCACCCATCCGATAAAAGAGAAGAAAAGATGTTCTAGGGTATTTGATAAAATAGCTAGGAATAGTAAGAAATAAAAGAGAAGGAAAAATCCACCCCATTTATTGTTAATAAACTACTTGTAATTAGCACAAAGATCTGACATATTGCTCACTCTGAGGTCCAGTGAGAGGGGAAAATTGGAACTTCTAATATAGAAGGATGATCCAAACAATTCTATGAATCTAACTTAAGCTTGTGGGTTGGTGGTTCCCAGGTTCAGGAATTGGGAGTTGCACTCCCTCTGAAGGAGCAGGTATGTAGTTTGGGGCTGCTCCTGGATCCATCTTTGTCACTGCAGACCCAGGTGGCCTTGGCGGCCTGAAGCACCCATTATCAACTCCGGTTGGTACTCCAACTACACCCATTCCTGGATAGGGATAGCCTAAACACGCTCATTCATACACTGGTAACCTCACGACTAGACTACTGCAACACGCCCTATGTGGAGCTACCCATGTGTGTGGTTTGGAAGCTGCAGCTGGTGCAGAACTCAGCAGCTAGGGTGCTCACAGGGACACCTAGCTCCCCCCATATAAAACCCATGTTAAAAGAACTGCACTGGCAGCCTGTAGGCTACCAAGCTGCACACAAGGTTATGTTGTTATCCCATAAAGCGCTAAACAAGTTGGGACCACGATACCTAGCAGACCGCCTTCTTTTATATACACCCAGATGATATTTATGATTTTCAGAGGACGTCATGCTCATCGTTCCAAAATGAATAGAATGTTGCCATGAAGAACCTCAAAAGCGGGCCTCCTCTGTAGCGACACCCACCCTCTGGAAAACCCTCCCTTGTGCGGTTGGGGAGGTGGAAAACGTAACATCCTTTAAATGTCTTCTGAAAACATGTCTTTTCAGAAAGGCCTTCCCTGGGCTATAACTTATTTTGGGTTTTTTAATGGTATTTTTAAAAAACTTTTAGAGTTTTAAATTCTTATTTGTTGTATGTTATGGTTTTAATTATTAACTACCCAAAGAGCCTCAGCAATTGGGCAGTATAAAAATATAATAAATAAATAAAGTTTAGAGGGTCTCAAACAACAGGTATATATCCCAGGACTGAAGTATTAAAATTAAAATTCAGTCAAGTAAGATGATTTTCAGCTCCCATATCTTGCCAAATTGTACAACTTTAGGGCACCCCTAAAACATGTGGACTTAATTGACCTTAGGTTCATGGCAATACCAACCTATGCTGTTTAACATATACATGAAGCTGCTGGAGGAGGTTATCCGGAGATGTGGACTGAGGTGTCATCAATATGCGGATGATACCCAGCTCTACCTTTCCTTTTCATCAAACCCAGGTGAGGCAGTGGCTGTTCTGAACTAGTGCCTGGGTACGGTAATGGACTGGATGAGGGCTAATAAATAGGGGTGTGCACGGACCCCCCGCTCTGCTTCTCTTCCAGATCTACAATTTGCGGATCGGGCCACTCCGCTCCGCCCCCGCTCTATGTCCGCTCCGCTCCGCTGCGGAGCTCCGGATCCTGATCGGAGCTCTGTTTCCCCCCCCCCCCCCATAGGCTTGCATTGAAAGCTAAAAAAGTATACAACTTTTTTTCTGTTAAAGTTAGAAACCTCAAGTTTGGCACCATGACACCTCATGGAGGTATACACACGCACACCAAGTTTCAAGCCAATCCCATCACCCCCCTGATTTTGGGGGAATTTTTGAAAATCGGGCACCCCATTCACACCCCTTTCAATAGCTCCGTCAATTTGCATGTGATGTTGGACCTCAAAAGGTGATGTTGGACCTCAAACTCGGCACCATGATAGCTTATCCAAGGATACACATGCACGCCAAGACTCAAGGCAATTCCATCATCCCCTGATTTTTGGCAGGGCTCTAACCTTTTAACTCATCCCAAATCAAATCCCATTTTACAACTACGTCAATTTGCATGTCAGAAACCTCACCTTTGGTCCCATGACAGCTTACCCATGTGTCCACATGGACGCCAAGTTTCAAGCCAATCCCATCATCCCCGGATTTTTGTGGAATTTGTGAAAGTCGGACACCCCAGTATCTGCAGACAGCTCAATGGGCCCATTTCAAAGGAAATCCCAACATGCCATGAATTGGGGAGTAGAGATAAACCTAAATATGAATCTTCTTCCACACTTGAAAAAATTGATTTGGAACTTGAGCACAGGAAGGACTTCTCCCCTGAGTCAAAGCAAGACACACAAAAACCATCCCTACGAGGTGGGCAAGGGAGGAGGGAGGGAAGGCAGGCAGGCAGCAGACATTTCTGGGGGCACAAGGAAGTGAGCCAAGGATAGTTTCAAAGCCAGTAATGCATATAAAATGGAATAAATAAATAAATAAACAAACAAAGGAGGGGTGGAATTAAAAGCAGCAGTGTTGCTGAATAAACAACAACAAGAATTTTTTTAAAAAGGCTATATCTGTCTTTTACCAGTAAGAGGGGAGTTGACGTGCCCAAGAGGAGGGGGAATCATCTGCCAATTTGACTGGTCCTGTCTAGGTACCAGTCTTTAAGAAGCAAAGGATCACTTCTACTCATGATAGGCATTCACTCCAGTGATTTACCTTTGGAGGGCTCTGATGGCCCTCCAAGGACAGGAGAGTGCACAGGGCACATCCATGCCCTAGGGGAGCTCATCCCCTTGCACCACATCTATTCAGTTGTTCCCCAAAGTTAGGGTGGGTAGCAGTGCTGTGCTTTTTCTATCTCTTATTATTGGCTTAGTATATGATTTCAGGTTGTGTTTGTGCATTTGGTGGGGCTACTGTTTTAAAAAACACTGGGAAAAGTCCGTTCAGACTAAGAAAGAGAAGTTCCCAGAATCCCAAGTTACCTGTTTTGCCTATCCCCTCGTCCAACTTTGGGATCATGTGATCATGACCGGGAGTTGACTCTGCCCCTCAGCCCTTCAAAAAAGGTATTTTCCCGCTGTTTTACCTGATTTTTCCAAAAATTCTACCGAGCAAACCGCAACATGCAGAGAGCTGAGAGTAGGCTCAAAATGACCCCCAGCCACGACTCTCTAAGCACAAGAAGTTTCAGAAAGATAGCTTAAAAAACAACGCAGTTATCCCCTATTCTTTTCCGCAATGCAATCCTATGGGCAAAATTTTTCAAAATGGCGATCGGATCGGTCCGCGAAAAGAGAAGCGCTCCGCGTATGGGCGCTTCTTTTCGGCGTGCTTCTACGGGTCCCCGGTCCGCTTCTACTCCGCCTCTGGGCAAGGCGGAGCAGGCCAATTCGCTTCTGATTCTCCGCTTCTAATCGGAGCAGAGCACATCCCTACTAATAAACTGAAACTCAATCCAGACAAGACGGAGGTACTGTTAGCGGGTGGTTCATTTGTCCAGCGAGGTGATGTTTGCTCTGTCCTGGACGGGGTTGCACTCCCCCTAAAGGATCGGGTCCGTAGTTTGGGGGTGCTTTTGGATCCAGAACTGTCACTTGAGGCACAGGTGAACTCAGTGGCAAAGAGCACCTTTTATCAGCTTAGGCTGATATACCAGCTGTGCCCTTATCTGGACAGAGATAGCCTAGCTACAGTTACCCATGCTCTGATAACCTCTCATTTGGATTACTGCAATGCGTTATACGTGGGGCTGCCTTTAAAAATGGTCCGGAAACTTCAACTGGTACAAAACAGGGCAGCACGCTTACTAACAGGGACTGGCCGATGGGACCACATTACGCCAGTCCTTTTCCAGCTTCATTGGCTGCCAGTCCAGGTCCGGGCCCGATTCAAAGTGCTGGTATTAACATTTAAAGCCCTAAACGGTTTGGGGCCAGGTTATCTGAAGGAACGCCTCCTCCCATATGTACCTGCCCGGACCCTAAGGTCATCCTCAGGGGTTCTTCTCTGCGAGCCCCTGCCAAAGGAAGTGAGGCAGGTGGCTACCAGGAGGAGGGCCTTCTCTGCTGTGGCACCCCGGCTGTGGAATGAGCTCCCTAAGGAGGTTTGCTTGGCACCTACATTATATGCTTTTAGACGTCAGGTGAAGACCTTTTTATTCTCCCAGCATTTTAACAGTCTATAAATAAATTTTAACTTGGTGTTTTAAATTTGTAATTTTGCATTGCTGCTGTTTTTATCTGGTTGAGCTTTTATATTGTATTTTATATTATGGTTTTATACTGTTGTTTTATACTTTGAATGGTTTTAATTTTTGTGAACCGCCCAGAGAGCTCCGGCTATTGGGCGGTATAGAAATGTAATAAATAAATAAGTAAATAAATAAGAGTCATCACCAGAGGCGTTTTACTAGCTGGCTTCCTGATACTTTATTTCCCATATTCTAGACATCTTGGGAAGTGTTATTGCTGCTTTTACCTATGGACTCTGAGTCTTTTGTACATGATTTGAATAATCAATATATTATATTGCTATATTCTTTTTGTTTAGGGTGGACAAGCTGCTTTTATTAGGAATTTGTAAGTCATGCAAACACTTTCTGAAGGGACCTTGGGCTCATCTACACCAAGCAGGATATTCCACTATGAAAGCGGTATATAAAAGACAGGAGCCACACTACTGCTTTATAGTGGTATTGAAGTGTACTGACAACTGTTGGGGCCCATTGACACATACCACATACTGCTTTCATACCACTTTCACAGTGCTATATCCTGCTTGGTGTAGATGAGCTCCTTGTAGTTTATTTCTGGATTAGGTTTTTGGTGGGACGCGGCTCGCTTTACCTTTTCACAGTTGTGTGGAACATACTGTTGCTCTTGAAGATGAATGTATAATTCTGAACATTCACTCAAAGTGGACATGCCTATTTTTATTCTAATAGTGCTATTCATCACCCTGATCACTACTTACTCTTATAACAGACTGCGCTATTGTAGGCCTGGCTGTTTGTATAGCAATTGCCACTACATTATAAGCACTCTCCTTGCCACTCCATTTACATTCTTTCTTAAGGGATCTAATTAAATTTCCAATGATTCAGTTTGTTCCTCTTGATAATGAAATTGTAGACTGTTCTGCCTGATTCTTCCATTCGTTTTCGATTGACTTTCTCAGAATTTACCGAGGGGCAATACCTCATTTACCTATGGCCGTTCCCTAGGACTGTGTCTGCCTCTCTCCACTTCAGCAGGACCGAAGGATCAAAGTTTAGAGATATCACATGCCTAGTGGTGGCATTTGAGATATCTCACGGGAACACAAAGACTGTTTTCTCTTGTTGCTATAGCAGCCTTGCATAGCTCCGTTGCTTAGGCCTTAGGGGTGATTCATCTCAGTTTTGAAGTAGGTAGGTAAGAGGCTTTTGGTGCATTTAAGCAGAGAGAGATTGTGTCCCGCATGCTGTACTTAGCTATAATGCACACGGCCAGTGCCGGCTTCAGGTTTCGGGAAGACCTTTTTGCACAATACCTTAGTAGTCCCCTTCCCTGATGACTTCACCTCCTCCTCAGTTGGGTTCCCCCCTGCCTAGTCATTGCTCTTGTTCTAGATTGAATTTATACCACCACTCGTGTCATATGAACCATTCCTAACCATGATAGCTACATAACCATGGTTTAAACGCGCTCGCTAACCATTTGTTGCAAAAGAGTTAGTGGCATAACCATGGCTTAGCGTGTTGTCTGAACAAGCCCAATATGTGCATAGTGTGGGATATGCCAATAACTAGACCTTCATAAGACAAAACATGATGTTATGACAATATTTCAACAGCTTCATGGGCCTGTATGCTCATGCAATGCTGAAATTGGAGTCTTAGAAAATTCTCAATCATCCATTCAGTAGGACAGAAATCTAATGTTTATAGAATCATAGAATCATAGAATAGCAGAGTTGGAAGGGGCCTACAAGGCCATCGAGTCCAACCCCCTGCTCAATGCAGGAATCCACCCTAAAGCATCCCTGACAGATGGTTTAGTAACCTTGGGTTGTGAGAAATTAGTAACTGATTATACAATAGACACGTGAATATTTTTTTCTGAAATATTTTCCCCTGTAAAATGTATTGCTTCCTTTAAAAAATAAAACTGTGTGCATACAGGCTCCTCTGTGAATTTACTTAGAAATATTACAGATGTATGATAGATTATTATGTATTGATTCATTATTAATAGTACATCCCACACAGCATTCTCATTTTTCTCCTCATGAAAAACAGTTGGTGACAGGAAAGCAAACCTGGAAAAATCAATCACATTGACACCAATTAATAATGTAGAAGGGAATCTGTGAGCAAGTCGAGAATAAGGAAAGAACTAATATAGAAGCTGTGATTTTGCATGCATTACACCTCCTGCAGTATTCAGCTTCATCTTTGCAGCAGAAAACAGGACTGTGAGGAATGACTTCAAACAAAGAATAAAGTAAGAAGGAGACGTGAAGAGCAGGGATGATGAGCAGGGATAAGCACATTGGATGTGTATCTAATCCTCCTTAAAATGTCCAGCAGATTCTTCCTAGTATAACAAAAATGGCATATTTTTTATTAAAGGCCACACAAAATGACTTTGTAAAATTGGTGTGATATCTGGTTGGGCAGAAGCGTTGAGATCGCCAACTTCTCCAGCAAAATTTATAATAGTTTCACTGAAAATCAAAACATGGATATTTTGGGCCAGTCAGTCAATTTATTGTGTTACCAGCAGTTAGCCATTTTACACAAGTTATAAAAGAGAACAATTTACAATAAAAATAATTGAGCGTCATAAAAGGGCTCACTACCCTAACCCTTCATGCGTTGTGTAGAATGTATCTGCATAGACTTAACTAAAAATGTTGACACTCTAAAAGAAACAATTTTTTTTGTATCCGATAACAAATGACAAACTTTAGCATGTGATGAGGAGCCCTTCAGCGATTTTAGCAAAGGAGAAATATATGTATTTCTAAGATCATTATACATAGGACATTCAAGCAAAACATGAAGTCTTCGATCGAGACTGCATTACATCCACATACTCTATCTTTAATTGGTAATCTCTTATATCGTCCTAGCTGAACTGCTAAAGGGAGAACATTTAGTCTTGCCTGTGTAAAGATTATCCTCAATTTAATGTTGGGTATATCCACCAGATAACTTGGTAGAGATAAATAAAATGGCGTGAAAGAATTATAGAAAGGGTTAGTTTTACAGGACTTAAGCTCTTCTGACTGAGACTGCAGCAGGACCCACCACTTACACAAGGGAGATTCAGTGCTTCCTAGGGGAGACTCCAAAATGAGCTGAAACACTAGTTTCTGGAGTGAAGCAGGTTGGCGGTGCTTCCTAGTGAACTCTGCCGACCTACCTGCTTACATAAATGAGCATTCTTGCTCTTTTCGGGTCGCCCTTGGAAGTGCTAAATCACTCTTGTGCAAACGGTGGTGGGCACTTGTGCAAAGCAATCAGCAGGGCAGAAGAGAATTGGTAGAGCAAGTGCCTTATTAGATTCTGCCCATAAAGATACAAACGTATATGGTTATATTTTTGTTACTACTTCAGGTTCCTCGTATGCCTTGAGTCTTTTATGTCTGTTAACACAATTGACTTAGCTAGTTTTAAAAATCTGAATTTCACACATAGTGAAATCCAATTCATGTTTTAACCACAAAATGTCTAGTGGTGCAATCCTATTCAAGTCTACTCAGAAGTAAGCCCCATTTAGCTTAATTGGATGTATTCCTGGGTAAGTGGGTACAGGATTGTAGGCTAAAATTAGCTGTATCCTGAGTAGCTTTATGTATCCTAGCCTTGTAAATTCATCAACACATGATCATGAAATCTAGATTCTTAGGGGCACATCTACACCAAGCAGGATATTCCACTATGAAAGCAGTATATAAAAGGCAGGAGCCCACACTACTGATTTATAGCGGTATTGAAGTGCACTGACAACTGTTGGGGCCCATTGACACATACCATATACTGCTTTCATACTGCTATATCCTGCTTGGTGTGGCTCCTGTCTTTTATATACCGCTTTCATAGTGCAATATCCTGCTTGGTATAGATGAGCCCTTAAAGATCCTTGAACAGCAGCTCAAGTCACTTGCAAAACTGTGAATATCCTCCATGAGGTGTATGAACATAAACTGCTTGATTGTAATGCATTTTACAGAATTATGTAAGGTGGGGTAGGCACCATGATGCCTTCCAGATATCAGTGGACAGCACCTCTCATTAGCTCCAGCCTGCATGGCCAATGGCCAGGGAAGATGCAAATAGTGGTCAAACATCTGAGGGCAACAAATTGCATGCCCCTGGTATATTTCTTGCTAGGCAGAAATACTGGCTCTATAGATGATCTGAAATACATTCTAATAATTTTCCTTAGCCTTTTATCATTTCCTTCCCTCACAACCCAGCATAATCAAATTATTATTATTATTGTTATTGTTATTGTTATTGTTATTATTATTATTTATATAGCACCATCAGTGTACATGGTGCTGTACAGAGTAAAACAATAAAATAGCAAAACCCTGCCGCATAGGCTTACATTCTAATAGAATCATAATAAAACAATAAGAAGGGGAAGAGAATGCACCAAACAGACACAGGGTAGAGTAAAATTAACAGTATAAAAGTCAGATCAAAATCAAGTTTTAAAAGCTTTAGGAAAAAGAAAGGTTTTTAGCTGAGCTTTAAAAGCTGCGATTGAACTTGTAGTTCGCAAATGTTCTGGAAGAGCGTTCCAGGCGTAAGGGGCAGCGGAAGAAAATGGACGAAGCCGAGCAAGGGAAGTAGAGACCCTTGGGCAGGTAAGAAACATGGCACCAGAGGAGCGAAGAGCACAAGCGGAGCAATAGTGTGAGATGAGAGAGGAAAGATAGGAAGGAGCTAGACTGTGAAAAGCTTTGTAGGTCAACAGGAGAAGTTTATATTGGATTCTGAGGTGAAGCTGTATTATTACATGAAATTAAACAAATTCAACGCTGGTGAATTCAACAGAGGAAACTGATGTAATTATAACTATGTTGAGCATGGCAATGTTAGTTTGGGATGATTCATTTATTTATTTATTACATTTATATTCCGCCCCATAGCCGAAGCTCTCTGGGCGGTTTACAAAAATGGAAAAAGTGAACATTAAAAACCATAAAAAGCATAGAAACAGACAATATCTATTTAAACAACTATTCTGGGGGTCAGTTAAAAACTCAGCCTATGCTGTTAAATGCCTGTGAGAAGAGAAAAGTCATGATGATGATGATGATGATGATGATGATGATGATGATGATGGATTTTCTTTGGCTCTGAGCTGGAGCAAGCATGAAGCTAAAATGAGGAATACGGTAGTGTTGTGGCTTACATTAAATCAAGTTGTGAGAATTTCCTCCTTCATAGCTGAAGTACACATAATTCTTTAAATCATCTTGAGTTAGGGTGCTGACTGTGGGGAAAAAATCAAATTCCTGTTGTCTTCAGACCTCAGGCAAGGAAGACACATCTGAAAATGATTGTTAAAAGTTCTCTTTATGTGAACAGGCAGTTCTGTTATTATTATAACAAACTAAGCAGAAAGCACCCAAGTATTTCTAGCCCTCTCCACTATAAAATCTTACAGCATAGGTTGTATATTTCTCGTGGCAACTGCCCATGGAGAACTACTAGGGTCTTGTGCACACCAGTTCAGAATTCCTGAAAGCCAAACAAGGATTTTGGTAATCTCTGGGTTTATCCCTATTAATCTGAATCGCAGACTGATGGATCAGATGGGTAGACACTGGCAGGAGAGACCAAATTATGGAAGGACTGTTGCAATACAAATGTAAAAATAGAAATATACAATAAAGACAACAATAAAATCAGCAGCAGATAAGAGGGCAGCATAAAAAAAAATGCTGGAGATAACACAGATGTAAAGTGGTTATCCTGGCAATGAAATGATATCAGGGATGCAGTCTATAATATATGGAATTAGGACCTACACATGTTTAGATAGGAAAAAGTCCTACAACCCCCGACATGCTAGGAGGTATAGGACTTCTTTCTGTTTAAACATGCATAGGATTGCACCATAAGTCCTTTTCTAAATATAAATACAGGGCTGTACTAGCTTTATTTCATGGAATATTGATTGTCAATCTGACATAATAGCATAGGGGGGAAATCTTATATGAGTAACATAAGACAGACTCCAATGGAGTGTTTATGCCCATGCTGATTCTCTTGCACTCCTCCAATTCCTTTGGGCAAGTGGCACCCACCCCTTGGGGAACAGAGATTTCATGGGGGTCAAGTGCACTTCACATAAGGGAATTCCACCGAACTGTCCCAATCCAGAAAAGGGCACTTCCACTTATTTCAGGGCTTCTTCTGGGAAGTGTTAAATCTCTGTTGTGCAAGTGGTGGATCCCATTTGCACAATAGAATCAATGGGATTCACATCTTGTGGAACAGAATCTGCGAGGCACAAGAGAATCTGTGGGGGCATAAGTGTCCATTGGATTCTGCCCATGGTGTTTTCATTTGCCACAATGCATGGCTGTCCCATCTCACTGGAACTTCTGTCTTACTAGCAGTTCTGGGGAGCTGTCCAGCAGGTCAGTCCAGTGGTTTGTTGAAAGCAGCAGTGAAGCTGTCCATCCAAACTCACCCACTCAACTGAGAGCAGGTTGAGGTTTTCATCAGCAAAAGCTAAGCACCATCTCAGCAGATTTATATCTACCTTTGTTCCCCTTCCCTTCCTGGAGCCTTAGCAGGGCCCTGATCCAGAATACATGCTGGTCTTTATTTTATTCTCCAAAGAAGGGCTCCAGATGGAAAGACCTATGCTTCGGGGCATGCACTATGTCTTCTAGTCTGAGCTTCCACTTGGAGTGAATTGAGCATCTTTGATGTAAGTCAGTCCCAATGGCTATATGGCCTTTGCAGATTGCTGGGTTCAGGTGCTAGTGGTATGGCCTGAATTATCTCTTTTGGCTTTGCGATTATCTGTAATGTTCTGTCCCAGGCAATCAAGACGTCTGTTGCTGATCAAGACGATGGGTTGTTGCTAGGCCATTGCATCACCTTTACCTGTGCTAAGCGCTAATGTTAGGCAGTTTTTAATTAAGCCTTTAGAAAGCTGTTGACTCTTCATTTCACAGTTCAGGATGGAAGGGCAGGATTCAGACAACAGGAAGCCAAGCCATATTGTCTTAAGCACTTGTTGTGTTGTGCCTGCGATGGCAGCCTCTGATTATGTGATTAAACTCAGCATTACCACCCTTCTGCTTCCCGATGCTGTTACAGACACCAAATGGTAAACTTTTAAGTGGCTTCCAATCCTCAGAGCTGAGCCTTTGAAGACTATGGCATCAAAACAATAGGAATATTTTTAGTCCTTAGGAATTTGTTGAACCAACATAACTAATTGCAGTTAAGAATCTTTTTATTGCCACATATCCAGCCACTCAGAAGGACTAGTTTAAAGGCTGCAAAAACAAAACTATTTGCCTGAAAATAATAGAAGAAAAGCCTGGACTAGATGGACCCTTGGTTTGATCCAACATGACTCTTCTTATGCTCTTATTTCAACCTTTTTATTTTTAGTCTACAATTTGAGATTCTTAAATGACTCTTTGCTTCCAACTAATTACTTCAGTGTGAGTGCCTGGGGGTTGGCAGGAACGTCTTATCTGCTTAAGTAATGCTGGTGGAGCATGGAACTGTAAGATGGAAAGGAGAGGAAATGGCAAGGCATATTTTTTTTTCTTTTAAAAGAAAAAATGGCATTTGTTTGCTTTTATCTTTTTTAAAAACAGACCCCCACCCCTCTGCTGCCTTGCTTACTTGTGTTGAGTATTTTGTCTTGCCACCCCCTTTTGTTAGAGTGGAATGAGGTTGGGTGGTTGTGTCGAAAGTCCCAAAATGATGTACCTCTTAGGGTTCAAGGCAGAAAAGTATTAGCAATGTGATCAAGATCTCCTGTATCTTTTGAGGCTAAGCTGTTTTGGGCATAGTGCTCGTGTGCAAATGCTCTTTCTCCTGTTTCCTATCATCAGGGTTCCCCTTTGTGAGCTCTCTGTGTGAACAATGTAGAACCAGAGAGAGAGATAATCATCTGAGTTGTATTCGTCCTTTGTGGGTTTACATACTGAGGATGGGGTGCTCTTATATGCCTTATCAAGGTGATGTGAGTCAGGCAGTCATCAATGTGGAGGTGGATAGGTAAATTCTTTGTGCCAGGTCTGGAGCTGGCCTAAAGTTGTACCATTGACAGAGGCATGGCCATAGATTGAAAGAGTAGAGGATGCAGTATAACGTGCTTCTCCCCTGTGCCACGAATCCATGACTGTCGCATTTCAACAGTGTATCTTCACTGGCAGACCGCTCCACCACTAGCTTGTTCTGCCAGCATAGCTGTCACAGTGGGAGCATGTCTGATGATCCCCCAGTGTGGCATGGGACAGCCTAGAGGATTGTGTCCTAAGTTAGTTGAGTGTATCATAGGTATATTTGGATTCAAGTCTTGGGTTATTTGTGTGTGTTTTTAATTGCAAAAGATTATTTGCTTGAATCCATCCTGGTCTCTGCATAGAGGCTATTGGGATAGATCCTTTTATTGTGAACCATATAAAGCTTTCTTATCTTAATACTTTCAGAGAAATTATTCATGGAAGGGTGTTTACTTACCAAAAACAAATAGATCAGTGGAATTTATCCACCACCACCAAAGATAAGATTTCTTTCTTGATTTATGATTGGTGGAGGCTTTCTTGAAGAGGAGGAAAGGTAGTTTAAAAACGTCAGGTTTTATGTCTCACTTTTTCATATTTGTTACAGTTTATCATGCTGACTTACATCTTTATGCTGGCCTGGTTGGGGGTTACAGCTTTCACCTCTCTGCCTGTTTACATGTACTTCAACCTGTGGACTATTTGCAAAAACACTACCCTAGTGGAAGGGGCAAATTTCTGCTTGGACCTCCGTCAGTTTGGTAAGTGAATAAGTTATTGGTGAATTCCATCAGTAAAAAAGTAATTGAAATGTAAATGTTAGTGATTTAAATCTTGGGTGGCTTCAAACACCTAGTCCAAAAATGTCAATAATGTAAATATTCGTATGGGTGAGTTTTGGTCAGTCTTGCTTAGCAAGTCAAAAGTTAGTATTTGGGGATAGATATGAGGGTGACAGCCTATGAATTGGTCACAATGACCCTGTTCAGATGACACGCTAAACCATTGTGGTTAAGCACTTTGACCTAATCTTTATGGCTTAGCGTGCCATGTGAACCATGACTTATTGGGTCACGTGAACCTTTCCTAACCATGGGGGCTACATAACCACAGTTTAAACACACTCACTAACCATTTGCTGCAAACCATGGTTTAGTGTGTTGTCTGAACAGGGCCAGTGTCTCTTTTCAGATATAAGGTTAAATCATACTGCTCACTCTCCCTTCTCCCCATACTGTGTAAAAAGGAAGCTAGGAAGTTTTGCTTCCAGTGTTAAACCACAGGCTCTTGTTGCATATGAAGCAGGAAGAATTCCAGTTAATTTAAACTAGAGGCAGGTAATCTGGTTCGTTCTGAAAGTTCTGGACTAGCTTTTCCATAACTCCTGACTATTGGACATGCTGGCAGGTGCTGGTGGGAGTTGTAGTCCAAAACATTTGTAGAGTACCAGGTTATAAATACTGTAAATAAACAGACTTGCCAATGTCCACCTTTTGTGTCCTTAGCACAGAAAATTTATACTTCGGTTTTCCAGAGCCAAGTGCATTCAGTTTCCCGAAACACATCAGATCTCTGAATTGTTCTCAAATGTCATGTTACCTAGTGGCCAATTATTGTTTTGTTAAGAAATATGTATCAGAGCCCATGTCTTTTATTCTATAAAAACCTGTTTACTTGTCCTGACTGTCGAACTCATTTAACAACTGTGTTAAATGTATGGCAAAAGCTCACTGAGCATTTAATCTGTTCCAGGAATTGTAACAATCGGTGAAGAAAAGAAGATTTGCACAATGTCTGAAAATTTCTTCAGGATGTGTGAATCTACTGAAGTGAGTAAAAGTGTGAAAGGTTTTGCTACGGTGAAAAGAAGGCGCTTGCACCCACTTCCACTTCTTTTACACCTGAAAGGAACAATTTCATCAGTAAATCCTGAAAGCTCTTTTGCCAGATAGTCCATAATGCCATCATTTATCTATTGACCACCATAGATTGACTTCTTTTCTTAATCCTGAAATATAAGATATTTTTTTTGAAGAATAGCAATGGAGAATAAAGCCAAAGGTATATGGTTAAGAACATAAGCACACAAGACGAGCCATACTGGATCAGACCAAGGGTCCATCCAGTCCAGCATTCTGTTCACTCAGTGGATAACCAGCTACCCACAGGAGACCCACAAGCAGGACATGAGTGCAACAGCACCCTCCCACCCATGTTCCCCAGCAACTGATGTATGTAGGCATACTGCCCCTGATACTGGAAGTAGTATATAGCTATCACGACTAGTAGCTGTTAATTGCTTTCTCTTCCAGGAATTTATCTAACCCCCTTTTAAAGCCATCCAAATTGGTGGCCATCACTACATCTTGCAGTAGCGAATTCCATACTTTGACATTATTATTATTATTATTATTATTATTATTATTATTATTTGTATCCTGCCTTTTGCCCAATGCTTCCTTTTATCTGTCCTGAATCTCCCAACAAGCAGTTTCATGGGATGATCCCATTGGGTTCTACTATTAAGAGAGAGGGAGAAAAATGTCTCCTTATCCACATCCTTTGGGTTGGGGTGTGGAGTGAAGAAGCTCATCATTGCCAATTTTAAGTTGCAAAGTGGGTCATGTCTTCAGTCTGTCCACCTTGCCCTCCTCCTGCTCCTTCCTTCTCTCTTCCTCTTTCTAATATAGACATTTACCACTACATATACTGGCATGCACCTCTTTTATCATACATGCTTAAATGTGGAAAATAATAAAATCTGTTAACATTGAACCCTAACTGAAACAGAGCGCATGGGAGCATGGAAGAGGAGAAGGGGGAAGTATATGGGAGGAAGCTTGTTGTTTAATGCCAAAGCATGATTTGCTATTATGGTTGTTTGGGATGGTTCAGTCTCCCCAAAATGCCCTAATCAAATTGGCGGACAACAGAATTCTATATTGCAACAGAATTCTTACAAATATTAAGGTGCAATGCAAAGAAAACAGGAAATTCGCGCTCATACTAGTAGTGAATTCTTAGAAATCAACTGATTTCTTCAGAACAGCAATGTCAAGATGGCGATTATTGAACAGCTTAAGCCCTGCACTGTGGTACTTGCAGAACATGTGTTTTACCAATGTCCACAATTTGCAATTTGCTTCCTTTGCTCTTTTTGTAGCTGAACATGACGTTCCATTTGTTTATCGTGGCACTTGCTGGGGCTGGAGCAGCAGTCATTGCTATGGTAAGATTTAGAAATCTTGTCCGTCATGGTAAAAGTTATAATTGAAATTACAATGACCTATGAGTTTGTGTCCCAAATTACATAATATTGAATATAATATATATTATAAATATATATTAAATGTGCAAGAGCTTTATGTCCCATCATCTGAGTATTTAAGGAGAATAGAAGAGCATGGGTACTATTCAGTGCTAGTCCTACATAGAGTGAAACCACTGAAATGAATGACTCTTAGGTTAGTTACGACTAAATTAAGTCCCATTCATTTCATTGGGTCTATCCTGCATAGGACTAACATTGGATACTACCCCAGAGATACATAAAGATTTATAGAGTTGCATCACCCTTTCCCCAAGTTCAGGGGGCCATACATGTCTCCTCATTTTATCCTCACAACTCCATCCTACCTTTCCTCTAAATAGCTCAAGGTGTCCTACATTGTTCCCCCCTGCTTCGATTGTATCCTCACAAAATCTGTGTGAAGTAGGTTAGGCTGAGGGATAGTGAGTGGCTCAAGGCCACTGTAACGATCCATTGTACACTCACACCTTCCTCAAGGGAGATCAGGCTAGGAATTACCATAATTTTGTTCCTTATAAAAATGCCACTATCTCCGATTCCTTCCTGACTCTGAGGTCAGAGGGATTCTGAAAGCTACAGAGCAATACAGTGTGACAAAAAGACACTTTTATCAAGCCTCCCAGTCTGCTCCAAGCAAGGCCTTACTCAGTGCCTCCTTACAAACCGGGAGCATGAACTGAAGGTTAGGCGCAGGGGGAAAACAGATTCCAAGTCTATAGAGCATTAGCTTCTCCCAAATATCAATCGAAATATATTTGATTAGAAATCTAAAATAAAAGGAAGTTTAGAAACGGTGTCTGTATTGAAAAGTATACCGAACAAAAATCTATAAGTAATACTTTACTTACACATGAAGAGAAGTCTCCTTCCGCATGCTGAGACATGGGTCTGTCCACAAGGGGATCCGCAGAATTTCCTCAGGAAGGACTGAGGGGGGAAAAAGACAACATAGCTTCAAAAGTCCCCCCTCTTTTAATGTGGTGAGTCTCTGAACGTGGGGATGGGGATGATTGAGATCAGAAAAGCCACAGGCCAGTGACGTAGGTAGGAGATGTTGAGAAAAGGACCATCAATGCTGACGACTAGATTTGTGCGATATTGTGTTGTCTGGTGGGATATTTTTAACCCACCAGACAACACAACATATTTTTTAACCCCTTGAAATAACCCACTGTGATAACTCACAGCCTGCAGAATGTGTTATTTAACCCATCGTGGGTTATTGTGTCATCTGTCATGCACCGTGGATTAATTGTCGTGCCTATTGGGAATTATTTATTTATTTATTATTATTTATTTATATAGCACCATCAGTGTACATGGTGCTGTATTTCAGATTGCTGCCGGGCGACTCTCTCTAACAGAGACAGAGAAACAGTGGCTCCACAATGTAGTGCTAATGTGCTACGTCTATACAGTTAAAAGAAAAGAAAGAGTTCTTTTACTGCCCCCAGCCCAATTGCTAAAGTATGCATTAGAGAATGGGTGAATCAGTGGTTCCATGACATAGCACATTAGTGCTATGTCGATATAGTTGTGTGTGTGTTTTTTTTTAAAAAGAATGCTTGTTTTAGTGCCCCCATCCCAACCACTAAAGTGCACAACTGTGCAGGGTTTGGAGGGAGCATGGGGTGCCTCCTGACTAGGGGAAGCAGCCTGTGAGGTTTGGTCCCAATCTGGCAACCCTCCAAGAGTTTGTGTCAACTCCTTTTTGGTGCACTTAGGACTTTCCCTCCTCTGGATGTAATTGCACAGGTTTTTGAAAGTGGATCAGCTGCCCCCTATAGAGGGAGGCTGTGTATGAAGTCTGGTCCCAATCATGCAAACCCCAAGGATTTATTTGTGCCACCCTCTTTTTTTGGTGCACCCAGGATTTTTACTCCTTGTAGCCCATGCACCGCAGGACAGAGGGCAGGGGCATGGATCAGGTTAGGCACAGTAGCCTTATAAGCTATGCACAGTAGTTTATTAGCCTAGTTGTGTGGCGAGGCATTGTGAATTATTTCTAAAATAAGCGACTGTGTGTTGCTTATCAAGCCATCATGGACTAAAGTGATGTCCAAACATGACCATTGACTTCTCAAAGGTGGGAGATAGGGGGAAATGGCTGGATTTTTTCCATCTTGTGGGTTCATGGAAAATGTGATGCACTTTGGGATTATGGCTGAAGAAGGTGGTGTGTGTTTTGGGATAAATAGTATGTGTATGTGTGTATACCTGGATGCAGTTTATTGCAAATGGAGACAGATAAATAAGAGAGGAGTGACAGAAAATGGATTGAACTAAGGAATCATGTTTATTTAAATTCACGATCTGCAGATGAGGATAAGATGTGCAGGGACAGCTAAGCTAATTGCTGCTGGCAACAGGTCTGATGTTCAATTGGGCAAACCATAACCCTACCCTGAGAAGTGGTGGGGTAATTTCCCACCTTTTTGCTTGTAAGCCACACCCATCTGGCGGCCTTCCTGAGTGAGCACTTCTTGATGCCCCACAACTTCGGATGGATGCTACAGGCTAGCATCCATCTGTACGCTACTTACAGGTTCCACAGCCCTGAAAGGCATGTCTCAAAAAGGCCAGTAAAGGTGCCTCCAGGTGCTCAACTAAAGGTGTCCTTCCTAACCTAACCTGCATGAGCTATCAAATGTGACTGAATTAACTTACCCAAGCAGACTGTCAGCCAAGACTTTTTAACATTGTGTACATTAGGCAAAATCACTTCAGCTAGGCCAGTTTGTTGATGATCAACATTCCTATTCCGCTTCCCCACAAGAGGATGGTCAGTTAATCCTACATGGCATAGAGGGTGGGTGGTGGGAGAGGTGGCTGCCTCTGCCAAAGTGTCTGAAGCAGGGGCATGGCTGCTTTAAATAAGAAATGGCTCCACCTCCTTTCAGGATGTTGGCATAGCATAAGTCCACATCTCATGTTGCCTCCTCTTTCCCTCTTGCCCCACCTGCAAAGCTTCCTTCCTTCTGGACCTTTCAGGACAGTCTATGGAACAGGAATCTCTGAAATACCCTCTTCTAGCTATGAGATCCTGCTGCCTCTGAGAAGTTACTCTGATGAAGCAAGGAGGTGCTGTGTTAAGCCCCAGTAACAAATGCTCCAAAGCTACACTTCACTTACAAAAAGATAGTAACAAAGCTCTTGCATGTTTTATTCAAGTGTGTACTTGTACTCTTTTTTAGTTGCCATGGTAATACGTTTGGCTTTAAACTCTTATGTCAAAAGTAGTTCTTCTCCTGTTCCATAGTTGTTAAATCTGTCTCAGGCATTGTTTAGACAGCAGACAGTTAGTAGCATGCTTGGTTGGACTGAGCTTGGGCGCTTTGGTACCCACACAGACACATTAATTTTACTTGCTCAGTCTCTGCATTTGGTTTGGCCTCCTCTGCAGAACAGAAGAAGGGTTAATTAATACTTTAAAGTGACTCAAACTTTTAAAAGTGCTGTGTGGATCTTTCTGCTCATTACATTATGCATTTAATTCATTTGCTCTCCCAAGAGCCAAGTCTGGTCAATAAGACTATATGGCGAGAACATCCATAGGCATAAAACTTGGAATATAAATATCAAGGTATATTATTAAATCTTAGAAGGTAGTTTGGCACAGAGAAGTACTCAAAACTTTCAGCTGACTGTGAGCATAAAGAATTGCCAATTAAGAATATCATCCAAAGACTGCATGAGAAATAATTATTTTGTCTTATAACATTTGAATGAGGCGAGTTGCAACTCAAGTATCCTAAGCAGTAAGACAGTGGCTAGCAGAGGGGGCACAGACTTCACCAAAGTAGACCCCTGAGAATTCATGACAAAGAGCCCTACTGTATTTGTAACTTGTGTATGCTTTCTGTTACTGCTAGGCCAAAACAATGTAAGTCATTTTGGTTTAGCTTTCATTCTTTTCAAGGAGCAGCTCTACTTTCCGTGTCTTTAAATGCCTCCTTGAAATTTCAACTATTTTTCATTCACGTCTAGAAGTAACTGTGCAAAAGCCCCAGAAGACTATTATTTATGGCTCCAGGGTCTATACAGTCTCCAAGCTAGCCCACAGGCCACAACTCAAGGACAGTCTGAAGCCTTTGGAGCAAGGCAGCTGTGTGATCCCTGAGCTAATCTGACCATGTCTAGGGACATTTCTCCACCCACTCTAAGCCTTTTCTCTATCCCATATGATTGGGGGCTGTGCTAAGACAGGACTGTTACCAGTCACATGAGCTGGGGAAAGTTTATATAGGCACTCTGCCTAAGCTAGTGGCTCAGTCAGGTAGCAGAACTTCCCTGAGAAGACCAGGGATTGTACAGCTCTCTTGCTCCCAAAGCTTGGGTGGGTTTGCTTATTTTTGTCTGAGCTGTGACTAGTGCTCAGGGCAAGCAAAGGAACTTTCACACTGTTTGTTTCACTATTTGAGGAAATGTTCTCCTTATCCAACATGCAAATTCTGACAGGAAAATGAAACTCATGATAAATAATTTCTGCTCTAATTTGTGTTCTACATAGTAAGCTTTTGCACACAGACATCATATGCACATTTTACCCTCGAAGTTGTGTAAGTAGAAGGAATAATCCCAGTGACTCAGACTCTGGTTCTACTGGCTGGGGTAACAGAACGTATAGAACAAAAGTCTTTACCTTGTATATATGTCAGTACTCAGGGCTTGTCAGTACTCAGAACTGCTTCAGCCCACGGCAGGCTGTAGAAACTTCCCTCTCACACATTCAGTAAGGCTTGGCATGAGACACCAAGCTTCAGGACAACCTGTTCATAAAACTGTAAAATTCAATTGCACGAGTCCTTTAGTGATGGTGTTGTCCAGTGAATTGATAAGAGATGAAAGAGAGCAAGAGAGATAAAAAACCTCAACTGCTGACTTGAAAGAAATGGGGTGATCTTTCTTCTGCAAAGTAGGTTCCTATAATCTTCAGAAATTGCCATTTTTAGTAAATCAGATCAAATTAGGGTAGATGTAAGAGCAATTGTGCATAGTAAAGTAAAGGTGCTTTGACTGTACATTGGACTTTTGGAGAACTACCTTGCTTCATAAAACAAGGTGTACACCGGATCAATGTACTTCTGCACACAAGCATAATTTAGATATCTTAGCCCTGCTTCAGCTGTTACCAAGCAGAAGGGGAAAGGAAGATGGGGTGAGAGGAGGGAGATGGAATATGGATGAATGAGAACCAAGAAGGCCATGACTATGACTAGATGTAGAACCAGAAAATGGAAATCCATCCATCTGTTGTAGTATCATGACATCATCAGCAAAATCAGTTGGGTCTCCATAGGCAATAGGATTGAAGAACAATTGCAAGGGATTTAAAAATAACACAAAACAGACACTTGCAGAAGCAAGCACAGAACTAAGTTCCAGCTTATCTTGTGTTTTGAGATACCTAACAAATACCATTGTTCTAGCCAATTCCTCCCTTTTTTGGAAAGGGTTTGGACATAACACAGATTCCAAGACAATCCAGGTTGGTGTGGTAAAATGTGATGTAATAAATGAGATTAAACTCCATAGCATTACAATAACTCTCTCTCTCTCTCTCTCTCTGTGTGTGTGTGTGTGTGTGTGTGTCTCTCTCTCTGTCAGGTTCACTACCTTATGGTTCTGTCTGCCAACTGGGCTTATGTGAAAGATGCTTGCAGAATGCAGAAGTATGAGGATATTAAGTCAAAGGAAGAGCAGGAGCTTCACGACATTCATTCTACCCGTTCTAAAGAGCGACTCAATGCATACACATAAGAAAAACCTTGTCTTACTTTCTACCATTGAATGCTTTGTTGTTTAACTAAAGGCCATCTATCTCTCCATTTAAAATCAAAATCAAAAGTGCTTCTCACAAAAGATCGTTAGGGTGACATTGTCCATCACCCCTCTACAATTCTTGGTTGTCCAGCACTTGGTTTCCTAATTAGTTAATAGCTTGTGTGATCAGTCTCTACTACAAAGCTCCCAAAACAGCCTTTCCTGAATCTGAAAGTGATTTATTTTCTGTTAGATCAAGAATACTAACTACTGTCAAATACGGGGATGTGTTTGATTTTTTTTTTAAATGATCACTTTGTATGTGTTATGCATAACACCTTTTTGCATTGTTTCTTATGTTTTTGAAAAGGAAAAAATAGCTTTTTATATTTTTTAGTTTCGATTTTGGTAAGTACTTTAACTACAGGTATACTTCAAAGGGACCACTTGTACATCACGTACAATTTTTCGAGGAAGCACACCGCTGACATTCCTTCAGATTTGGAAATCTTGCCAGGTGGACCAGTGAGCATCTTGACGGAGGGTCCTGAGAACATTTTAAAATAATCAAAGGTGCAATTTCTAAATTTGTAAGAGTAGGTAAAAACACAAAACAAAAAAGAAGTGCTTCTTATCTTTGTTAACATTGTATGATTCTTGATGTAGTTAGCGGAGTATTCTCTCTTTTCAAGTTTCATTGGTGGCTATTCCTGTTTATATTGTGAGCATGCTGACCGTGGTACTTGTTAATGCATGGCCATTTGTCTTTTTCAAAGCGTATGATGCCACGGTCACCTTTCAAGAGTTGCAGTGTATAGACAAATGTTATATAGAGCTATGCGTAGGTTTCTGCAGAATGATCTCTGTAATTCCACAATGGTTATGCTGAATTGGAGCTGTTCATGTGCTGATGTGAGCAACTGCTGCTTAACTACATTTATGAAAGTGATATATCTATAATCCAGCAACCTTTAAGAGTCAGAAGTATTTTTACCTGCTTTAAAAATTTAAGTGGATTGCACCTGTCTGAACTATACATATACTGTATGTGATATATTAAAGGAGGCTTCCATAAATGTAATAGCTTGGCTTGTAGCTTTCCTACACACATACTGGTTTTACCTGTATTATGTTAAAGTGGGGCTAATGGCTGCTACTGGAGCTATTGTTTGGAAGTGTTAGTAATATATTTGAACCTTTATTTTGAGTAAGAAAATATTAAGAGAAAAGTCAGTCATGTTAATCTGAAAGAAGTACCTGTATTAAAAAAAAATACAAAACAAAACAAAAAACAAAAAAAGGGGGAAAAAGTATTATTGGACCAAAATTGGTGTTTTTTAATTTTATTTTTGCCTATTTCTAATGCTACAAGAATGCTGTAAAGTGTCTTTTAAAGTGATGTATCCTGACAAGACATTTTTGTCAGTGTTAAAACAAAATCCTAGCTAGTCTTGTGCACTTATTGGACCATTGTGAATTCTCTCAGTGTAAGTGCATTTCTAATAAAAGTTCTTGAGTAAAACTCTTCTTTGTACTATTACTAGTCATGCATCATCAGTAATTTTTACCAATTCTTGTAGTAAGTAGAGGGTAATA
The DNA here is from genome assembly GCF_023053635.1 of Elgaria multicarinata webbii. Classification (NCBI taxonomy): domain Eukaryota; kingdom Metazoa; phylum Chordata; class Lepidosauria; order Squamata; family Anguidae; genus Elgaria; species Elgaria multicarinata. Next base: position 69,290,401 of record NC_086180.1, read on the forward strand.
CTATAGTTACTTGTGGCATGTTTATGCATCAAGTAGTATTAGTTTATTTAGGTTTTTTTGTTTTTATTATTATTTTTTACTTTATTTTTTACACTTTACTGTCTTACGGGGTCAACATTTTCTGATATGTGCAGTACCAGTATTTACAGTTCTGCAAAAAGTATTATGAACCTCTTTCAATTCGATATTGTAGTGTTTCAGTTTTGTGTCTTAAAGCAGTTTGTGATGATTTTTAAAACAGTGTCTTTTAAACTCATGTAATGATGTTGATGCTTTTGGCTTTTCTCTGGTATTAGAATTTGTATTTTCACAAAGAATGCTTTGTAGCAGGCATTACAATTAATTTGTTTTGTACATAAATGTGCCAACAGCTTGATGGTGGCGTTTTTGAAATGTAGAACCAAGTGCTTGCAAAAATGTAATAAATACACTTGTGTACTTTGTGTACTTATTAGTTGTCTGTGCTTCATTTTTCTCCCTCTTATATAAGTTCTTCCTTGAAAATTTCAGAGGGAATTTTTTTGTTAGTCGTGGAAGTGTTCAGATAAGTTACTGTTTTTTACTTTTTAGAATAAGCATTCTCTAGGCTGATGGGTCTCTCAAGGATGTTATTATTGATCCTGTTCAAACAACACACTACGGCCTTAGCTAGACCTAAGGTTTATCCCAGGATTGTCCCGGGGTCGTCCCTGCCTGTTACATGAACAGGGATGACCCCAGAATAAACCTTAGGTCTAGCTAAGGCCTATGCCATGGTGGTTAAGCATTTTGAACGAAACATTATGGCTTAGTGTGTTGCATAAACCATTCGTAACCATGGTGGCTACACAACAACCGTTTAAACATGCTCACAAACCATTTGCTGCAAAAGGGTTAGTGGGCTAACCGGCTTAGAGTGTTGTTTGAACAGGCCCATTAAGGCTTTCAGCTTTAAAGATATGATGTGTACGTCCAACAGATGTGTATGTCCAACAAAGATGTGTATGTCCAACAGACTGGACATACACTGTTTCCTTTACAAACCAGGGACAATGTCAGGGGCCACTTTGCAAGCACATTCCCAGGGGACATCCCTCAAAACTTCAGAGAGGACTAAATGGCATTAGAATGCAAGGTACTACTCATGAGATGGGCTTGTGTTGTCCCTGCACTTCTTGCTTCTTTTGGGCATGCATAGTGTGAGCCCATGGGCCTGTGATTGGAGGAGAACACGGTCACAGCGCAGTGGCAATTCCTAATTGGTTAGCCACAGATGTCAATATCAATTATCAGAACTACCCCACCCCATCACCCCATGTTCCTTATTGGGAGGTTTTCAATTAGACACACACACTAAATGGTTAAATAGTTTTGGAGACATTAGAAGCTCCGATTGGGCGTGTCTCCGCTCTGAAATTATTCTATGGGTTTAGAAGTGGCCAATCTCCGCTCTGGAAGATTGAATGCTCCGTGGAAATTCATGGTTATCAAATCTTTCCAGTGCGGAGCGCACACTCCTAATATATATATATATGGCTGATACTGCATAGAACAGAGACTGTATAGAATATTACACAAAGAGAAAAACCTAAAAATACAGCAACACCCTTGCTCTTTACTTACCAGTTCAATTAATTATAATTATGTTGCTTTACGGCACAATCCTATGCCTGCTTTCCTAAGAATGTCTCTTACTTATGAGTATACATGTACAGGATTGCACTCTTAATCATTTAAGAGAGTAATCTTATGAGTCCTAGAAAGTGTCTGAAGAACCATAGGAGACTGGGGATTTTCTCCTCCAAGGTTGTAGACGGAGCTATGAGCTTGGAGGTGTAATTCCTCACTTGTATTTCTCTGTCCCTCCTAGGCCCTTCCTACACCTAAGGATTATTTCAGGAAAATGGAGGGATCGTCCCTGTCTGCTCCCAAGATCCCCTGTGTGTCATTTGGATGCACAGGGATGATCCTGAGGGGAAAGGCAGGTGTAGAAACGGCCCTAGTCACTGTGGCAGCACCTCTCCCAAAGTCTGAGCTTCGGCCTCTTGATAAGGATGGACAGAGAAGGATCTGCATATGCTGTGGGCAGCAGAGTGGATCAGTTGGATCCAAAGGCTTCTTGAAGCCAGTCCCTGCCCTTCGCCGATGACTCTACTAGACAAGCTCAAAGGCCCATCGAGTGAAAAAAGAAGTGCTAGACAAGGAAAGGGAGGCTAGAAAAAAGCCTCTCCAGGGGCTTGCATCCTAACAGTTGCTGTTATTTTATTTCTTTACTGAAAGCATGCTTTTATTCTGTTCACAGAGGAGCTTACAAAGAGGGCCCTGCCCTCCAACTTGCAATCTTAAAGACACGACACAAGGAAAAAGGGATGGGGAAGTTGGAGAAAGTCAGGTAGGAGGAGTACAAAGACAGTTAGTGAGAGGTCAGGGAAGTAGGAGCTGAGTTAGGCTTGGGAGATAGGCCTTAGCTAGACCTAAGGTTTATTCCGGGATCATCCCTGCCTGCTCCCGGGATATCCTGTGTGTCATTTACATAAACAGGGATCACCCTGGGACGATCCTGGGATAAACCTTAGGTCTAGCTAAGGCCAGAGTGACCTGGTTAGCTAACCCATGCTTTATTTAAAACCAGCAACTTTACATGCCAGTACTGCACCTCCCAGCATGGCCTTGACAGCCCGCAGGTGCCCACGTCCTCTGAGAAGCACTTCCCTCCTATCATTGCTGATGCTGTGCTTCAGTAGAGCATCGAGGAGTAGCATCACCAAGGAGGGGAGGTAAATGGCTGTCTGTGGACACGCCCAGCTCTGGCCAATCCTGCTGGGACTGCCTCGGCCTGCACTTCTTGCCCACCAAGTACTGAAGTGCTGGGCCCGGGCCAGGCACTTGCCCCCCTTTGTTAGACCTGTTTCTGGGCATGCACAGAGTTCCTCCCTTTCCTCCCTCCCTCCTTCTTAAGAGCAAAGGCTGTGCATGTACTTCCCCCAGACTCTGAGAAATCAGCAATATCAGGATGAGGTGCCTTTGAGCATATTCAGAGTTCAGCCTCTCAAAGTCACACTGTTGTGTCTAGTTATGATTTTTAAACCATGCACCACAAATGGATGCAGCCCATTTATGTGGGTTGTTTCCTTTTATGTTGAATAGGGTTGATTACTCGAGACTGACTTTAGGAGTCTGGGTTGTGAAAGGCATGCAGCAGCCACACGCCTGTGCACTCACAATGGCCACCAAAGGCTGGTAAGTCTGGCCTCCTGCCCAAGGCATAAGCCTAGTTTTTTTTAATTAAATTCTTTTAAACCCCAAATTTTCATATTTTTTTAGATTTATCTGGTACATTGTACAGCCAGACCTATCAGTGTGCCAAACTTCAAGTTTCTAACTCATCTGGAAGTGGGTAAACATTTCCTGACATAGATCCCACACGCATACTTTCCGCTTTATAGGTAGAGATGATGTTCTGGAACATTCTGTGCAGCTGTGACACTTTAAACTCATAAATGATTTTCAGATGAATCTGGCCAACCATTCTATGTTATTGAACATGACTTCCACCCAGTCCCAAAGAATTACAGGCATACATTATTCATTAACTACTCCTTGCTTATTTGCACTCCATGGTTGTAGTGAATTAAGGGGAATTTCAAATTAAAAGCTGGACTTCTAAAGCTAAAAGCCTCAAAAACACAATACATCTAAACAACTTGGCAGAGGCCTTAAGGAGGTGGGGCTTGTCACTGATTCAGCTTCCTCAGGCCAGAGAGCACCCCACCCCCATATTTAACCATCTTCTCATTAGCTTACTAAGAAAAGACATTCATTTTGGAAAACGGAAAACTAGGTGCCTAGTTTCAAAACCTTTTTACTATACCATGGACAAACTGACAACATTTAGTCAGCTGTGAGTAAACTGAACCCGCCTAAGGTTGAGTGAAACCAAATGGCTCCACTCCAGAATGTTTTGGCAGAGAGTGAAATTGATCCTTTCCATTTCACTCAAACTCTGGAATAGGTTGCAGAAGCTCAAATGGATTCCAAAAGGTGTTTCCACATCTACAAAGAAACCTAGCTGCTTCTTGCACGTGTCCAGTTTAGGGCATGTGAGCTGGGTGGGGGAAGTACAGATGTAAAACCTTCGTAAATTTTGAGACCATGGGAAAAAAGGTTTTTTGGGGGGATGGGGTCCCCCAGAAAATAGAAAAATAAGCAACTTTCTCTCCCCCTCTTTTAGCACACTTTATGGATCTAAAGTCACTTTGTTGCTTTAAAATAGCCTTCCCCAATCTGGTGCCCTCCAGATATTTTGGACTTCAGCTCCCATCAGCCTCAGGCAGCATGGCCAAAGGTCAGGAATGCTGGACACTATAGTCCAAAACATCTGGAGGGCACCAAGTTGGTGAGGGAATTTAACACAGGCTTTCTGTTCCTAAAGTTATTTTATGTATAACTTGGTTTGCTCATAAAATTATCATTATATTTTACAACCTTTAAAAGTAAACTCAGTAAATTTGTAATTATTGTCTGAATAGATTAGAATTACTGTACATTAAATACCTGCTACAGCATCAGGAACACAGGACTCTATAGAACAAAACCCAAATTGTCAAAAATGCACATTTAAAGTCAAGAATGCATAAAAGTGACTCCACTCACATGTTGGGAAACTAAGCATAAATTTCTATCAGTAAAATATGCTTTACTTCAATAATTTGTAATAAAGAATGAAAGAAATAACTATGTTGGGAATCTTACAGAGAGAGAGAGAGAGAGAGAGTTAAAAAAACATTTTCCCCGTGGTTGTATTATTTCCAGACATTTTAATTTCTAGTCTTTTTAGAAAAAGTTCTTATTACATAGGTTTTAGAAATGATTCTGTGGGGTGTAAAAGCAGGGTAACAATATATAAATACATTGTCTTTAATTCCAAAAGAAAATATTTAAGAATGCAAAGCTGTTCAATTTTTCCAATTTTTTTAGGAAAAACAAAAACAGTCCTTAAAAACAACTACAAACCAACAATATCCCCCCAAAATTTTCAGAGTACCCCCACACAGGCCTTCACAATAATAATAATAATAATAATAATAATAATAATAATAATAATAATAATAATATTTCTTATCCGCCTCTCCATTTTGATCGAGGCGGGGAACAACAATAAGTGATAAAATACATAAAACTGAATTAAAATATAATATACATTGTTAAAAACATCCTAAAACATTCTAAAAACATCTTAAAATTCCACTGGATAGGGAGAGCATCGCTGTGATGTTCTGGGATTCTATCCCATGTCTATCATGAGATGGCGCTTTCATGCAGCCATTGCATGTCTCCCCCCGCCATACCACTGGGGCATGTGAGGCAGCATTCAGGGTGGCCCAAGGATTGCAGCACCTCACACAAGGTCCTAGAACAACCCAGGGATGTCCAGCTGTAGGAGGCTGGCTCTCATGCTCAAGCCTTTGGTGCAGTCAGCAGGTGGTATTTTCACCACCCACTGGTTGCGTCAGATGCAATGGGCACATTTTGAGGGTGTGGACAGACTGTTCTGCATTGTGATGGGTTCTGATTCTTCTCCAGAGATGGGCCTACCCCATCTGGCACCTGGTGTTCCTTTCCAGATTCCATCTGAGGTGGAGTTTGGGAGCATCATTAACCCCTTCCTTCAATTCCCCTCCATTTCTCTTTCTTTAGTGCTAATATTAGCACTAAATATGGCCTCCCTCTCCTCACTTTCTAATGTTTAAAATGATTGGTAGATAGGAAAACCTCTTGAGGTTGGCTGAACGCTGTGGTCCCCTTGTGGCCTCCACATGCTAGATTTACTGACATATTTGTGTTTTAAACTGTTGGGTGTTTTACTGTGGTTTTAATTTTTGTGAACCGCCCAGAGAGCTTCGGCTATTGGGCGGTATAAAAATGTAATAAATAAATAAATAAATAAATATTTTAATGCATATTTTTGCACCTGGGAGATGTGCCCCTTTTCACTGCAGTGCAATACATCTTTGATCAAACCCTGAAGAGTAGTCCTTGCTTTTGGACTGGACACCCAACTCACATATAGATTCATTTAGTATCACCAGTCATTTAATAGCACAGCGGGATAGATTTAAGCACATGCTTTAATTCCTCACCCTTTTGATCTGTTACTGGTTGTTGTTTTTTTTAAAAAAGCAAAAACATTAACATGTTTTTAATTTTACTGTAGCTTTAATTCTATTTAAACTTTTGCAATTTATATTTATATGTTTTAATTGTACATGTTTTAATCTTGTAAACCACCTTGAGTCCCAGCAATGGGAAAAAGGCGGGATATAAATATAATAACAACAACAACAACAACAACAACAACTCGCCCACTGAAATAACTGAAACCTTGGGCATGGCTAGACGAGAAGGGTGGAGGGTGATGATCTCACAGTTTTATGATTGCAAGATAGTTGCCCTGATCTACACGCAGCGTGTGACATTGCAGTTGCCATTTTGGATTTTTTTTTTCTTAAAGGAGAAGGAGCGCACATGTGCTCCACCGAAATTCTAAGGGTTTTTTGGGGGTGTGTGTGTAAATCCTCACGCTCCCCAAAATCCTCACGCTCCCATCGCGTGTGTAAATCCTCGCGCTCTTGATGAGCTCTGTGCCCTGTGCCCAGTTCCTGGCTCCTCATGTTACTCATAAGGAGCTGGGAAATGCCAGCGACGGCGGTCCACACGTTCCATGGTCTCAGGATCATCCCGAGACCATGGAAAAATAGAAAAAAACGGGTGGGGTGATACCCCAGGGAAAGGGAGATATCATCCCTCCCTGCTCCCGGGATCCCCTGTGCATCATGTGGACACACAGGGATGATCCCGAGGTGATCCCCAGGATAAGTCCTCATCTAGCCATGCCCCTAGAAATGCTTAACTTGGGTGGATCATTTCCCATGTCTGTCCCTGGATGAGAATCATGTCCAGAGCCTGAATTCAGTTTCTTATTTATTTATTTATTTATTTATTACATTTCTTACCGCCCAATAGCCGGAGCTCTCTGGGCAGTTATTATTCTAGTCATTACAGCCTTATTCTAGTCATTATAGCAATTGTTTACTGTAGAGCAGGCTTGTTAGAGGTAATGTATTTAAAGCAGCCAGAATAAATGAAGGCTACCCTTTTAGCCTACAGCAGATAGTTGTTTATAGATAGCATGTATAGGATGTGCATTCCTCTAAGCATGTAAATGACAACACTATTGTATTCTCTGCAGCGCTATGTTCTACAGTTGCAATGATAACTGAGATCCTCATTCGTTGTGAGACTGGTGTCCTTCTGTGTTTTAATTATCATTCAGGAGATGTTCTGCCTGCAAATCGATTCTGTACTCGCTCTCTCTTTGGGGAAAAAGAAGCAGCAATGTCCGCATTGCATTTGTGTCTGCATCGCATTTCAGAATTTAAAACGCTGCACAAATGCTTTGCTAAACCATTAGCCGTTTTGGGTGTTTAATCAGGAAAGGGAGAATTCAGTTTGAAGCAATTCCAAACCGGCTGAAGAACTGACGCACACTCGGTGTTCTGCCTCTTCCCACAGAGCTTGATTTTCTGAATTTTAATGAAGATAGGAAAATGGCTGAACACCAGAATGAAACTGCAGGAGGAAGACATTGAGAGAGGGGGACACCTCTGAAACTTGTAAAATACTGACATCGTGTGGTCACCACCATGGAGCACAAATTCAAGCCTGGATTTAACAAATAATGTTTTACTGGATTACGTAACTGATTGAGTTGAACCAAACTGCATTGGCTCACTATATCTAGCATGATAATTTTTCTAATAGGAAGATTATTTTGTTTTGCCTTATATATTGTTGCTCAGATTCTGTGAGATGTGCTGTTTTATTATCATATTTCCACAGCAAATATTTTCATTCATAACTGTATATCTGACCTCTACAACCCATGATCTCTGAGCAAGGCCTAATTATAAACTAATTAGCAAAGATCCACCGTTCTGCTCCCTTTCTTATGAAGGACAGGTAACAACAGCATGGAAATGTGGTAACATCTTATTTATTTTATTTTTGCTCCGATCACTGAACAAAGACTATAAAAATAGTGCTTCTTTATAATATTTTAATGACTTAGGGTGCAATCCTTTAACAACTTACTTGGGAATAAGCCTTATTATTTATTTATTTATTTTATTTTATTTTTAAACCACTCTGTTATCTGTTATTTAATCCACCTAATGACAGATGTTCTCCATTGAACTCAATGTGACACAACATTTTGGGAGGTACAAAAGCTGGTGGATAGTGAAATTCTGATTCTCACTATAATCTGGAATGCGTGGATCTGATCCATTCATATTCAAATCAAACATCAAATTCTTCAAGAATCCCTACATCAATTCTAGATGTCTATCAGACCTTCATAAATAAGTACCATTGAGTTCAGAAGCTCTTACTCCCAGGTTGCAACCTTAAGATCCCATCAGAACGTAAGACAAGCAACTGGCATTGAAAGGTATACTGTCTCTGATAGTGGAGGTATATGTGAGTAATAGTCAGCCACTGATAGCCTTACCTTCCATGAATTTGTCTAATTCTCTTTTAAAGCCATTCAAGCTGAAGGTCATCAATAGATTTTGTGGTAGTGCATTCCATAGTTTGAATATATGCTGTGTCAAGAATTACTTCTGTTTTTCTGTCCTGAATTTCAAACTATTCAGCTTTATTGGATGACTCCGGGGCCTAGTATTACAAATGATAAAAAAAAAAACACCATGCCCACTTTCCCCACAACATGTATACTTCTATACACTTCTATCACATTTCTCTCTTACTTGCCTTTTTTCAAAGCTAAGAAGCCCTCAAATGCTGTCTCCTTTTCTCATAGGGAAGTTGCTCTAGCCCCCTGCCATTTTGGTGGATCATTTTATAGGAGCCAATATTTTCATCTGCCAATGAGGACTGTTGGAGAGAACATAAGAACATAAGAAGAGCCATGCTGGATCAGACCAAGGGTCCACCTAGTCCAGCACTCTGTTCACACAGTGGCCAACCAGCCATCGGCCAGGGACCAACAAACATGGTGCAACAGCACCCTCCCACCCATGTTCCCCAGCAACTGGCTTACCATGCATAATTTTGTACAGCTCTATCATGTCTCCCTTTAGCCTCCTTTTTTCCAAGCTAAACAATCCCAGCTGTTGTAACCTTCCCTCATAGGGTAGATGCTCCAGCCCCTTCATCATTTTAGTTGCTCTTTTCTGCACTTTTTCCAGCTCCATAATATCCTTTTTAGGTATGGTGACCAGAACTGTACAAAGTATTCTAAGTGTGGTCACACCATAGATTTGTATAAAGGCAGTATGATACTGACAGTTTTATTCTGAATTCCTTTTCTTATAATGCGTAACATGGAGTTTGCCTTCTTTACAGTGGCCGCACACTGGGTGGACATTTTCATTGAGCTGTCCACCACAATCCCAAGATCTCATTTTTGTTTAGACACTGCCAGCTTAGATCCCATTAGGTTATACTTGAAGTTGGGGTTTTTTGCCGCAACGTGCATCACTTTACACTTGCTTACATTGAACTGCATCTGACATTTGGATGCCCATTCTCCCAGCTTGGAGGGATCCCTTTGGAGCTCTTCACAATCCGTTTGTGTTTTAACAACCTTAAATGATTTGTTGTTGTTGGCAAACTTGGCCACTTCTCTGCTCACTCCTAATTCCAGATCATTTATGAATAAGTTGAAAAGAATTGGTCCCAATACTGATCCCTGTGGGACCCCACTATTTACTTCCCTCCATTCTCCCTTTACTTCCCAATGGAGAATTGACTATTTATTCCTACTCTCTGTTCTCTGACCAGTTACTGATCCATATGAGGACCTCTCCTCTTATTCTATGACTGCTAATTTTATTCACGTGTCTTTGGTGGGGGACTTTATCAAAAGCCTTTTGGAAGTCAAAGTAAACAACGTCCACCGGATCACCCCTGTCTCCATGTTTGTTGACACTCTCAAAGAATTCTAGTACATTAGTGAGACAGGACTTGCCTTTGCAGAAGCCGTGTTGATTCTTCTTCAGCAGGACCTGCCCTTCTATATGCTTACTAATTTTGTCTTTAATAATGCTTTCAACTAATTTACCTGGAACAGATGTCAAGCTAACTGGCCTGTAATTTCCCATATCTGGACTAGCTGGAATGATTGCAGCAATGCATTTTAAAGTGAGAAAACATCAAGAGTTTTGTGGAACCATTTGTTGTGGCTTATGGGATACGAGTTTGCAAACACTGGTCCATAAAGGTTAGGCCACGAAATGCAAAGGATAGCAGTAATTGAATTTAAAAACTGGACCATCAGAAGTTTTTGTTAATGGATAGCTGGTAGGTCTTGTGATATAGTTGAACAATGGCAGAGGATTTCCACCTAGTGGAGCTGTTGCAGTGCTGACTAAAAATAAATATCAAAAATAAATTCTGGTGTTCTTAATGTGCCCTTTCAAGTGTTGTTTTTAAGACCACAAGAAAGCCACCTTATGCGTGGGACAAATTACATATTATTTTAAAGACATGGCTAGCGAGATTAGGAGCCTTAGATTGACCTCCCTGCACCTGAAATTAACATTGCCCCAAAATGATCCATTGAAACAACTACATAGCACACACACACCCCTCTTCTGCATTAAGACCACAGCGAGAGGAAAGGAATTCAAGCCCCTTAATCACATACCCTATATTAGTATCCTGATCCATCTTGGGTTCCCTGCACTTACAGTTGAGTAAAAAAAAAAAGGGTGGGTGGGTGGGAGACATTGCTGCTTTAAAGACATCTTTAAAGAAATTTGTAGTTTGGGTCAGACCACTGGATCATCCAACTCTGTATTGTCTACACGTGGCAGTGGCTCTTCAGGGTTTCAGATAAGAATTTTTCCCAACCCTACCTGAAGATGCCATGGATCAAAGCAATGCGCTCTTCCTAGGGTGACCATATGAAAAGGAGGACAGGGCTCCTGTATCTTTAACAGTTGCAGAGAAAAGGGAATTTCAGCAGATGTCATTTGTATATATGGAGAACCTGGTGAAATTAGCTCTTCATCACCACAGTAAAAGCTGCAGGAGCTATACTAGAGTGACCAGATTTAAAAGAGGGCAGGGCACCAGCAGCTTTAACTGTGGTGATGAAGAGGGAATTTCACCAGATTCCCATATATACAAATGACACCTGCTGAAATTCCCTTTTCTGTGCAACTGTTAAAGATACAGGAGCCCTGTCCTCCTTTCCATGTGGTCACTCTAGCTTTACCACTGAGCTATGATCTTTCCCCACAGTTAATAGCTCCACATTAATCACAAAGACACAAGTGCTGAAGCTTTTGCCTAACATGGCATATGTATACCAGGGAAAGCTTTAGCAGCACTTCCCCACTTGTCAGCTTTGAAGGCACAGGGCCTTCATGAATAAAATAAAATGTACATACCTAATTTGAGGCTCCTTGGAGTATCACTTAACTGGAAAACTTTATCAGCACACTGGTATGCAAGCTTATTTGAAAGTATGTTTCACTATGTTTAATGGAAAACTAGATGTCAAAGGCTAGGGTGGAACTCTTCTGCTTGACATCCAATTTTCTTTTCTGTGGGGAAAATTTATTTTGTATAGAAGAACATTCAATCAAGTAAGGCCTTGCTTAAAGTTTGGTGGTATAGTCCACACACAGTTGTACCATCTCAGTGAAGGCTAATCCTAAATATGCATGTTTTGTCTTCTCACCATAGTGTTAGGTTTTATCAGTGCATGTCAATATCAAACAAATAATGTATTGTTTGTAATGTCAGCTTTAATGCACCCCAGCCCCACCACACTCAAACACAAAGGTGAAGACTGGCAGTAGGACTCTCCATTTTATAAATGCAATTGTGTATATCAAAACCAGAACACAGGATAAGGGATGCCTACCTTAGAATCCAGACAGACCAGAACACAAGTAGTTAAAACGTTATGCATATATTTATTTATGGGACATAACACCCAGAACAAGGGCAACTAAAATGATTAAGGGGCTGGAGCATCTCCCCTATGAGTGAAGGTTAAAACAGCTGGGATTGTTTTGCTTGGAGAAAAAGAGGATAAGGAGAGACATGTTAGAGGTGTACAAAATTATGCATGGTGTGGAGAATATGGATAGGTAGACATTTCCCCCCCCCTCTCAAAATATTAGAACCCGGGGTCATCCCATGAAACTGGTGGGAGATTTAGGACAAATAAGAGGAAGTACTTCTTCACATGGCAGATAGGCCTAGTGGTCAAGTAGGGTGGAGGGGTGAAGATCCCATGATATTTTTATCACGAGATCTCCTCGTCAGTACACATGTGGCGTGTGATGACTTCAGAGAGAGAGGCGTTGCACCTGCCTTTTTCTTTTTCTTTCTTAAAGGGACAGCAGCGCACGAACACTTGTGTGTAAAAGGTGAGTGATTTTTTTTTTTAAAAAAAAACACTTTCCCCGCTCCCCCCACCCCACCCCCAATGGGCACAGCACTCCTGAGGAATCGTGAGGAGCTGGGACAAACTGGTGCCCAGCCACATGTTCTGCGGTCTCGGGCTGAGACCGCAAAAAAGCTGGGCCTAAAGTGGAGGGTGAGATCCCAGGCCAAAGGAGGGATCATCCCTCCCTGATCCTAGGATCTACAGGGATGATTCCGGGGATCACCCCGGGATTTCGCCCCATCTAGCTATGGCCATAGTTAAATTATGGAATTCACTATCACAAGATGTAGAGATGGCCACCAATTTGGATGGCTTTAAAAGAGGGTTGGATAAAGTTTGGAGGAGAAGGCTATCAATGGCTACTAGCCCTGATGGTTATATGCTACCTCCAGTATCCAAGGCAGTAAGCCACTGTACACCAGTTGCTGGGGAACATGGGTGGGAGGGGGCTGTTGCACCATGTCCTGCCTTGTTGGTCCCTGGTCCACAGCTAGCTGGCCACTAGTGAACACACTAGATGGAGCCTTGGTCTGATCCAGCATGACACTTCTTATGTTCTTATGTTCTTAAGTAGTTATCTCTGGCAGCAATGTTGTCTTGTCTTCCATTGGTAGGCCTCCTGTGATTTACCACTGCTTCTTCAATCTTACCTTTTGTTTCTTCTTCTTATCAGAAAAAAATTAGAAAGTAAAGCTTGATTGTTTGTGACAATCGAGTCCTCCAACTGGAAACACTCGATCTGACTTCCTCAACTGACAATAAGTCCACCTACTAGTCTATTCTTGCCTCTGCTGTCAATCATTCCTCCACTCACTCGTCCATTACACCTACTGTACAGGGCTTTTCTGAGGATTAGTGTGATTAAAAAGCATGTCGAATAGTCTGAAATGCTCTTGAACATACAGACAGGTCAATAAAAAAGAAAGGAAAAGACCTCATGGTTATTTAAGACTGTTCTCTTCTCCCAGGCATTTGACAGCATATGAGTCCTGGGATTTACTGCTGATCGTTTTAAAAACTGTTATATTTTTGTATGTTGGATTTATACCATATATTTGTAGGGTTTTAATCTTTGTAAACTGCAGACAGCTTGTTTTAATCTTTGTAAACTGTGCAGACAGCTTTGGCTATTTGGCTGTATAGAAATGTAATAAATGAAATTAAATGAATGGTAAAGTGGGAGCTTCCAGATGGACAGCTCCTAGCATGATCAATCAAAAGGGTCTGTCCAGCCATTCCATCTTTCTCTCCTTCACAGCTTTGTGGGTGGGTGGGTGTAAAGTAAAAAAGATTGAAGGAGGGCTGGAAAAACACATGCATGTTACAAACGAAGGACAATGACATGTGGACACCCACCCACCCCGAGTAAAATTCTGTGTTTGAGAAGCAGTGATTGAACGATCGAAGCGTTGTCTGGAAACATCCAGTATCCAATGCAAAATATAAAGAAGAGCTATATGTCTGCACTAATTGGGGAGCTGAAAATCATTCAGATTCAACACACCTCTGTGGTAGTAAAATTAATGAGCATGTTCATGCAGCAGATGGCATTTGATTCCTGGGTTTGGTTTGGAGAGGCTCAGGCGCTTGTCCCAGAATAAGAAGATAATTTCTAGGGCCGTGCAGCACCTTGAATGAATGTCCGAATCTGAGGCAGTTCTGGTTCAGCCCAAGGCACCTCAAAGCCAAAGCTGATTGTCTCAAAAGCTTCAGAGTGCCTTGGGCTGCTTTGGAGTGGCACTGGGCTGCTTACCTGCTGCCATTGCTGCCGCCACCTCCTCCTCGCTCCTGCTGGCTGCCATCATCATCGCCGCCACCACATCTGAAAAGAACCAGGCCACGATTTTAAGTTTAGTAGTACCTCTATGGCCACAAACTACGGTGGCCATAGAGGTACTGAACTTAAAATCACAGCCTGGTTTTTCTCATCAGTGACGTCAGCGGCATTGATGGCAGCAGGACCAAGGAGGAGGTGGCAATGGCAACAGGTAAGCAGGAAGAGTGGGGAAAGGGAGGCTTTTCTGGGTGCCGGCTGCACAGCCGGCACCCAGAAAAAGCCAACTTGCTTTGGAGGGCCTGAATCTCACCTCAGCTTCAGCACCGAGGCAAGGCGGGCAACCCCCAAAGCACCCTGAGGTGAATTGGGGCTGTTTTGAGGGCTCCGAATCAGCCTCCCAGCTGAATGAGGGGTCCCTGCACAGCCCTAATAAAATCAGTGTTTTTGTGCCCTTTGCCTATGACCCATTTGATGCACACTGCTGACAACATGCAGAATTCCAAGTCAGGCCAATTACTCACCTTCATAGAGTTTCATAGCATGCAGTGACATTTATGGCCGTAGGCAATGTGTTGGCCATGGGCATCAATGCACCCTGCACACCTTTTTTGGCAGCCACTGAGGTTCCCTACCCCTCCCACTTTTTTCATAGTGGGATCACTGTGAAATAGGTTTCTGTTGGTGCTGAACACTGGGGATCCAAAGGATTTGTTTAATCTGTTGACACTCAGTCCCCCAGTCAGAGGCTTTGTGCTCAGTTTCATGGGCAACTTACTGGTCCTTTGCCATGCATCCCATGGCAGCCATTTTGTGGTGGTGCCCAGAACAGTTTCTCAAATTCTTAACTGCCAGCATAGGCTCAAAGAGATTGCCTACTATAGAGGAATATAGTATATTGTGAAGTGAGGCAACAAGTGCAAGCTGGTGGCACTTTTGGAAGAAAAAGTGAGAGGACTTGAGCGGCCAGTGTCCACCCTCCAAGGAATAAGAGAAGACGAGGAGTTCTTAGACCGAACAGTGGAACTGCAACAGCAACAAGAAGTACATGAGATTGTTGAGCATCAGCCAGCTGAAGCAGAAGTGGAGTATGCTGAGGGGAGGAAAGCCAATGAAGAGGAAACTCTCTGGAAAAGAGTGACACTTAGGAGCAGAAGAACTAGAAGGCATTCTGTACCAGTGGAACCATTCGAGTTAAGCAACCACTTTCAGCTACTGGAGGATGAGACTGAAGGACAGTTTGCAGAGGAAGAAGTACAGGAGACACCGTGCAACAGTGAACAAGAGGCAGAAGGTCGGTCAACCAAGAAGAAGAGAAGAGTAGTCATTGTGGGAGACTCCCTGCTGCGTGGGATTGAAACCCAAGAATGTCGTGAAGACCCATGGACTCGCCAGGTGTGCTGTCTTCCTGGAGCACAGATTAGAGATGTGACTGAAGGGTTACCGAATCTCATAAAGCCCATGGACACATACCCCTTTCTTCTCATCCATGTGGGAACAAATGATGTCACCAAGCAGAGCTACGAAGAAATAATTTCAGACTATGAAGCTCTGGGAAGGAAACTGAAGAACTTTGGGGCCCAGGTAGTTTTCTCATCCATCCTCCCGGTTCTTGGAAGAGGATTAGAAAGGGAAAGAAAAATACTCCGGATGAACAACTGGCTACGAAGGTGGTGCCGACGTGAGAGTTTTGGATTCTGGGACCACGGGCTACGCTACTTGGAACATGGACTGCTGGCACCTCACAAGGGCTGGAATGAATATGTTCAGCCACAGCATGAAGAACTTGATCAGGAGGGCTTTAAACTGAATCTTATGGGGGTGGGAGACGTAAATTTTGAGGCAACAATGGATGAAGGCCAATGCACCACAGTACAGAGAACAGCTCCAACAGTGTCCCAAAATAGTGTCTGCAACAAGGTAGGAACAAAGCCAGACTATAAAACACATGGTCTTCGATGTCTATATATTAATGCCCAGAGCATGGGAAACAAACAGAATGAACTTGAACTCTTATTACATGAAGGCAAATACAACTTGATAGGTATAACTGAAACTTGGTGGGATGACTCCCATGACTGGAATATAGCAATTGAAGGATATAACTTGTTCAAAAAGAACAGAAGAAACAGAAAGGGAGGTGGAGTTGCACTATATGTTAAAAATACCTATCCCTGCACAGAAATACTGGCGGATCAGACTAGGAGCCCCATCGAGAGCATCTGGATTAAAATAAATGGGGCAAGGAATAAAAAGAACATGATAATCGGAGTCTACTACCGACCACCCAATCAAGGAGAGGACTAGGATGAAACTTTTGAGAAACAAATTGCCAGTGTTTCAAGGAAGTGTGATGTGGTAGTGATGGGGGACTTCAATTACCCTGATATCTGTTGGGACACCAATATTGCCAAAAGCGGCCCTTCCAAGAAATTCCTGACATGTATGGGTGATAACTTTCTCCTACAGAAAGTGAAGGAAGGAACTAGAGGATCGGCAATCCTTAACTTGATATTGACCAATAGGGATGACTTAGTGGATAAAGTGGCAGTTACGGGTACTCTGGGGGAAAGTGACCACATCATACTAGAAATATTGATTATGAAGGAGACAAAAGTTGAGTGTAGCCATACATGTACTCTGGATTTTAGGAAAGCTGATTTTAATAAACTCAGAACTATGATAAGTACGGTCCTGTGGCAAGTGAGCCTAATGAGAAAAGGAGTGCAGGATGGGTGGGAGTATTTAAAAAAGGAAATTTTAAAGGCACAGTTACAAACAATTCCAACAAGGAGAAAAGATAGAAGACAACAGAGGAAACCAATGTGGCTCCACAAAAAACTTAGAGATGACCTGAAAACAAAAAAGGATACATATAGGAAGTGGAAGGAAGGCCAGGCTACAAACGAAGAGTACAGACAGGTGGCACAGAAGTGCCGAAATGGCATCAGGAAGGCTAAAGCTGTGAATGAGCTGAGATTAGCGAGGGATGCTAAAAGCAATAAAAAGGCTTTCTTCAGATATGTGAGTAGTAAAAGACAGAGGAAAGAAATGGTGGTTCAACTGCTTAATGAGGATGGCAAATTGATAACAGATGACAAAGAAAAGGCTGAAGTGCTCAATTCCTTCTTTGCCTCAGTCTTCTCCCAAAAACGGGTTTATGACCCCCCTGGAAAAAGTGAAGCAGAAGTTGAGGGTGCAGGATTGCAGTTTGAGATTGATAAACAAATGGTCAAAGAACACCTAATTTCCTTGAATGAGTTCAAATCTCCAGGGCCCGATGAACTGCATCCTAGAGTATTGAAGGAGATAGCGGAAGAACTCTCAGAACTTTGTCTATTATCTTTGCAAAATCATGGAAGACGGGTGAGGTGCCAGACGACTGGAGGAGGGCTAACGTTGTCCCTATCTGCAAAAAGGACAAAAAGGAGGAACCTCGGAACTACAGACCAGTCAGTCTGACATCCATCCCTGGGAAAATTCTGGAGCAGATTATAAAGAAGTCAATCTGTAAACACCTTGAAATCAATGCAGTGATTACTAGAAGCCAACATGGATTTGTCAGGAACAAATCCTGTCAGACTAATTTGATCTCATTTTTTTGATCGGGTAACCTCCCTTGTGGACTGTGGGAATGCTGTGGACGTCATTTATCTTGACTTCAGCAAAGCTTTTAACAAAGTGCCCCATGATATTCTGATTAACAAACTAGCTAAAAGTGGGCTAGATAGAGCAACTATTAGGTGGATTCACAGTTGGCTACAGAATCGGACTCAAAGAGTACTTATCAATAGAACCTTCTCAAACTGGGGAGAGGCAACGAGTGGGGTACCGCAGGGCTCAGTCCTGGGCCCAGTGCTCTTCAACATTTTTATTAATGATTTGGACGAGGAGGTGCAGGGAACGCTGATCAAATTTGCAGATGACACCAAATTGCGTGGGATAGCTAATACCCTGGAAGACAGAAATAAACTTCAAAGTGATCTTGATAGGCTGGAGTGCTGGGCTGAAAACAACAGAATGAAATTTAATAGGGATAAATGCCAAGTTCTACATTTAGGAAATAGAATCCAAATGCACAGTTACAAGATGGGGGATTCTTGGCTCAGCAATACTACAAACGAGAAAGATCTTGGAATTGTGGTAGATCACAAGCTGAATATGAGCCAACAGTGCGATATGGCTGCAAGAAAGGCCAATGCTATTTTGGGCTGCATTAATAGAAGTATAGCTTCCAAATCACGTGAGGTACTGGTTCCTCTCTATTTGGCCCTGGTTAGGCCTCATCTAGAGTATTGTGTCCAGTTCTAGCCTCCACAATTCAAGAAGGACGCAGACAAGCTGAAGCGTGTTCAGAGGAGGGCAACCAGGATGATCAGGGGTCTGGAAACAAAGCCCTATGAAGAGAGACTGAAAGAACTGGGCATGTTTAGCCTGAAGAAGAGAAGACTGAGGGGAGACATGATAGCACTCTTCAAATACTTAAAAGGTTGTCACACAGAGAGGGCCAGGATCTCTTCTCGATCCTCCCAGAGTGCAGGACACGGAATAACGGGCTCAAGTTAAAGGAAGCCAGATTCCAACTGGACATCAGGAAAAACTTTCTGACTGTTAGAGCAGTATGACAATGGAATCAGTTACCTAGGGAGGTTGTGGGCTCTCCCACACTAGAGGCCTTCAAGAAGCAGTTGGACAACAATCTGTCAGGGATGCTGTTGTATTGCAAGAATCTTAAGACACCAGAGACATCTTCTTAAACACTCCTTTATTCTCGGCCTAGACTGCAACTGCAACTCTAACAAACACACTCCAATCTTCCTGGCTCCACCCCTTTACTTCCTCTTCCTCTCAGCTCCCCTCCATGCATCTCCTACAACTCCCAACATGCAATTCACCTACCACAATACCACAGATGCTTTAGGGTGGATTCCTGCATTGAGCAGGGGGTTGGACTCGATGGCCTTGTAGGCACCTTCCAACTCCGCTATGATTCTATGATTCTATGCCCTATGCAGGTGTTTAATGCACATGTAGGCTCTTCTTATGAAGAGGGGAAGCAGGGATGAGCCCCGCTCACTGGTTCCTCATCAACCTTCATGTGTAGAGGGAGAGTCTTCTATCGGTGGAGGCCCTGTGCGCACTTTAGAACCTTGGTTTTCCAATGTTCTAAATTTCATGGAGAATCTCTACAGACATAGGATCTCTGGTATTCTCAGTATTTTAACACCTGTTAACTTAAATTTAAACTTTGCTGTTTTAATTCCATATTTTAACCTATATCAATTTTTGCTTTGTGGTTTTATCCTGGTTGTGCTTTTTATATTGTATTTTGTATTTGTGTTTTTAGATTGTTGGTTGTTTTTATACTCTTTATGCTTTTAATTTTTGTGAACTGCCCAGAGAGCTTCGGCTATTGGGCGGTAAAAAAGTGTAATAAATAAATAAATAAATAAATATGTGGAAGATGACCAGAGTGGTGATGGAGGGGGCTTATATACTCCTCCCTACACCCATTCCTGACATGTATGAGTCTAATGCCTGCATAAGGCTCTTGCCTTGCTGAAATCCTAGACTGACTAGGGCTTTTGGTTTGTCTTTTGAGAGTGGGGTGGTAGCATTTGAAGAGCCAGGACTCCTCTAAGCTTCTTCTAAGCTTCATGTTAATCCATGTAAAGCAAAGAACTTTGCATAAAAAGACTAATCCACTATGGCTGCCAAACACTGTCGTGTCTAATAGCCACAAGATGGCATCATAAGCCTTCTGGTAGGAGTAGGAGCACCAGTGCCTCTGAGAATTCCACATGTCTGCATCGAGCAATCTAAATATGGTGCAATCTGATTCAAATAGCAATAAATGGGCAAATTTTTCATTTATTTCAATGAACATAGATTTCATCCATAGTACAGATTTATCATAATGTATATATTGTGGCTAATGTGAGTAAAATATAAAATGTCCATAAACACCGCCCACTTTTCACCAAACATCATGGAGAATGTATAAATCAGCAGCACGAACATTGTGCAGTCAATATGCATAGCCTCTAAGCGATTGTAAGATCAGTATATTTCACTTAGTGACTGATGAATGTTCACAGTGGCCTTAGCTAGACCTAAGGTTTATCCTGGGATCATCCCGGGGTCATCCCTGTTCATGTAAATGACACACAGGATATCCAGGGAGTAGGCAGGGACGACCCCGGGACGATCCTGGGATAAACCTTAAGTCTAGCTAAGGCCAATGTCAAAGAGGAGAATATGCACAGCTACTAGGCAACATAAGAAAGATCTCATTGAATTACCTTGGGGGGGGGAAGCATCTCTTCAGGTTAATGGGTTAATTACCTTGAAGGGAGCATCTGTTTGCAAACTTTCCAAGTCATGTCTAGCCAGATATCAAACTGTTGGCCGTTACTTCTCTTTCCACGAAGTATGTAGCATTGTTGGACTAATGCATGGAGGGGTGATGGTAACCTTTTAGGATGTTGGAATACACAAGCAAACCCCAGGTTCCAATTTAATAACATTTATTAAAATAAAAGTTAAGGGTACAGAGCGAAACAATCAGGAAGAAAAAGCTGATTTTATTTACTGAAGGGGTAGTGTGGAATAGAGAGTCTAAGGGCTCATCTACAACTAGCAGGATATTCCATTATGAAATTGGTATGACACCGATATATTAAAGGCAAGAGCCACACTACTGCTTTATAGTGGTACTGAAGTGCACTGACAACTGTTGGGGCCCATGACACATCTACACCAAGCAGGATATTGCACTATGAAAGCAGTATGAAAGCGGTAAATGGTATGTGTTGTAGGCCCCAACAGTTGTGAGTGCACCACCTCAATACCGTTATAAAACAGTAGTGTGGCTCCTGCCCTTTATATACTGCTTTCATAGTGGAATATCTTGCTTTGTGTAGATGATCCCAAAGTCACTGGGGCCAGATTAGGAATGTATGAGAAATTCATTTTGCTTTGTTTTGGACCTGAGCTTACTCAGTTCATACCTCCTGGAACTAAAGGCAGACTTGAATACAAGATATACATATATACTGTAGATAGAAAGAAAGAGAGAGGGAGAGAGAGAGGCACTGTACTCTCAGCCTGACCTCACAATATACTCTTAAAACTTGATCACCTCTTAGCATCATGGATCTTGTGGAATGTGTTTAGCAGTCACAGTGCAAACAGTAAGCCCACCTAACAGCCATAGGATGGAGCAAACCATCCTCTTCCTCAGTTCACAACCAAATAAATCCTCCATGTGGCATATGTTTGGTGCTAGAGATTTTGACCATACTATTCTGAGAGTGTAGTTCTATTCTACTTGACGATCTTAATACACTTCATTTTGTTAAGAAATGTATTGTTTGTTTTATCCTATTGGCTCAGGAAGCGGAGCATTAGAACAATGTCACTGGAAATGGTTTATCCGACTTTCTAACCACTGCATGTTCAAAGTTAGAAATATAGAAATATTTGGGAAAAACAGAGGAACAACAACAATGAACATCTTATTGTTTATCCATTTTATAACTTTCTATAATAATAAAGGAGTGTGTGTGTGTGTGTGTGTTTCTGCCTGTCCATTTGTCTGCCAATACAATAGCTCCAAGACTGTGAAACATGGCATGCATACTAAGGAGATCCTAGAGGTGTGCACCTAAGGGTTTTCTGGTTTTTAAAATGCATTTATTTTAATTCATTTAAATGTGTCTCTGTGTTTGAAGCCTGCAGTATCACTGTCAGTAACCAGGTGGCAGACTTCCCTGAACAGATCATAGCTTTGCAGGCAATACAGTTTGAAGGGTAGCTACATAATTCTGTCCATCAGAACGGAGAGGCCAGACCCCTCCTTCAGAGCTATAGATGTGCCTAGAATAGTTCCAGTGGAAGTGGCTTCACTCAAATGGGGTGGGCACAATGAGTCCATCTCTGACAGCTGCATAACTTTGTTTGAAGACTGTGCTGTATCTAATTGAGGGCTTATCTAACTCATGCAAAGCCAGGTACACTAGCTAGTTAAGCCACATTTAATGTATAGAATGATGTCTGAGTCACCCACTCATGTAACTGTTTCTGTCTATATGTGCTAAAAAAAAAGTACTATCAGCAGGAGCAGCTAGTCCCAATATTAATTAATCCTGGGAGTCCAATTTTATTGCATATAACCATAGGTTTTTACAATCCTGGTGCAACAGCAGCAAAAGAAAAGCAATCACACACAGAGAAAAAGAGTTGAACAGGCCACTCAAATCAATTCATCATGTACACAATCTGTAGCAACAGTTTTCAGGAGCCTTGCTCTAATCTTTTTAGCAGCCACTGCCAATAAGGCTATTTGTTTAGTTACATAAGGGTCCGTATCTTCAAGTAGTTTACACAACTGCTCAGCCAAAGTTCTGTCAGACATTCCTCAAAACAAGGGTAGAAGAAATCTTGGAAAGCTTCTGAAAATGCTTCTCTTTTTCAAGGTGGTTGGATTCGATGAAAACACCACCGGCAGTTGTTGTGTCTTCTGTTCTCTAAATCTGGATTCTGCGGTTTCCTACAGATATTGGGGGATAATTCCAATTTTGTGGATGAAACAGGAAGCCAGAGTGTCTGGAAACTCAGGATTTGGGCAGGGAAAGAATGCCAACAATAATAGAGAAAATAAATAGATGATTTGGAAGCATTGTGGAAGGAAAACCTTTCCTTTCCCACCATAATAGAGAATGTGGAAGGAATGTGGAAGGAAAGTGGCATAAATTACAATGTCAGCCGGAGGCATAAAAAGTGGCATATGGCAACTGTCATGAAATACTGACCAGATAGCTCCCACTACCACAACGAAGGACCATATTAAATATCAAAAGAATCCCATAGGACACCTCTTATTTTTCAAACTGCATAGAATTCACAGGTACTTTGATTGCCAAATGCTGGAACAAACAACTAGGGTTTGGCTATCACTGTCCATTGCTGGGGATAGAATGGTGGCCCTTTGGTCTGAACCAGCAAGACAGTGGTTCCACTTGCAAAGAGTTTAATAGAACCTGCTGGTGATTAACACAATGACAGTCCAATCAGAAGTAACTAGAGCTTTACTCTCAGAGGTGTATAGCATTGCAACCTTAAAATCTAATGAACCACACATTTTACTGCATCTTAGCACACTATGTTTGTTGTTAACATTCTAGTAAGGAAAGACAAAGTTCTTTAGAGTATATCTAGTATGCAAAGTCAAACTCTTAAATCTCTTAGTATGCACACACACACACACACACACACACACACACTATAATATAATATAATATAATATAATATAATATATAACTTCAGGGTATTTCATAGAAATTTATGAAACCAAGATATTAAAAATATTAATACATCTTTTCATACCATGCTGTCCTGAACTAAAACTAACAATTATGAGTTTTGAGTCATTGTTGAGGAACTTTTTAGCTGCAGGCTAGGAGAGATGGAAAATCAATCATTATCTATTGGATTGTTTTCACTTTATTGCAATGCCATCATGTATCTGAAACAGTAATATGTTCCCCCACGTGCTTATGTGTGTGTGTTACAGTTGCAATGTAAACATTTTATTGGATTTCTAAGCTACTGTATGCAGAAGGCAAAGAGCGCAGGATTTCTCTTGAGCAAGAACTATTGAAAAAAATGGTAGCAGCTTAGGACACACCAGAGACTTGCCTGTTCTGGCCACAGTCCTTCCCCAGATGCCTGCTCTGTGTTTGATGTTGACCTCCATCTTTTTATTACTTCCTTTCCTTTGACTCCTCCCATCCTCTCTGAGTTCTGATAAGAGCTTGTAAAACAGTTTTTACAGAAGCAAATAGCAAAGTCTTCCTAACTTTATCAGGGCCACAATTGGCTTAACACCATTCATCTAACTGGGGCCACAGCTAGACCTAAAGTTTATCCTGGGATCGTCCAGGGTTCACCCCTGCCTGAGCACTGGATTCCCTGTGTGTCACCTAGATGAACAGGCTTGACCCCTGGATGATCCAGGGATAAACCTTAGGACTAGCTATGGCCAGTGTGAATAACCATAAGTATAAATAACAGGTATGACAGGCTGATCTGGATAGGGAAGGGAGGGGACTTCAACTCTTTGGTCTCGGCAGTGGTTCCAATCCAAATTGGGTTTCCAGGCTTGCTATTTGCATTGGAAGCAATGTTCCCATTTCCAGCCATGGAATCTTGCTTTCCAGTACAGGGCGGGGGCTGATTTGGGTTAGGGTTGCAGCCATGGGATGAGGCAAAAGGGTAAACTTCCCTTCCCCTGCAGGTTCCTAATCCATTTCTCGTCCCCTGCTATTTACATTTTAGAACCATTCATGTAATTGCTAATGAAGTGAATGTTATCCCATTTAGTTTCAATTTCAGTCAGCAGATGAGCAAAGACTCCTCCTTTCACTGTTAGTTGAACACTGCAGTGATAGGTGGCAGTCATTAGAGGCTAAAGCTGGCTTCAGGTTGACTAATATATCCGCTTTTCTTGGTCAAGTACATTTGTGGGATTAGTCTTTCACTAGATAATTCTTTAACTGCTCTCGGACCAAGTGCCATCATCACTTCACTGATTTAAGTTATTCTACCATCTATTGACAGAAACACATGGTGCACCCAATACTCCTGCATTGCTTAGGCGAGGCAATAAAATGATTTAATTTTCTCTGATTAACAACCATGAAACAATGTCTTTGCCACTTAACACTGTATAAGTCATTGTGCATAGTTAGTGTTCATCGGTGCTTTGCAAAAATGTCTAGGAAGCAAAGCATTCTGGCAGGAGACTCCATCAAAAATATTGTTCTGCAAATTTTCAGGCTCTCTGAGACACTAATGAACACTTGGTTACCAGCAGTCTATAATTTATACATCACCATGTTTGCTTATCTGTCAAGTAGGGCTTAATTAAGTCTATGCTTTCTGCCACATTCTGGCTAATCCTGCGCTATAAAAGTATGGAACATTACCTCTGACTGTAATGGCTGCAGTGTGGGAATCTATTCAGAGCAGTAGTTAACTGAGCAATGAAAGGCACTTCATCAAAACTTCCATCAATGAAATAAAATCCATCCAGATCCAGCTATTCATTCAGGCAGCAGGTAGGTTGGGAACTTGAACACCATCTAGTCATTTAATACTCCTTAATATATACCAGGAGCTGAAGATGTCACATCCTTGGATATACAATGTGTGTAATTGCCAGCCTCTTGTCCCTACTGACCATTACAGCAGATGTCCAATCAGATGCGTCACTGAGTTCATAAATGGCGGTTCTTTCCTGGTTTGACGTTTTTATCTAATTTTCTTATGCTTGTTTTATTTCCATTTTGACAGGATAACATAAATGAAGTTTAATCCTTTCTGTTGCCCAATGACCTTTCATTCGTTTCTCTCATTTTCTTCTCTTTTTATTCAGCTTCTTCTCACATCTCTTTTATCCTTTACATTTCAGAAATAGGCTGAATGCAGGGCCAGCCCAAGACATTTTGAGCCTAAAGCAAAGGACAAAATGGCGCATACCCCATTGCACATTCAGAAAGTGATTTGGTGGCTGTTGAATCTTCTGGTAACTGGACAGCAGCCTGCATGGCACCTCCAAGCAGCAGGCCTTGCTTAGGGGCCATAATAATAATAATAATAATAATAATAATAATAATAATAATAATAATAACAACAACAACAACAACAACAACAACAACTAATCCGCTTGCATTGAGGGAGAGAACAACAATAAGTATAAAATACATAAAATACTGATTTAAAACATAGTATACATTATTAAAACATCCAAAATATCCTGAAATTCCACTGGATAGGCCTGCTGGGATAGATCAGTCTTTATAGCTTTCTTAAATGCTAAAAGACTGTTAAGTTGATGAGACTCCTCCGGCAAGCCATTCCACAGTCTGGGAGTAGCAGAAGAGAAGGTCCTCTGGGTAATACCTGTCAGCCTAATTTTGGGTGGCTGAAGGAAATTCTTCCCAGAGGACCTGAGTGTGTGGGCAGATTGTATGGGAGAAGGTGATCCTGCAGGTAGCCTGGACCCAAACCATGTAGGGCTTTAAAGGTAATAACCAACACTTTATACTTTGCCCAGAAACGAATTGGCAGCCAGTGAAGAGATTTTAAAACTGGTGTAATGTGGTCCCCCCTAGGTGTACTGGTGACCAACTTGGCTGCCATATTTTGAACTAATTGAAGTTTCCGGACTAGGCACAAAGGTAGCCCTATGTAGAGCACATTGCAGAAGTTGTGCCTTGAAATTATCAGCACGTGCACTACCGTCTTTAGGTCTTCCGACTCTAGGAAGGGGCGCAGCTGGCGTATCAGCCAAAGCTGATAGTAGGCACTCCTGGCTGTCACATCTATCTGAGCTGTCATTTGGAGCGACGGATCCAGAAGCACCCTCAAGCTGAGAACAGTCTTTCAGGAGGAGCACACCATGTGGCACACCACCGTTCTATCTTCAAATTCTTTTCATAATTCTGTTCATTTGAACCTGAGAAATTCATTCCAATTGGGACATGAATTTATTAATGTAAAATTGCTTTTTGGCTGCCTTTAAGAGTAAAAACCCCTCTTGGGGACAAGCTATGTGCTGTAGATATTCTCCTACTATAGCAATAGTGCCTCAGCACAATGACCTTGATACTAATACAACTACATGGGAACACCTGGCAGATCCCAAAAAAACAAAAACAAAAAGTGGACAATGACATAATGATAGCTCTAGATGTCAATCCTTCCAGTCGCCAACACATATCATATTATGCAGCCCAGTGTTAGAGAAAAATCTGCAGACTTCTTCTTACAAGTAAGGAATGATATATTACACTTGGATATACAATTAGTCATATGGTTTTATTTATATATAATTATACAGGCTCTAGTGGCCTTATTAAAAAAACATTTTAAAATAGGCCCTTCAGGCAATATGTCAACTTTATAACTATGTGTTGTTTCTGAGTATTACATGTACTTTTAATGTTTATAGTCCCCCTGAAGAAGGCCTTTTGAAAAGACACAGGCCGAAATGCGTTGGGCTTTGTATCAATAAATCCTTGGTATCCTGAGAACCTGTTTCTACCTTCTTTTCACCTGACTTGGATGCTTTCCTCCTTGGGTTTTAGGTTTATCTTGCCTGCAACCACCATGATGTGTAGAACAGCATCACATGTGTATTTCATTTGCACATCTCTGCCCATGTACACCACCATATGTGTGATCCATCTGCTGTAATAAAATCTGTCAATCTTGCTTCCCGAAACAAATATGTTTGCTATTTAGGTGTCTAATGCCACATTATAAAATATGGGTTGCACCAATGTAGTCCTGCAAACTCTACCTTCCATTTCAAACCCCCACCCTACCTCCCCATTATTTTTGGAAGGTCCCCAACCCTCTGGAACAGATGTGGAGGGAGGTACAGGGGACTGGTGAGAGAAAAGGGAATGAGGAAAAAAAATCACCCACCCCGTCCATTCACAGGATCAAAGAGCGTTAGTGAACAGAAGGACACTTTTGGATATAAACCTGTATCTCAATTAAATCAAGGCACCATCACCCCACGTCATATTCAGTTTATATGAAATGTATTTTTTGAACTAGAATGTTAAACAATGATTCATTTAACAAACCATACCAACTAAGGCCTTAGCTAGATGACGGGTTAGCCCAGGTTGATACCCGGGATCGCCTCTGTGCGTCCAGATTACGCAGAGGGGACCCCGGACTCAGGCAGTGGTCAACCCCCCTTGCCCTGGGGTATCAGGCACCACTTTTGGCCTGGTATTTCCCGTGGCCTTGGGCTGAGCCCAAGACCACGAGCGTGTAGACCGTTCCGCCACTTTCCCCGGCTACCGCTTTACTCGTGAGTAGCGGGGAAAAGCGGTGGACAGGGCACAGCGCTCCTCAGGAGCGCTGCAGCCATCAGGGCTAGGGTGGGGGGGAGTGGGGAAAGCCATTACATTTTTTAAAAAAACACTTACCTGAGTGCACGAGCCCCTTTAAGGCTCACATGGCCCCTTTAAGATGGAAAAAAAATGGTGGACACGACGGGGTCCTTTCTTGACTTCGTTGTGCTTGACTACGTTGTGTAGACTACGTCGAGAGCCCAAGATAGTTGCATTATGGGCTCTCTCCTGCTCACCACTGGATTATCAGGTAGGTCTAGCAAAGGCCTAAGTTTTATTTATTTATTTATTTATTTATTACATTTCTATACCGCCCAATAGCCAGAGCTCTCTGGGCGGTTCACAAAAATTTAACTCCAAGGAATTCAGGTAAATTTTAAAATCTCAGTATTTATTACTTTTCATCCAGATGTTGTTTACCTTTCTCATTTCCCTCCTATTCATGTATAAGTGGATCATACTGTCTAATCTAGCATCAGAAGAAACATGGCATATCAAATGAGGATGATGAAATAAAAAGAACTGCAAACCTTATGCTTTGGCAATGACAAAGGTAGTATATACAGCATTGATCAGATTAGTTAGCTACTTTTAGTCAAAACCAAAACATAGTATAAACAGGTACAGACTAGGTCAAACTGCCCCTGAACCTGAGGTTACTAGGGCTTCAGGCAGAGACGCTGCAAAATGTCCAGCTGAGGTATCTGGACTGTTTCACACAATCAAAATTAGAGATGACCATCGCTGGGAAATCCAGCCCTTTTTGGCTCACCTGAGTTTCATGGCATGTCTGACTTAGCTTGCATTTGTGAGCTGGACCACAGGTTTCACCCGAACTCCAGGGACTTTTTTGTGGGGATGGTTACAATTTGCACAAATTTGAATAATTTGGGCAAATCTCTATAAAATTTACGCAAAGCTCTATATGGGCACAATTTGTGCAAGTTTTAAAAACTGCTAGCTAGCCCAACTTGCAGCAGACTGAGCTGGGTCAGTTAGTGGAATATGGAATGAAGACTGGGCCCCCGAGCTGATCTACCCCACAAACAGATTCCTCCATCACCATGGGATTCTATGGATGTGATCCAGTCCATCATTGGGCACAGCACCCATGCACCAAAGTTTCAAATGGACTCAACAGAATCGTGTTTTGCCCTTCCCCTCCTAAATGCACGCAAGCATGCTGGCAGTGTGATGGGCCATTGGCTGGTCTCTCTGTGTGTCTCCCACTTCTCCATACTGTGCTCTGGAACATAAGTACCTTGTACTGAGGTGAGGGAGATGGCTGGATGTGTACATAAGACAGAGGTGGACAGGCCCTGGTTCATTCTTGGACACTTTTCTTGGCATCTACCAAGGTACCCCTCCCACTTTTTATATATTTTTTTCATTTTTTAAAATAATAAAGTTTCTTACTGGGAGCCGGAATTTCTTCAAAGTAAAATGAGGGCCTCAAGCTGCTCCCATCTCCTTTTCCAATGAATGCCTCAGGACCACAGATGTGTCTTAGAGGCATTTTTAGGAAATGAAGATGGCAGGTGGCTGCAGGCCCATACTTTCATGTTCAGTACATCCATTTTTAGGTGGTGCCCAGACAGTTTCTCAACTTGCCAAATGTGTCTACAGGCCCAAAATGGTCGTCTGCCCCTGACACAGGAAGTATGCATATTTATTTATTTATTTATTTATTTACATTTCAGTACTGACTTATTTGCTCAACAGCATAGACCTTCAGTACTCTTTCCACATAGCTTGTCACATTGGTTGAGAATGCATAGGTGAAGGAAGGAGGGAAAACAGGTCTCTGTTGAGACCTGCATCTGTGAATCCCCCTTGTATGGTTGCTGTCCCACAGTGGACCCTATACATTTGCTCTACTTTTATACCAATCTTCTAAGCTCAATGGAATTCAGTCATTGAAGCCAATAAAATGGATGTTCCAATAAGCAGTGCATAACATAGGATATGTCTCTGAATTAGAATAATAGAATCATAGAATAGTAGAGTTGGAAGGAGCCTACAAGGCCATCAAGTCCAACCCCCTGCTCATTGCAGGAATCTACCTTAAAGCATACCTGACAGATGGCTGTCCAGCTGCCTCTTGAATGCCCACGGAGCCCACGGCCTCCCTAGGCAATTGGTTCCATTGTTGTATTGCTCTAATAGGCAGGAAATTCCTCCTGATGTCCAGCCTGAATTGTAAGTAGCCTTTTCCCTATTATTGCAGCTTATCTCCTTTGCGACTGTTGAATTAACATAAGGCAATGTTCAGACATGCACACCATTGCCATGAAATTCTGAACGTACATAAAATTTGCTCTGGATCTTCATTCATAGCATTCAAGGCATCTCAGCAGACAGTGTGCATCTGTGCATGAAGCCAAAATGTAGCTTTCCAGAAGTGACTATGATCACTGGGGATAACCACTATCTGATTGATGGATTTCAGTTTGCAACAAGTATGCCATTATACTTTCAACTTCCATTTACCTTTAAACATAAAGTGATATCAAAATACTAGGCCTTGCCTTTCTCATGAATATATTCTTATCTAGTATTAGTCCAGATGCAATATTTATTAGAAATCAGCCTAGCTATATCATTGATTTTGCACTGTGAAAATGTAAATGCCTTGACATTTTATTAATGTGAATGTCCTTTTCAGAGGGAGAAAAGGCTATAAAATTGATTGAATGCACTTAAATCCTCAACCACTTATTTCTACCTTAGACCTAGTGGAAGTGGTTCATTTAGAAAGGAATGTTATTTAAAAAAAGTAAAAGGGGGGAGGTAGGTCATGTTTCTGGAATATTTTATTGATGAGCACAGAACATTTTCTTCCATAGTGTTGCCATTCAATGCACTGAACTTCAGTTTGGTATAGATGTGTTTGCTGTGTTTGTATGATGAAGCATTTTGAGTCACTGGAAATTTGAATTCCATAACGTCAAGTGTGCTAGTCAAATGAATGGTTATCATTTTCTTTTTGGGGAGCACAGAACACTCATTAGAGCACAGCTTTAGTCCAGGGAGCCATTCCCCATTTGGCCCCGTCACCTTTCTTCCAACTACCAATAGTTAGATGGTCTCTCAGCTTTCGTGCAGCTTGCCCCCTATTTCAAGTGGTAGAAATGCCTCTCCTAATGCTTACTTAATGGCAGCAAGAGTGTTAAGCTAAAATATGCTGGTATTTTTCCATCCTACCTCTTTGGTACCACCTCTTGGAATGTGGCCTCCAAGAGCTTCTCCAAATGGAATTCGGTCTTCAGGATGAAATTTATTTATTTATTTATTTATTTATTACATTTTTATACCGCCCGATAGCTGAAGCTCTCTGGGCGGTTCACAAAAATTAAAAACATGAAGAGCATAAAAACAACCAACAATCTAAAAAGAGATTCAAGTCTCATGTTCTGCTTGTGGGTGTCCTGTGGACAGCTGGTTGGCCACTCTGTGAACAGAATGCTGAACTAGATGGACCACTGCTCCAGCATGGCTCTTCTTATGTAACAATGCTGCATTAGAGGGAGGAATAGAGGACTAGACTCATTGGGCTCCTCTACACCAAGCAGGATATTCCACCATGAAAGCAGTATGAAAGCGGTATATAAAAGACAGGAGCCACACTACTGCTTTATAGCAGTATTGAAGTGCACTGCAGGATCTACACTACTGCTTTAGAGCACTGTGCACTAACAAATTGACACATATCACATACCACTTTCATACCACTTTCATAATGTTATATCCTGCTTGGTGTAGATGTGTCAATGGGCCCCAACAGTTGTCAGTGCACTTCAGTACCACTATAAAGCAGTAGTGTGGCTCCTGCCTTTTATATACCGCTTTCATACATGGTGGAATATCCTACTTGGTATAGATGAGCCCTATGTACCATGTCTTTAAAAGATTGTTGGCATGGTTAAATATGGCCATGCTAATTGGTTAGGGGAAGTACATGCTAACATGACCCTGCATAGATCACCATGTGTACACTTCTGGATTCCAGATGTGTGCTTGTATGCCATGCAGCACTCCTTTGTATGCACACACTCCTTCTATCAATCACAAAGTAGCATATGTACCAAACCAACAATAGAGTCAATGACCTACTAACAGTACTGGAGAAAAATAATCCCATTCTTTAACATCATTATGTTCCTTCTATCTCCTATGGTTTGTGAGCAGGTTTTCTTCAAATGACCTTAAAGGCCATAAGAGCTCATACGAAGGAACGGCACTTGCTAAGGTATGCCAGGAACAGGCCGTACGGGGCCTTGAGCATATTATGACATATCATCTTAAAACATGAATCCAAAGAGACAAAAAGTAGTGCTATAAATGTAACATGATCCTAACGGAACAAATGCTGTAATAGGCCTTGTTCTTCTGGGGTGCTGTACTAAAGATTTTAGGCTGACAGCGTGTTGGCAGAACTCAACTTGATCATGTCACTTTTGATCGTGACACTTTTCATGTCACGTGAAGTTAGGACATCTGTGAGGAGATTGAAAAAATCACAATATACCCGGACATATCCCATCTTATACGTTTTCATCTATGTCTTAGGTGGTGGTCTCTATTTGAAGGATCATCAAAATGTAAGGAATTAAATATTTCCAACTAAGATTGTTGTGCCTGAATTTGCTTTCCTTTTCCCCCTCCTCCTCCTCCCTCCCAATCCCCTTTCCTTTTGTGTCATGTCTTTTAGATTGTAAGCCCGTGGGCAGGGACTGTCAAGAAATACTTTTGTAAGCCGCTGTGAGAGCCTTTTTTGGCTGAATGGCGGCATAAAAATCCTTAAATAAATAAATAATAAATAAATATTGAAATGTGGAACTATTGTATACATAATGGATGGGATAGACACATTATGTATACAATACTCATATATGAGTATCACATATGAGTATATGAGATACTCATATATATGAGTATCTCATATACTCATGAGTATATATGAGTATATGAGTATCACATGAGTATATGAGTATACGAGTATCACATACTCATATGGTTGTGTTCCTTCAGAGGGGACAGGACAAAGTAAAGGCAATTCCACTATAATCAGAAAGGAAAAAACAAAGCAGAAATAGACAATATGGATGGAAAGGAGCCCCTAGAGGTGGTGACCTGCAAAGGGTGTGAAATGTTCGTGTTTCTGCCTGAGCTCAACATGGCGTATACCTGCAACAAGTGCAAGCTGGTGGCACTTTTGGAAGAAAAAGTGAGAGGACTTGAGCGGCGAGTGTCCACCCTCCAAAGAATAAGAGAAGTCGAGGAGTTCTTAGACCGAACGGTGGAACTGCAACAGCAACAAGAAGCACACGAGATTGAAGAGCAACAGCCAGCTGAAGCAGAAGTGGAGTATGCTGAGGGGAGGAAAGCCAATGAAGAGGAAACTCTCTGGAAAAGAGTGACAGTTAGGAGCAGAAGAACTAGAAGGCATTCTGCACTGGTGGAACCATTAGAGTTAAGCAACTGCTTTCAGCTTCTGGAGGAAGAGTCTGAAGGACAGTTTGCAGCGGAAGAAGTACAGGAGACACCGTGCAACAATGAACAAGAGGCAGAAGGTAGGTCAACCAAGAAGAAGAGGAGAATAGTCATTGTGGGAGACTCCCTGCTGCGTGGGATTGAAACCCAAGTATGTTGTGAAGACCCATGGACTCGCCAGGTGTGCTGTCTCCCTGGAGCACAGATTAGAGATGTGACTGAAGGGTTACCAAAACTCATAAAGTCCACGGACACATACCCCTTTCTTCTCATCCATTTGGGAACAAATGATGTCGCCAAGCAGAGCTACGAAGAAATCATTTCAGACTATGAAGCTCTGGGAAGGAAACTGAAGAACTTTGGGGCCCAGGTAGTTTTCTCATCTATCCTCCCGGTTCTTGGAAGAGGATTAGAAAGGGAAAGAAAAATACTCCGGATGAACGACTGGCTACGAAGGTGGTGCCGACGTGAGAATTTTGGATTCTGGGACCACGGGCTACGCTACTTGGAACATGGACTGCTGGCAAGGGATGGGTTGCACCTCACAAGGGCTGGAAAGAATGTGTTAGGCCACAGCATGAAGAACTTGATCAGGAGGGCTTTAAACTGAATCTTATGGGGGCGGAAGACATAAACCTCGAGGCAACAATGGATGAAGGCCAAGGCACCACAGTACAGAGAACAGCTCCAATAGTGCCCCAAAATAGTGTCCGCAACAATGTAGGAACAAAGCCAGACTATAAAACACATGGTCTTCGATGTCTATATACTAATGCCCAGAGCATGGGAAACAAACAGAACAAACTTGAACTCTTATTACATGAAGGCAAATACGACTTGATAGGTATAACTGAAACTTGGTGGGATGACTCCCATGACTGGAATATAGCAATTGAAGGATATAACTTGTTCAAAAAGAACAGAAGAAATAGAAAGGGAGGTGGGGTTGCACTATATGTTAAAAATACCTATCCCTGCACAGAAATACAGGCGGCCCCATCAAGAGCATCTGGATTAAAATAAATGGGACAAGAAATAAAAAGAATATGATAATCGGAGTCTACTACCAACCACTCAATCAAGGAGAAGACAAGGATGAAACTTTTGAGAAACAAATTGCCAGTGTTTCAAGGAAGTGTGATGTAGTAGTGATGGGGGACTTCAATTACCCTGATATCTGTTGGGAGACCATTACTGCCAAAAGCGGCCCTTCCAAGAAATTCCTGACATGTGTGGGTGATAACTTTCTCCTACAGAAAGTGGAGGAAGGAACTAGAGGATCAGCAATCCTTGATTTGATATTGACCAATAGGGATGACTTAGTGGATAAAGTGGCAGTTATGGGAACTCTGGGGGAAAGTGACCACATCATACTTGAATTCTTGATTATGAAGGAGACAAAAGTTGAGTGAAGCCATACACGTACTCTAGATTTTAGGAAAGCTGATTTTAATAAACTCAGAACTATGATAAGAAAGGTCCCATGGCAAATGAGCCTAATGAGAAAAGGAGTGCAGGATGGGTGGGAGTATTTAAAAAAGGAAATTTTAAAGGCACAGTTACAAACAATTCCAACAAGGAGAAAAGATAGAAGACAACAGAGGAAACTAATGTGGCTCCACAAAAAGCTTAGAGATGACCTGAAAACAAAAAGGGATACATATAGGAACTGGAAGGAAGGCCAGGCTACAAAAGAAGAGTACAGTGGCGCAGAAGTGCCGAAATGGCGTCAGGAAGGCTAAAGCTCAGAATGAGCTGAGATTAGCGAGGGATGCTAAAAGCAATAAAAAGGCTTTCTTCAGATATGTGAGTAGTGAAAGACAGAGGAAAGAAATGGTGGTTCAACTGCTTAATGAGGATGGCAAATTGATAACAGATGACAAAGAAAAGGCTGAAGTGCTCAATTCCTTCTTTGCCTCAGTCTTCTCCCAAAAACAGGTTTATGACCCCCCTGGAAAAAGTGAAGCAGAAGTTGAGGGGGCAGGATTGCAGTTTGAGATTGATAAACAAATGGTCAAAGAACACCTAATTTCCTTGAATGAGTTCAAATCTCCAGGGCCCGATGAACTGCATCCTAGAGTATTGACGGAGCTAGCGGAAGAACTCTCAGAACCTTTGTCTATTATCTTTGCAAAATCATGGAAGACGGGTGAGGTGCCGGACGACTGGAGGAGGGCTAACGCTGTCCCTATCTGCAAAAAGGACAAAAAGGAGGAACCTGGGAACTACAGACCAGTCAGTCTGACATCCATCCCTGGGAAAATTCTGGAGCAGATTATAAAGAAGTCAGTCTGTAAACACCTTGAAATCAATGCGGTGATCACTAGAAGCCAACATGGATTTGTCAAGAACAAGTCCTGTCAGACAAATTTGATCTCATTTTTTGATAAGGTAACCTCCCTTGTGGACCGTGGGAATGCTGTAGACGTCATATATCTTGACTTCAGCAAAGCTTTTGACAAAGTACCACATGACATTCTGATTAACAAACTAGCTAAAAGTGGGCTAGATGGAACAACTATTAGGTGAATTCACAGTTGGCTACAGAATCGGACTCAAAGAGTACTTATCAATGGAACCTTCTC
Organism: Elgaria multicarinata webbii; assembly: GCF_023053635.1. NCBI lineage: Eukaryota > Metazoa > Chordata > Lepidosauria > Squamata > Anguidae > Elgaria > Elgaria multicarinata. The sequence goes on from NC_086180.1 coordinate 69,326,653, forward strand.
AAACTGGGGAGAGGCAACGAGTGAGGTACCACAGGGCTCAGTCCTGGGCCCAGTGCTCTTCAACATTTTTATTAATGATTTGGACGAGGAGGTGCAGGGAATGCTGATCAAATTTGCAGATGACACCAAATTGGGTGGGATAGCTAATACCCTGGAAGACAGAAACAAACTTCAAAGTGATCTTGATAGGCTGGAGTGCTGGGCTGAAAACAACAGGATGAAATTTAATAGGGATAAATGCCAAGTTCTACATTTAGGAAATAGAATCCAAATGCACAGTTACAAGATGGGGGATACTTGGCTCAGCAATACTACAAACGAGAAGGATCTTGGAATTGTTGTAGATTGCAAGCTGAATATGAGCCAACAGTGCGATATGGCTGCAAGATAGGCCAATGCTATTTTGGGCTGCATTAATAGAAGTATAGCTTCCAAATCACGTGAGGTACTGGTTCCTCTTTATTCGGCCCTGGTTAGGCCTTATCTAGAGTATTGCGTCCAGTTCTGGGCTCCACAATTCAAGAAGGACGCAGACAAGCTGGAGTGTGTTCAGAAGAGGGCAACGAGGATGATCAGAGGTCTAGAAACAAAGCCCTATGAAGAGAGACTGAAAGAACTGGGCATGTTTAGCCTGGAGAAGAGAAGACTGAAGGGAGACATGATAGCACTCTTCAAATACTTAAAAGGTGCAGGACACGGAATAATGGACTCAAGTTAAAGGAAGCCAGATTCCAACTGGACATCAGGAAAAACTTCCTGACTGTTAGAGCAGCGCGACAATGGAATCAGTTACCTAGGGAGGTTGTGGGCTCTCCCACACTAGAGGCCTTCAAGAGGCAGCTGGACAAGCATCTGTCAAGGATGCTTTAGGGTGGATTCCTGCATTGAGCAGGGGATTGGACTCGATGGCCTTGTAGGCCCCTTCCAGCTCTGCTATTCTATGATTTTATGATTAACTCTGTTTACATGATTAAACAACCCATGATTTGTTAAGCATGTTTTTTGGTGTGTGGGGGAGTGATTGAGCATGTTGGCTTCTAACCGCTCACCTGCTTCTGGTTTAGTAAACAACCCAAGAATGCCCATGACATCTGAACTCTAGGTTGTTGAGTTCAATCCAGAGTTCAGATGTCATGGGCATTCCTGGGTTTTCACCCCCATTTTCCATATAATGCCCCCTTGATTTTCAGATAACATCTCGTTCTACTGATAAACACAAAAGGGAGGCAATTCTGATCTATGGAGGTCAATGACATTTTCACCAATAGATTTTGCTGTATTGAGACTGCAAACACATTTTTATAACGTTTCAGAGGTTCCCTTCTTTTTTGTTTATATACTACAAACAAAGGTAACATCAATTTAAGTGAGTGCTCTTTGTTGAAGCCTCTAAAAAGTCAATATTTAGTTTTACTGTAATGCCCTTAAGAATACTGCATTATTATATTTTTAATTACTTGAGTTCTGCATTTTCTTTCCTCTGAAAAACTGAATATTGGATTATGCTGTACTTGTCTTTGGCATAAATGAGTCACGTTCATGATGTTGATATGACCGCCACTTTCTTAAGTAGTTCTTGTGACATAAATTCTGGTGACAATTACTATACCAGCAATGTTCCATTTATCTACAGAACTAATAATTTTGACATTTTGAGGTGGTGTGTGTGTGTGTTTGTGCATGCTTTACAACATGGAGAAGATACAATGATGGTGGAGAAAAATGACTTCTTTGCTGACACCACTACCATATCACTGCTTCAAAATGTGATGGGAAGCTGCCTTATATGTAATTTCATCATAAATCCTTCTTGCTTAGCATTGTCTATACTGCCTGGCACGTTCATTCTTTTACAGGATTCTTGCTGGGAGATGCAGGAGACTGAATCTGGGACCTTTTGCATGCAACCCATGTCATCCTTCGTTGAATAGCATTTCCCTTAAGCTGTCTTCAGTCAGAGCTGGCCCATGTTTTCTTCCATCTGTGCTCCAGCCATCTTCCTTGCAACTTCATAAACTGGATGGGGTCCAAAATTAGGCGTGTGCACATGGGCTGGTGAAAATGCACTCTCCTCCCCATGGCAGTTCCTCCAGTCCCCTGAAAATGCTACACAGAGAGATAGGGACCCTGCTGAATGGGGTGAGCTGTGGTGCAATGTGAACATAAGTATGTGAATTGTGGTACTCTTCCCATGTGAACATAAGTACATGGGAAGAGCCATGCTGGATCAGAGCAAAGGTCCATCTAGTCCAGCATTCTGTTCACACAGTGGCCAACGAACTGCATACAGGATATGAATGCAGCAGCTGCCTTCCCCTCATGTTCCCCAGCAACCTTTACACACAGGCATACTGCCTCTGATACTGGAGGTAGCACACAGTCATCAGGACTAGGAGAAATTTCTCCTCAGGAATTTATCCAACATCCTTTTAAAGCCATCCATTCTAGTGGCCATTAGGGGTGTGCACGGACCCCCCAATCCGCTTCGTGGCCCGATCCGGAAAATCCGTATCGGGCCCGATCCTCTTCGTGCCTCTCCGCCCATCTCCTGCTCCGCTCCGCTATATGGACGGCGGCGGCGGCGGCGCCGGCGGCGGCGCAAGATAAGCCACCCACCCACCCCACCCCCTTACCTTCCTCCATCGCGGGCTTCAATTGAGGCCCCAGTTGAAGCCGGAAGAGGCCTCGGCCTTCACTTCCGGCTTCAACCGGGGCCTCAATTGAAGCCTGCGACGGAGGAAGGTAAGCGTCCCTCCTCCCTGCTCCCTTACCTGGTGCTGCCGCCGCCGCCGCATGGATGGCGGCGCCGGCAGCGCCAGATTAATCCCCTCCCCCCCACTTACCTGCAGGCGAAGCTCCGGATTGAGGCGATCCTCTTCGCCTCGATCCGCAGCCTCCCTGACTCTCTTCGCCTCCACCTTTTCCGGAGGCAAATTAGGCCGCCTCGCTCCTGCTTCTCTGAACCGAAGAGAAGCGGAGCACATCCCTAGTGGCCATCTCCACATCTTGTGGTAGTGAATTGCATAGTTTAGCTATGTGCTATGTGAAGGAGTACTTCATTTTATCTGTACTGAAGCTTCCACCAATTATCTTCATGGAATGATCCTGGGTTCCAGCATTAAGAGATTGGGAGGGGAATGTCTCGCTATCCACTTTTTCCACACTATACATAATTTGTCCAGCACTATCATCAGGGATTGTGCCAGACTATTTTGCGCCTTAGGCAAGGCAAGCTACTTGCACCCACCCACCGCAAAACTGCCAACTTTGATTCAGCTGTTCAAGAAGAGTTTCTGAACTATTATATTTTCCTTTTACTATGTTTTTTCTTAAAATAGCTAATTTGTATAAAACTGTGACCCTTAAAGGTCAGTACTGTGCCCCTCTGAGGTCTCTGCCCTAGGCAGCTGCCTAGTTGGCCTAAAGGTAGTGCCGGCCCTGACTATCATGTCTTTCCCAACTCACCTCTTTTTAAGCTGACCACTCCCAGATGTTGGAACCTTTCCTCATAAGGGAGTTGATCCAGCCCCATGATCATTTTAGTTGCTCCTTTCTGCACTTTCTCCAACTGTACAATATTCTTTTTTAGGTGCAGTGACCAGAACTGCACATAGCATTCCTAGTGTAGCCACACCATTTACTTTTTTAGGGGAGTATGTTCTTGGCAGTTTTATTTTTCAATTCCTTTCCTAATTATGCTTAACATAGAATTTGCCCTTTTCACTGCAAACTCACACTGGGTCAACTTTTTCTTCAAGCTGTCCACCACAACCCCAATATCTCTTTACAGTCAGTCACTGCTAGCTCAGATCTCGTCAGCATGTATGTGAAATTGGGATTTTATGCCCCCAACTGCATCACTTTACAGTTGCTTACACTGAATGGCATTTGCCATTTTGATGACCATTCTCCTAGTTTGGAGGCATCCTCTTGGTGCTCTTTGCAATTCTTTTTTGTTTTAAGAACCCTAAATAATTTGGTGTCATCAGCAAGCTTGGCCATCTCACTGCTCACTCATAATTCCAGATCATTTATGAACAATTTGAAAAGCGTTGGTCCTAATACAAATCTCTGCGAGACCCCACTATTTACACCCCTCCATTTATTCCTACACTCTGCTTTCTGTTCTTTAACCAGTTATTGATACATAACAGGACATCTCTTATTTTATGACTGCTAAGTTTATTCAGGCGTCTTTGGTGAGTATGTTTGTCAAAGGCCATTGGAAGCTCAAGTAAACAATATGTCACCTTCTTGACGTTTCATACCAGAGGAGCCTAGGCACTTAGTGATCTGTACCATATACAATGATTTGTACCACACAAAACAACTTCCAACTACATCATCAGAGATCTGTCTATTGGAGAAGTTCAAATAGGTGGTCTGCCGCATAAGTGAGGCCATTGACATATTGGTATCCACCCTGTACCCTGACCACAGAACCCAAGATATTGGAAGCTATCTCTTCCTCTCTTCAACACACTTGGGTGGAATCTACAGATATGGTTTAATACATTAGGGAAGGGTTGTGATAAATTATTGGGTCACATGATGCTATGGCCTTAGCTAGACCAGTGTATATCCTGGGGCAAACCCTGGGATTGTCCCTGTGTATCCACATGATGCACAGGGGGTCTTGGGATCAGGGAGGGATCATCCCTCCCTGGCCCCGGGATGCAGCCCTACACTTTGGGCCTGCTTTTTTGCGGTCTTGGGTGGAGCCTGAGACCATGGAGCATGTGGCCCGTTTCTGTGGGTTTACCCGGCTCCGTGCAATAACTCGCACAGAGCCGGGAGCCGCGCAAGGTGCTGCACCCATCAGGGGTAGGGTGGGGGGAGCCTTACCTTTGTGCACGAGCATTCATGCACTCCATCTTCTTTTTTAAAAAATGGCGGGCACGATGCCTCTTTTCCGGAGGTCGCTGTGCCTTGCGTGTAAATGAGGGCAAGATCTCGCATTAATCATAATGCAAGATCACCCCTCCTCCATCCAGGATTATCTGCTAGGTCTAGCTAAGGCCTAAGTTTCTTAGGTTTTATCGTCATTGTATTTCCCTTCCTTCAATCATTGTATGTTTTCCGTTATGACGTTTAAATAGCATTGAAAGTTTTGTTATGTGCCCCCTTTCATCGTAATAGTTGTATCCCGCTGAGTTCGAATTAGCGTTTGTCTGCCAATCACTTTCCAGGGGGCATAGATACTTCCTTTTGGCGCCTACTGAATCTGGAAATGGGGATAAAGTCGAGGCCAGGAAATCAGGAAGAGGGTGGTACACAGACTACAGCGGTGGCGACAAAAAGCAAGCAACAATGATACAAGAAACAGTGTGCCCTGCAGTAATGAATTAATACTGGTAGACAGAAAGGTTAGTAGCAAATCATTACAAGAATGTGCCCTGTTACGTATTAAAATGTACCAACGTAAAACGGTACCAGTGGTACGAAAAAATGGAATAAGCAGTAGTGTAGATCCACCCCTGGCCTTTTCAGAATTTCTCTTAGGCAAATCTCTGAATTCTCTGCTTTCTGTTTAATGTAGAGTTTTCCAATTCTGAAGCATGAGAAAATATCCTATAGCAACTTGTTTCTGCTGGGAGTTGTTGTTTATGGGCTGTGTGCCTATTTGATAAATTTGATGGTTAATTTCTTCTATGTAAAGAGATGAGAACCAGCATTTGTACTGATGTGTGTGTGAGCGCGCGCATGCAATCCCCCCCCCGCGATATTCTTGAAGTTTCACATACTACTTGATTAGGAGTATAAAGAGACATTATTTAATTCAGCTGTGGAGAAAGCTGGGGATTTAAGAAATCAGAAGTGCCTGTCAAATAAAGGATCCTGTTATATCAACAGTAAGTTTAGCAACAGGACAGCATGCACTTAACATACAAACATGTAAATAAAAACCTTATCATTTCTTCGGTTGCAAGATAAAGCACTTCCCCCCCCCATCTGCATAGGAATAACTGATTTAAAGAGTGATTTGACATTATACATGGAGATTAAACCATGGCTGGTTAGTGGAAATAGGGAAAGGAGGCAAAGAATTTTAAGCAGAGCTGTCATCATGAGCTCTCTGTGGTTACATGGAAGATTTGCTATCTCTTATGAATAATGCATACAATATGCTTCCCTTTGCAGAATAGTAAGCTGTGTAATAAAAACTTTGAAAGAGGCTGCAATTTACCTGGCTGGAGAGAAGACAACATAGATATTAGCTGGCTCATTATTGGTCAAAATAGCTTTGGTTCTGTCAGTTCACAATTCAACAGTGGTGGAGTGGTACATTTTGAAGGGTAGGCACTCAACACGGCAGTCCCCAAAGTCACATCCCCAAGGAGAGCCCCAAAAATGCAGGCAGTGGTGTTGATCCATATCAACAAATCAGTTCTAGCAACTTTAATCTCCAGGAGGAAGTCTTTTGTAAAGCTAATGGATTTTAATTTCCCATTTAAGACCAACCCGCATAAAAATGCTTTGCAAAATTCATTTTCTTCCAGCTACTGTGGGGGTTGCAGCTAAGCTCAGAGAGAACAAGGAAGTTTGGGGTCAGTGGGTGGGATGGCAAATGACCTCATCATTCTGGCTAATCAAGAAGTGCCAGCACTGCATCACTGCGAGTTCCAATTCTGCAATTGAATCTCTTGCATCTGGAACATATAAAGAAATTCCATTACAATGCTGTGCAGTTGGGCATTGTATTGTTAGGGACTGTGGCAGGTCTAGAATGCTATGCTTTTAATGAGATCTAATAATACTAAATATTAGGTGGATAAGATTGTACCAATATATTTTGACAAATAGGGACGTATCAGCACTCGGTAGCAGATAGTTCAAAATACAAGGGTCTTGGCAGGATCAGGACTGGATTTCAGATGGAGATGGACCACCAGGACAGAACCTCTAAGAGGGTCAAAAACAGAGAGAGGGCCATGTAATATGTAATGTAAGAGAGTCGGTTTGGTGGCAGTCAATTACAGGCCAGAGTTCTAACAAGGACTCCATCTGCTAAAACTGGGATACAGGAAGCCACAAATGGAAAGGAAGGCAGAAAAGAAGGCTGATACGAGAAGGAGGGAGACACAACCAGAAAGGCCAGAGAGTTACATAGATAAGGCCAGAAGATGGCTGTTGCACAGGCAAAGACAGAGCCCCAACCTACAGTAGAACCATTTATAGAAAGGACTGCCGGAAGGGATAGAAACCCATTAGAATTTAAGAGGACCATTATGTCCTTCGTATGCAGCCTTGTGTGCAAGAGGCTCCCAGTTCAAGGTTCGGTGTGCTGTTTTAATTGAGAGAATTATTTCACTCAGTTACGTTTATATAGTACCTGTTGCATTGGGAATCTGAGTAAAATCTTCGACACCTCGCCAAATTTACCTGTTGCATTTCATGCAAGGAATCAATATAAATGTTTCCTTCTGGATGACATAATGAATTGCGAACGCGATAGATAACATGCTGTAACGATAATGGCACCAAGATATCATTTCAGTATGCGGTTCATCTGGATGTAAAGCCTTCCCATGCCTTCTTCCTCATTGACTTTCAAAGCAGGGAAGCTTTTGCCTGAGTCTTTTGCACAGTTCCACATTAAGGTTGACAAGGATGTTATGCATTCTGCACAAAACAACACACTTGTCACTGAAGAAAAATTGAGAAGCCTTGAACTGCCCATGGAGCTTTAATGTGAAGATTTGCATTCATCTATGTCACGATGAAGATTTCATTACGTGTACATATCCAGTGGGATTTAGGGAACAAACACAATCTGCAGTTGCAGTCATTCTATAGCAACAAGAGTAGAACAGGTTGACACAGTAGGTCAAAAGAACGTCAGAATATGTAGGAGTTACAACCAACATTTCAGAGATAGATCTGAGCTCATTCCCTAAGTGGGATGTCAGTGGGCATGTCTACACCAGAGGGGTGGAGGGGGAGGATCTCACGATATGCTGATCACGAGATCCTCCCCCTCATTCTATACGCAGTGGCGATGTCCTGGGAGGAAGAGGACGTCGCACCCGCCATTTTTAATTGAAATTTAGCACAGAAGCACTCCAGCGATAAAGGTAATTTAAAAACAAACAAACCAAACCCCTCCCACTCCCCCCACCCCCAATGGGCACAGAACTCCTGAGGTGCTCTGTGCCCCATGCCCGGCTCCCGGCTGCTCCAGGTAATTCGTGAGGAGATGGTGGCCCACACCTGCCAAGTCTCGGGATGATCCTGAGACTGTGGGAAAAAACAGGATTAAAGCCGTACCCGGTTATTCTGGGGCAAGGGAGGGATCATCCCTCCCTGCCCCCGGGATCCCCTGTACGTCATGTGGATGTACAGGGATGATCCTGGGGCAATCCCTAGGGTATCCCATCATCTAGACGCACCCAGTGTGGAGAAAGCCTTCCGGCCTCAATAGGGGATGGTGGCTCCGATGTCAGTAAGGTGGCGAATCTGGTCTGGGTTTCAATCAGAATCAGTCAGAACCCTAAAGGAGATATTCAAGGGGCTTCCTTGGATAGTTCTGACTGGTTCTGACTGAAACCCAGACCAGATTCGCCACCTTACTGACATCGGAGCCACCAGCTTCCACTGCATTCTTCTGATCATCATGACAAAAACATTTCGGCTCCAGGATCATAATGTTAGGTAGCTGTTTCAGGACCAGTATGCCAGCACTCTGAGATGCACTCTGAGATGCACTCTGGTGGAAATGCAGTAGGGCTGAGACTCCCATAGAGAGTGTAACACCTATACAATGGGGCTAACGATGAGGCCAGGATTCCTGCAGAAGACCAGAACCATGGTATGGGCAGGCCAAAGGTCAAAATAAGAGATGAATCCAGACACAAACATCTCATCAAAGGAGCAAACATAAATCTAAACCTCACATTGATGTACTGGCTAAAGGATAGGTTGTAACCACTCACCTTCTTTAAAAAAATTTTTTTACTCTTATACTTCAGGGCTTTGATGTGCTGGTTCTTTGATTTCTGTGCCTTGCAAAAATAACTTCAGCACTCAGGGAAATGTAGGAGAAAATAGAAAAAGCTTAAGCTCTCTTTGATTGACTTAGAAGTGGTCATGTACCTGTAATCATGTTGTTCTCACCGCAATGAGGATGAGTATTGTAAAGCTTCAGATGACTGTAGCCACTATTTTCTCAGCTCATACAGTCTGCACCATAGGCTTCCAGTTAATCACTTTCATTGCTAAAAATTACTCACTTTCTAGATTAGAGGGAATCTATCCACACTCATATCATTTCCCCTCAGGTTATGAATACCATTGTAATGCAATGATGCTTAGCAAAGTATATCAGATGCAGGATTGGCATTGTAAGATTGATAGTGTGGGCATACTGCGTGCTGCAAGATAATATTTTAGATAATTGACATACAAAAAGGTATTGAATCTCACTGAGATGCTAATACAGAAGTGACTGGTGTACAATGGCATTTTGTATAATCGTGTGGGTTGCAATGTAAATTAGCCCAGGGGGTAATTAGTACTGTGGACAACAGCATCAATACACATCATGACATTGTTATGAGCATTGCCATCCATATCCAAAACTATCCTGTCTTTGCTTTGTGTGTATAATGGATTTGGATGGGTGAGAAATTCGTTGTTCACATTTTAATGGGAGTTTATTCATTTCATTTATTTATTAGAAATTAGGGGTGTGCACGGACCCCCCACTCCACTTCACATTAAGATCCGCCATTTTCGGATCGGCCCGCTCCGCCCCGCCCCCACTCCGCCTGTGCCCACTCCGCTCCGCTCGGAGCTCCGGATCCGGATCGGAGCTCCGGTCCCCCCCCATAGGGGGGGTTACCGGGCCCTGCCGCCATCGCCGCCCATGCGGCGACAGCGGCAGAGCCCGGTAAGGAGGAGGGGGGACTTACCTGCCTCCGTCCGTGGTCCATGGCCGTCTTCAATTGAGCCCGTGGTTCCACCAGGAAGTCTGGGCCGCAAGTGCGGCCCAGACTTCCTGCTGGAACCACGGGCTCAATTGGAGACGCTGATGGACCGTGGACGGAGGCAGGTAAGGGAGAGGAGGGCGGGGGGCGTTACCGGGCCCTGCTGCTGTCGCCGCATGGGCGACAGCGGCAGGGCCCGGTAAACCCCACTTACCTTTCCGGCGGAGCTCCAGATCGAGGCGAAGGATCCGCCTTCACCTCGATCCTCTTCGCCACGCTCCGCCGGCCCCCCAATCCTCTTCGCCTCCGCCTTAAGGGCAGGCGAAGCCCCCCGCTCCGCTACTGCTTCACCGGTCCGATTAGAAGCGGAGCACATCCCTATTAGAAATCCATACATTTCCAAGTTGAGAATGCATTTCTCAAAACCAATTAATAAATATGTTGAAAACCGTGCAAGGAAAATGCGTACGTTTGTGAAATGCATACAAACATACTTTAGTCATGCACACAAAAATGCACTCATTTTAAAAAAGGTGCATAAATGCATGTACACATTTTTATGCAGTGGGGGAGAAGCACACACAGAGAACTGGGATAGAACGAGCCTACAGGTAGAAAACTGAGAACCTGAATGAAATCACCCAGCCCTAATAATGGATGTTTTGTCATGTCTGCCAATTGGATTAGGCCACCACCACCACTTTTGAATATGTACTGGGAAACCAACAAACAGGCTTTGAACACTTCTCAAAATAAGGTTCGACATAGAGGGTAGGCCATGTAACTGTACCTCACCTTATGTGAAGATGAGTGGAAGGACGTGCCCTGCCTCCAGTACACCCAGAGCAGCACTAACTATAAGGCTGTTATCCCATACCTTTACTGAGGCTTTTGCTTCTGGATTCTGTGTGGAATTAGGATTGGCTCCTTTAGCGGTGCTTTTTTATTCATGTATTTATTGCATTTCTATACTGCCCAATAGCCGAAGCTCTCTGGGCGGTTCCAGGGGTTTCCTTTCTCTGCATTTCTATATGTTTCAACATACAACCACTAGATGGTATTGTGGTACAGTGGAATTGCACAATTACACGGAGAGCATTATAACGTGTTTTCTAAATAATTACAGATTTTCCTCATTAGTGAAAAAAATACAGTAATGGTTGCAAAGAGAGGGAGAAGCTCTGGAAGAGGATGACATAATGGGCTGTAAACTACCATGAGTGAGAGATCACGAGTTCCCAGTAAAAGCCTCATGTAGAAATGCTCAGAGACAATTCTGGTGGCTCTCCAGAGTTTCGGACAGGTTTCTTTCCCAGGTTTCTTTGAAGATACCAGGGATTGAAATTGAGACCTTTTGCATACAAGCCATGTACTTGACTACTGAGTCACAACCCCTTCCAAAGGGCAGCCCAGTATGTGCACCAATGGATACACAACCACCTTCTGCTGTTCTTTAGTTCTGTGAATCTGAGATGCTTTGTTCCATTTCTTTGTTTTCCATCAAGGCTCCTGCTTGTATTGGGCCACAGCTAGACCTCAGGTTTATCCTGGGATCATCCAGGGTTCGCCCTGCCTGAGCACTGGATGCCCTGTGTGTCACCTAGATGAACAGGTTTGACCCCTGGACGATCCAGGGATAAACCTTAGGTCTAGCTATGGCCTGGGTTATACTAATTTGGCTGACTGCTTTTCTTAGCAGTTCTCCTTAAACAAATTAAAGAGCAGCATTTTTTTAGAGCTAAAAAAGTGATGTTTTTTTACAACATATAATCAACATGTATGCTATATTGCTGGAGGAGACTCTCCAGACAAATATGCTGTTATTTTAAAATACTGCAAAATGTACATTTGAACTTTACCTTTCAAATATACTGTAACTAAAAGCAGGCAAGGATAAAGTGAAATGAACAATGACCAGACTTTGCCCCTGTGTTAGAAAGATTGGGCACCATATTTTATTTATCAATATTTTAATTCTTATCTGTTTTTTCCTCATCAAATGCTGTTAACCATTGTGTGCATATACGGTGCCAGAGAAATTAATAAATGAACACAAAAATACCAATAAAATTATGTGCTAAAAGTGAAATTGCTGGGAGTAATGGGAGATAACTGTTAACGTAAGCGCTGGGAAATCGGGTTGTGTTTAGGATTCAGCCAAATCCTGAATTGCGCTGATTTTGTAAACCGCCCAGCAAGCTTCAGCTATGGGGTGGTATATAAATGTAATAAATAAATAAATTTGGACAGATTTGGGAAAAGTCCAAATCGAAATATTGCTTTTCCAAAGCAGACCGAATCTGAATCTGAGCACTCCTGAAGTGTTTGGATACAGAGGAATATAGAGTCACAGATAGTGTGTCTCCAAAAATTGATACATTACTCCCAGGATTTCCATATAAGGAAAACACAGGAGAGGGGGAACGAAGGTGTGTGTGTAAGTTGTGACTGGCAGCTTCTAATCACACGAAATGATTTTACTGGGGCTCTCCAGTCCCAGTGCTTTGAGGAAAGGATGTTAAAGGAATATATTGCGGGGCTGATTCACCATTTAGTGCTCCTTGCTAGTTCTTTCTTCAAAAAGCAGGTATGTTCTTTTTATCATTAATTAAAGTTTTATTAGTTTTTGATTCAGCAGCTGAACACCAACCAGTTTCCCCAATCTACCTACACCTCCTTAAAATCCCTTCCCCACCCTCAGTAGTAACTCTGTGTCTTTAATATCAACTAGTACTCCATCTACAACATGCAATTCACCTCCACATATAGACTTACCAAAAACAAACTAACAAATCAAGTACACAGGAGACCATGGACAAGGGGGAAAGGGGGAGGAAAGGGACAAAAGAGAAGTGAACAAGGAAGGTG